>NW_028227273.1:55759203-56359203 GCF_978045245.1 Mus caroli
TGAGGGGAAAGGGGAAAGAGGGGGAGAGGATAAGGGACAAGAGGGCAGAGCAGGAGCAAAAAGGCAAAAGAGAGAGGAGGGGGTGAGCATCACCTTTTATAGTGAGTCAACCATACCTGGCTGTTACCAGGTAACTGTGAGGTGGAGTCTAGACAAAATGTTAACAATTGTACTAACTGGTTTGTGTTTTTTATAAAGGCTTTTTGGAGTTGGAAATTCCAGCAACAGTTTTCCACAATAGTATTTCTCAATCAATTTTTCTGTTAATAGAGCGATCCCCTTGTGGGGGCTCTCAACAGTCCTCACTAGTCCAGTAGATCCAGCTGTTTCTTCCTCAATCGTATCTCTTGTATTTTCTATGGACATCTATGTCCTTAGTGACCCAGGCCCAGTGTTCCTTTTCCTTGAGGTCTTCAGTGGTCTTGCCCACTAAAACTTCAGGTCTCTTAAAAGTATTTCTCACTTCAAATATTTCCTGATACAAGTTAGCCATCATAAGCTGGCTAAAATTTCCAAGAGAACAAGTAAACTTTCAGCCTCCACATCCAGAATCCCTTGTCCCATTATGCCTGGTTTGATGTTTTGAATGGCCCAAAATGTTTGTGCTTATAGACATCAAAGCCATTTCCCTATCTACTACTGGCCTCAATCCCTTTCCCAGAGATTTCTTTCTGTTTCTATTTTATGGAATAGTTTGAGTATTCTTTGAAAATCTGGTAGAATTCTGTGCTCAAAAAATCTTGCCTTGGGATTTTTTGTTTGTTTGTTTTGGTTGGGAAACTTTTAATGACTGTATTTCTTTAGGAGTTATAGAGCTATTTACATAGTTCATCTTTTCTTTATTTAAGTGTGGTAAGTGTTATCTATTTACAAAATTAGCCATTTTGTTTAGAGTTTCTAATTTTGTTAAGAACAGAATTCGAATGTCCACTATTATGTCTCCCTTTTCATTTCTGATGTGGGTATTGTCTGTCTGCCTTTTATGTTATTTTTCTTTTATGTTATTTTTATGTTATGTTATGTTTGCCTATCTTGTTGATTTTCTCAAAGGACCAGCTCTTGTTTTTGTTGATCTTTGTATTGTTCTCTTTGTTTCTGGTTGATTAATTTCAGCCTGAGTTTGATTATTTTCTGCTGTCTATTCCACTAGTGTATGTTTGTTTCTTTTTATTCTGGAGCTTTCAGGTGTGCTTTTATGTTATTAGTGTGTGATCTCTCTAGTTTCTATATGAAAACACTTCATGCTATGAACTTTCCTCTTAGCACTGCTTTCCTTGTGTCCTATAATTTTTGATATGCTGTGCCTTCATTTTCATCGACTTCTATAATGTCTTTCATTTATCTCTTCTTTGACCCAGTGGTTATTGAGTAGAGAGCTTTTGAGTTTCCATGAGTTTATAGATATTACGTGGTTCTGTTGTTATTGAAGTCCAGTGTGTTTCTTGCATGCATCAGAATGATGGATCCTATATTTACATCCATTATGTAAATCTGTATTCTTTTATTGTTGAGTGGAGTCCATTGATGTTTAAATGTATTAATAAGCGATGATTTTTAGATCATACTATTTTAATGTTGGTGATAGGGTTTTTTGTTTGTTTATTTTGTTTTGAGTGTGTATGAGCTCTCTTCTTTAGGTTTTTCTGTGTACTTATTAATTTCTAATGGGATGCAGAGATGGTCCAATATCTGAAAATCTATCAATATAATCCACCATAAATGAAACTGAAAGAAAAAAATCACATGATCATCTCATTAGATGCTGAAAATGTCTGCAAAATATTCCAACACTCCTTCATGTTAAAAGTGTGAGAAAAATCAGGGAGACCAGGCACATACATAAGCATAATCAAAGCAATATACAGCAATCCAGTACCCAACATTAAGCTAAGTGGAGAGAAACTTAAAGCAATTACATTAAAATCAGGGACAACACAAGGCTGCCCACTCTCCCTATTCAGTATAGTATTGAAACTCTATCCAAGGTAAAGGTATGGTTTAAATTTGTTTTTGACATTGAGTATTACCAAGGGCTATGAAGTAGGAATGACACTGCTTTAGAACTCCTGGAATATGGCCCACTCATTAGCACAGCCATGTTGCACCTTGGTGGGGCATGAGCCCAAGGACCTGTGTACTGAAAATTTCGTGCTGTTATAGAGTTTTGTTCTGTTTTTGCTCTCATATCTCTTTTAATCTAAGACGTGTATGAAAATTCTCAGGGGACTTTCAACCCTTCAGTGGGCAGCATCATTGGCACTTTCAATAGTAATGGCTAATCTCTTTGAGGAGTTGCTGCTGGAGCAGATTAATGCTTCAATCATTCCCCGAGGAAAGAAATTAGAGATGTAGAATTGTGAGAAATGACAACTGCCCTTACAAAGCATTTGGAAAAATAAAATTGTTAGTGAAGCCAGTTACGATGTTTTTACTACTGGCTCTGATATATTAAGAAATCTAAGGGAAAAATTTGAAGTTTATAAAGGCAGGGAGGTTTTTTATTAGATATTTTCTTCATTTACATTTCAAATGCTATCCCCTTTCCTACTTTCCTCTCTGAAAATCCCCTATACCCTCCCTCACCCTGCTCTCCAACCTACTCACTCCTGCTTCCGGGACCTAGCATTCCCCTATACTGGGGCATAGAATCTTAGCAAGACCAAGGGCCTCTCTTCCCATTGATGGCCTACTAGGCCATCCTCTACTACATATGCACCTAGAGACATGAGCTCTGGGGGTACTGGTTAGTTCATATTGTTCTTCCACCTATAGGGCTGCAGACCCCTTCAGCTCCTTGGGTACTTTCTCTAGCTTCTTCATTGGGGACCCTGTGGTCCATCCAATAGATGTCTGTGAGCATCCACTTCTGTATTTGCCAGGCACTGGCATAGTCTCACAGGAGACAGCTATATCAGGGTCCTGTCAACAAAATCTTGTTGGCATATGCAATTATGTCTGGGTTTGGTGGTTGTTCATGGGATGGATCCCCGAGTGGGGCAGTCTCTGGATGGTAAGGCATGAACATTTTAAGGTCAGAGATGATGAACGATAGCAACACTGGCTGATGTGGCTATCACTGAAGCTGGACTGATGATGATTGATTTCTTATACCTATGTTTGTCCTTAGCTTCCTGATATGATTTAATAAAAATTCCTGATAGTAGATAGCCATTCTGAGGATATAAAATAGATATGACTGATTTTATATAAAAATTTAGATTTGTGTATTTTAAAGATTCTTATCAGTTACTTTTCAAGATAAATAATAATTAATTCTTTCTTTTTAAATGCAAATTGGTGCCTGAAATTAAGGGAAACTGGTTGAGAAAAATATTTTGCTTACTCACTCATTGCTAATGTATCACATGTTGCTTGGGAGTAATTTGTTTTCCTTACCTGTACTATGTAATATTTTTTTTATAAAGTGTTGAGGAACATACTGTTTCTTCATAGTCATGCACTAAACGTAATCACATTGTAACATTACACTGCTTGAAAGATTATACTAGAATATATAAGCTATGGGAGAAACAATAAAGTTGTTAGAATTTTGCTCCATACTTTAAAACTGTATATATGTATGCATACAAATGAGGCTTAAGGTAATTTTTTGGTTTTTTTGGGTATTTTTTGATCTTCAAGTGTGTCAGGATATCCAGGGATTGCTGTAGAAAGAAAGTTGGGTGCTTATGATGCTAAAGTGCTCTGTCTTTTGTTGATTATGTTCTCATGCTAACCTTTAGCCATCTGGTTGTCTCTGGTATTGCCTGATGTGATAGTCCCTGGTAGTAGCAGGCCTCTGAGACTGCAGGTATAGCTGGTAATCCCTAATGGTAGCAAGCTTTATGTGGCTGCAGGCCTCCAGGGGAACACATAGAGCTAGTTGTTCTGGTTGTCTTGGCTGTCAGCAGGCTTCCAGGGAGGTAACCTGAGCTGTTACCGAGGGGTTATACTTCACTGTGTAAATGTATTTCCCCCCCCTCTTTTTTTTTATCCATTCTTCATGTGGGAGAAATCTCTCGTTTTCAGTTTCTGTCTAGTGTGATTAAAGCTCCTATGAATATAGTTGAGCAAGTGTACTTGTAGTCTAATGGAGTACATTTTGGTTGTATGCCTAAGAGTGATATAGCTGGGCCTTGAAGAACAATTCTTAGTTTTCTGAGGAAGCACATTGATTTCCATAGTTTCTAGGAATTCCATAGTTCCATTAGTTTGCCATCCCAGCAGCAGTAGAGAAGTATCCCCCCTTTTCCACATCCTTGCCAGCATGATCTGTCACTTGTATTATTGACATGAGCCACTGTAACAAAAATAAGGTGTAAAAGGATAAACAGGATGAGAAAGAAATTAGGAAAACAACACCCTTCACAATAGTCACAAAAATATAAAATACCTTGGTGTGACTCTAACTAAGGAAGTGAAAGATGTGTATGACAAGAACTTCAAGTCTCTGAAGAAAGAAATTGAAGAAGATCTCAGAAGATGGAAAGATCTCCCATGCTCATGGATTGACAGGATTAATATAGCAAAAATGGTTATCCTGCCAAAAGCAATCTACAGGTTCAATGCAATCCCCATCAAAATTCCAACTCAATTCTTCATTGAGTTAGAAAGGGCAATTTGCAAATTCATCTGGAATAACAGAAAACCTAGGATAGCAAAAACTCTTCTCAACAATAAAGAACCTCTGGTGGAATCACCATGCCTGACATTAACCTGTACTACAGAGCAATTGTGATAAAAACTGCATGATACTGGTACAGCGACAGACAGGTAGATCAACGGAATAGAATTGAAGACCCAGAAATGAACCCACACACTTATGGTTACTTGATCTTTCCCAAGAGAGTTAAAACCATCCAGTGGAAAAAGGACAGCATTTTCAACAAATGGTGCTGGCACACCTGGCAGTTATCATGTAGAAGACTGAGAATTATCCATTCTTATCTCCTTGTACAAAGCTCAAGTCTAAGTAGATCAAAGTACTCAACATAAAACCAGAGACACTGAAATATATAGAGGAGAAAGTGGGGAAAAGGCTCGAAGATATGGGCACAGGGGAAAAATTCCTAAACAGAAGAGCAATGACCTGTGCTGTAAGAACAAGAATCGACAAATGGGACTTCATAAAATTGCAAAGATTCTGTAGGGTAAAAGGTACTGTCAATAAGATAAAAAGGTCACCAACAGATTGGGAAAGAATTTTTACCAATCCCAAATCTGATAGGGGACTAATATCCAATATATTTGAAGACCTAAAGAAGCAGAACTCCAGAAATTCAAATAACCCCATTAAAAATGGGGTACAGAGCTAAACAAAGAATTCTCAACTGAGGAATACTGAAGGGTTGAGAAGCATTGAAAAAAATGTTCAATATCCTTAATCATCAGAGAAATGCAAATCAAAACAACCCTGAGATTCCAACTCACACCAGTCAGAATGGCTAGGATCAAAAATTCATGTGACAGCAGATGCTGGCGAGGATGTGGAGAAAGAGAAACACTTCTCCATTGCTGGTGGGATTGAAAACTAATACAACCACTCTGGAAATCGGTCTGGTGGTTCCTCAGAAAACTGGACAGGCAGATCCAGCAATACCTCTCCTGGGCATATACCCAGAAGATGTTCCAACTGGTAATAAGGACACATGCTCCACTATGTTCATAGCAGCCCTATTTATAATAGCCAGAAGCTGGAAAGAACCCAAATGACCCTCAACAGAGGAATGGTTACAGAAAATGTGATATATTTACACAATGCAGTACTAGTCAGCTATTAAAAACAATGAATTTATAAAATTCTTGGGCAAATGGATGTATCTGGAGGATATCATCCTGAGTGAGGTAACCCAATCACAAAAGACGTCACTTGATATGCACTCACTAATAAGTGGATATTAGTCCAGAAACCTAGAATAGTCAAGATACAATTTCCAAAATACGAGAAAATGAAGAAGAAGGAAGAGCAACACATGGATACTTCATTCCTCCCTAGAATAAGGAATAATCTATCCATGGAAAGAGTTGCAGAGACAAAGTTTGGAGCTAAGATGAAAGGATGGGCCATCCAGAGACTACCCCACCCAGGGATCCATCCCATAATCAGCCACCAAACCCAGACACTATTGCATATGCTAGCAAGATTTTGCAAAAAGGACCCTGATATAGCTGGCTCCTGTGAGGCTTTGCCAGTACCTGGCAAATACAGAAGTGGATGTTCACAGTCATCTATACAATGGAACACCGGGTCCCCATGGGAGGAGCTAGAGAAAGTACCCAAGGAGCTGAAGGGGTCTGCAACCCTATAGGTGGAAGAACAATATGAACTAACCAGTACCCCCAGAGCTCATGTCTCTAGCTGCATATGTAGCAGAAGATGGCCTAGTAGGCCATCATTGGGAAGAGAGGTCCCTTGGTCTTACAAACTTTATATGCCCCAGTACAGGGGAATGCCAGGGCCAAGAAGTGGGAGCGAGTGGTTAGGAGAGCAGGGTGGGGGAGGATATAGGGAACTTTTGGGATAGCATTTGAAATGTAAATGAATAAAATATCTAATAAAAATTTTAAAATAATAAAAATAAAAGTAAAAAATAAGTAAAAAGAAACAAACAACAAAAGTAAGGTGTAATCTTGAAGTAGTTTTCATTTGCATTTCTATAATAGCTAAGTATTTTAGTATTTCTTTAAATATCTCTCAGCCATTTGTCATTCCTCTGTTGAAAACTCTATTTAGATCTACACCTCATTTTTTAATGGTTGTTTTTTTTTTTTAATCTTAGGTTTTATTTTTTTATTTTTTTTTTATTTTCAATATTTTTATTACATATTTTCCTCAATTACATTTCCAATGCTATCCCAAAAGTCCCCCATAGCGCCCCCCACATCCCTACCCTCCCAACCCATTCTTTTGGCCCTGGCATTCCCCTATATTGGGGCATATAAAGTTTGCAAATCCAATTGGCCTCTCTTTCCATTGATGGCCGACTAGGTCATCTTTCGATACATATGCAGCTAGAGACAAGAGCTCCTGGGTTCTGGTTAGTACATCATGTTGTTCCAACAATAGGGTTGCAGATCCCTTTAGCTCCTTGGGTACTTTCTCTAGCTTCTCCATTGGGAGCCCTGTGATACATCCAATAGCTGACTGTGACCATCCACTCCTGTGTTTGCTAGGCCCCGGCATCATCTCACAAGAGACAGCTATATTTGGGTCCTTTCAGCAAAATCTTGCTAGTGTATGCAATGGTGTCAGCGTTTAGAAGCTGATTATGGGATGGATCCCTGGATACGGCAGTCTCTAAATGGTCCATCCTTTCATCACAGCTACGAACTTTGTCTCTGTAACTCCTTCCCTGGGTGTTTTGTTCCCAATTCTAAGAAGGTGCACAGTGTCCACACTTTGGTCTTCATTCTTCTTGAGTTTCATGCGTTTAGCAAATTGTATCTTATATCTTGGGTATCCTAAGTTTTGGGCTAATATCCACTTATCAGTGAATACATATTGTGTGAGTTCTTTTGTGATTGTGTTACTTCACTCAAGATGATGCCCTCCAGGTCCATCCATTTGGCTAGGAATTTCATAAATTCATTCTTTTTAATAGCTGAGTAGTACTCCATTGTGTAAATGTACCATAATTTCTGTATCCATTCCTCTGTTGAGGGACATCTGGGTTCTTTCCAGCTTCTGGCTATTATAAATAGGGCTGCTATGAACATAGTGGAGCATGTGTCCTTTTTACCGGTTGGGACATCTTCTGGATATATGCCCAGGAGAGGTATTGCTGGATCCTCCGGTAGTACTATGTCCAATTTTCTGAGGAACCGCCAGACTGATTTCCAGAGTGGTTGTACAAGCTTGCAATCCCACCAACAATGGAGGAGTGTTCCTCTTTCTCCACATCCTCGCCAGCATCTGCTGTCACCTGAATTTTTGATCTTAGCCATTCTGACTGGTGTGAGGTGGAATCTCAGGGTTGTTTTGAGTTGCATTTCCCTGATGATTAAGGATGTTGAACATTTTTTCAGGTGTTTCTCTGCCATTCGGTATTCCTCAGGTGAGAATTCTTTGTTCAGTTCTGAGCCCCATTTTTTAATGGGGTTATTTGACTTTCTGGAGTCCACCTTCTTGAGTTCTTTATATATATTGGATATTAGTCCCTTATCTGATTTAGGATAGGTGAAGATCCTTTCCCAATCTGTTGGTGGTTTTTTTGTCTTATTGATGGTGTCTTTAGCCTTGCAGAAGCTTTGTAGTTTCATGAGGTCGCACTTGTCAATTCTCGATCTTACAGCACAAGCCATTACTGTTCTATTCAGGAATTTTTCCCCTGTGCCCATATCTTCAAGGCTTTTCCCCACTTTCTCCTCTATAAGTTTCAGTGTCTCTGGTTTTATGTGAAGTTCCTTGATCCACTTAGACTTGACCTTAGTACAAGGAGATAGGAATGGATCGATTCGCATTCTTCTACATGTTAACAACCAGTTGTGCCAGCACCATTTGTTGAAAATGCTGTCTTTCTTCCACTGGATGTTTTTAGCTCCCTTGTCGAAGATCAAGTGACCATAGGTGTGTGGGTTCATTTCTGGGTCTTCAATTCTATTCCATTGGTCTATTTGTCTGTCACTATACCAGTACCATGCAGTTTTTATCACAATTGCTCTGTAGTAGAGCTTTAGGTCCGGCATGGTGATTCCACCAGAGGTTCTTTTATCCTTGAGAAGAGTTTTTGCTATCCTAGGTTTTTTGTTATTCCAGATGAATTTGCAGATTGCACTTTCTAATTCGTTGAAGAATTGATTTGGAATTTTGATGGGGATTGCATTGAATCTGTAGATTGCTTTTGGCAAGATAGCCATTTTTACAATGTTGATCCTGCCAATCCATGAGCATGGGAGATCTTTCCATCTTCTGAGATCTTCTAGAATTTCTTTCTTCAGAGACTTGAAGTTTGTATTATACAGATCTTTCACTTCCTTAGTTAGAGTCACGCCAAGATATTTTATATTATTTGTGACTATTGAAAAGAGTGTTGTTTCCCTAATTTCTTTCTCAGCCTGTTTATTCTTTGTGTAGAGAAAGGCCATTGATTTGTTTGAGTTAATTTTATATCCAGCTACTTCACCGAAGCTGTTTATCAGGCTTAGGAGTTCTCTGGTGGAATTTTTAGGGTCACTTATATATACTATCATATCATCTGCAAAGAGTGATATTTTGACTTCATCTTTTCCAATTTGTATCCCTTTGATCTCCTTTTGTTGTCGAATTGCTCTGGCTAGGACTTCAAGTACAATGTTGAATAGGTATGGAGAAAGTGGACACCCTTGTCTAGTCCCTGATTTTAGAGGGATTGCTTCAAGCTTCTCACCATTTACTTTGATGTTGGCTACTGGTTTGCTGTAGATTGCTTTTATCATGTTTAGGTATGGGCCTTGAATTCCTGATCTTTCCAAGACTTTTATCATGAATGGGTGTTGGATCTTTTCAAATGTTTTTTCCGCATCTAACGAGATGATCATGTGGTTTTTGTCTTTGAGTTTGTTTATATACTGGATTACGTTGATGGATTTCCGTATATTGAACCATCCCTGCATCCCTGGGATGAAACCTACTTGGTCAGGATGGATGATTGTTTTGATGTGTTCTTGGATTCGGTTAGCAAGAACTTTATTGAGGATTTTTGCATCAATATTCATAAGAGATATTGGTCTGAAGTTTTCTATCTTTGTTGGGTCTTTTTGTGGTTTAGGTATTAGAGTAATTGTGGCTTCATAGAATGAGTTGGGTAGAGTACCTTCTGTTTCTATTTTGTGGAATAGTTTGTGAAGAACTGGGATTAGATCTTCTTTGAAGGTCTGATAGAACTCTGCACTAAACCCATCTGGTCCTGGGCTTTTTTTAGTTTGGAGACTATTAATGACTGCTTCTATTTCTTTGGGGGATATAGGGCTGTTTAGATCATTAACCTGATCTTGATTCAACTTTGGTACCTGGTATCTGTCTAGGAACTTCTCCATTTCATCCAGGTTCTCCAGTTTTGTTGAGTATAGTCTTTGGTAGAAGGATCTGATGGTGTTTTGGATGTCTTCAGGATCTGTTGTTATGTCTCCTTTTTCATTTCTGATTTTGTTAATTAGGATGCTTTCCTGTGCCCTCTAGTGAGTCTGGCTAAGGGTTTATCTATCTTGTTGATTTTTTCAAAGAACCAGCTCCTTGATTGGTTGATTCTTTGAATAGTTTTTCTTGTTTCCACTTGGTTGATTTCGCCCCTGAGTTTGAATATTTCCTGCTGTCTACTCCTCTTGGGTGAATTTGCTTCCTTTTGTTCTAGTGCTTTTAGGTATGTTGTCAAGCTGCTAATGTGTGCTCTCTCTAGTTTCCTTTTGGAGGCACTCAGAGCTATGAGTTTTCCTCTTAGAAATGCTTTCATTGTGTCCCATAAGTTTGGGTATGTTGTGGCTTCATTTTCATTGAACTCTAAAAAGTCCTTAATTTCTTTCTTTATTCCTTCCTTGATCAAGGTATCATTGAGAAGAGAGTTGTTCAGTTTCCACGTGAATGTTGGCTTTCTATTATTTATTTTGTTATTGAAGATCAGCCTTAGTCCATGGTGATCTGATAGGATGCATGGGACAATTTCAATATTTTTGTATCTGTTGAGGCCTGTTTTGTGACCAATTATGTGGTCAATTTTGGAGAAGGTACCATGAGGTGCTGAGAAGAAGGTATATCCTTTTGTTTTAGGATAGAATGTTCTGTAGATATCTGCCAGATCCATTTGATTCATAATTTCTCTTAGTTTCTCTGTGTCCCTGTTTAGTTTCTGTTTCCATGATCTGTCCATTGGTGAAAGTGGTGTGTTGAAGTCTCCCACTATTATTGTATGTGGTGCAATGTGTGCTTTGAGATTTACTAAAGTTTCTTTAATGAATGTGGTTGCCTTTGTATTTGGAACATAGATATTCAGGATTGATAGTTCCTCTTGGAGGATTTTACCTTTGATGAGTATGAAGTGTCCCTCCCTGTCTTTTTTAATGACTTTGGGTTGGAAGTCAATCTTATCAGATATTAGAATGGCTACTCCAGCTTGTTTCTTCATACCATTTGCTTGGAAAATTGTTTTCCAGCCTTTCATTCTGAGGTAGTGTCTATCTTTTTCTCTGAGATGAGTTTCCTGTAAGCAGCAAAATGTTGGGTCTTGTTTGTGTAGCCAGTTTGTTAGTCTATGTCTTTTTTTGGGGAGTTGAGTCCATTGATATTAAGAGATATTAAGGAAAAGTAATTGTTGTTTCCTGTTATTTTTGTTGTTAAAGTTGGCATTCTGTTCTTGTGGCTGTCTTCTTTTAGGTTTGTTGAGGGATTACCTTCTTGTTGTTTCTAGGGCATGGTTCCTGTCCTTGTATTGGTTTTTTTCTGTTATTATCCTTTGAAGGGCTGGATTTGTGGAGAGATAATGTGTGAATTTGGTTTTGTCGTGGAATACTTTGGTTTCTCCATCTATGTTAATTGAGAGTTTGGCTGGGTATAGTAGCCTGGGCTGGAATTTGTGTTCTTTTAGTGTCTGTATAACATCTGTCCAGGATCTTCTGGCTTTCATAGTCTCTGGTGAAAAATCTGGTGTAATTCTGATAGGCTTGCCTTTATATGTTACTTGGCCTTTTTCTCTTACTGCTTTTAGTATTCTATCTTTATTTAGAGCATTTGTTGTTCTGATTATTATGTGTCGGGAGGTATTTCTTTTCTGGTCCAGTCTATTTGGAGTTCTGTAGGCTTCTTGTATGTTCATGGGCATCTCTTTCTTTAGATTTGGGAAGTTTTCTTCTATAATTTTGTTGAAGATGTTTGCTGGTCCTTTGAGTTGAAAATCTTCATTCTCATCCATTCCTATTATCCGTAGGTTTGGTCTTCTCATTGTGTCCTGTATTTCTTGGATGTTTTGAGTTAGGATCTTTTTGCATTTTACATTTTCCTTGATTGTTGTGCCGATGTTCTCTATGGAATCTTCTGCACCTGAGATTCTCTCTTCCATCTCTTGTATTCTGTTGTTGATGCTGGTATCTATGGTTCCAGATTTCTTTCCTAGGGTTTCTATCTCCAGTGTTGCCTCATTTTGGGTTTTCTTTATTGTGTCTACTTCCCTTTTTAGGTCTAGTATGGTTTTGTTCATTTCCATCATCTGTTTGGATGTGTTTTCCTGTTTTTCATTAAGGACTTCTACCTGTTTGATTAGGTTATCCTGTTTTTCTTTAAGGATTTGTAACTCTTTAGCAGTGTTCTCCTGCAATTCTTTAAGGGATTTTTGTGCTTCCTCTTTATTGTCTTCTACCTGTTTACCAGTGTTCCTTTGTATTTCTTTAAGTGTGTTATTAAAGTCCTTCTTGAAGTCCTCTACCATCATCAGGAGATATGCTTTTAGATCCGTGTCTAGCTTTTCCGGTGTGTTGGGGTGCCCTGGACTGGGCGAATTGGGAGTGCTGGGTTCTGATGATGGTGAGTGGTCTTGGTTTCTGTTAGTAAGATTATTACGTTTACCTTTCGCCATCTGGTAATCTCTGGGGTTAGTTGTTGTCGTTGTCACTGTTTAAAGATTGGAGCAGAAGCTGTGTTCCACTCACCAGCAGTCTCAAAATCCTGTGGCGGGGGTCGTGGGTAGCTGGCAGTACCCCGATGCTGGTCCAGCTGGAAGAGGCCTGTTGGTCCTACTCAGGCCGGTTTTCTGCTTCCCTAACTAATGCAGTCTCAGGTCCTGCATGCAATTGGATTGGAGCAGAAGCTGTGTTCCACTCACCAGAAGTCTTAAGATCCTGTGGTGGGTGTTGTGGGTAGCTGGCGAGTGTCAGCCGACCCTTCGCCCTAGCTACCCCGGTGCTTTTCTGACTGGAAGAGGCTTGTGGCCCTATGTAGGCCGGATTTCTCCCTCCCCAACCAAAGCAGTCTCAGGTCCCACGTGATTGGACTGGAGCAGAAGCTGTGTTCCACTCACCAGCAGTCTCAAAATCCTGTGGCGGGGGTCGTGGGTAGCTGGCGGGTGTCAGCCGACCCTGCGCTCTAGCTACCCCGGTGCTGATCCGGCTGGATGAGGCCTGTGGCCCTACTCAGGCTGGTTTCTGCTTCCCTAACTAATGCAGTCTCAGGTCCCGCACGCAATTGGATTGGAGCAGAAGCTGTGTTCCACTCACCAGAAGTCTTAAGATCCTGTGGCCTTTAATGGGTTTTTTGGGGTTTTTTTTTTCTCCTGAATATCAGTTTCTTGAGTTCTTTATACATTTTGTAACAAAGCCTCTCTGTATTGTGGAGTTGGGAAAAACAAAACAAAACAAAGCAAAACAAAACAAAACAAAGCAAAACAAAACAAAACAAAGCAAAACAAAACAAAAACAAAAAAACTTTTCCCATTTCTTAGGCTTCCTTACACAAGCTTTTTAGTTTCTTGAGGTCAATTTATTAACTGTTAATCTTAGTGCCTGCACTATAAGTGTATTGTTCAGAAGGTGGTCTCCTGTGCCAGTACTTTCAGGGCTGCTCTCCTCTTTCTATTAGCTTCAGTTGTATATGGTTTTATTTTGAGGTCTTTGATCCTGTTGGACTTTAGTTTTGTGCAGGGCTATGTGCATGGGTCTAGTTCCAGTCTTCTACATTCAGAACTACTATTCAACTAGCACCATTAGTTAAAGGTGTTATGTTTTTTTCTGGATTCCTGATACAATATCAGGTACCCATATGTGGCTAGTATTATGTCTACGTCTTCAATTTGATTCTGTTGATCAACTTTCCTTTTATGCCAATGCCATGCAGTTCTTTTATTGTTCAAGATTGTTTTAGCTATCCTCATTTTTTTTATTCCATATGAAGTGGGAATTATTCTTTGAAGGTCTATAACCAATTCTTTTTGGAATTTTGATGGGGACTATGTTGAATCTGTTGATTGGTTTTGGTAGGATGGCCATTTTTACTGTGTTAATCCTACTGATTCATGAACATGAGAAGTATTTTTATCTTTTGAGATATTTTTCAATCGTATCCTTTGAAGACTTGATATTTTTATCATACATGTCTTTCACTTGCCTTTTTAGCTTATCTTCAACATATTTTATATTATTTGAGGATATTGTGGATGGTGCTATTTACCTGATTTTTCATTCCATTTGTAATTTTTGTATAGTATGGCTACTGATAATTTTTTAGTTAATCTTACATCCAGAATCTTTCCTGGAAGTGTTTATCAGCTGTAGGAGTTTAATACTGGAACTTTGGGGTTCACTTATGTATTCTATCATATCATCTGCCAAGTAGGATACTTCTACCTGTTTATCAGTGTTCTCCTGTATTTCTTTATGTGAGTTATTAATTCATTTATTAAAATGCTCTACCAGCATCATGAGATATGATTTTAGATCTGAATCTTACTTTTCGAGTGTGTTGGGGTATTCAGGACTCACTGTGGTGGGTATACTGGTTTCTGATGATGCCCAGTGGTCTTGGTTTCTGTTAGTAAGATTTTTTCGATTGCCTTTCACCATCTGGTAATCTCTGGTGTTAGATTTCTAGCTGTCTCTGGCTGGAGCTTGATCCTCCTTTGATTCTTTAGTCTCTGTCAGCACTCCTGGGAGACCAACTCTCTCCTGCATCCCAGTGGTCAGAACACTCTATGCAGGCAAGCTCTCCTCTTGCAGGGAAGGTGCACAGAAGTCTGGAGCTCAGGATCCACCTCCTGATTCCTGGGGTCAAAGCCCTCCCTGGAGGGTGACTCTCCTCTGGCAGGGAAGGTGTCCAGGGGTCTGGGTCTCAGCTCTGACTTCTGACTGAGGATGAAGGCCCAAAGGGACCCTGTCCAAGAAGCTCTGTTGCTTCTGCTGCCCACATGGTCTCCTGAGTAGACTGGTCTCAGTGATCCCATGATTCTGGTTGTGTTAGGGCCTGCCTTTGTCCTTTGACCCTGTTGCTGCTAGCACAAGACCCTCTAGGTCTTTTTGGAACTGATGTTGTGTTCCACTCACCAGGGATCTCAAGATCCCAGGTGTGCTAGGGTGCCTGCTATGTGGAGAGTCCTCTGGGGACCTTGGGGCCCTACACTGAGATTGTGCTGAAGATAGACTTGAAGTTCTTATCATACAGATCTTTCACTTCTTTAGTTAGAGTCACGCCAAGGTATTTTATATTATTTGTGACTATTGTGTAGGGTGTCATTTCCCTAATTTCTTTTCTTTATTTTTTGTTTTTTGTGTTTTTTTTTGTTTGTTTTTTTTTGTTTGTTTGTTTGTTTGTTTTTTTGTTTTGAGACAGAGTTTCTCTGTATAGCTCTGGCTGTCCTAGAACTCACTCTGTAGACCAGGCTGGCCTCAAACTCAGAAATGAACCTGCCTCTGCTGGGATTAAAAGCATGTGCCACCACTGCCTGACTATTTCCCTAATTGCTTTTACAGCCTGTTTATCCTTTGCGTAGAAGAAGGCCACTGATTTCTTTGAGTTAATTTTATATCCAGCTATTTCGGTGAAGTTGTTTATCATGTTTAGGAGTTCTCTGGTAGAATTTTTGTGGTCACTTAAGTATACTATCATACCATCTGCAAATAGTGATATTTTGACTTCTTCCTTTCTAACTTATATCACTTTGATCTCCTTTTGTTGTCTTATTGCTCTGGCTAGGTCTTTAAGTACTATGTTGAATAGGTAGGGAAAAAGTGGGCAGCCTTGTCTAGTACCTGATTTTAGTGGGATTGCTTCAGGCTTCTCTCCATTAAGTTTGATGTTGGCTACCGTTTTGCTGTATATTCCTTTTACTATGTTTAGGTTTTGGCCTTGAATTCCTGATCTTTCCAAGACTTTATGAGGGGGTTTTGGATTTTGTCAAATGCTTTCTCAGCATCTAATGGGATGATTATGTGGTTATTTTCTTTGAGTTTGTTTATATAGTGGATTATGTTGATGGATTTCCATATGTTGAACCACCCTTGCATCCCTGGGATGAAGCACAGTTGATTATTTCTATTTCCAGAGTTGTCTCCATTTGTGATTTCTTTATTGTATATTCTTTACTTCTACTTCCATTTTTAGATCCTGGATGATTTTGTTCAATTCGTTCAACTGTTTGGTTGTGTTTTCCTCCTGAGTGATCACCAATTATCTTTATAGGCATAAAAGAAGTAATGGTAGAGAGGAACACTATGAAAGTAATCAATGTGGTAAAGCATTTGCATATCATAGTAGTCTCCAAAACTGTAGTATAGCTCTTACTAGAAAGAGATCCTATGAATATAATCTGTGTGGTAAAAATTTTGACTATCAGTTATCTCTGAGTAAATAAAAGAGCATGTAGTGGAGAGAAATCCTATGAATGTAACCAATGAGGCAAAGCCTTTGCATGTTCCAAGAGTCTCCCAATTCCTCAAAGAACAAACACTGGAGAGAAGCCCTATGAATGTAACCAATGTGGTAAAGCCTTTGCATATCACAGTTTTCTATGAAGACATAAAAGAACATACAGTAGAGCAAATGTAACCTATGAATGTAACCAATGTGTAAAGCCTTTTCATGTTATAGTAATCTTCAAATACATAAAATAACACATACTAGAAAGAAACCCTATGAATGTAAGCAATGTGTTAAGGCCTTTTCATGTAGCAGTCATCTTGAAAGGCATAAAAGAGTTCCTACTGCAGAGAAACCCTATGATTGTAACTAATGTAGTGAAGCCTTTGCATATCATAGCAATCTCCACATACATGAAAGAATACATGCTAGCCAGAAACCCTTTGAATTTACCTAATGTGGTAAAGCCTTTGCATGTCATGATAGTTTCTGAATACATAAAAGAACACACAGTGGAGAGAAACCCTATGTGTGTAATGACTGCGGTAAAGATTTTGTTATTAAGAGTAGTCTCCTAGAACATAAAAGAACACATAATGGTGAGAAACCCTATGAATGTAACCAATGTGGTAAAGCCTTTGCATATTTCAAAAATCTCTAAATACACAAAAAAGCACACACTGGAGAGAAATCCTATAAATGTAACCAATGTGGCAAAGCCTTTCCATATCATGGTCATCTCTAAATACATAAAAGAACACACACTGGAGAAAAACCTTATGAATATAAGCTATGTAGTAAAATCTTTGCAAGTCATGATAGTCTCAGAAGACATAATAGAACACACACAGGAGAGAAACCCTATGAATGTTAGCAATGTGGTAAAGTCTTTACATGTCATGGCAGTCTACAAATACATAAAAGAACACAGTGGAGAGAAACCCTATGGATGTAAGCAATGCAGTAAAGACTTTGTAAATCAGAATCATTTTCTAGAAAAGATGCCTCTGAGAGGCTCCACCCAGCAGCTGACTCCAACAGATGCAGACCCAACACAGCAAATAGTAGATGGAGTTTGGGGTCTTTTATGGAACAGTTTGAGGAAGGATTTAGGGTTCTGTGGGGATGGAAACTCCTCAGGAAGATCAACAGAGTCAACTAACCTGGACACTTGGGACTCTTAGGCTGAAACACCAACCAAAAAACATACATGGGCTGGATCTAGGGATCGCTGCTCATATGTAGCAGATGTGCAACAAGTTCTGATATTTCTTGTCCACAGTTTTAAACCATATTATGTGCCTGGAGAACAATTGTGTTGAGCTATCGTCTTGAGGGGAAAGATGTGATGGCCTTGGAGGTGCTCTCTTTTTTTTCCACTTTTTTATTAGGTATTTACTTCATTTACATTTCAAATGCTATCCCAAAATTCCCCTATACCCTCCCCTACCCACCCACTCCCACTTCCTGGCCCTGGTGTTTCCCCTGTACTGGGGCATATAAAGTTTGCAAAACCAAGGGGCCTCTCTTCCCAATGATGTCCAACTAGGCCATCTTCTTCTTCATATGCAGCTAGAGACGTGAGCTCTGGGGCAACTGGTTAGTTCATATTGTTGTTCCACCTATAGGGTTGCAGACCCTTTCAGCTCAAAAAGGAAGATTGGACTTAAACAAGTTTCTTCATTTATTCTGACCCTATGTCCCCTGGACACTGAGTCACTAACATTTCCACACAGCCGTTGAATGATTTTGTGAGCTTGAGATTTACTGGTAGTTTTCAGTCCTTAGAGTTTACTGGTAGTTTTCAGTCCTTAGAACACCTGTGAATCTGCCAGAGAACTGATTAGAGCGCAGAATCCTGGGCATCACACTGAATTTCTCTGATTCAGCCATTGTAGGCCATAGCTCCCAGGGTCAGCTGCTAGTCTGAATACCACAGGCAGAGGGCTACTGTGTAGTAAAACTGTATCTCTGACAGGACAAAAGAATATGTAAATTATAGTATAAAAATAATGTAAAAATTTATACATTTGTCTATCATTGCTAATTTTAACATTTAATTTCAGAGTACTTATAATTTATCAGTTAGACCAATGGTAGAAATCTAAATACAGCATGTATTTCTTCTATGTGAAGTTCAGAGCATGTTTAGCGAATCATCAGTTACAGAAAATGATTGTGACCAAGTCACAGATGCTGTTAGAGAAAAATTGTTTCTCTCTATAAAAATGCCTATTTCCTTTATACAGAAAAGAAAGCATTACTTTGTTTTGTCCCAAATAAAATTCATGACTTCTTGAAAGTCACCAATAAAAATGCAATTATAGGATTTATCAAAAGCTTTCTGCACATTTGATGGCTTCCTTTGTGTAGAGCTTTCCCTAATTTGAAGCATCAATATTTTGTCAATGGTTTATACTCAAATCTTTTTCTGAGAAACAATGGAATTGAGGGACAAAATGGAGTATGATATTGCTTTTTTTTAATTACTACTTTTTCAATTGCTGGAGAACAAGCCCAGCTCTACAACTATTCATATTTAGGTTTCACTTACTTGTTTTTTGGTTAATAAGTAGATGTTTTGTCTGCATGTATGTAGCTGTGTTCTATGTGTGTGTGTGCCTGGGATCCTTGGAGCCCAGAAAGTGTAGCAGAACTCCCAGAACTGGAGTTATAGATACTTGTGAGTCATCATGTGGATGATGAAAATCTAAACTGGGTCCTCTGGAAAAGCAGTGCTCTTAAACACCAAACATCTCCCCAGTTCACTACTAATATTTTAAACAAACATTTGATTGTAATAAAGAACAAAAGTACCTTTGTAAAGAAAATATATCTAACTTTTAAATTTGTTTTCTGATTTTATATTATGATGTGTCTTTGCTATTCAGCAACTAGCATTTGAATTTTCATTTCTTCTATGAGTTTTCCAGTCATTGGTTCAGGTGAAGTCACCAGATAGCAGCTGTTGACTTACTCCTAGGAAAGACTCTTGTGGACAGAGAGATAGGTTACTCAGTGGAAGATTTAATATGGAGGAAATATTCATATATTTAGTACATAGTTTGAGAGGCAACTCCAACTATATTTCACAGAATAGTGACTTCAAACTTTTGGATTTGATTTTCACTGAAGGAAAATAAGCAAACTGATGATTCTTTTGTTTTGTTTTGTTTTGTTTTGTTTTGTTTTGTTGTGTCTGGGTCAATCATTTTCCTGTAATTGATTTCTATGAGAGTCCCCAACCTTCAGGTCTGTGTCCTTTCCTCCTCTGCATCAGTCTCAGAGTTACTTTCCAACCAATTCTGTTTCTGCTATGCTGGTCTCTCACAATTTGCAAAGAACAAATTCAGAATCATTTCTATTGTATCTCTTGACAGATTATTGGGTTTTGATTACAAGAAAACTTGCTTTTAGGATCAAGCGATTCCATTGCTCAGGAGGCTGTGGCAAGAGTGCTGTCAGTTCCCATGTCAGGGCAGCAAACTTACTAATGGGGAAAAGCTTATTAATACACTAGTCATTTTGACCTTTTGTGTGGGGTGGTGGACTGTGCACAGACAGCCTGGTCCCCGGTTGAGCAAAGTTCTGGAACCCCGGGCAGTGATTTCCACCTGCATGGGAAGGAGTTCAGCCAGGCATCCTGGGCACCTGGTTCCTGTCATGTAGCTACAGCCTCCGACAGCCCCCTGCAGAAAGGTAAGCAGCATCAAGCAGTAGTGCACCAAGCCCTCCCACATGCAAATAAGTTTTCCCCAAACTCTCATTCCAAACCATTGAGAAGTACCTGCTGTCAAACCCTGAATCATCCCCAAAACTGTATATAAGTCCTATCCAGGGAATAAAAGGTGTGTGAGGACTACTCTCTCATGAGAGCCTTCTGTTCAAAGAGCTGTAACACTTGGGGAGAGATCTTCTCTCCTGAGGCTCTGCCGCTGCACTCCTCACTGGCTAGTTGCCCTGACTCAGTGCAAGGCTGCACGGAATTACAGAGTAACCAGGAGGTGGAGCCACCTGCCTCAGCAGAAGGAGAGAAGCAACTCCCACTAGCTTACCTTCTCTGGAAGAAGACCTGACCAGAGATCTCCATGGAAACAAAGCCTCTGGTACTAAGGCCTTCACTTTTATTTTCATGGGCACATTTGAAAGCCTCTTGTCTCTTGTTCTTTGTGTTTGAATAATAATTTAATCTTTCTGAAATACCCTTAGATTTACTGGTTTCTATAAAACTGTATGCCATGTGAAAGAGAGCAGAAATCAGAGGTCTCAATCAAACTTGCAACGTAATTTGTCTGTTTTTCAATTTTTTTAATCCATTTGTCCTTGAGGTTGATAAGATGATAAACGAAATGATTGTAGAAAAATTTACATTGTCTGATTTAATATTTTATCATAGTTTGCCACATTATATAGTTGTCAATATACTAACCAACCAAAAATTGAGTAACTCTGTGCAGAGGTCTTTTAAAGACAGATATCTGCAAGAGCTCTCAAGGGCAGATTTATCATTCTGTAGTTAATCTGATTCTGTTTCAATAGGAAAATACAACAACTCAAAATGATAAGAGAACCATAAGTAGTCCATAAATATTTACAAAAGACATATATCACATACATATCCATCTTAGTGTTTCTCTCTCTTACTAACAAAAAAATTATTTGAAGTGATTGAGTCTTTCAAAGACTGAGAACAGGCAGAGAGAAAAGGATCCTTGCTGAATTTATTGAGAAGTTACCTTGACCACAGGGACCTACACTTCTTCCATATAGTCAGAAGATAGCAGGAGAGGGCAGGAAATACTACCCCACTACCCAGTTCATATGGTGTTTCCTAAGTCCTCAGAGTTTTCCAGCACTACAATTTGTTCCTTCTTTCATTCATTTATTCATTTATTTACTGAAATTTTTTTCCTGAATTTTCTTGGCACCTCCCTTAGGAGGTTGTATTTTCTTTAGGAATCCAATGTGAAATTACTTAATACAAAACCTTAAGCAATGTCATTAAAATCCTCCCAGCCAAAGTAAAACTATGTTATTCTAAGAACTCACATATCCAGACTTGAGCTTCCATAGAGGGATCCTTCTTAAGACCACCTTGAGTCACCCTCATAACTTGTGCTAGGAGAACTATGAACACTTGTTCTTGTCCCTTAAGTTAGTAGGGTCAAAGAGATTAATGAAGGTATTAGCCTGCTGAGGCTAGGAAAGCAGATCTGCAGACTCCCAGGTGGCTACAGGCCCTTCTCCTTGGGGAGCATACTAGCAAAGAAGAGATATTGGTGGTCTTTCCCAGTGCTAGACTCTGCATGCAGCAATGCCAGGCAGAATGTGTGATTGTGCAATAAGGACATGACTGTTATAGACTGGTTAATTTTTGTCTACTCAACACAGACTTGAATCATCCAGAAAGAGAGAACCTCAACTGAAGAATTATTTTTATCAGATTTCTCTGTAGGCAAGCAATTGGGACATTTACTGATTAATGACTGATATGGGAGGGCCTAATTACTATGGGCCATACCATCTCTGGGCAGGTGGTCTTGCTAAGCAAGCTGTGGAAAACAAGTCAGTAAACAACATTTCTCTACTATATTTTTTTCAGTTTCTGCCTCTAGGTTCCTGCCTTGAGTCCCTGCTTTCGCTTCTGTCATTGATGAACTATAACTTGTAAGTTAAAAAATAATGCTTTACAAATCTTTAAGTTGGTTTTGTTATCATTTTATCAAACCTAAATACAAGTAAACTAATACATGAGTTAACTGACAACCTTCTGATTGAGGTTGAGTCCTCTACCATAGGAGGGAATTTCACACCAGGTACTATAATCTTAGTGTGATATTCATATCTCAAAAGGTCATAGACAATCTGCAATTGTTTTTACCTAGGTCTAGATGTTAAATTGCCTGCTAAATATATTTTGTTCATACCTATAGAGGTGGGCTGCTCTCAACCTTGTTCAGAGAAGTTTTTTTGGTTTTTTTTTTTTCCAGTGGGAAGCAGGCAATGAGGAGATACATAATTTTCTCCAAAGGACTGAGAAGGACTAAACCATAAATAGGACATATATATTGACCCCCACCCCAGGCTTAGTGGAACCTTAGGGGATAAGAAGCAGGAAGAATGTAACAGTCAGAAGACAGGGGAGAGTGCTGTGACATGCTGTTGTCTAGATATGATATGGCCATTTGTACTTGTGAACTCACAGCAACTATGATTATTACAGGACAGCTACAAAGATCAAGTAAAAATAAATAAATAAATAAATAAATAAATAAATAAATAAATAAATAAATAAATTAGAATAATATAAATACATACATACATACATACATACATACATACATACATACATAAGCAGCCAGGCAGTGGTGGCTTTTGATCCAGGCACTTGGGAGACACAGGCAGGCAGATTTCTGAGTTCGAGGCTAGCCTGGTCTACAAAGTGAGTTCCAGGACAGCCAGGGCTACACAGAGAAACCCTGTCTCAAAACAACAACAACAACAATCAACCAAAAACCTGGTATAGATGGAGTAGGTGACCTCTAGGCCTCTCCCCTTCCTGAGGAGACTGTCAGTGGATAGTTGTTGTGGGGTGATGGCAGTGGTTATCCTTTATTGAAGATATGCCCACTGGCTTCTATGCACTATTAGATAATACTCAATTCCATCAATTCAGCAATTTATTATGAGATTGCTCCAATACAGAAGTCTAAGAAAATATTGAACTATGATGGGGTCAGTTAGACTTTAAAAACTAATAAATTGTATTCACTGATGACAGACATAGTGGTCAAACAGTAGGAAGTTTTCCAACATATGTTTTGAACAACTAGGTAGAAAACAACTTGTGAATGAACAAACACAAAATAATTTGAACAAATGATCAGCTGGAGAAACTTCTTTGATAAGTGGCTAAGAATGTTTACTAGGCTCAGTATATACAATCTTAAAAGCCATGGGTTTACTGTGGTCCATGCTCACCAAAAAAACTGGACTATCAATAAAAAATGGTGACTTCATACCCCAAGGTGCAGCTTGGTCTTCTTGTGAGTTCCCCCAATAACTGAAGCAGGGACTTTCTCTGAATTTGTTGCCTGCCTGTTGATTCAGTTCTCCTAACTGGGTTGCCATTTTTGTCCACAGTGAAAGATGTGCCTACTCTTGTAGTAATTAATGTGTGGTGAGAGGGACAAGAGTGACATGGGGTGGCTCCCCTTACTCACAGAATGAGTGGAAGGGAGAATGAGGGGAGGTGCTGTAAGAGGGGTGACTGGGAGGAGAAGGGGCTGTTCTTGGGAGGTAAAGTGAATTAATTAACTAATTAATTAAAGCATAGACCAATGGGCAGAAAGTTATAGAACTTGCTTACTAAGTTAGAAAGTTATAAAACACAATAATTGCAAGGCTAGGAACGGATCTTTATGCTGTGTGTATGATAATCAAAATAAATGTAAGACAAGATAATGATGAATACCCTTGTGATTAATGTAAATAAAATGTCCTTTCAAGATACCTTCATTTTTTTAATATTTTTACTAGGTATTTTCCTCATTTACATTTCCAATGCTATCCCAAAGTACCCCATACCCTGTCCCCCCCACTCCCCTACCCACCCACTCCCACTTTTTGGCCCTGGCATTACACTGTATTGGGGCATATAAAGTTTGCAAGTCCAATGGGCCTCTCTTTACAGTGATGGCCGACTAGGCCTTCTTTTGATACATGTGCAGTTAGAATCAAGAGCTCCAGGGTACTGGTTAGTTCATAATGTTGTTCCACCTATAGGGTTGCAGATCCCTTTAGCTCCTTTGATAATTTCTCTAGCTCCTCCATTAGGGGCCCTGTGATCCATCCAATAGCTGTCTGTGAGGATCCACTTCTGTGTTTGCTAGACCCAACATAGTCTCACAAGAGACAGCTATATCTGGGTCCTTTCAGCAAAATCTTGCTAGTGTATGCAATGGTGTCAGAGTTTGGAAGCTGATTATGGGATGGATCCCCGGATATGGCAGTCTCTACATGGTCCATCCTTTCTTCACAGCTTCAAACTTTGTCTCTGTAACTCCTTCCATGGGTGTTTTGTTCCCAATTCTAAGAAGGGGCAAAGTGTCCACACTTTGCTCTTCAATCTTCTGGAGTTTCATGCTTTTAGCAAATTGTATCTTATATCTTGGGTATCCTAAGATTCTGGGCTAATATCCACTTATCAGTGAGTACATATTATGTGAGTTCTTTTGTGATTGGGTTATCTCACTCAGGATGATGCCCTCCAGGTACATCCATTTGCCTAGGAATTTCATTAATTCATTGTTTTTAATAGCTGAGTAGTACTCCATTGTGTAAATGTACCACATGATCTGTATCCATTCTTCTGTTGAGGGGCATCTGGGTTCTTTCCAGCTTCTAGCTATTATAAATAAGGCTGCTATGAACATAGTGGAGCATGTGTCTTTTTACCACTTGGAACATCTTCTGGATATATGTCCAGGAGAGGTATTGTGGGATCCTCTGGTAGTGCTATGTCCAATTTTCTGAGGAACCCCATAAATTGATGTCCAGAGTGGTTGTACAAGCTTGCAATCCCACCAACAATGGAGGAGTGTTCCTCTTTCTCCACATCCTCGCCAGCATCTGCTGTCACCTGAATTTTTGATCTTAGCCATTCTGACTGGTGTGAGGTGGAATCTCAGGGTTGTTTTGAGTTGCATTTCCCTGATGATTAAGGATGTTGAACATATTTTCAGGTGCTTCTCTGCCATTCGGTATTCCTCAGTTGAGAATTCTTTGTTCAGATCTGAGCCCCATTTTTTAATGGTGTTATTTGATTTTTTGGAGTCTACCTTCTTGAGTTCTTTATATATATTGGATTATAGTCCCTTATCTGATTTAGGATAGGTAAAGATCCTTTCCCAATCTGTTGGTGGTCTTTTTGTCTTACAGACAGTGTCTTTTGCCTTGCAGAAGCTTTGCAACTTCATGAGGTCCCATTTATCAATTCTCGATCTTACAGCACAAGCCAATCCTGTTCTATTCAGGAATTTTTCACCTGTACCCATATCTTCGAGGCTTTTCCCTACTTTATACTCTATAAGTTTCAGTGTCTCTTGTTTTATGCAGAATTCCTTAATCCACTTAGATTTGACCTTAGTACAAGGAGATAGGAATGGATGAATTTGCATTCTTCTACATGATAACCACCAGTTGTGCCAGCACCATTTGTTGAAAATGCTGTCTTTTTTCCACTGGATGGTTTTAGCTCCCTTGTCAAAGATCAAGTGACCATAAGTGTGTGGGTTCATCTCTGGATCTTCAATTCTGTTCCATTGGTCTACTTGTACCATGCAAATTTTAATCACAATTTCTCTGTAGGATAGCTTTAGGTCAAGCATGGTGATTCCACCAGAGGTTCTTTTATCCTTGAGAAGAGTTTTTGCTGTCCTAGGTTTTTTGTTATTCCAGATGAATTTCCAGATTGCCCTTTCTAATTCGTTGAAGAATTGAGTTGGAATTTTGATGGGGATTGCATTGAATCTATAGATTGCTTTTGGCAAGATAGTCATTTTTACTATATTGATCCTGCCAATGCATGAGCATGGGAGATCTTTCCATCTTCTGAGATCTTCCTTAATTTCTTTCTTCAGAGACTTGAAGTTCTTATCATACAGATCTTTCACTTTCTTAGAGTCACAGCAAGGTATTTTATATTATTTGTGACTATTGAGAAGGGTGTTGTTTCCCTAATTTCTTTCTCAGCCTGTTTATCCTTTGTGTAGAGAAAGGCCATTGACTTGTTTGAGTTAATTTTATATCCAGCTACATCATTGAAGCTGTTTATCAGGTTTAGGAGCTCTCTAGTGGAATTTTTAGGGTCACTTATATATGCTATCATATCATCTGCAAAATGTGATATTTTGACTTCTTCCTTTCCAATTTGTATCCCCTTGATCTCCTTTTGTTTTCTAATTGTTCTGGCTAGGACTTCAAGTACAATGGTGAATAGGTAGGGAGAGAGTGGACAGCCTTGTTTAGTCCCTGATTTTAGTGGGATTGCTTCCAGCTACTCACCATATACTTTGATGTTGCCTACTGATTTGCTGTATATTGCTTTTATCATGTTTAGGTATGGGCCTTGAATTCCTGATCGTTCCAAGACTTTTATCATGAATGGGTGTTGGATTTTGTCAAATGCTTTCTCAGCATCTAACGAGATGATCATGTGGTTTTTGTCTTTGAGTTTGTTTATATACTGGATTACGTTGATGGATTTCCATATATGGAACCATCCTTGCATCCCTGAGATGAAACCTTCTTGGTCAGTATGGATGATTGTTTTGATGTGTTCTTGGATTCAGTTAGCGAGAACTTTGTTGAGGATTTTTGCATCGATATTCATGAGGGAAATTGGTCTGAAGTTCTCTATCTTTGTTGGGTCTTTTTGTGGTTTAGGTATCAGAGTCATTGTGGCTTCATAGAATGAGTTGGGTAGAGTACCTTCTGTTTCTATTTTGTGGAATAGTTTGTGAAGATCTGGGATTAGATCTTCTTTGAAGGTCTGATAGAACTCTGCACTACACCCATCTTGTCCTGGGCTCTTTTTGGTTGGGAGACTATTAATGACTGCTTCTATTTCTTTAGGGGATATGGGACTGTTTAGATCATTAACCTGATCTTGATTAAACTTTGGTACCTTGTATCTGTCTAGAAACTTGTCCATTTCATCCAGGTTCTCCAGTTTTGTTGAGTATAGCCTTTTGTAGAAGGATCTGATGGTGGTTTGGATTTCTTCAGGATCTGTTTTTATGTCTCCCTTTTCATTTCTGTTTTTGTTAATTAGGATGCTTTCCCTGTGCCCTCTAGTGAGTCTGGCTAAGGGTTTATCTATCTTGTTGATTTTCTCAAATAACCAGCTCCTTGATTGGTTGATTCTTTGAATAATTCTTCTTGTCTCCACTTGGTTGATTTCACCACTGAGTTTGATTATTTCCTGCCATCTACTCCTCTTGGGTGAATTTGCTTCCTTTTGTTCTACAGCTTTTAGGTGTATTGTCAAGCTGCTAATGTGTGCTCTCTCTAGTTAGGGTCATAAGTGGGTGGCTGGCCTAGACTATTGTTAGTTCAAAAACATCATAAGCAACTTATTCATACCCTGTTTCACAGTATCAAATATAAGAATAAAGATGTACCTATGGGCTGGAGTGTATGTCTAGTGCATAGATGGGCCTGGCTTGTATTCCTAGTTCTGACACACACACACACACACACACACACACACACACACACACACACACACACACACATAGTAGAAGCCAGGTTGTCAACTGGAGCACTCAAAAGGTTGCTCTCTGTCATTTTAATCCTCTTCTTTCACAGCCAAAGTTCCCTTTCTAATAGGTCATCCAAACTCTGCAGGTTTTTGTAAATGCCGGATTTCTCCAACTTTAGAGTGACTTCCATTTGAGTCTCAAGTTCTCCTGACAAGAAACTAAATGTCATCTTCAGTCATCAACATTCAGTGCTCCCAACTGAATGTTTTACAGGCATCAGGGAAACAGAATATATTCCCATTCAGAAACATTGGTCTTCATGTCTGCAAGTTCATTTTCTCTTCTTAAATTGGGATAAACTCAAGCAGAGGTACACATGGCATGTGTTCTAGTAAGCTCCCATTGCTGCCTATTTACAACTTATGCGATAAACTCAAGTCTTGTGGCTTTCGTCAAGTGGTCAATGACTATTTACTTAAAGATTTAAATTATCAGTTTCTCTCCACTTCCCACTTCCCATCATCTCTATTTTTGTGGAGATTTGGACTGTGAAACGTGTTTAAGCACCAAATCTCAGGTATTTTCTGAGGCTCTAAATTTTATTTTTCTTCTGGGTTATCAGGACTGAGGTAAAGATGAACATAGGAGTAACCATTCACACCTTAGTGCTATTAGTGACATGCTCATGGGACTGAATAGAGGGCTCCATCCTGAACAGCACTGGTTCCTCATCCACAGGGCCTACTTTTGATTTCTAACACCTAAAACACAGTTCAAAACTGTCTATAGGGGAATCACTCTTTTGGTCTACTTTGACACCAGGAATGCACTTGGTGTACACAGTGGACAACTTACCCACCTAAGTTGACATATACACTAAGAAAATCCTTTTTACAATAGGGAAACAAATATGCATGTGCCTTTTCACCATTTGCATAACTGGTGCTCTAGGAGGCCTGAAGAATGCCTAAGATGTCCTAGAACTGAGAATACAGGCAGTTCTGCACCATCTGATGTGGGTGCTAGGAACCAAACTTGGGTATGCCATCGGAGCATTACAACTAAATCTACAGTTCTTATACATGTGCTTATAATGCAAAGGATGAAGATATTCCATTACTATTCTGTCCTCTATCATTTGAAGATGACGAACTCCCTGCTAGACCTTTGTTGAAGGATTCAATAGTTTTATAAGCCTCTGTAAATGGACTTTCCATGCTGCTTATTATTACTGTTAGACAGTTCTCTTATGTGACTAAAGATAACAAAAGGTTCCTTTTGAGCCAGTCAGAGTCCATTCAAATTAGAAAAATTATCATAAATTAAGATATACTATTCATTTATTTAATCCTTTTGAGACATAGCCAGGGCTGTCTCTCAAGTGTTGGGACTACAGAAACACACCCCTAAAGCCAGCTGAGATGTATATTTAAAATGATCTATCTTTTGAACAGGAGAATGAAAAGATGAAATAAAATTCACAAAGAAACCTTCATTGTTTTGATGAACAGCAATACTTCTTGAAATTTTACAATAATCATTTAAACTGGCAAATCTACTCTTGTATTCTCACTAATTGGGTTATTACTTTGCTTTGCTAATCTTATCCATTTAAAAATATTTGAACTGTATTTGTGGGTATACACCTGTGCCATGGTATGCACATGTCAGGTAAATGTAAATTTATTGGTTTCTATTATCTAATTCTCCTTTGTGAGTTCTACAAATGAATCCCAGGGAGTGATTTGGTTTAAGTGATCTCACTGACCCATTTTTGGGTTTAAAAATTACTTTTTGTATGTGGTAGTGTGTGAGTGTGCATATGGTACAGGCCAAGTGTTATAATCTGAAAAG
Source organism: Mus caroli (assembly GCF_978045245.1). Taxonomy (NCBI): domain Eukaryota; kingdom Metazoa; phylum Chordata; class Mammalia; order Rodentia; family Muridae; genus Mus; species Mus caroli. The sequence continues at coordinate 55,788,628 of NW_028227273.1, forward strand.
TCTGTACAAGTGATATGGGTCTCCCAGACTTAAACTAAGGTCATCAGGCTTAGAAACAACCAACTTTACCCACTGTGACAATTCTCAGCCATTCACGTGTGATTCTGAGCAGTTGTTATGAACAAGTGTTTACTCTTAACAATAAACAAACACATTCCGTTCAAAAGATAGCATTTTTATTTGAAAATAGGATTTATTATTCAAATTGTCTTGTTTTCTCCATTCTTAGATGACAATGTTTACATTCTGAAAAGACAATATTTTACTGAAGTAATGTTTCAACTAAAATTATTCGAGCATTAATGAGCTAGATAGCTCACTGGGAACTCTCTTTCTTGTCCAAAGATAGCAACCTTTTACTGATCATCATATAATATCCAAATGAACCCCACAAACCTCTCTTCCAGTCTGCAGATATGTGTCACAGCACTAAAAAGCCATAACATTACACACACACACACACACACACACACACACACCAGAATTATTTTTCCTTAAATAAACCTCATTGCTGTTATATATCTGGCATATCTGGCATTTCTAGATAATTCCCTTAAGAGGCAGGGCTTCAAAATGAAAGTCAATCATGGGTAGAAGGGTATAGCCATCCATGTGTTTTGCTTTAGAGAGTTTTGTGAAGATCACCAGATAACTCAGTTCTTGCAAACCAAATCAGTCTTTTATTTGCATATTAACTCAATAGTTCACCCCAGATTCCCTTTTGATTATCCCACAAATCACCATTTTCTGACCTTAGCCTCTTGATTCTTAGAAAAAGCAGCAAGTGCATTTTTTAACATAGCAATTAAATTCACAGATCTGCATAACTTTGAAAACAAAGACAATTAACTATCTGCATGAGATCCCACCCTGAAATTACCATCTCCACCACACCTATGCCTAACCTCTGTTCCAGGCTTACCTTAAACTCAGGAATCTCCTTTCTTTTGTATCTTTCTGAAAAGCTCACTTATTATTGCAGCTGGCTTTGTTAATTTAGGTCTATGAAGGCCCCCATATAATTCACATTGCATCTGTATATTTTTCATAGTTATGAAATTATATATTTTTGAATTCATGTTTTCAAATTTCTTTCCCATATCCTTAAGGGTTGTCCTGAAGGTTACAGCATTTAGCATTTTTGCTGAGGAAAATATACACACCCTTGACTCTGGGAGTCATGCAGTTTCTAATTATCATGGAGTCAATAACCTTCGCAGGAGGAACATTACCCAATAACCTTGGGAGGGAAAATATTTCCAAAAGGAGAAACATAAAGTAAATTATGTACATCATTAAACAAACAAGACCTAGGTCCATAGCAATTGTCAACACTTGCTAGCTCTGCTCCAAGGGTGGGAACCATGTTATGCTGTCCCTTCCATGGCCATGCAGAAGTGGACAAGAATCAGAGATCTCTTCCATTATACTTGAATGAACATGGTAAATGATTTACTTTCTTCAATGCTAAGATGAAAAGTTTTAAAACATATTTGTGTTTTTTCTTGATATTGAATACAACTATGATGCCTAAAGCCTGTATCAAATTGTTTAAACGAATAGGGGTTTTCTCTTGTATGAGTTCTTTCCTATGTCCTGACATCATGAAGACATAGGGTCTTTAAAATATTTACAAGGTGCCGGGTAGTGGTGGTGCATGTCTTTAATCCCAGCACTTGGGTAGCAGAGGCAGGCAGATTTCTGTGTTCGAGGCCAGCCTGGTCTATAGAGTGAGCTCCAGGACAGCCAGGGCTATACAGAGAAACCCTGTCTCAAAAAAACAAAAAAACAAAAAAACAATACTAAAACAAACAAACAAAAATACTAAACCGAACAAACAAAACAAAACAAAACAAAAAAATTACAAGGCTAGAGATGTGGCTGAGTTGTTATGATAATCCATCCCCTTGACCAAGGTCAGGTTTCTAACAGCTTCCTTTAATAGCCTCCTTTGTAGGAAGCTACAAAGAGATCAAAGGATTTAACATTCCTGGAGACCAGCATTAATGCATACATACACAGGAGACACACTGACATCACATGATGTTCTTCTTTTGTAAGGATTCATTCCAGTAACTCAGGTGTTCAGGCTCCTGAAAGCTTACCTACTGAGTGTTTCTTCGTCACATATTGGTTCACATAAGAGACAGAAAGCAAGAAAGCTTCAAGTCAGAAAAATCAGTCCTCCATTGGTAGTTTCCTTTGGAGAAATTTAAGAAATACTGCCCTGCTGAAGGAAATATGCCACTGAGGATGGGCTTGGGAGTTTACATCCACACATCATTTCTAGTTCCCACTCCTTGCTTCATGCTTCAGCTTGCTGATATGAGCTCTGAACTTCCTGTTTTAGCTGCCATGTGATACTTGTTGCATTGCCATTGTAACCCTGATCCCATATCCCTCTGGAAACATAAGACAAATACAAATGCTTCATAACTTGATTTTGATGTTTTATTTTACAGCAAAAGATAAGGCACTAAAAAACACCGAGATGAAAATTTTCATAAAATTGAAGAGAATTGTGACATATAAAAGGGTTAAAAATAAAGAAATAAATAAAAGGGTTACCTTATTCATTAAATTTACAGGGCTTTTGTCCATATAAGCTTGCAAGTAGAAACAAAATGAGGAGGAACATCATAATGCTTGAATAGATTGTAGACACTTGTCAGATGCTGATCCCAGAATCATTTTGTGTAAGTGAAAATAACTGTTGACTAAAGATCTTACCAAATCCATTGTATTGATAGATGACATTTAGTATAAGTTCTCTCAGGTTTTCAAAGACTATTGTGATATACACAGTCTTTAACAAACTGGTTATACAATAAAGTTTTTTTTTTCACTCCTGTATAAAGTTACCATGAAGTGCAAACCTTTACCACACTGACTACATTCATGGTGTTTCTCTGCAGTATGGCTTTTTCTCATAATTTCAATGACTACTGCTGCATGCAAAGGCTTTTCCACATTGCTTGTGTGTAGACATACATCTTCAGTATGTGTTTTTTCATGTATTAATAGATATGTGTGTTGTGAAAAGGCTTTATCACATTGACTAAATTTGTAAGGTTTGTAAACAGTATGCATTCTTTTATGTATTTGGAGACCACGAAGAAAAGCAAAGTCTTTAACACACTGGTTACATGCGTAGGGTTTCTCTCCAGTGTGCATTTTTGGGGAGAGGGCGAGGTAACACACTTTTTCACAGCAGTCACATACAGTGTGACTATCCTCAGAAGCAGGAATGGCAAACCAGACAATCAATTACAGAAGGAGGCTGGGTCTTCTCCTGATGTTTTTCATGTCTTTGAACTTGGCAGGCATTCAAGTGCATTTTCCAGAATAGGCCAATGAAGACAAGTCTATTTTGGTGCTTAATGCTTCAGTCAGCTCCCTGGCCGGCAGCTTATGCAGACACACTGTCATGGGTGTACACCCAATTCTTCCAAGTTCAGTCATAGTGCTTGGGGCCACTGAAGGGAGAAGACAACCAAATTTACTTCTTTGGGCTCTGCTTGTTGACTGTGTAGTTCCCTAGATCTCCGCTCAGCTTAATGGTGAGCATGCCACTCTCAAAGGAGACATCATAGTCCTCTAGGGTATAAGGCTTGTCTGCAAGGTCTTCAAAGATCTGTCAGGGCATTCAGCATCTCTTCCTCAAGTCTTTGATGAGCTCTCTCTTCTAGAGTGCTTCTGTTGTCCAACATCCTTGAGTTCCTCAAATGTACCATGCAGACTCTCTACTTTTTGTTGTTCAATATCTGACTCAGGTAGTTGAGGTTCAAATGGACTTTGTGGATAGGGCAGACTGCATTGGCTGTGACCACACGCTGGATTAGCTCCCTTCTGCTTAAGCCAGGTGGACCCAGTACACAATCATGGCAAAAAGCATGCTGCACACGCATGTTGCTCCTGCTGGGTGGCAGCTCTGTGTGTATTCTTTTCTGGATTAGATGACTGTGTTGTGAAAAGGCTTTACCACACTGGTTATATTCATAGGGTTTCTCACAACTGTGTGTTCTTTTATGTATTAGTAGGTAACTATGTGGTGAAGAAGGTTTATGATATTGATTACATTTATAGGGTTTTTCTCCAATATATAACCTTTTATGTCATTGAAGATGATTATAATATGCAAACATTAGGAAGAATCAAAAGAAACTTGTCCTAGATATTTTATCAGCCTCCATTTCATCATAGGGTCAACCTAAACTTATCTCTCCAGGCTCTAGGGGAGATGGGGACTTCCAAATACCAGACCAGATAAAAATACTTCCCTTTTTTTAATCTTTTGTTCCCTAAACATGACTCTTCCTAATCACAGCTTATGTTATTTGTATTTTGCTCCTCAAAACATAACTGTTCCTCATACAAAAGAACTAATGGATATTATTGGTTAGACTATAAAACCTACATTCTGCATCAGTTGGCATAGATAAGCTACATAAGGACAGACCCTATCCCTAAATCCTGATTGATAACAAATGTATGTATATATAACTTGGCACAGATTTTTTTTCAAGGTAAAAGGGTTTTGCTTTTTGTTTTTGTTTTTTTTTTTTTAATATTCTGGCTCAGGGATAGGAGTGTTTATGGCACACTTCAGCTCCTGAGTTTGAGCTGCGCCCTGATCAGTCAGTAGTAACTTAATTGAAATAAGTTCTTGTCATTTGCATTGACTTGGTGCTCGAGTAGTGTTGAATCTCAGTGGACCATAACACAAAGGCCTTAGCACATTGCTCATATTCATAGAATTTCTCTCTAGTTTGAATTCTTTCATGATGATAAGTATACAATTGTGTAAAAGTTCACCATATTAAATACATTCATAGTTTCTTCTAGTATGAATTCATTCATGCCTCCAAAGATGATAATGACATGCAAAGATTTTGCCACACTAGTTATAAAGTTTCTCCCTGGTATGTATGGGTTTTTTTGGTTTTTGTATTTTATGTTCTAGATGACTCTGACTTAGAAACACTTTACTACATTAACATTCATGGAGTTTCTCTCCAGTTTGTGTTCTTTTATATAGGAGGAAGCAATTCTGATGTACAAAGGCTTGATTGCACTGATTACATTCATACAGTTTTTCTCCGGTATGTGCTCTTTTATGTATTTGGAGATCACTATGATATACAAAGGCTTTACCAATGAAAGAGGAAAATTACTGACCACCAGAACTCTCACCCCAGAGTACATTCTGAACTCTCACACCAGAGTCAGACCCCCTCTCAAATGAAAACTGTTCCGGGGACATTTCTGAGATAAGGGTTTCCTGGAACGAACCCAGTCCTACCCCTCCCAACTAAGGACTGTGCCAGGGACATTTTTGAGATAAGGGTGTGAGTAAAAACCTCAGTTCCAATGAATCAAGTACATGACCAAAGTGTGGGACGCGGTTGCAAAAGCACTTTGGAAAAAACCCTTGACTGAATCTCTTAGTGACGTAAACCTGTATTTTCCCTGCCCTGCTCCCCCCTTACCTCCTTCCTATAAAAGCCTGTGAAAATTTGGGCTAGGGGTCGAATCTCCTCTGCACCTGCTGCATGAGTTTCGACCCCAGATATCTGGTATATGTGCTTTTATGTACTTTCTTGTCGTTGCTGTATTAAATCTTACTCTCTATACATCTTAAGTTCGGTCTCAGTGTCTTCTTGGGTGCGCGGCTGACCCGAGGCTTGAGTAAGTGCCTCCCTTTGGGAGTTTTGGAGTCTTTCATTTGGTGCGTTGGCCGGGAATCAGCGCGACTACCCAGACGTCCTGGACCCACTCAGAAGTAAGATTTACTATTCTGCTGTTCTGTTTTGGTCTGGTGTCTGTGTTTTGTTTGTCTCTGAGAGGCCAGATAGGCTGTTCTGTATCTGGTGCGATCGCAGTTTCGGTTTTGCAGACGCTCAGTGTGCAATGTGCACAGTGAGACCGCGCTCCGGGTAGGAGCGTAGGGTGTGGAGAGGACAGACGTGTCCAGGTGTCCACCGTCTGTGCGCCCTGGGAGATGTCCCAGGAGGACAAGGGGAGGACTAAGGACGCTTAGTGGACCCCTCTGTGCGAGATTGTGGGTTCGAGTCCCACCTCGTGCTTCAGGTTGCGAGATCGTGGGTTCGAGTCCCACCTCGTGCCTCTGTGCGAGATCGTGGGTTCGAGTCCCACCTTGTGCTTCAGGTTGCGAGATCGTGGGTTCGAGTCCCACCTCGTGCCTCTGTGCGAGATCGTGGGTTCGAGTCCCACCTCGTGCTTCAGGTTGCGAGATCGTGGGTTCGAGTCCCACCTCGTGCCTCGGGTTGCGAGATCGTGGGTTCGAGTCCCACCTCGTGCTTTGGTTTTTTCTTTTTATCTCAGTCTCGTGTCTGCTTTTGTCGTGTCTGCTTTTGTCGTGTCTGCTATTATTCTAGAAATGGGACAATCTGCCTCCTCTCCCCTGTCTCTAACCCTGGAGCATTGGGGAGAGGTGAGAGACAGGGCTCACAACCAGTCAGTGGAAGTTAAAAAGGGGCCTTGGCAGACCTTCTGCACCTCCGAGTGGCCGACATTTGGAGTAGGCTGGCCACCAGAGGGTGCTTTTGACTTGTCACTAATCGCCGCCGTCAGGCAGATTGTTTTTCAGGAAGAAGGAGGTCACCCTGATCAGATCCCCTACATCGTGACTTGGCAGAGTCTTGTTCAGTTCCCACCTCCATGGGTCAAGCCTTGGATTCCAAGTTCTTCGAAACTGACAGTTGCAGTTGTCCAGTCTGATGCAGCCGAAAAATCCAGTCCCTCAGCACCCCCCAAGATTTATCCAGAGATTGACGACCTCCTCTGGATGGACTCCCAACCTCCCCCTTACCCCCCACCCCAGCAGCCGCCTGCGGCTGCCCCGCCGCAGGGACCAATAGGGAGAGGGGCACAGGGACCGGCGGGGGGAACTAGGAGCCGCAGGGGCCGAAGCCCTGGGGAAGAAGGGGGGCCGGATTCAACAGTTGCCTTGCCACTTAGAGCACATGTGGGGGGGCCAGCGCCAGGACCTAATGACCTCGTTCCTTTACAGTACTGGCCTTTTTCCTCTTCTGACTTATACAATTGGAAAACTAACCACCCTCCTTTCTCAGAAAACCCCTCTGGGCTTATTGGGCTCCTTGAGTCCCTTATGTTCTCCCATCAACCCACTTGGGATGATTGTCAGCAACTTTTGCAGGTCCTCTTCACCACGGAGGAGAGAGAAAGAATTCTGCTGGAAGCCAGGAAGAATGTCCTGGGACAAGATGGGACCCCCACTAATCTCCCCAATCTCATAGATGAATCCTTCCCCTTGACTCGTCCTAATTGGGACTACAACACTGCGGAAGGTAGGGAGCGTCTCACGGTCTACCGCCGGACTCTAGTGGCGGGGCTCAAAGGGGCCGCAAGGCGACCTACTAATTTGGCCAAGGTAAGAGAGGTCCTTCAGGGTCCAGTGGAGCCGCCCTCTGTTTTCTTAGAGCGACTAATGGAGGCTTACAGGAGATATACACCGTTTGATCCCTCTTCAGAGGGTCAAAAAGCAGCTGTGGCTATGGCTTTCATTGGTCAGTCTGCCCCTGATATTAAGAAAAGGCTGCAGAGACTAGAGGGGCTCCAAGATTATACTTTGCAGGATTTAGTAAAGGAAGCTGAAAAAGTATATCATAAGAGAGAGACAGAAGAAGAAAAGCAAGAGAGAGAAAAGAAAGAGATGGAAGAGAGAGAGAATCGGCGTGATCGCCGCCAAGAGAGAAATTTAACCAGAATTTTGGCCACAGTAGTAGGTGCAAAAGAGGCAGAAAGAGGACAGTCAGGGTACCTGGGCAACAAGGCAAGAAGACTTCCACGGGAACAGAAACTCCAATTTGAAAGAGACCAGTGTGCATGTTGTAAAGAGAAAGGACATTGGGCCAGAGATTGCCCCAAAAGGAAGCCAAAAGAACCCAAGGTGTTGACTATGAAAGAAGACTAGGGAAGTCGGGGCTCAGATCCCCTCCCTGAGCCTAGGGTAACACTTTCTGTGGAGGGGACTCCTGTTAATTTTTTAATAGACACAGGAGCAGAACACTCAGTTTTGACTAAACCGTTGGGACAATTAGGAAGTAAAAAGACTATGGTAACAGGAGCTACTGGCAGTAAACTTTACCCCTGGACTACTAAGAGAGTTTTGGAAGTAGGAAAAAATCAAGTAACTCACTCTTTTCTTGTAATTCCTGAATGCCCTGCGCCCCTTCTGGGACGAGACTTGTTGACTAAACTTAAAGCACAAGTCCAGTTCACCTCAAAGGGACCAGAAGTCACCTGGGGAGAGACCCCTATAGCATGCCTGGTTTTAAATTTAGAAGAAGAGTATCGCCTCCATGAGCAGGGTTCTAAACAGTTACCAGACCCTGAATGGCTGTCCGCTTTTTCTGAAGTATGGGCTGAGCAGGCAGGAATGGGATTAGCTAAACAAGTGCCTCCGGTCGTGGTAGAGTTAAAAGCCAATGCCTCCCCCGTCTCGATCAAGCAGTACCCTATGAGTAAGGAAGCTAAAGAAGGCATTCGGCCGCATATTCAGAGACTGATAGAGCAAGGAATTTTGGTGCCTTGCCAATCTCCTTGGAACACTCCTCTCCTGCCAGTACGGAAGCCTGGGACTAATGATTATCGACCAGTGCAAGATTTAAGAGAGGTTAACAAGAGAGTGCAGGACATTCACCCTACTGTTCCAAATCCTTACAACTTATTAAGTTCCCTCCCACCAGAGCGGACTTGGTACACTGTTCTGGACTTAAAAGATGCCTTTTTCTGCCTCCGATTACACCCTAATAGCCAGCCACTGTTCGCTTTTGAGTGGAGGGACCCAGAAGGAGGGCTCTGTGCTGCCCTGAAAGAAGAGTGTTGTTTTTATGTTGACCATTCAGGAGTAATCAAAGATTCTATGGCCAAACTTAGAGAACGCCTAGATATACGTAAAAGAGAAAGAGAAAGCCAACAAGGATGGTTCGAAAGCTGGTTTAATAAGTCCCCCTGGCTCACCACACTCCTTTCCACCATAGCAGGACCTTTAATTACACTTATGCTTTTGCTCACTTTTGGCCCCTGCATTCTTAATAAGTTAGTGGCTTTTGTTAGAGAGAGAATAAATGCAGTACAGGTTATGGTATTAAGGCAACAACATCGGGTCCTCCAGGAGGCCAAGACCCAGCTCTAAGATTAGAGCTATTCACAAAAAAAGGAGTGGGGAATGAAAGAGGAAAATTACTGACCACCAGAACTCTCACCCCAGAGTACATTCTGAACTCTCACACCAGAGTCAGACCCCCTCTCAAATGAAAACTGTTCCGGGGACATTTCTGAGATAAGGGTTTCCTGGAACGAACCCAGTCCTACCCCTCCCAACTAAGGACTGTGCCAGGGACATTTTTGAGATAAGGGTGTGAGTAAAAACCTCAGTTCCAATGAATCAAGTACATGACCAAAGTGTGGGACGCGGTTGCAAAAGCACTTTGGAAAAAACCCTTGACTGAATCTCTTAGTGACGTAAACCTGTATTTTCCCTGCCCTGCTCCCCCCTTACCTCCTTCCTATAAAAGCCTGTGAAAATTTGGGCTAGGGGTCGAATCTCCTCTGCACCTGCTGCATGAGTTTCGACCCCAGATATCTGGTATATGTGCTTTTATGTACTTTCTTGTCGTTGCTGTATTAAATCTTACTCTCTATACATCTTAAGTTCGGTCTCAGTGTCTTCTTGGGTGCGCGGCTGACCCGAGGCTTGAGTAAGTGCCTCCCTTTGGGAGTTTTGGAGTCTTTCACCACAATGGTTGCATTTGCAGGGTTTCTCTCCGGTATGTGTTTTTTTATGGTCTAGGAGAAGACTCTGACTTACAAAGTCTTTACTACATTGATTACATTTATAGGGTTTCTCTCCACTATGTGTTCTGTTATAAATGCGGAGACCACCGAGATATGGAAATGTTTTACCACATTGGTTCTGTTCATAGGGTTTCTCTCACTATGTGTTCTTTTATGTATTTGGAGACTATTATGATATGCAAAAGCTTTACTACATTAATTACATTCAGAGTGTTTCCCTCCAGTGTGCTTTCTTTCATGAATTTGGAGATTACTTTTATATGCAAAGGCTTTACCACACTGGTTACAATCATAGGGTTTCTCTCCAGTATGAATTTTTTTATGCCTTTGAAAATGACTGCTACATGCAAAGGCTTTACTACATTGCTTACATTCATAGGGTTTCTCTCCAGTGTGTGTTCTTTTATGTATTTGGAGACCACTGTAATATGTAAAAGTTTTACCACATTGGTTACATTCATAGGGTTTCTCTCCAGTGTGTGTCCTTTTATGTATTTGGAGACCACTGTGATATGTAAAAGTTTTACCACATTGGTTACATTCATAGGGTTTTTCTCCAGTTTGTGTTCTTTGATGTATTTGGAGACTATTTTGACGTGTAAAGACTTTACCACATTGGCTACATTCATAAGGTTTCTCACCAGTATGTATTCTTTCATGTCTTTGAAGAGAACTGTGATGTGCAAAGGCTTTACCACATTGTTTACATTCATAGGGTTTCTCTCCACTGTGTATCCTTTTATGTATTTGTAGAGCACTGGGATATGGAAAGCCTTTATTACAATGGTTACATTCTTAGTGTTTCTCTCCAGTATGGCTTCTTTTATATATTTGGAGACTAGGATGACATGAAAAGGCTTTATCACATTGGTTAGATGCATAAGGTTTCTCTCCACTGGGAGTTCTTTCATGCCTGCAAAGACAATTGGCACATGAAAAAGGTTTACCACATTAATTACACTGATGGCACTGATGGGTCTTTCTCTCTGTATGAATTAATTTCACAATTTGGTCTAATGGTAAAGAGGAATAATTTTGTTTACATTCATGGGATTCCCCTATGCTATGGGCTGTTTTGATTTTATTATATGGCTCATATTTATGGCATCCTTTATCTGGATGAAAATTTTCACCTATTGGAAAGAATTATGAAAGCTCAGAGCTTTATCACACAGAGGACATTAATAAATTTCCCTTTAGTATGGAAAACAATACATTTATATATTGCATTTACAATGTGAACCAGGACAAAACAAGAAGGATTTCCACTTCCCTGGTACTGTAGGGATTTTCTACAGTGTGAGTTTGTGGAGGAACCCTATGAAATTGGAAAACCAAATAATTTAATTATAAACATGTTTCAAATTAAGAAACTCTATTCAATGTGGGGACTATTACATATTCTCTAATTGTATTAAGAGAGAGGGGAGTACATTGCTTCTTTCAATATCCCTATACTCACAAGGCTTATATTAATTGTTACATATGATCTGCCTATTCTATTAAAAGAAGAACAAATGAAAGTATATCATATTGCATTTTACAAAGGTTGACATTGTCTTCTTCATAGACATGAAGTACAAGGACTAACATTTCTCCAAAACAACATTCTTGACTCTCATAAACTATCCCCTTCTCACTTAAAGTTAGCAATATTACTACAAGTATATAAGTATCATCAGCTTTACTATGGACTATTTACCTGTTAGAAGGCTTTTCACTTATACATCAACTATTCATTATATATACACTTTGCAATATCGAAGTGGTATGGCATTAAACAGATACCATTTCTACAGCATAATCTAATGGGGCTATGATACAAATGCTGGTATCAATTAAGGCATTGATTATATCCTTTAGTTCTTCCTTACAACAATGCATTGCAAACACAAATCAGATACTTGAGATTGAGATACATGGTTTTGTGAGAATTTAATAATCATTGATACACTTAAAGCAGTGCTTAATTACACTGCCATTGTTCTTTAAAACTTCAAAGGAACATTAAAATTGATTCAAAGGCATATTCAAACCAACTTGCACATGAAAATTACCTTCCATGTCTTTTAGAACTTTGAAAATAGTCTTCAATATTGTCATCTTCCCAATTGTAGCCTAAAATATAGTAGCAGAACATTCATAACAAATTATTGGAAATTAGGCAAAATTTAAGTTAGTATCTCCAGTGAACCTTAGAACCATACCTGATTCATTTACTTCATTCTTCCTCACTCTCACTTAAAATCACCGAACAGCATCAATAACAAAGAAACAATTGTCCTTTTATTTTGAAAAGTGAAAGGAAATCCACTGTCTTACCTATAGCAGTGAGATTCCTGTAGGTCTCCTGCATCACATCTCTGTAGAGACTCTTCTGTGAAGGATCCAGTAAACTCCATTCTTCCAGAGTGAAGTTGACACACACATCATCATAGGTCACTGCATTCTAAATTATTCCATACAGGTGTACAACACAAAGTATGATGTCAATATCAGTTTAAATGTATGCCTCACTGACTATTTATATAATTCTAGTCCTTCCCCACTGATTTTTTTGACACATAAGTACTAATGTAATCACAAAATTATTTCAGAAGGAAACTGAATAAAAAGATTCACTCCTGTCATTTTGTGCCATTTGAATAGCATATAGCCTTGCAAGAGAAATGCCAAGTAAAAGAGAGAGAGAGAGAGAGAGAGAGAGAGAGAGAGAGAGAGAGAGAGAGAGAGAAGTAAACAGTACTAAACATACACCAGAGAAATGGTATGAACAATTACTAACTAGAAAATAATAATGGGGAAGGTAGGTATATTGGCATATGACTTTGATCTCACAATTCTGGCGGTAGAGGCAGATCTTATCTCATTGAGTTGTATACTAGCCTGGTTGATGCAATAAGTCCCAGGACAGCCAGAGGAATATAGTAAGATACTAATTCTTGTGCCAAAATCAATCAAATGAACTAGAAAGATAGAAAAAAGTTAGAAGTTTTTCCTGAAGTTCCTACAAAGAAGTATACATTCACTCCAGTTTACTCTTCATCTTCTAAAACTTGAAGTGACCCATTTTATATTATGACATTAATAATATCTTACTAAAAGGAAATTCATGTTTAAGCAATTAATTACAAATGCACAGATGAAAATATTACCAATGTAAATGTTAAACCCAAATAAGCAACATAGAGCAGGAGAGATGGCTCAGCAAAGAGGTCTTACTGATTTGCTAATAATTGAGTTCAACTGCCAAGTGGGCCCACAACTATCCATTATCACAACTTCAGGGGTTCTGTAGTCATCTTCTGTGACAATTTTGAGGGCCAATCAGGCATGCATGAGGTGATATTCATAAATATAGGAAAAAATTGTTATTCATTAAAATATTTCTTAATAAACACAATAGACAAGAAGAACAGAGCACACTAAAGTCCAATGAGTTAGAAGGCTCAAGTAGTATTTATGACATGAGTATATTCCAGCCTGAGAAAAGAATATGCTTGCTTTCAAATTTCAAAATTCAAGATGTAGATGAAGGTCAGCACAGCAACACATGTTTGACATGCAAAATCATACACTGCAGGCCCATGAACCAGTAATATAAAGAAAAAGAAGCCAGGCATGTTGGCCAACAGGTGAAGGTCCTGCCTTGGTTTTGAGAGTGATTCTGTGAAAAGGTTGTTTGGGAGCCCCAAATAAAAAATAAACTGAAGCCAAAACATGGATGCAAACTGATAGTTTTCAGCTAGGGACAGCTTTTTGAAGATCATCAGACAGTTCAGCTCTTGCAAAACAAAGCCTTGACTTTTATTTACATTTCAATTCAATTGTCCACTCCAAGTTCTTCTTTGATCATTCAATGAATGAGCATCCCTTGACCACAGCCCCCTGATTTTAGAAAAAGACAGTAAGTACATTCTTTTTTCTTTTTGTTCTTAACATTGCAAACAAATTCAGAGATCTGCCAATCTTTCTAAGTTCAGGAAATAAGTCTAGTTGGATGGATCACGTCCTGAAATTACCACTCCCTAAATCTCTTTCTCTCTTTTCTTACTTTCTGACAAGCTGGTTCATAGTGAAGCTGCCTTTGTTCTTCTACATCTGTGAAATCCTTATACAATTCATATTGCATCCTTTTATTTTACATGGTTGAGAAATTACATATTTTTGAACTCATGATTTCAGAGTTCTTTCCCCTAACCTTAAAGGCTGTCCTGAATTCACAATAATTAACATTTTTGGTGAGGATCATAGACACACTCTCAACTCCTGGATATATATATATATGTCATGTAATATAGATATATTATATAGATGTATAATATATAATACATAGATAGATAGATAGATAGATAGATAGATAGATAGATAGATAGATAGATAGATAGATAGAAAGATAGATAGACAGATAGACAGACAGATAGATATTACAAATACCTTATGAATAGCAACTGTTAAACTCTTGGGAGTCCCAAGTTCTGCTGCCTCTACTACAGGGGTGGAAACCATGTCACACTGTCCCTTGAAGGCCATGCTGGACTTGACACTCACATTTGATCCCAGCATTCTGGAGACAGAGTGAGGAGAATCTCTAAGCTAGCCTTCTCATCTATAAACCTACTTAGAGGACAAGCATAGCTTCACAGAGAAACTTCATCTTCAAAAACAACAAAACTACAATGGCTCAGTGGTTAAGAGCACCGACTACTCTTCCAGAAGTCCTGAGTTCAATTCCCAGCAACCACATGGTGGCTCAAAATCATCTGTAATGGGATCCAATGCCCTTTTCTAGTGTCTTAAGACAGCTACAGTGTACTCATATAAATAAAAATAAATAAATAAAAATTTAAACATAAGGATAACAAAACAGCTTAGCACTGAATAGCAATTGCTTCAACTGTATCTTAGTTAATTTAGGGATAGAGTCTATCATGTCATGAAGGGATGACGGCATGAGAATAAGTTGACTGATCAGTTTCAATCACAACACAGTAGACAAATAGGAAATGGGTTGAGTCTACAGATACCCAAGTCCCATTCCCAATAAGAAATGTAAAAAGCTCCTAAAAGTTTGCATGAGGTCCCTAATGAAAGACACAAAGGAGAGACAAGAGTTCAAAGACATCATTGTATGTAGAAGGTTCTTGATTCAATCAACTACATTCTACCTCTGGTCACTATAGGCTCATGGTCATCCCAGTGAAAATGCATTTAGTTTAACTTCAATGATCCTAAGAGTCTGCAACAGCCCGTACGTACATTGTCCAATTGCCCAAAGTCTCTCCTGACATTCACATTAATCTCTCCACTGCCATAACGTGTAAAATCAGAAACCAAGCTTTATCTTTTCAGTATACAATGGCACAGAATACCCTTTCCCATTTCAATAGAGAGGAATGTGTACATAGTAAGGGAAGATTCGACCAAGCGATGAAACCCAGCAGGGCAAACACCAAATCCTGTAGCTCTGTCTCAGACATGGGGCTTCAGTTTCAGTTTCAAAGGGTTTAGATGGCCCTATCCCTACAACCTCTCATACTTCTAGTTTGGATAAATCTACTTCCTACATCCATCTCTCCATGGCAGATTTCTCATAGCTTATGTATCTCTACATATTGTGTTCTCAAAATGCAACTCAGGCTTCATACTCATACCTTCATACAAGAAACTCACAGTTTTTGTTTTTCTTTAAACTGACTCTGACAAACATAGATGGCTGGAAAAATGCTGAACAAAAACCACAGAGAAAAAATATATATAACTTTGAATTTTACATTTTTCTTGTTTCCAGAACCAGTACAACATGGATGATCCTGCAAAGTTCAGCTTCCAAATTGGGTTGGACTATACCATGCGAGGACCAGAATTGAAGTAGGTTTCATATGAAGTTCCAATTTGGGACTAGGATTCACTTTGCTTATTCATTCTACTAATTTAAAGGTTAGCCAGAGGGAGTATTACTCTTAGGACATTTTTGAGGCCATTTCAAACTGCCATCTGAAACTACCCAGTGCTGTTTTTCTCAACATTCATAGACATTGTATGTGTTTCTGCCCTTGTTGCTTTTTTTCACTGTAGTCCTGAATGAGTCACTAATAGCCACCACTAAACAGATTTAATATTGCATCTAAGAAATCAGTCCACGATTTTTCAATTGTGTCTTAGGCAGTTTCTCAGGGTGTAGGCATAATAAGAAACATTTTGTCACAAAATATCTAGAAATTTTCCATAAAGTCTATTTTCACTGACATCCTACAACCTCAACTTCCTATGTCTGCATCACTTTCAAGACTCCCATCTTACAGGTCCTAAAAGAACAGCTCAGTGTAAAGCTCTCTATGATGTTTGCCATCTCAATTCTTGATACTTTCAACATTCTTTCAAAAAAGAACACTTCCAGGTTCTGTCAGGTCAGCAAAAATCAACTTTTTGTGTTCCTTTTGTTGTTGTTGTTGTTGTTCTAACTTGCTGCTCTGCTGTTGTGATTAAATCTTTTAACCAAAAGGATCTCAGGTTGTGAATGGGTTTTCAGGATGGTTCTGTCAGGTAACAGTCTGTAGGCTCCCCCAGCCTGAAGCAGGCTGATCCTGACTTTGACCTTGCTGCCACTAAAAGAAAATTACCTACTGTGGAGCCTTCAGATCTAGATGGCTCCTTTGTTCTGTCACCTGCCACTGCCCTCTCCAAGACACTGCTACCTGCTGAGATGCCCCTGAGATATTCCAGAGGAACCTTCTATCCTGCAGGTAGCCTACAGGCTGGCTCCAGACACTAAGAATGGACTGGTGGGGGCCTTCCCCCTTATAAGCACACTGTCTTAGTAAACTGGCGGGCCTTGAACAGAATCGTGTCTTGGTCTCCATTAATCTCTCACCATCTAAGTCTTTTTCAGCCCCAGCCTGCCTCCCAGGTATACCCGGTTCAAGTAGGCAGCAGGCCAGTATACAACAACAGTCCATCATTTGAGGAGCTTAGGAGAGAAACTCAAGGTAGAAAATGAAGTCAAAAACAATGGACAAACATTGTTTTCTGGCTTGCATTCTTGTTTGGTCACTGTCTCATGCTCAGGTAGCTCTCTTAAACTTGTCCAGGTCTACTTGCTTAGGAATATTGCCATCCTCAGTAAAAGAGATTTCCTACATCAATCATCAATCAACACAATCTCAAACATAACAACCAGCCATTCTGAAGGCAACACGCCCTCAACTGAGGCTCCCTCAGATGACTGTAATCTCAGAAATATTAAGAACTGAAGCTAATTAGCACAGAGACAATAATATAACAAACGTTTTAAAAACCCAGAACGTTCTGGCTTTTAGTGTCTCTTTTGAGAAGGCAGATGCAATTCTGATAGGTCTGTATTTATATGTTTCTAGTCCTTTTTTTCTTTGCAGATTTTTTTGTTTTTCTGGTTTTTGTTTTTTGTTTTTGTTTTTTCAAGACAGGGTTTCTCTGTAGCCCTGGCTGTCCTGGAACTCACTCTGTAGACCAGGCTGGCCTCGAACTCAGAAATCCGCCTGCCTCTGCCTCCCGAGTGCTGGGATTAAAGGCATGCACCACCATGCCCGGAGAGAAGACTTTTAGTATATGGCCTAGAGACTGTTTTTGAAGTATTTTGGTGAAGAATGCGGCTGCTTTTTCCAAAGTCTGAAGAGTCTACCTGAGGCTAAAGTGAAGAGATTTAGATCAATTGCATTAACAAAGACAAGTCTCATAAAAGCCTGCTATAAATTCTGTTGTGTGGTTACTAGAATTTCCTCTAAAGTTAATAAATTAATGTTGATTAAGAAGACACCCACAAGCCAAGAAGAGGAAGAAGAGGAGGAAGAGGAGGAGGAAGGGGAGGAAGAGGAGGAAGAGGAGGAAGGGGAGGTAGAGGAGGAAGCAGAGGAAGGAGAAGAAGAAGAAGAAGAAGAAGAAGAAGAAGAAGAAGAAGAAGAAGAAGAAGAAGAAGAAGAAGAAGAAGAAGAAGAAGAAGAAGAAGAAGAAGATTTTGATCCAGAGATTGCCAGTATTATACTTCATGCTGCGGCTGAGCTTGGTAATATGTAAGAATCACCCAGGTGGTACTAGTTTTAAAGGCATGAAGGAGTCATGGAGAGCCTCTGAGGCTTGACACTGTGACGGGCCAAGGAAGTCCATTGGTAAAGGTGTAGCCTCTGTTGCAGTTGACTATCCATGACTCAATGGGTCATGCAAAGAACTTGAGGCTTGCCACCACGAAGGGTGTCCTATAAGATGCTATTGGTAAAGCCTAGTTGCAGCATTAGACCCCAGCTTATTAGAGATGCCAGTACCATGGGATGATCACCAAGAACATCAAGAGTAGTGGAGAGGAGTCAACCAGACTCTGGACTGCTACAGAGGGCAGAGCTGGAGAAGTGATCCAAGCCCTTTGGGTGAACCCAGAAGTTCATGTGTGGATCAGACATTGGGAAAATAAGGTGTATGTAATGTTGAAGTTGCCTTTGTACAACCCAACATGTTAGAGATGTCAAAAACATGAATACCAGAGGAGGAAAGCTGCTAACAAGGAGTAGATCCAGCCCAAGAGAATGAAGTTTGTTGCTGCTAAATGCCAGATCTGCCAACAGCAGTCAACAAGCAATGAAAGGAGCTGGAGATCTGAAGAGCATGCTTTGACATCAGACATTGAGACAGGGAGTTTGCCCAGCTGTTTTTCTGCCATGCTTTGGTCCAGTACTCCTTTACCATGGCATTTTGAATATGCTTATTCTAGGTAGTGCACTACTTGGAAGTGTTGCCTTGCTGACGTAGGTGTGGCCTTGTTGGAGTAGGTATGATCTGTGGGAAAGTGTGTCACTGTTGGGGTGGGCTTTGAGACCTTCTTCCTGGTTTCCTAGAAGTTAGTCTTCTCCTTCTGAACTTTCAGCTACTCACGTGCCATGCCTGTGTGGACATTGCTATGTTTCTTGCCATGATAATAATAGACTGAACCGCTAAAGCTGTAAGCAAGCCCCAGTTAAGTGCTGTCCTTTAGAGTTACTGTGGTCTCTGAGAACCCCGAGGAGCCCAGCAGACTTGAGACCCATCACTCTCCCAACCCCCACCACCCTGCCAGAACACCACCCACCCCTTCTGGCCGAAGTTTTCCCCTAGGGCAGATCACTAGCTTGTCTGATCCTCTGAAGACCCCACAGTGGGAATGCCTTCCAGGAGTACTGCTGCACACAGGGCTATAGGTAAGGAAACCTCCCAAACAACCACAGCAGATAGGAATGCTGAGGAGCCCAGTGGACTTGAGACCACCTTTTTCCCTCTACTGCGCAATCACAAGCTCTAGTCTTTATTGACCAGTTAAAATTGAGAGAAGGTTCACATGAGATAACCTGAGTACATGATGGACTGCTGTCAGAGGCAACTTCTTTTGAGGAAACAGAACTAACATCAGAATACAAACAGCATCAGGACAACCCATAGCAGAAAACTGAAAGATATGTGTATAATAAAAAGAAAAGAGGATGAGTAAAAGAACTGGACCCAGCGAGGAGGTCCTTTGATTATTGAATTACCCTTCTGGAAAGATTGGAACATATTGATTTGACCCCACTGGCTTTGTCTACCCAAGGAAATTAAGGTAGAAGTTCTTTTTTTTTTAATTTTTAATATTTTTATTACATATTTTCCTCAATTACATTTCCAATGTTATCCCAAAAGTCCCCCATAGCGCCCCCCACTTCCCTACCCACCCATTCCCATTCTTTTGGCCCTGGCATTCCCCTATATTGGGGCATATAAAGTTTGCAAGTCCAATGGGCCTCTCTTTCCATTGATGGCCGACTAGGCCATCTTTCGATACATATGCAGCTAGAGACAAGAGCTCCGGGGTTCTGGTTAGTACATCATGTTGTTCCAACAATAGGGTTGCAGATCCCTTTAGCTCCTTGGGTACTTTCTCTAGCTTCTCCATTGGGAGCCCTGTGATACATCCAATAGCTGACTGTGAACATCCACTCCTGTGTTTGCTAGGCCCTGGCATCGTCTCACAAGAGACAGCTATATTTGGGTCCTTTCAGCAAAATCTTGCTAGTGTATGCAATGGTGTCAGCGTTTAGAAGCTGCTTATGGGATGGATCCCTGGATACGGCAGTCTCTAAATGGTCCATCCTTTCATCACAGCTACGAACTTTGTCTCTGTAACTCCTTCCCTGGGTGTTTTGTTCCCAATTCTAAGAAGGGGCACAGAGACAGAATTTGGTCTATGAAGAAGCCTTGGGGGGAAGCTGTGAGAGGAATTAAAATAGCATTTGAAAAAAAATAATTTGTAAAGCATTGTAGAAGTAGATATTTGGATGAGCTTAATACAGAGATTTTACAAATTAAGACAAGTTAAAAATACTAACATTACCCCAACCTGTTTAGCACCTTTATGTTCTCATAATAATGCTGTAACTGCAAGTTTATGCCCAGATGACTTGTGATTTAAAGCTTTTTCTGACAGTTAAAAGCTAGTGGATAACTTGCTTAAGCAGACACTGAACTGTGGCTGTGTATGTTCATTATATTATCTAGTGTAGTGGCTGGTTTTGTGTGTCAACTTGACACAGCTGGAGTTATCACAGGAAAAGGAGCTTCAGTTGAGGAAATGCCTCCATGAGATCCAACTGTAAGGCATTTTCTCAATTAGTGATCAAGGGGGAAAGTCCCCTTGTGGGTGGGACCATCTCTGGGCTGGTGGTCTTGGGTTCTATAAGAGAGCAGGCTGAGAAAGCCAGTAAGTAACATCCCTCCATGGCTTCTGCATCAGCTCCTGCTTCCTGACCTGCTTGAGTTCCAGTACTGACTTCCTTTGGTGATGAACAGCAATATGGAAGTGTAAGCCGAATAAACCCTTTCCTCCCCAAACTGCTTCTTGGTCATGATGTTTGTGCAGGAATAGAAACCCTGACTAATACATCTAGTGACATAGTCATATAGAGTTTTCCAGAAAAAGGAATGGGCTTGAGGAAAATTACAAAAGGCTTTTGTATGCATATTGTCGTATAGCAACAACAATAAAAGTGAAACCAATAAAAGACTGAGGTGAATTTAGAGAGAAGAAACTGAGAAGGGGAGGGGAGAAGCAAGTTGTCTCCAAAAAGTAGTTTCACAACAGCAATGAGTCATCTGTCAGCTTGCACCTGCATCATTGCCTGATACTCTGATTTTGAACCTATCTAATCCTCCCATTCTCAAGAACCCCAAAATGACTGAGGCTGGACCTTGGCATCTTACAAAAACAAAAAACAAAAACAAAAACAAAACCCCAACAACTACAGATTCAGTGCAATTCTCATCAGAATTCCAACACAATTCTTTACATACTTTGAAAAAACAATTCTTAACCTCATATGGGGAAGGAAAAACAAAACAAAACAGGGTACCCTGTATAATAGAATTTCTGGACTTCGGGAAGTATCATCATGCCTGATTTCAAGCTGTACTACAGAACAATAGTAATAAAAACTGTGTGATATTGTGATAGAACAGACAGATTGATCAATAGATTTAAATAGAAGACCTTGAAATAAACCCACACAACCACAGACACTTGATTTTTTCATAAAGGAGGCAAAATCATACAATAGAAAAAAGAAAGCATCTTCAACATATATTTCTGGTCTTATTAGAGGTCTGCATGTAGAAGAATGCAAATAGATCCATATTCATCACTGCACACAAAACTCAATTCCAAGTGGATCCATGACCTCAACATATATCCAGATACACTAAATCTAATAGAAAAAGTGGGAAATAGCCTTGAATGCTTTGGTGTTTTGGTTTTAGACACTGGACAAAGAGAGTGAGATGCATATTTTGAAAACCAAAACTGACCTGGCCTTCAGGTTCTCCCAGCATCCCTTAGTCCCTACTTGGCATATCAAGCCCTGTATCCTGAACATTCCACCCCAGGCAATGGGCTGCCTTTCTCCCCAGAGGCTCTTCCCTATATAATCTAGACATTTTGTTCTCTACACTCGCTCTTTTTTTTTTCTTCTTTTTCTCTTCGCATGTGCTTTCCCCCCCCCTTTCTTTTCTCTCCCTTCCCATGTTGTTTCCATGGCAACTTTCCTGGCTTTGGTCCTGGGGACCAGTGAACTTACCTGTGAGCAGCTTCCCAATAAATCTTTCTTTACTATAAGCTAATGTGGTGTGAAGGTATAACTTTTTTCTTCTTGTTTTTTTGAGACAGGGTTTCTCTGTGTACCCCGGGCTATCCTGGAGTAGATCAGGCTGGCCTTGAACTCAAAAATCCACCTGCCTCTGTGCCTTCCAAGTGCTGGGATTAAAGGTGTGCACCAACACTGCCTGGCCATGAAGGTATAACTTATCAATTGGTACAGGACAGAACATCCTGAAGAGAAGATTACAAAAGAAGTTGTTGAATCCTCTAACAATATTTCCTTTTATATGAAGATATTTCTTTTTTTTTATCTTTTTTTTTCTTTTTTTGAGACAGGGTTTCTCTGTGTAGCTCTGGCTGCCCTAGAACTCACTTTGTAGACCAGGCTGGCCTCGAATTCAGAAATCTGCCTGCCTCTCCCTCCCGAGTGCTGGGATTAAAGGTGTGTGCCACCACGCCCGGCAATATTTATTTATTTATTATATGTGAGTACACTGTAGCTGTCTTCAGACACTCCAGAAGAGAGCATCAGATTTCGTTACGAATGGTTATGAGTCACCATGTGGTTGCTGGGATTTGAACTCAGGGCCTTTGGAAGAGCAGTAAGCGCTCTTAACTGCTGAGCCATCTCACCAGTCCCAGATATTTCTAATTTACAATATTCTAAATCTTTCTGTGTTTCTGCATCAACTTACATGAAAGAAATTATGTCAAACTATAAAAACATAGGTGACATAAATGTATCATTTAGCAATATGAATAAATAAACAATAGACCAATTACAGTGTTTCATAACATGGCATTAAAAGATTGATTTATATCTATATTATGGACTTACTAAAACATTCAGTTAAATTGACAATTATATGCATATAGCAGTTTGAAAAGCACTATCAATATCTAATTCTTATTAGACTTTTTCTTTTTTGCTATTACTAACTTGGTGTATGGCTTTCTACAACACTAAGCTTGCTCAAATGAATATGTTTCATATCTATGCTCTTTTATGTAAAGGCTTATGGCTTCATCCACATTGAGGTTGCTGAAGTGAACATCTTTCATATCAATGCTCTTTATTCTTTTTTTAAATTAATATTTATATCAGCTGGTATATGCTGCCTGTTTGGTGGCTCAATGTCTGAGAGATCCCAGGGACCAGTCATGCTGAGTGAGGTCTGTGGAATTCTGTACTTTTTTTTTTTTTTTTGGCTAATATCCACTGATTGGTGAGTACATTCCACAGAACTCAAGAAGGCTAACAAGCCAAAGGGCCCAAGTGAGGATTCCTCATCCCCAACAAGCAGCTCTGTCAGGTGTCAGGTGTGAGAAAATAAAATTGCTAAGCTATCTCTCCAGTCCTAGTTTTCTCAATTAGTGATCAAGGGGGAAAGACCCCTGTGGGTGGGACCATCTCTGGGCTGGTAGTCTTGGTTCTATAAGAGAGCAGGCTGAACAAGCCAGGGGAGGCAAGCCAATAAAGAATATCCCTCCATGGCCTCTGCATCAGCTCCTGCTTTCTGACCTGCATGAGTTCCAGTCCTGACTTCTTTGGTGATGAACAGCAGCATGGAAGTGTAAGCCAAAAAAACCCTTTCCTCCCCAACTTGCTTCTTGATCATGATGTTTGTGCAGGAATCGAAACCCTGACTAAGACAGGAATCAAACATGTATGTATCTTTTCACCATTTGGACATCTGGTACTCTAGAAGGCTAGAAGAATGTATCATATGTCCTGGACCTGAGAATACAGGTAGTTCTTTGCCCAATATTTGAATGTTAGGAACCAAACTTGGGTATGCAATCAAAGAAGTATTACTATCCCTCTATTTCTTATACATGTCCTTAGAATGCAGAGGATGAAGATGTTCCATTACTCCTGTTTACTTGAAGGTATAACTTGACTAGATGTTTGTTGAAGGATTCGATAGATTTCTAACCCTCTGTGAATGGACTCTCCACATTAATTATTTTCATTATTAACACAGTTTTTGTAATGTGAGTAAAGATAACAAAAGGTTTTGTTGAAACCATCCAGAGTCCAATCAAATTAACTTAGAAAAAATTCCATAATTTGAGATATACTCTTCCTTTATGAAATCCTTTTGAGACAAGATATCTCTATGTAGCTACAACTGCCTTAGAATTCACTATTTGGACCACATTGGCCTCAAACTCAGAGAGATTGACCTGCCACTATCTCCCAGGTGCCAGGATTATAGGAATACAACTATAAGGCCAACTGAGATGTATTTTTAAAATGACCTATCTTTTGAATCAGAGAATGAAAGGATAAAATAAGATTCATGTCGTGGCGGTAGTGGCTCATGACTTTAATCCTAGCACTTGGGAGGCAGAGGCAGGTGGATTTCTGAGTTCGAGGCCAGCCTAGTCTACAAAGTGAGTTCCAGGGCAGGCAGGGCTATACAGAGAAACCCCGTCTCAAAAAAACCAAAAATAAACAAACAAACAAAAAAATAAGATTCATAAAGGAACCTTCACTATTTTGATGAACAGTACTATTTCATGGAATTATACAATAATAATTTAAACTGTCAAGTCAATTCATGTATTCTCACTATTTTGATTATTAATTAGCTTTCTTAATCTCATGCATTTAAAAGTGTTTGAGTTGTTTGTGTATGTACATGTGTGTCATGGTGTAAATGTGGCAGTGAGAGGACAACATATTGTCTCTTCTCTATTTAATATATGTGATATATAATCCAGGGAGTCATTCAGTCGAGTGACCTCATTGACCCTTATTTGTATTTAAAGATCATTTTTGTATGTTCTGGTGTGAGTGTACACATGCCACAGGCCAAGGGTTGAAATCTGAAAAGAGAAAAATCTGTAGTAGTAATATAAGCCTCCCAGACATTAAACTCAGGTCATTAGGCTTAGATAAACTAACTCAAAATAATCAGTAGCCTTCTTTTATACATATGACAAATGGGCTCTGGAAGATATCAGAGAAACAACACCCTTCACAATAGCCAAACATAATATAAAATACCTTGGTGTAAGTGAAAGGTATGTGTGATAATAACTTCAAGTCCCCGAAGAAAGAAACTGAAGAAGATATAAGAATATAGAAAGATCTTCCACATGTATGGATTATAGGATTAACATAGTAAAAATGGCCATCTTACTGTCATATGTGATATAGTTGCCAGTGGACCTGCATGATAGTTTTGGCTGCAAGAGCAAGGTCAGCATGACATGTACATCTCTGGCTGTCTAGTATACAGATGGTGTTGTTCTTTCCTGTATGCTTGATTGATTTTCCTTTTTTATATCATGTTAGTCTTCAAATATAACTTTGGTAAAATTTTCTGGGAAAGGGATTAAGGCCATTACTAGAGAAGGAAATGGCTTTGGTGTACATAAGGACAAACTCCTCTGGCCCTAGCTATACAAACAGTCAACCCAGGCATAATGGGACCAAGGATTCTGGATGTAGAAGATGAATGCCTTAATTGTTCTCTGGAAAATTTTAACCAAGTCATGATATTAAGTTGTATCAGGAAATATTTGAAGTAGGAAATATTTTTGAGAAATTTGAAATTTTAATAGTTAAGAGCATTGAATACCTCAAGGAAAAGTAGCACAGGGCCTGGGTCATAAAGGGCATGGATATTCATAAAAATTTAAGTGATAAGATTGAGGATGAAAGAGCTGGGACTACTAGAATAGTGAGCAATGGTGAGAGCCTATAGAAGGGGAGATCTCTATTGACAGACAATTTGGACAAGAAATATTATTGTGGCAAACTGTTGCTGGAACTTACAATCCCAGTAAGCCCATATAATAAACACACATTCCAGTTATTATAATCATAACTTGTAAAGCCTAGATTGGGCAGATTAATAGTACACTAACTTATTCACCAGTTATAAGACCCTTGCTACTCATGGTTTCTCCTGGCCACATGATTCTGGTCCATCATGGCTTCCTTCTCTTCAATCCTCTCTCCTTACCCTCTCATTTTCTTCTGTCTCTCTACTTGCATGTACTTTCAAACCTCCAGTCACAGTTTTCCCCTTCAGAGCCCAATCACACGCTCAAGCCTTTATTGACCAGTTAAAATAGGGACAAGGTTCACATGAGATCATCTAAATAGATGATGGATTTCTAGTCAGGGGTAACCACTTTTGAGGAAATAGAATTAAAACCAGAATACAAAGAGCATCAGGACAACCCAAAACAGAAAACTGAAAGTTAAGTGGATAGGAAAAAAAAAAAAGGATGAGTAGAAGAACTGGATGCAGTGAAGGGTCCTTCAATTACTGATTTGCCCTTCTGGAAAGATTGGCACATACTGATTTGACCCCCTGACTTTCCCTGCCTAAGTAAATTAGGGAACAAGTTCTTAGAGATAGAATTTGGGCTTTAGAAGGAGCCCTGGGGGAAGCTGCAAGACTAATTATGACAGCATTTGGAAAAAGAAGTTGTAAAGCATTGTAGAAATGGATACTTGGATGAGCTTAATACAGATTTTGCAAGTAGGAAAAAAAAAAAACAACCTCAGGAGGGGAACCAAGACCTAGAAACAAAAATTTAGTATGCACTCACCTATAAATGTTATTTGCTATCATGAAAATGATATTCAAACTACAAACCAAAGACTGAAAGATGATATGGGAAATAAGGAGGCCTATAAGGGGAATGCATGTATCTCCCTAGAAATGGAAAATAGAATAGATTCTGTGGAGGAATGAGGGTGACTGAGGACAGGAGTGAGGATTAGTTGGGGAGATCTGTGTGTATGTGTGTGGGGAATTAAAGGCAGAAAGTGCAGTGCAGAGAAAAACAGTTGGAATTAGGGGACATTTCAGCTTAGTGTAGAAAACTAATGTACTAGAAACTTCCTAGAATCTAGAGTATGACCTTGGTGAGGACTCATTCTAATGGAGACTATAGTTTGACCTGGTAACCATTTGCAGTTAGGCAGGACACTGGTGGTGGGAATGGGTTATGTTCAGTTGAGCTGTTATCTGGGTAAGTCAACTGGACATTCCTAAAGGAGTTTATCTGATGGCAGGACAAAGAGTATAAAACCTGGGGTGGGGAGGTCTTGCACAATCTATGTCTTTTGCTATGTAAGTTTCTTAAGAAGAATGTCATCTTCTACACTACTTACAAGGGAGAAATGGAAGAACTCTATGAGGTCAGCAGAAACTATCATACAATGGGACACACTCAGGAGGATTCTATTGAAACAGTCCTGCACAAGGAGAATTCAGGGTATCTCTAGAACATTGTTCTCCAAAGCTATAGTGTCCCTGGGAATAATAAACACAGCCACATGTGGTGGGAAGAGTTGTGCTCTCAGAATCTGAAGCAGCCCCTCCCAAAAGTGCAGCCTCAGACCAATACCAGCTCTCCTAAACAATTTCTGGTTTTAAAGGAGAAGTTGGGCTTTATCTCTCTACCTCAGGGATTTAGGGAAAGCTCCCAAGTTACTGGCTCTGCCAAGCATGTTCCTGGGTTTCAGAAGAAGCTATGTCATTCTCCATACATGGTAACTTCAGTGAAAGGCTATTTTGATCAGACACAACAGTGCTTTTTGAACATTTCAAATAGTTGTCACCTGGTGTCATCTTACCCCTGTAGGAGAACTATGCTTTTATCAAGAAGAAAATTGAACCTTTGTGGCACACAGGACATAACATTGATTGTGATTCTGTAATGGCACATTGAGGAGCTTGTTAGAGCTCTCTGATATGGGGATGGGCCTACTGACTGGTTGTAAATGAGTTGTTTCCTTTCTTATGGTTAGGATCCATATTTCTGTACAGTCCTGGTGAACAAATGTGTATTCTAGCACTCTAACCTCTAACAGACATGGTTATCATACTACTTATCTACTGGGTATTTTTCAGGCAGTCCTCCCTCAGCTAAATTCTTCTTGGTGTTACTTACTATCTCCTAAGGTTAGCATTTAGTTTAGGCTCTGCCCCACAGTTACCTGGCTATAGCCAGTTGTGCCTGACTCATTATAAAAGGGGCTCTCTCCCCTCCTCCCTCTCTTCCCTTCTTGCTCTAGTTCTGTCCTCTTGTTTCTGCTGCCTCACTCTCTCCCCATTTCCCTGCTCCCCTAGCTATCCACATGTTCATGGTCAGCCTCTCCCCCCTGCCCTCCTTTCTCTGTTTCTCTCTTTCCTCCCCTTCTCATTCCCTGAATAAACTATTCTATACTATACTTTTGCATGGCTGGACTCTCAGGGGAAACAGATGCTTCAGATTAGGCCTGCATAGGCACCCTGTTCACCCACACCTGAGTGTAAATTCAACAAACATATTCCTTCTCCTCTTTATTTTTATAAGACACAACACTAAGCACTAGTAAGCCCTTTACATCTTCAATTCTTCTCCTTAACACCAGAGTTTAATACTGTTTTGCTACCTAACACATGAGATGCAACTTCCACAACATTAACTCCAAGTGGAGCTTCCACCTAAATGTAAAATGCTAAGGGCAGAATATGTAGAAACTAGGATTCTCTGAGTTTTGCATCCTGCAAAAGATGTTTCTACAGAAAAGCCACTGGGCAGATGCAGCCCCCACAGTGAAGTTATTCAGAGTCTACCTTTGTTTCCGGGAGTGGAAACACCACAAGGGACCCTACAGATAGCAGCAGGTTCCCACCTACTCCAGGGAAAGACTCACCAAACCTGCTCCCCCAGCTCAGCCTCCTGCTCCTCCACGCTGTTAGCAATGGCCCTGTGCTCACCATTTTGAAACTTTGGAGCTTGCCTGATTGCACCTCACAACACTCAGCAGCAGAGATCAGAATCATGCCCCTCATCTTATTGGAATTCCAAAATGTATCAATTGTATGATATATCAACATGTATGCATATCTCAATTCTCCAAACTCTATAAAATGAAATACACAATCCATTTTGTGTATTGTTTTAAGTTATCATCAGTAAACAGAATCTGGATTTTTAATCCAATACCATTCTAATTTCTCAAATTCCTGTGGAAACTTTTTGTCTAGAACTACATTTTTTGATGTAATTGTCAGTTTCAGATTTGATTACTTTGAGAGTTTCTGAATTTGACTTAAAAATTCCTTCAATGTTTGTTTTTGGTCTCTATTTGATTTCTCAGTCTCTTCTTTCTCCAAGTCTGTCTTATTCTGATTTCTCCCAAAGATGACATAAAAAACTGTAATCATTTAAAAAAAAAGCCACTTTTATGCTGATAAGCAAAGAGAAATCCTTTTTTAAAATTTATTTATTATTATACATAAGTACACTGCAGTTGTCTTCAGACACACCAGAAGAGGGCAAAAGATCTCATTACAGATGTGGTTGCTAGGATTTGAACTCAGGACTTTAGGAAGAGCAGTCAGTGCTCTTACCCACTGAGCCATCTCTCCAGCCCACAAAGAGAAATCTACTGAATCCAGATACATTATGTCATTTTGCTTTCCTCCATCCCAAATATAGAAATCGTTTTTTTGTTTGTTTGTTTATTTTTTGTTTTTTTTTTTTAATTTCAAAGCTACTTTCTAAAGAATTTATTTTCCTACACTTAAATTAAGTATTTCTTTCTATGATTTTTGTATATTTAGCTTCCCTTCTTTTTATTGTTTCAATTCAATACCTTATCATTTAGGCTCTTGGGACCTTTAGCTTCTATCTTGTGCTGCATTAGTTCTGCCCCAACTTTTCAGCTAGCTCACTGAGGGTTTATGGTCAGCCTTTTGCCAGCTCTGGACAGGCCTCTCCTACTTGCAGTGCTCCAGTGCAGTTTTAGATGTTCATTCCTGGGCATCAGCCTGCAGTTTCTGTCCCATGTGCCCTGTCATCCTTGGTTGGCTCAGTTCCTCTCACCAGGCAGTGGGCTGGAGATTTAGTGGACCTAGACTAGGCTGCTGTTCTTTGTGGACCTCATTACAAGAAGTCTTTTCTTCCAAGTAGAGGGCTGGCTTTCCAGAGTAGATTGTACCTCTTAGGAGAACAGCACCCTGAGTTTCAGTCACCCGCTGCAACAGTGCAAAGCCTTCTCTGCTGTCTATCTGGTCCCAAGCACTGGTAGTTTCAAAAATGTATTTTTTGGAGAGGATTTTGCCTCTCCACCTGGTAACTTGTCTCAGATTGTTTGGTTATATACCCAATGTATGATGTGCCAAATGTATTACAATGGTTCCTCAATCCATACCCAACTCTTCCACAAGAGTTTCTGAGCTTGGTCTAATGTTTGGCTGTGGGTCTCTGCATCTGTTTCTATCAACTGCTCGGTGGAGCCCCTTAGAGGACAATTATGGTATACTCCTGTCTGTGAATCCAGATCAAAAGATACAAACATAGCCTGAGGCTCCAAGGTAGTTGAAGGAGGAAGGCAGGCCTGGAACAGGTCCCAATTGATCCTTGGAGGACTGCTTGGCATATTCCCCAGCAAACTGGCAGGTGTTGTTACTGCATTCATTTATACCCCTCACACACAGGGCACCTGTATATCCAGGCCAGCAGTGACAAACATAGCTGTCAACAGTGTCTTCATCTGTTGTATCATTGTGACAAAGCTTTGACTAACAAAGAAGCATCAAAGTCACACAGTGAGTCTCTGAGAATCTATATACCTGTGCAGTCATAGTAGTAGTTGTTTCTCCATCCACACATAGACCCCCATGGATACATGGCTAACTAGCACATTCATCAAAGTTGAATCTCCAAAGAAACCAGATTCATAGTCATGGTAGTAAGTACAACAGCATCCTGATGTGTGTCAACGTATAGACATTGTGGGATCCACATTCATCAATTTCCAACTCATAGTTCTCATCTGAATACTCTTGAGGAAAGAAACAAAACACATACATATGTTTTCCTATCTCATTGAGGCATACAGCCTAATTCATGCAGGGATCAGCCACACATTGATCTACTTCTAAGTCACAATGCCTGCCTTGGTATCCAGGCACATGGAAGGGTGCCTTCTCTGAGCATCTTAGTGTTACAGCTCTTTTAGGGGAGGACCTTCTATTATCTACAATGAAACAGGTCTCTGCGATGATCTTAGCTTGTGTGTTAAGGTTTGATTTGAACACATACATGCCATTGAGTTTAACCAAGGGATATATAGTTTTAAGTTAGAGGGTAGGAATGTACAAAAGCTCATTAGTTAAAGAGTAAGGTACTGAGTTGCTCATTAGTATGTAGAGGCATTTCAGGAATCTCAGGTGCTTGCTGATGAGTTTTTTATCTAGAAAAGGGAGCTGGATTTGTAATTTTGTTAAGGCTACTCAACATTCCACAGCATGGGGCTTCTGGGATTCCCAGAAAAGTTTATTGAAGGAAAAGCCCTGCTGGTAAAGGGAGTTCCCATTTTGCACTGAGCTCAAAAGACTATCCAGGCAATGGTAGACTTTGATCTTAATTAGCATGTTCCAACACAAGGCATTATAATTCACAGAGGGGCATACTTCCGTTTAAGGGGTCTCTGAGGTAAGCTCATGTGGGTATGTGTCCTTCATTCACAAATCCAGAGGGCTCTGCTGGGTGGCTGGAAGCACGTGACCCATTGGGAGTCAAAGCAGAGTAGTAAAACTCCAGGAAATATATAAAACTGACCCTGAATATTGTATAGATGTGCAGCTTTCAGCTGCCAAGCCTGATCTGTCTGTTGTTCGGATTGATCGGTCCTTAGGTGTGTATTCAATAAAACATCCCTGTCTGACTGATATCCATCAGTGTTCATGTGGTTTATGGGGTGATTCCTGCACCCCAACACAAGTGCTATGAAATGACAATCTCTGCAGATCTGGAAAAGGTCAAGTCTCTTCCACCACCACCCCTTCAGATGCTGTGTCCCTTCATTGCCCTATCTCTATGGGAGATGCTCATGTTACTCAATACTTACTACCCAATCAGGACCTCTTTAGACCTGCCAGTCACAGGAAAAGGAGGTTGTTCCAGATGCCATGCAGCAGATTTCTCTCTGTAGCTGAGGAGGTTGTAAAAGGCATCTTGTGTGTTGGCTAGCAGTTCAATATTAAGCTGTGATGTATAATTGATAAGGGAAAGGATTTATCAATGCTTAGGAAATAGTTCAGTGACACCAAGTAGAATGTAGCTATGTGAGGCCTGCCTCTGAATTACCCCACAGATAAGTAGTATGCTAACCAACCTGTTTGAGATTAGGATTCTGCCAGGGATGCATGTGTTTCTTTACCAAGATTGACTGAAAATTTGTCTCTAAGCCATAACAAAGTAGTAACTGATTTACAAACAACCACTAGCCTCATGTAAAAGAACAGACCAATAACAACATGCCCAAGGGGGCTTTATTAAGGCCTGGTGTGATATAAAGATTCAGTTTTCTTCTTGAGAAAAGATTAGTACTGTCTCATGAACAAGACTTCACCAAATGACAATGATTTGGAAAGGAAAAAAACACTGTTGTGTTGAGGGCTGGCTTAATCAAGCATGTTTTTCCTTGTGGCTATTATGTATGGAAAAGGAACAGCTCCTTCTCAAACCCAGGAAACTGCTTGCCAGAGCCAGTAACAGGCTGAAGCCTAGGTCTTGGGCTCTTTTAGAGAATAAAACAGAGCTCCTTCTCTGAAGCAAGGATTATGCTTGGAGAGCTGGGAACTGCTTGGAGCCCTGGCCTTTTGTGAGGCGTTGCTTCAGATCCTCAGAACCCAGCTTTTCCCACTATATGAGCTGTACTTATCTGTCCCAATCCTACTGTAGGCTTAGTCAATAATGTTTTTGAGACACTCTGTGTTCCCCTTGTGTCACATTATTTTATTAGATTCCTCATGATTTTGTCCTAGTGCTTGATTGTTTCTGTTAACTTCATAGAAGTCCCTCTTTCCTACCATTTTCATGCTGTAAGTAGTATACAAAATGATATTCTTTGTATGATAATAATTTTTTATTAATTTATTTATTTTAAATCCTGAACACAGCTTCTAATCCCTTCTTCTCATCTAGCTGTCATCATCTTGTTCTCCCTTTCTCCTCAGGATAGGCTCAGAAAAATGGAGGCCTCCCAAAAATAACAGCCCATCTTAGCATAAAGTTGTAGTAGGACTAAGCAAATCTTCTAGTGTGCCTAGGCAAGGCAGCACAGTAGCTCCTGCTCTTATGAGTTCTACCTGAAGACCAAACTACACAACTGTTATATATGTGCCTAGGGCTTATGTCTGTCCAATGTAGTCTCTCTCTTTGGTGGTTCAGTCTCCCTAGGCCCCTATATGCTCAAGGTAAGTTGGTTCTGTATGTGTTCTTGTGTCCTCGATCTCTCTGGCTTCTTCATTCCTTCATTTCCCATCTTCCATATAATTCCCAAGCTCTGCTTACGGTTTGGGTTGTTGATCTCTGCAAGCATTTCCATCAGTTGCTGAGTGAAGCCTCTCAGGTGACTGTTATGCTAAACACCTGTCTGGGAATATACCAGAATATCAATAATAGTGTCAAGGGTAGGCTCTTTCTCATAGCATGGTTTTCAAGCTGGGCCAGTCTTTTTCTTGGGCATTCTAGCAATTTCTGTTCCATCTTTTGTGGGGAGCCATTCCAGGCTGTAAACAGGCCAGCCAGATGCTCCAGGCAGTAAACAAGCCCATGTTTGGTGGATGGCATGCCCCTAATCCCTGATTGGCTGAGCAGGCCTGCCTGGTGAGGTGATGTGACCTGTGGTGATTGGTGGGGGTGTGGTTGTGGCTGGAGTGGAGAAAAACACTTGTAACCAGAGAGGCTGGGGGATTTTAAGAAAGAAGCTGCCTGAGTAAACTGCTTTAAGAAGAACTGGTGGTTGCCTTTTCCTTGCTGGTCGAGTTGGACGTGACAAGTGTTGCCGAAGAAATCTGAGACCCGATTCCCCCACCGAAGAGGTTCAGAACTTTCTGCAGTCAGGGTCTGTTGACAGGATGAGTACGGTAAGTAACTCAGTATCCTGGGATTGGGATTAGGCTCTTGGTAAAAAGACAGTAAGGCTCTTGGTAAAGAGACAAATAGGCTCTCCAGCTCTGGAGACAATAAGGCTCTCTGGCTCTGGAGACAATAAGGTTCTCTGGCTCTGGAGACAAGAAAGTGAAAGTAAGAGAGAAAGTGAAAGTAAAAGGGTAGTGAAAGTAAGAGGATAATAGGGACAGTCTATGGGTTATTTTCTTTTTCTAGCCATTTGAGTAATTTTTCTGAGGGCGTGAAAGACTAGTTATGGGGTCGTCACAGTCACACCCAATTTTTTCAGCACTCGATGAGCTGCTTGCTAAGAGCGAAGGGCGCAAAACTCAAAAAAGCATACCATTCAAGCCTTCCTCAAGGAGTGTGACAAGGTTACTCCT
Source organism: Mus caroli (assembly GCF_978045245.1). Taxonomy (NCBI): domain Eukaryota; kingdom Metazoa; phylum Chordata; class Mammalia; order Rodentia; family Muridae; genus Mus; species Mus caroli. The sequence goes on from NW_028227273.1 coordinate 55,822,900, forward strand.
TGGTTTGCCCTGTCGGGCCATTTGACTCCTGCTAGCTGGAGTAGGTTGGGAAGAGACCTAGATTTCTCCTGGGAACAGGGTGTCCTTAAAGAAGGTACTAGAGCAGTGTGGAAACTAGTGAATAGCTGTTTAGAAGATGAGCGCTGTTGTCAAGCAGTGGAAACAGGCAAGCAAGCACTAGAACAATTGAAGGAAGTGAGATCATTAAAGTCTGAAAAGGAGAGCTCATCGAGCTCTGAAAGTGGATCAGAGGAGGATATAGAGGAGCTAGCACAGGAGTTAGGAAGAAGCTCCTTGTATCCTGATTTTACAAGATTAAGGAAAGATAAGGAAGGGCATGATGGAATGTTTCAACCTTATGTGTTTGAGCTGCCCATTACCTTAGGGGGTAGGGATTTGTTAAAAATAGTATCCTGTTTAGGAGCAAGGATAGCCCCTACGGCCTTTTGGCCTCAAAAGATACATTTGAGGGTTGATTCCTTGCATACTTTGTTTCAAATTTTAGAAGGAGACTCAGAGTTAAGTTCCAAAAGGGAATTAACACCTGAGGCTAGAAAGGCCCTTACCCTAGTGGAAGAAGAATTGATTAAAGCCCAGCTTCAGCGTTGTAGAGAAGGGTTACCCATCATTTTGATAATATTACCTACTGAGATGCAACCCACAGGAATATTGTGGCAAGAAGGTCCATTGTTATGGATCCATTCCAAAATATCTGCTGGGAGGACATTATATCATTACCCTACAACAGTTGCTTCTTTAGCCTTGTTGGGAATTCAGCATTGTTTACAATTTTTTGGTATAAAACCCAGCTCTATTGTAATCCCTTATGATAGGTATCAGCAAAAGGTCCTAACAGCAAATATTGATGAGTGGGCTATTTTAGCCTGTATTAATGAGGGCTCATTTGATAATCACTATCCAAAACATCCGTTAATGACCTTTTTTAAGGAACATCCAGTCATTTTTCTTCAAGTGGTGAGGAAAACACCCATTAAGGATGCAGTTAACATGTTTACTGATGGATCAAAAACCGGATGTGGAGTATATATGGTTGAGGGGAAAGATCCTGTAGTCAGGCAGTATTATCCCTGTACTCCACAGATGGTGGAATTACAAATAGTTGTTGAGGTCATCAAGGATTGTGATTTTCCTTTTAATCTAATTTCAGATTCACAATATGTAGTTAATTTAGTTTTATCCCTAGAAGTGGCAGGCCAAATAAAGGCTCATAGTACCATCCAAGCCTTGGCCTTACAATTACAGAAGTTTCTGTGGGAAAGACGCCAACCATTATATATTGGACATGTCCATGCCCATAGTTGGCTTCCAGGACCCTTACATAGGGGAAATGATATTGTGGATAATTGTACTCGTATGGAGTTCATATTTTTAGCATCCCCCATGGAGTTAACCTCATAATTTCATTCTAAATTTCATGTTAATACTAAAACTCTGCAGAGAAAATTTGGAATCTCTAGAGCACAAGCTCAGGATGTAGTCACTACCTGTGGACGTTGCCTTGAGTTTCAACACCCACCTTCTTATGGAGTGAATCCTAGAGGATTGCTCCCTCTACAGGTGTGGCAGATGGATGTGACACATTTTTCAGAATTTGGCAAATTGAAATACGTTCATGAATCCATTGACACATGTTCAGGAATAGTTTATGCATCTCCCATGGCAGGGGAGAAGGCCTCCCATGTTATATAGCATTGTTTGGAGGCCTGGGCAGCTTGGGGTAAACCCCAACAACTTAAAACAGACAATGGCCCTGCATATACTGCCAAAACCCTGGTGTCTTTTTGTCAACAGATGGAAGTACAAGTTAAACACGGCCTACCACATAATCCTCAATCCAGGGAATCATTGAATGAGCACAAAGAACCTTAAAATAATTATTAATAAAACAAAAGGGGGGAATAGGCTATGGAAATACCCCAAAGATAAGAATTTCATTAGCTCTTTTTACCTTAAATTTTTTACAATTGGATAAGGAAGGTCGCTCTGCTGCTGAACGACATGCTAATACCAGCCCCAGTAAACTGGGGTATGCTAAATGGAAGGATGTGCTTACAGGATCATGGAATGGTCCAGATCCCTTGTTAGCCTGGGGGAGAGGGTCTGTTTGCATGTTTTCACAGAATCGCACAGAGCCAGTGTGGGTTCCAGAGCGGCTAGTGTGACGATGTCAAAATGAAGAAGCTGATATTGCTGGTGATGAGCATGTGTCTGCCCCTGATGGGTGTGGAACCCAGATGGGGAATACTGTCGTTGTTTAAATTGGACTGTAAAATTTTGATGGCAAGATGAATGGACTGGGATAGGTGCCCTCGCTGTGGCCCTTGTTTTGGCATGCATGCTGTGTGTATGGTGTATGTGTCGGTTGTGGAATGCCCAGGTCCGCACTGCCGCCATGGTGGTGCAAGCTCTTGCCACAGTGGAAGCAGGGCAGTCACCTCAGATTTGGCTTGCTGCCATGAAGAATGAACAATGCCATGAAGAATGAAGAATGAAGCCATCGCTCCGTAGGGTTGTAAGGCTAAGCATTGCACAGAGGTTAGTCTGGAAGCTGTTTGACAATCTCTGGGAAGTATGTCTGATTGCATGAGGGTTGAGTGTCCTAGTGTCCTTCCCCCAGGAAAAACAGCATGGGAGCAGGTCAGGGTTGCTCTGGGTAAAAACCTCTGAGCCTAAGAGTCAATCCTGTACATAGCCCCTATTTCTGCACACTGGGGATCAGACCTCTATCTTCACCCACAGAGTTTGTTCAAAAAAATATAAAAGGGGGAGTTGTGTAGAGCCATTCCAGGCTGTATACAGGCCAGCCAGATGGAAATCTGCTCCAGGCAGTAAACAAGCCCATGTTTGGTGGATGGCACGCCCCTAATCCCTGATTGGCTGAGCAGGCCTGTCTGGTGAGGTGATGTGACCTGTGGTGATTGGTGGGGGCGTGGTTGTGGCTGGAGTGGAGAAAAACACTTGTAACCAGAGAGGCTGGGGGATTTTAAGAAAGAAGCTGCCTGAGTAAACTGCTTTAAGAAGAACCGGTGGTTGCATTTTCCTTGCTGGTCGAGTTGGATGCAACAATCTTTTCCCATGCATATCTTGTTGACAGAAGAAGTTGTTGCTTTGCGGTCTTGTGCCTGGACTGGTGTCCTAGTCCCTTGATCGGAAGCATTACTTGGGTACAGGACATGTCCATTTCAGGATCTATATCCTCCATTGCTAGGAGTTTTAACTAGGGTCATATTCATAGGTTTCTGGGAATTTACATTTTTCTAAGTTTTTAACTTGCCCCAGAGATCCCTCCCCCATTTCAGCTCTCTCTTCACCTACACAACATGCTTTGCTTTAGTATAGGGTTTTGTTTGTTTGTTTGTGTCTGTTTTTGTTTGTTTTTTTGTTTTTTTGAGACAGAGTTTCTCTGTGTAGCCCTGACTGTCCTGTAACTCATTCTGGAGACCAGGCTGGCCTCATATTCAGAAATCTCCCTGTGTCTGCCTCCCAAGTACTGGGATTATGAAAGATAATTGACCAGAAAGAATATCCTTGGACTCCCTTCTTCCTCCAATCCCAATATTATTTCAGATCATTTTGTTAAGGATGCACAGGAATTAAGAGAGAAAGGAGAGTTAGTTTTGGCAAGATCCAATGCCAGTTTAAAATGAATTTTAATAAATACATTTCAAACTGCCATTAGGTAAACTGATTTTGTCTGTGTGATACTAGATCCCTTATTGCTATACATACTATGCTGTCAAGTTTCTTGCTATTCTTACACAGCTTCAAGGTTTTCTTGCTCATAAAAAGTATAGTAACTGTCATGGTTTGTATATTCTTGGACCAGGGAGTGGCACCATTTAGAGGTGTGACCTTATTGGAATAGGTGTGACCTGGTTGGATTAGGTGTGTCACTGTGGGTGTGGGCTTAAGACCCTCACCCTAGTTGCCTGGGTTCTCAGTTGTCAGTTGTCTACCTAGTTGTCAGTCTTCCACTAGCAGCCTTTGGATGAAGATGTAGAACTCTCAGCTCTGCCTGCACCACGCCTGCCTGGATATTGCCATGCTCCCACCTTGATGATAATGGACTAAACCTCTGAACCTGTAAGCCAGCCCCAATTAAATGTTTTTATAAGACTTGCTTTGGTCATGTTGTCTGTTCACAGCAGTAAAACCCTAACTAAGACAGAAGTTTGTACCAGGGACTGTAGTATTACTGTGATAGGCCTGACCATGCTTTTATTTAAAACAATGTGGCCTTTAGGACTTTGGATTTGGAAAGCAGTAGAATGATTTAAATGGGGCTTAATGGGTTATCCTAGTAGGAATATGGAAGACTTTATTGCTAGGAGTAATTTTAACTGTGTTGACCTGGCCCAAGAGATTTCAAAGGAGAAGACTTTCGGGAATGTGGCATAAAGACTGTTTTTGTGGACTTTTGGTGAAGAATGTGGCTACATTTTGCCATTGTCTGAAAAGCCTGCCTGAGGCTAAGGTGAGGCTACTCAGATTAATTGCATTGACAAAAGAACTTTCAAAAGGTTAAATCCTATGAAGAGAAGTTTGAATAAGCATAGCAAGCTTAGAAAGGAAAAATATAAAATATATGGTTCGAGTATTAAAGGGGTACCAGGAGTGAAATGGAGCAAAATCCTGTGTTCTAGGAGATAACAGATTAAGGGTGTGGGATCTTGGAGCAAGATCCTATCCAGCTAAATTTAGATCCAGGCTTGGTGGTACACACTTTTAATCCCAGGAGACAGGTGTTGACGCCCATCTTGCCAGCAAGAAAGACGCCACAGCAGGATCCTTCTGCAACACGTTTATTGGGAGAGCATTTACTGCGTAGGTGAAAGACCCCGAGCCCCAGAACTGGTGCTGCTTATATAGGCCTAGGAGAGGCATGTCTACACCTGATTGGTTATGCTTTCAGTACCTCATTAACATGCCTCAGGCCAAGCAGTGACTCAGCAAAAAACTCTTTTGCACATGTGCACATTGGTTGTTTACCCATATTCATGGGTGGTGGCCAGCTGTAGCCAGTGCCATCTTGTAATGGCATATGTGGCTTCCCACAGACAGGTATGCTGATCTCTGGGTTCAAGGTCAATCTACGGAGCAAGACCCAGGACAGCCAAGCTTAGGCAGTGAAGGAGTTGGAAAACAGAAAGCCTGTGACAATGTAATAGTACAAAAGAGTCAGCCGTGTTCTAGTTCATGCAAGCAGCAGAACTCTGCAGCTTCAGCCATGTGGCTCTGGCTCTAGAGTTAAGAATGGAAGGAATTACTGGGACAATTGATGCTGGTTGGCTGGAGCTAAGAAATTAGCAATGATTAAGAAGAGACCAGCATTACTGAGGTGAAATCTTCTGGGAATTGTTTTCTGGGAGCACGAAGAAGCTGTGTTCCAGAGATAGCCAAGGTTGTACCTCGTGCTGCAGCTGGACTTGGTAATGTGTAAAAGTCACCCAGGTGGTACTGGTTTTGAAGGTGTGAAGGTGTCATGAAGAACAGCTGAGGCTTAGCACTGTGAGAGGTCATGGAAGGCCACTGGAGAAGGTGAAGCCTCAGTTGCAGTTGATGGCCCAGGACTGAAGGGGTCATACAAAAGATTTGAGGCTTGGCACCATGAAGAGAGCCTATGAAAGGCTATTGGTGAAGCCTAGTTGGAGTGGAAAACCCCAGTGTATTGGAGATGTCAGTACCATGGGATGATCACCAAGAACAGCAGACATAGTGGAGTGGATCAACCTAAGCTTAGAGTGCTACAGAAGGCAGAAATGGAGAAGTGATGCCAGCCCTTAGGAGGAGCCCAAAAGATCAAGTGGAATCCCAGACACTGAAACAAGAAGCTCTAATATTGAAATTGCCTTGGAGACTCAAAGATGTTAAAGATGCCAGAGCCATGGGCTATCTGCTGAGGAAAGCTGCTATCAGGGAATGGAACCAGCCCACGAGAATGAAGACCACTTTGACATCAGCCATGGAGATGCAGAGTTTGGAGTTTGCCCAGCTGGTTTCCTGTCTTCCTTTGGGGATTACAGTTAAGTGGTTGAATGAATCTCAGAAGAGACATTGAACTTTGGACTTTTTTTTTTGTTTTTTTGTTTTTTTGTTTTTTTTTTAATTTTTTTTTAATTTTTAATATTTTTATTACATATTTTCCTCAATTACATTTCCAATGCTATCCCAAAAGTCCCCCATAGCGCCCCCTACTTCCCTACCCTCCCATTCCCATTCTTTTGGCCCTGGCATTCCCCTATATTGGGGCATATAAAGTTTGCAAGTCCAATGGGCCTCTCTTTCCAGTGATGGCCGACTAGGCCATCTTTCGATACATATGCAGCTAGAGACAAGACCTCCGGGGTACTGGTTAGTTTATCATGTTGTTCCAACTATAGGGTTGCAGATCCCTTTAGCTCCTTGGGTACTTTCTCTAGCTTCTCCATTGGGAGCCCTGTGATACATCCAATAGCTGACTGTGAGCATCCACTTCTGTGTTTGCTAGGCCCCTGCATAGTCTCACAAGAGACAGCTATCTTTGGGTCCTTTCAGCAAAATCTTGCTAGTGTATGCAATGGTGTCAGCGTTTAGAAGCTGATTATGGGATGGATCCCTGGATATGGCAGTCTCTAGATGGTCCATCCTTTCATCACAGCTCCGAACTTTGTCTCTGTAACTCCTTCCCTGGGTGTTTTGTTCCCAATTCTAAGAAGGGGCACAGTGTCCATATTTTGGTCTTCATTCTTCTTGAGTTTCATGCGTTTAGCAAATTGTATCTTATATCTTGGGTATCCTAAGTTTTGGGCTAATATCCACTTATCAGTGAATACATATTGTGTGAGTTCCTTTGTGATTGTGTTACCTCACTCAAGATGATGCCCTCCAGGTCCATCCATTTGGCTAGGAATTTCATAAATTCATTCTTTTTAATAGCTGAGTAGTACTCCATTGTGTAAATGTACCATAATTTCTGTATCCATTCCTCTGTTGAGGGACATCTGGGTTCTTTCCAGCTTCTGGCTATTATAAATAGGGCTGCTATGAACATAGTGGAGCATGTGTCCTTCTTACCGGTTGGGACATCTTCTGGATATATGCCCAGAAGAGGTATTGCTGGATCCTCCGGTAGTACTATGTCCAATTTTCTGAGGAACCGCCAGACTGATTTCCAGAGTGGTTGTACAAGTTTGCAATCCCACCAACAATGGAGGAGTGTTCCTCTTTCTCCACATCCCCGCCAGCATCTGCTGTCACCTGAATTTTTGATCTTAGCCATTCTGACTGGTGTGAGGTGGAATCTCAGGGTTGTTTTGATTTGCATTTCCCTGATGATTAAGGATGTTGAACATTTTTTCAGGTGCTTCTCTGCCATTTGGTATTCTTCAGGTGAGAATTCTTTGTTCAATTCTGAGCCCCATTTTTTAATGGGGTTATTTGACTTTCTGGAGTCCACCTTCTTGAGTTCCTTATATATATTGGATATTAGACCCTTATCTGATTTAGGATAGGTAAAGATCCTTTCCCAATCTGTTGGTGGTTTTTTTGTCTTATTGATGGTGTCTTTTGCCTTGCAGAAGCTTTGCAGTTTCATGAGGTCCCACTTGTCAATTCTCGATCTTACAGCACAAGCCATTGCTGTTCTATTCAAGAATTTTTCCCCTGTGCCCATATCTTCAAGGCTTTTCCCCACTTTCTCCTCTATAAGTTTCAGTGTCTCTGGTTTTATGTGAAGTTCCTTGATCCACTTAGACTTGACCTTAGTACAAGGAGATAGGAATGGATCGATTCGCATTCTTCTACATGATAACAACCAGTTGTGCCAGCACCATTTGTTGAAAATGCTGTCTTTCTTCCACTGGATGTTTTTAGCTCCCTTGTCAAAGATCAAGTGACCGTAGGTGTGTGGGTTCATTTCTGGGTCTTCAATTCTATTCCATTGGTCTATTTGTCTGTCACTATACCAGTACCATGCAGTTTTTATCACAATTGCTCTGTAGTAAAGCTTTAGGTCTGGCATGGTGATTCCACCAGAGGTTCTTTTATCCTTGAGAAGAGTTTTTGCTATCCTAGGTTTTTTGTTATTCCAGATGAATTTGCAGATTGCACTTTCTAATTCGTTGAAGAATTGAGTTGGAATTTTGATGGGGATTGCATTGAATCTGTAGATTGCTTTTGGCAAGATAGCCATTTTTAAAATGTTGATCCTGCCAATCCATGAGCATGGAAGATCTTTCCATCTTCTGAGATCTTCTAGAATTTCTTTCTTCAGAGACTTGAAGTTCTTATTATACAGATCTTTCACTTCCTTAGTTAGAGTCACGCCAAGATATTTTATATTATTTGTGACTATTGAGAAGGGTGTTGTTTCCCTAATTTCTTTCTCAGCCTGTTTATTCTTTGTGTAGAGAAAGGCCATTGATTTGTTTGAGTTAATTTTATATCCAGCTACTTCACCGAAGCTGTTTATCAGGTTTAGGAGTTCTCTGGTGGAATTTTTAGGGTCACTTATATATACTATCATATCATCTGCAAAAAGTGATATTTTGACTTCATCTTTTCCAATTTGTATCTCTTTGATCTCCTTTTGTTGTCGAATTGCTCTGGCTAGGACTTCAAGTACTATGTTGAATAGGTATGGAGAAAGTGGACAGCCTTGTCTAGTCCCTGATTTTAGAGGGATTGCTTCAAGCTTCTCACCATTTACTTTGATGTTGGCTACTGGTTTGCTGTATATTGCTTTTATCATGTTTAGGTATGGGCCTTGAATTCCTGATCTTTCCAAGACTTTTATCATGAATGGGTGTTGGATCTTGTCAAATGCTTTTTCTGCATCTAACGAGATGACCATGTGGTTTTTGTCTTTGAGTTTGTTTATATACTGGATTACATTGATGGATTTCCGTATATTGAACCATCCCTGCATCCCTGGGATGAAACCTACTTGGTCAGGATGGATGATTGTTTTGATGTGTTCTTGGATTCGGTTAGCAAGAACTTTATTGAGGATTTTTGCATCAATATTCATAAGGGATATTGGTCTGAAGTTTTCTATCTTTGTTGGGTCTTTTTGTGGTTTAGGTATCAGAGTAATTGTGGCTTCATAGAATGAGTTGGGTAGAGTACCTTCTGTTTCTATTTTGTGGAATAGTTTGTGAAGAACTGGGATTAGATCTTCTTTGAAGGTCTGATAGAACTCTGCACTAAACCCATCTGGTCCTGGGCTTTTTTTGGTTGGGAGACTATTAATGACTGCTTCTATTTCTTTGGGGGATATAGGGTTGTTTAGATCATTAACCTGATCTTGGTTCAACTTTGGTACCTGGTATCTGTCTAGGAACTTCTCCATTTCATCCAGGTTCTCCAGTTTTGTTGAGTATAGCCTTTGGTAGAAGGATCTGATGGTGTTTTGGATGTCTTCAGGATCTGTTGTTATGTCTCCTTTTTCATTTCTGATTTTGTTAATTAGAATACTTTCCCTGTGCCCTCTAGTTAGTCTGGCTAAGGGTTTATCTATCTTGTTGATTTTCTCAAAGAACCAGCTCCTTGATTGGTTGATTCTTTGAATAGTTCTTCTTGTTTCCACTTGATTGATTTCGCCCCTGAGTTTGATTATTTCCTGCCGTCTACTCCTCTTGGGTGAATTTGCTTCCTTTTGTTCTAGTGCTTTTAGGTGTGTTGTCAAGCTGCTAATGTGTGCTCTTTCTAGTTTCTTTTTGGAGGCACTCAGAGCTATGAGTTTTCCTCTTAGAAATGCTTTCATTGCGTCCCATAAGTTTGGGTATGTTGTGGCTTCATTTTCATTGAACTCTAAAAAGTCCTTGATTTCTTTCTTTATTCCTTCCTTGACCAAGGTATCATTGAGAAGAGAGTTGTTCAGTTTCCACGTGAATGTTGGCTTTCTATTATTTATTTTGTTATTGATGATCATCCTTAGTCCATGGTGATCTGATAGGATGCATGGGACAATTTCAATGTTTTTGTATCTGTTGAGTCCTGTTTTGTGCCCAATTACGTGGTCAATTTTGGAGAAGGTACCATGAGGTGCTGAGAAGAAGGTGTATCCTTTTGTTTTAGGGTAAAATGTTCTGTAGATATCTGCCAGATCCATTTGATCCATAACTTCTGTTAGTTTCACTGTGTCCCTGTTTAGTTTCTGTTTTCATGATCTGTCCATTGGTGAAAGTGGTGTGTTGAAGTCTCCCACTATTATTGTATGAGGTACAATGTGTGCTTTGAGATTTACTAAAATTTCTTTAATGAATGTGGCTGCTTTTGTATTTGGAGCATAGATATTCAGGATTGATAGTTCCTCTTGGAGGATTTTACCTTTGATGAGTATGAAGTGCCCCTCCCTGTCTTTTTTGATGACTTTGGGTTGGAAGTCAATCTTATCTGATATTAGAATGGCTACTCCAGCTTGTTTCTTCAGACCATTTGCTTGGAAAATTGTTTTCCAGCCTTTCATTCTGAGGTAGTGTCTATCTTTTTCTCTGAGATGAGTTTCCTGTAAGCAGCAAAATGTTGGGTCTTGTTTGTGTAGCCAGTTTGTTAGTCTATGTCTTTTTATCGGGGAGTTGAGTCCATTGATATTAAGAGATATTAAGGAAAAGTAATTGTTGTTTCCTGTTATTTTTGTTGTTAAAGTTGGCATTCTGTTCTTGTGGCTGTCTTCTTTTAGGTTTGTTGAGGGATTACCTTCTTGTTGTTTCTAGGGCGTGGTTCCTGTCCTTGTATTGGTTTTTTTCTGTTATTATCCTTTGAAGGGCTGGATTCCTGGAGAGATAATGTGTGAATTTGGTTTTGTCGTGGAATACTTTGGTTTCTCCATCTATGTTAATTGAGAGTTTGGCTGGGTATAGTAGCCTGGGCTGGAATTTGTGTTCTTTTAGTGTCTGTATAACATCTGTCCAGGATCTTCTGGCTTTCATAGTCTCTGGTGAAAAATCTGGTGTAATTCTGATAGGCTTGCCTTTATATGTTACTTGGCCTTTTTCTCTTACTGCTTTTAGTATTCTATCTTTATTTAGTGCATTTGTTGTTCTGATTATTATGTGTCGGGAGGTATATCTTTTCTGGTCCAGCCTATTTGGAGTTCTGTAGGCTTCTTGTATGTTCATGGGCATCTCTTTCTTTAGATTTGGGAAGTTTTCTTCTATAATTTTGTTGAAGATGTTTGCTGGTCCTTTGAGTTGAAAATCTTCATTCTCATCCACTCCTATTATCCGTAGGTTTGGTCTTCTCATTGTGTCCTGTATTTCCTGGATGTTTTGAGTTAGGATCTTTTTGCATTTTACATTTTCCTTGATTGTTGTGCCGATGTTCTGTATGGAATCTTCTGCACCTGAGATTCTCTCTTCCATCTCTTGTATTCTGTTGCTGATGCTTGCATCTATGGTTCCAGATTTCTTTCCTAGGGTTTCTATCTCCAGTGTTGCCTCATTTTGGGTTTTCTTTATTGTGTCTACTTCCCTTTTTAGGTCTAGTATGGTTTTGTTCATTTCCATCATCTGATTGGATGTGTTTTCCTGTTTCTCTTTAAGGACTTCTACCAGTTTGGTTGTGTTTTCCTGTTTTTCTTTAAGGACTTGTAACTCTTTAGCCATGTTCTCCTGTAGTTCTTTAAAGTCCTTCTTGATGTCCTCTACCATCATCATGAGATATGCTTTTAAATCCAGGTCTAGTTTTTCAGGTGTGTTGGGGTGCCCTGGAGTGGGCGAAGTGGGAGTGCTGGGTCCTGATGATGGTGAGTGGTCTTGGTTTCTGTTAGTAAGATTCTTACCTTTACCTCTCGCCATCTGGTAATCTCTGGAGTTGTTATAGTTGTCTCTGTTCAGAGGTTGTTCTTCTGGTGATTCTGAGTATCCTCTGTCAGCAGACCTGGGAGACAGGCTCTCTCCTCTGAGTTTCAGTGGTTAGAGCACTCCCTGATGACAAGCTTTCCTCTTAAAGGGAAGGTGTACAGATATCTGGCGTTTGGACCTCCTCCTGGCCGAAGAAGAAGGCGGAAAGCAGGACCTTTCCCAGATGCTGTGTTGCTTTGGCAGGTCACAAAAGCTGTAGGCTTCTGTGGTGCACACTCTCAGCTGTGCAGACTAAGTTCCTAAGTTCAGTGGAGTCCTGGATCCAAGATGTGCTCCCTGCTCCTGAGGCAGAGGGCTCCTGTGCAGGGCAGACCACTGTCTTCCAGCTAGGAGGGTGCCGGATGTCTGTGGCCCCAAAAGGGTGCTGCCTCAGCGGCTCTGCGGCTCCTGCCTGTCCCAGAAGCTGTCTGCCTCTGTGGTCCTCAGTCTTACCTGTACAGACTAAGTTCAGTGGAGTCCCGGAGCCAAGATGGCGCTCCCTGCAGGGCAGTTCACTGTCCTCCGGCTGGGAGGGTGCCGGATGTCTGCGGCCCCAAAAGGGTGCTGCCTCAGCGGCTCTGTGGCTCCCACCTGTCCCAGAAGCTGTCTGCCTCTGTGGTCCTCACTCTGACCTGTACAGACTAAGTTCTGCGGAGTCCCGGAGCCAAGATGGCGCTCCCTGCAGGGCAGGTCACTGTCCTCCGGCTGGGCGAACTTTGGACTTTTAACATTGGAACTGTTATAGACTATCAGGACTTTGAAAATTGGATTAAATGCATTTTGCATTATGCTATGTTTAAGTATGGCCTCCCATAGACTCCTGTGTTTGAACAAGTCTATGGGGGCCAGGGAGTGGAATGTCATGGTTTGTATATTCTTGGACCAAGAAGTGGCACCATTTGGAGGTGTGGCCTTGTTGGAATGGGTGTGACCTGGTTGGAGTAGGTGTATCACTGTGGGTGTGGGCTGAAGACCTTTACCCTAGTTTCCTGGGAGTCAGTCTTCCACTAGCAGCCTTTGGATGAAGATGTAGAACTCTCAGCTCTGCTTGTACCACACCTGCCTGGATACTGCATGTTCCCACCTTGATGATAATGAACTGAACCTCCGAATCTTCAGTCCAGCCCCAATTAAATGTTGTTTTTATAAGACTTGCCTTGGTCATGGTATCTGTTCACAGCAGTAAAACCCTAAGACAGAAGTGTAACTATGTCTATAACTTATTCAGACAAAAGCAAAATTCACAATTTCTATATATTATTTTACTAATCCAAGTGAATTAATTTCTAGATTTACTACATTTTCCCATTTTACTAATGATGGAACAAAACTATTTTTTTAAAAGAAAACTGGTAAACTTATGATTCACGTTAATGTTTATTTATAATTGTTGTTTCCCTTTCTGGGTTTATATCATTCCCTCTTCAGCTGGAAAGTTCATTGCTGAGTGTGCTATTCTGAGGCTGAACTATAGAGTTCATTTCATTCCATCTGAAATGTGTTCTGTTACATAGACATAGGGCATCTACTTTGCAGTAGTATGATTTGTTATGTCTTTTACTCAGGGAATGTCTTGTTCATTATTTTGTTGGCTGGCAAACAACTACATTGACTGCAGTACATGATCATTCTAATAAAGGTTTTATGAATCTTTATATAGCATTTTAAGGTCATGTTTGAATTTGTTTTTTAATTGTTTTGATTAAATGTGTACATTGAAATTTAAAACATGCATAAGTGCATTCTGTTTACCCCATCCTCTCTCACCTCCCTCTTACCCTTACTCTTTCTCCCCTCTTCTCTGCAGACTCTTTCCTACGTTTCCATGCAATGTTCCTCTTCTTCCTTTGTGGCCTTCTTTTTGAACCAGGATGTATTGTCAGATTTGGAACTACCCACAGAATGGTGATGAGTTCACCATTTGATATACAACTGAAGGCAATGGCCATAAATTCCCCCAAATTGATTAGTTGCAAATAGTTAAGCAGGGAAGAAGAGGGGTCCTGTGAGCCTCTCTTTAATGCATAAGTGAAAGGCCCAGTTTTGTTTAAGCCCAATTCAGCTTTCTATTTGCAGTGGAAGAAAGAAGTGAGGGAACTTATGAATCCTTTCTACCTCCATGTTGACTAGCTTAAGGTTATGTAGGTATTGTGGTTGCAATCATAGCTCCTGTGAATTTTATTAGTACAGTGGTCCTGTCATGTTCAGATGACACTATTTTTCTGGTTATCCAAGGCTCTTACAGTCTTTCCATGCCATCTTCAGTGATGGTCCCTGAGTCTTAGAGATCAATGATATAACTTCATGGATAGCTTATTCTTTGTACTTTAACAAGTTGTGTTTAGGTGTTAACCACTATCTACTGCATAAAGAAACTTCCCATGTAAGATTTGATTTTATAGTTTAATCTCTCAACTTAACACATATGTTAACTGTAAGTCCCATAAACACAAGCAACCTGGGGAGGAAATGCTTTATTTCATCTTATAGTTCACAACCCATAATTGAGGGAAATTAGTAAAGGAGGTCAAGTCAGTAATCTGAAAGCAGAAACTGAATCATAAGACATGAAGACGTGATGCTTATTAGCTTACTTTCCAGCGCTTATCCTGTTTTTTTTTCTTATACAACTCAGAAACACTAGTCCAGAAGTAGCTCCACCCACAGAAGAAATGTTATCATCATGGAAGTATTTTAATTGTGTTTTCCTCTTTGATGATACTATCTTGTGTTAAACTGACAAAATTTAACAAGCATAGCACTCAGGAGAAATAAATATCTCTTTTATTTTTTCAGAGTTTATCTACTATGAAAAGCAGTGATGTCTAAAATTATACAATATACCAAAGAAAAGGGTAGAGTCTTTCTATTATTGTGTTTACAGAGTCCTCTCTGTTCATCTAGAACATGGTGCAACATGAAATGAAAATGAGAATGTTCAGTAGAATATTTTTCATTTAATTTTTATAATTATTCTAGATTCTCAGAAGTTGCAAATTACTACAAATCAACACCATGCCTCTTTTACCTTATAGATTTTTTATTACATTGCTACAATACATAGTTTTTTTCTTATACATATGAAGCTATAGTCTTTTCTTACACATATGAAGCAATAGAGCAGTAATCTTAGTTGAGAAATAACTATTTTATCACCACAGGGATGTCTGTGGTTTTACCCCTTATACAGTTACATTCACCTTACTTCACTACCACATTTCAGTCCTTAACAATCAGAGATATTTTCTCCATCTTCAAAACATTGTGATTTCAGGAATTTTACATACATAGAATCACACATCATGTGATCTTCTGAGGTTGATTTTTTTGTCACTTACCACTGTTCACAGTTGTATACATAAACTTTTCCCTTCCTGTTCTCGAGTGGTATGCTGGAATACAGATGCACTAAACATATTTAATATTTCTCCCATTAAATAATAGTTAGACAGTTTCCAGCTTGAGGCTATTAAAAGCAAGCAGAACTAAATATTTGTGCACTAGTGACTTTCATGTTCATGGCCCAAATATAAATGGATGCAATCATTTGATTAAACAACAGTTGTGTGTTTGGTTTTCAAATAGAAATAACATAAGGACTCTCTGAGTCCTGCCTGGAAATAGGTGTTTCACTTCTGCCTACATTCACCTACAGGTAAATAAGGTAAATGCTCAGTAATGGTGACAGGTGGGATGGGACATGTGCACTATTAATACAAAGAAGAAAGAGAGATAAGGGTTGATGAGTACACAGCAGTATTGGCTTCCATACTGCAGGCCTTTTAATCAGTTTCATTAAATGTGTATTTTACTATAATTAACTCCTCTCAATTTTACATTGGTAGCCTATATAGCATGAAATACTTATGTGCCTAGTTCTTTAAATGATCCTATGCTTTACAGTGTAAGTTGGCTCTTGGACTTCTGGGAACAGGGGATGGAATATAAAAAGCCAGCCAACACTCAGAGGAGAGAGAGAGAGAGAGACAGAGAGAGAGAGAGAGAGAGAGAGAGAGAGAGAGAGAGAGAGAGAGAGAGAGAGAGAGAGAGGGAATAGTGTGACTGGAGTAGGCAGGTTTAGGGTGCAGAAGACAGAGGAGTAGTGTTAGAGAAGACAGTTGATGCTGGAAAAAAAGAAAATTGTGTAGGGTAGAGAAGAGAAGTGGAAAAATGAAACAAACAAACAAAACAAAAAGAAACCCACAAAGTAGTCAAAAGAAAGAAAGAAAACAGAACCTTAAAGCTGCATACCTAAAGCTACAAGGTTGAATAAGGATTTGGTTGGAAGCATTGGAGAACTTATTTTAAGGTAATGTTTTCTGAACTAATGTTACTTTCTCTCATATGCCTATATTACTAGCAGGCATTGCTTTGCGGTTTGTGTATATGTTGATGTAGGACACCACAATGCTGCACACTTCATCTCTTTGGGTAAAGGGTACAGAATTAGTTGTAATATATTTGTAAATTCAAACTGCCTTACACTGAATAATATGAATTTCCATGATGTGTCTATTAGGTAAGGAGCATATGTTCCAAACCATCTCACAGTGCCTCCAAATAAGATGATGCTTTAACTAAAAGTGGATTACTATGTGATGCACATGTCAGCAGCAACACTAAGGAGCTGGTAAGTGTACAGCCTTCTGGGTGCCACTGTGACCGTGTAAGCCAGAATTGCTAAGTGTTGAGGCTCTATCTCAAGGTTGAAACTTTCTCCCCAGTAGATTCTCAGATCTGCTACTTTTGGAACAAATGAGCTGGCAATAAAACTCTATTCTCACCAAATATCCTGCTCATTGTGTGACCATTTCAATGGATCCAATTGCCAAGTGACAAAGGAACAGAGAAAATGAGGCACATCTGTCATTCAGTTCGGATTCTATTTTAAAAACTCCACCACTCAAAGAAAAAAAACAATTAAAAAAAAAACTGTCTTCAACAGCACATTTTAAAACTCTATGCTTGTGCAAAAGTAACATCACAGGTAGTGATCAGTTTGGATGGATGTCTACACACCAAGAAATCCTGAGGTGAGTTTTCTAATACTAAAGATGAATGCAGGGAAGATAATCTATAAGTCCCTAAACGAAATTGCTTTTTAAATGAAGGTTAAAACAGCAAGGGCATAATTCAATCAAGGAAGACAAGAAGCTCACCTTACTGAAAATGAGTTTATCAATAAAAACCATATACATGATCCATGTAGCGTGGTGGCGCACGCCTTTAATCCCAGCACTCGGGAGGCAGAGGCAGGCGGATTTCTGAGTTCCAGGCCAGCCTGGTCTACAAAGTGAGTGCCAGGACAGGCAGGGCTACACAGAGAAACCCTGTCTCGAAAAAGCCAAAAAAAAAAAAAAAAAAAAGTTTTGAAATAACATAAAAAAGGACCATAAATTGGAAAGGTTGATATGGAATGTGTTTATGGAACTCAGGAATCAGGAAAACTAGTTTTAAAATAGTGTCTGAAGTAAGCAGTAGCGAAAAATCTTTCAGTGTTAAGTGTTCTAAACAAACAAACAAACACACACACAAACAAACAAACAAAAAAACCGAAAAAACCTGTGTTTACTCTGAAGTCCTTTATGCCTTTTCTTGATAGTTATATTTTTGGGTGAAAAAATTTGATGTCCATCTAAAAGACTACTGTTTAAATTTCACATCGTAGTTCTGTTATTAAAAAATCATTTGAGATGTAAGTTCTTATAGAGTGGATCTTCAAATATTTAGTATAACAAAAATGAAAGTATTTGTGTAGATCAAATAAAAATTTTACTTAAAAGCACCAGAATTTCTGTCTATTAAAACTCAGTGCTGAACTTAATTAACTGTTTAGATTCTCAGTCTCTTGTTAACTCCTTGTACAGTTTGACAAAATGAAAATAAAAATAATGAACAATAATTCTGCTAATATTTTACCAGTTACAACAGAGCAGAAATGAAAAATATAGAAAATGTTAGAGGCAACTGTACAGTGTTTAGTTTTTCTGACTTTATATTATATGGTTTGAGACTTTGATGAAAGCCATTTAATCTGATGAATCTCAAGATAGATTAAATTTCTGATTCTTTCTTATGGACAGAAAGCCAAGAGCTTTTTCCAGTGTGGCACCTAAGTAGAGTTAAAAACTTTTAACTTACTGATGCTTTATTACTGTCTTATAACAGGCCTTTATCAGGGCAAACTGTAGAAATGGAATACTCAGACATTGAGTTTATTCTACAAAAAGAGTGTCAGAAATGCTGCCTGAGTCTGCACTATTACAGAACAGGTAGGCACTAGATTATAACAGGGAGGAACCGATTTAATCTCAAGATTCATGGATCTCACAAAAAAAACCACGATTATTTACTCAGAAACAAGCATGCACATGCACACACCCCCTACACACACACACACACACACACACACACACACACACACACATACCCACCCCCACACACACACACACACAGACACACAATTCAAAAGCAGGGTTTTTATGTTTTGTTTTGTTTTTAGATAACTACTGTGCACCAGGCCATCAAGTTAGACACCAAATTTGAAAATGATACATGCTTTCTATGCAAAAGTAATTCTCTTTCGCACTAAAAAAAAAAATGTACATTTAAAAATAGAAATAAAGTTTGAGTAGCTGGTGAGAAATTTCAAGGCTCTGGGCTTGGCTCTACACTAAAAAATAGAAAAATTGTAGGATTTTCCATTTGATCAGGCTCTTAGCACCACTGTATGTAGTTACCATGGTAATGAGCACATGGCTTTCTAGGAACGAAAAGTGAATTAACTGTCTACAACTAGACCTGCAACAGTACAGAAGTACACCAAATGTAATACAGAGGTACACAAAATATAATACAGAAGTCACAAAATGTAAGTACAGAAAACTTTAGCCAATGTCTCATAATTGCATTTCTATCATGACTTAAAAGTCATAGTTTTTCGTGGTGGAAATTGAAATGTTTTTAGAGAAAGCAAAAAGTCTAAACTTCATCACAGAAGCACTGTTTTATCCTGCAGATTTTCGCCGTTGCAGGTGTATTTATCAAGTTTTCAAGATTGATGAACTGCAATTCCTTAAACATTATCTAGAATAGAGAAATAGAACATTTATGGATAGTTTGCTTTACATATATACAATATATTATATATACACATTACATATTATTATATTACATAAACATTTTTATTTTCAAGCTGTTACCACAAATTTATTTACAAAATGACTGCAAGAAACATAACCACAATGAGTGGATTCCTCCTCATGGGGTTCTCTGATAACCATGAATTGCAGATCTTGCAAGCATTGCTCTTCTTGGTGACATACCTATTGGGCTCAGCAGGGAACTTCGTCATTATCACCATCACAACACTGGATGCACAGCTCCAGTCTCCAATGTATTACTTTCTGAAGCAACTTTCCATTTTGGACCTCTCATCCCTCTCTGTCACAATTCCCCAGTATGTTGACAGTTCCCTGGCACGAAGTGGTTACATTTCATATGGACAGTGCATGCTGCAGGTTTTTCTCTTTGTAGCTTTTGCCTGGGGAGAGCTGGGCACTCTCACAGTGATGTCTTATGACCGCTATGTGGCCATCTGCCTCCCACTGCACTATGAGGTCATAATGAGTCCCAGAAAGTGCACTTGGGCTGTTGCTGCTGTGTGGCTAAGTGGAGGTATCACAGGAACATTATACACAGCAAGTACACTCTCTATCAGATTCTGTGGGGACAAAATTATTCACCATTTCTTCTGTGATATCCCTCAATTGCTCAAGCTCTCCTGCTCTAATGATGACTTTGGAGTACTGAAAGTGTCTATTTTCATGGCTGTAATGGCCTTTATCTGCTTTGTGGGGATTGCCTTCTCCTATGGCCAGATATTCTCTACAGTTCTCAGGATGCCTTCTGCTGAAGGCAGATCTAAGGTCTTCTCCACCTGCCTGCCCCATCTCTTCGTTGTTTCATTTTTTCTCTCGACAGGCATTTGTGCCTATCTAAAGCCAACCTCAGACTCGCCAACTGCTTTAGACCTCCTGCTTTCTATCTTTTACACAGTACTACCCCCAACTCTCAATCCTGTTATCTATAGTCTGAGAAATGAGTCCTTGAAGGAAGCTGTAAAGAAGTTACTGTTAAGTGAAGAATTCATTGGGAAAAATTATGTTTGTTCTGTTTTTAGTGCCTGCTAACATTGGACACAAAGTGTGTTTTTAGTATATTGAACATGTTAGATATATAATGTTAAGAATAGCAAGATATTTTCTAGAAAATATATATTATAAACCTATTGCTTAGCAAGTTTTGATGTGATTCTTTGAACCATCTTTCATTAAATTTACTTACTCTTTTCATGTTAGTAAAAATATATGATTATAATCTAGTAGTATAGACCCAGTTCTTCCTACCTCTTCCAGTCCATTCCCACACAGGTACATATGTGATTTACCAACAATACTAACATGGGGTTTGCAAATATGTTTATGGGAATATCATAATAATAATGAGTATGAAGGATCATTAGAGTTACTGGTTACTCAGTTCACCAAAAGGGACATAATTATTTTATCACTTATTTCAAATTTCATGTGTCTTTCTATCTTTCCATATACAAAATTTTAAGGAATAGCATGAATAAGTATTTCATTTCTATGCATATCTATATAAAGTATTTACTATAGTTCTCTTGTGTGCAAAGTATTCAATGTAATTAATATACACATAAGCCTCAGTTATTTAATTTGTATCATTTACTATTATTTTTACTGACTAGTAAGTCATTTTTATAATAATCCAAGTAGTCAGGATGAAGAGGCCAGAAGATCTGTGCAACGCTTTTAGACCAGCCTGGTTTATATAGTAATGATCATAACTGCTAAAAAGTCCTAAAAACTTTCTTGCTCATTCTGAGGGTTAAAAGTCCCTGGCTTAGGATATTAACCCCTCTAGCCTAACAGAGGGGAAATAAGTAATGCAGCCTTTTTTCTACCTCCACAGCATTGCTGGGGTCTAACTTTCAGCCTGCTAGTGGAAGTCCTAAGGAAGAAAAGGGGACACTTTGAAAAGTGAATTTACCATTTATTTCTAAGTTGTAAAATGTTTCCTATGAACACTCTCTAAGAAAAAAGGGAAAAGCACAATGAATTGTGATGATGATGCTGATGATGATGGTGATGCTGATGGTGATGGTGATGGTGATGGTGATGATGGTGATGGTGATGGTGATGGTGATGATGATCTCTTTGTCTTCAGCACTTACACATCTTTCACAAAACATGATCTCATAGTAAAAAGTTCTTCACAAGTTTACATATGAATTAAAATCATAAATTGAATAAGGAATTTAGAACAGAGAATGTTTCCATGCATATACATTAGGAGAAATTATCTAGCTAAACATTCATCACCTGTCACACATCTACAGGTTCATAGAGCATTAAAACCCATAACTAAGTTATTAGTGAAGTATTGTATAGATAAACCCAGTAAATATTTTTTTATCTTCTGCCCTACCACCTATAATAAATCATAGTTCCCTTTTAGTGAATGTTATGGAAATGGCATGTAACTCATGCCCATATGTATGTGTGTATGTGTCTCAGAGAGAGAGAGAGAGAGACAGAGAGACAGAGAGAGAGGGAGAGAGAGAGACAGACAGACAGAGACAAAGACAGAGACAGAGAGACAGATAGAGACACGGAGAGAAACAAAGGGAAGTGACATATCTAATAAATACAGTTTGAGCCATCCTAAAGTTGTTTAGAGATGTCTAAAAAAGAAATCTCTGTGGAGTAAAATGGTTAAAGATAGCAGAAGCTGAAGACATAGTAGGTTTTTAATCTAAGTAGAAAAGTATCAAATTCCTTGAGATAATATTTTAAAGTTAAGAGAGTTAAAGATGAGATGATAGAAGTTATGTGTAATTCAAGTGGAAAGACCGTGCAGAACTGACCACTGTTAGGCTCTGACAGATCAGATCAAAACAGACAGATAAATAGAGTGTAAATGCCAGATATAAAACGATAATTTTTATAAGGCAGAAAGATGCAAAACAGGTAAGACTTTCCTTAAAACAGCAAGAATCCTAGCAATTTGAGGTGGAAAAATTTTGAAAGTCTTCCTACATTTAATAATTCCAAGGAGAGCGATATACTTAAGTAAGCTAAGGCTGACTTATCATCTGTTTTCTCAGTTGTCCACCTTGGAGAACTTGTAGCTCTGCTTCTCCCCAGTGTAAACTTTCTTCCTTTCTTATAGAAGGAAGGCTTACTTGACTGAAAATAAAGTTATTGGCTCTGGAACTGAATATGATAGTTATGTCTTTTGACATGGGCAGTGAACATTCACAAAGATTAATATGTTAAAAATAAAATATGTAATACAAATGTAATAAAAGCACTTAAAGAAAACTGTAGCAAACACTGTCACTGAAGATAGATATAGATAATTATTAAAAAATTTAGAGTATTAAATCTAAATTATCCTTTGAAATATGGTAGGGTGGTTAGAGTAGAAGAATAAAAAAGGTGCTTTTATAACATTGTTTTTTTTTTAATGTAAATAGTTTTATTACGTATTTTCCTCAATTACATTTCCAATGCTATCCCAAAAGTCCCCCATACCCTCCCTCCCACTCCCCTTCCTACCCATTCCCACTTTTCGGCCCTGGCGTTCCCCTGTACTAGGGCATATAAAGTTTGCATGTCCAATGGGCCTCTCTTTCCAGTGATGGCCGACTAGGTCATCTTTTGATACATATGCAGCTAGAGACAAGAGCTCCGGGGTACTGGTTAGTTCATAATGTTTTTTCACCTACAGGGTTGCAGATCTCTTTAGCTCCTTGGATACTTTCTCTAGCTCCTCCATTGGGGGCCCTGTGATCCATCCAATAGCTGACTGTGAGCATCCACTTATGTGTTTGCTAGATCCTGGCCTAGTCTCACAAGAGACAGATATATCAGGGTCCTTTCAGTTTTATAACAATGTTGAATACACAGAAATCAATTGTCATATTTTAATCATAAAATTGAATGGAGAGAAATAGTTGCATGCATAACTATAGTATCTATTTATGTGACATATCTCTGACTTTCTCAATCTATCACATTTCTTGGGACTGAATGTTGTTATTTTGTTGTAAAACATTTACAGTTCTTAGTCTCTGCAACTAAATTATGAAGCTGACTTTTATCGTGGAAGCTGTAAAATGACTTCATATTCATACATGTAACTAAAGTTATAGTTAAAGATAGTGTATCTTTAAAAGTGTACAGATGCATTTTTACGACAGAGTAATATGACACAAAGAACTACACCCCAAAAGTAACCAGTAAATGAAGGATCAATCCAGGTCTATCCAGACCCCTTGGGTCTGCACATCCACCTGTATCCATGACAAATTAGTGTGCTTAATCCCGGACCCTACACCCTGCCTCTCTCCCAGAATGTCTGCCATATCCAGGGACACAGAACCCCATCACCCTTCTGATCTGCACCTCCGCCTGCAGCCATGTCTTAGCAGATTGCCTGCTCCAAAACCCCACACCCTTTGTGTTTCCCTGGAAATCTCCCTAAGCAGGGGTACAGGAAGACTGTTCTAACCAGGGACACTATGAAAATGGCCATCTTAACAAAAGCAATTTAGATTCAAAGCAATTGCATCAAAATTCCAACACAATTCTTTACAGATCTTTACAGAAAGAAGAATTCTCAAGTAATTAGGGAAAAACCAAAATCCCATGATAAGTAAAATAATCCTGAACAATAAAAGAACATCTAGAAGTATCACTATCCCTGACTTCAAGCTGTAGAATAGGGCAATAGTAATAAAAACTGCATGGATTTGCCATAGAAACAACAAAAACAACAACAAAAAAGATCAGTGGAATCAAATCAAAAATTCAGAAATAAACCTACATATAGAAGTTATGGTTTGTTTTGTCTCTCATCTACAAGTTCCTATGATTCAGACTCAAAATGTATTTATAAATATCTTGGTCATATAGCTAACCTTCATGCTGACTGCAATCAAAACTTAAGTAGCCCATTTATTTTAACCTACATTCTGCCACTTGGCTGGTTTACTGTGCCCAGGTACCCTATGTCTACCTCCTCAGAACTTCCAGGCCAATCTCTTGCATGGTTCTCTCCCAGAATTCTTTCTGCCTCCTGGATGTCCCACTTTTCATTTCCTACCTAAGCCATACACAATAGGCTTTTTATTTGAGAGATGGTGCATCCATACAATATCCATGGTATTAATTTTACACCCACATACCTACCAATACATAATTTTTGAGAAAGAAAACAAAACAATACAATGGAAAGGAAACACCATTTTCAAAAATTGATGCTGGTCTAGTTGGATGTCCATGTGTAGAATGCAAATGAAACCATGTATTTTTTCTTATTTAGTTTTTATTCATAATCATAAGCTTAACTTTGCAATCCACCTAGACTTGAACAGAATGAGGAAAATATGAAACCCAAAAAACTTCAGTGAGAACAGACATTATAGGACATTGTTTGCAAATAGGGTAGAGGCGTTCTCCTAAGCTACAGAAGGAATGGTTTGATGGATAAAATGCCCACAAGTCAAAAGAAATTAGAGTTGTCCACAATCGGAAATGGTGATCTTCTTGCTGGTCTTGCCATTCCAGGACCCAAAGTGCTCTATGGCTTCCACAATGTTCATGTCTTCTTTCACCTTCCCAAAGACCACATACTTGCCATCCAGCCCCTCAGTCTTGGCAGAGCAGATAAAAAAAAAAACCTGGGAACCATTTCTGTCTGGTCCAGCATTTGGCATGGACAAGATGCCAGGGCCTGTATGCTTCAGGATGAAGTTCTCATCTTCAAATTTCTATCCGTAGATGGACCTGCCGCCAGTGCCATTATGGCATGTAAAGTCAAAACCCTGGCACATGAATCCTGGAATAATTCTGTGAAAGGAGGAACCCTTATAGTCAAATCCTTTCTCTCCAGTGCTCAGAGCACGAAAGTTTTCTGCTGTCTTTGGAACCTTTGTCTGCAAACAGCTCAAAGGAGACACTGCCCAAGGGCTTATCATCGGCCTTGATATCTAAGAACACGGTGGACTTGACCATGGCTGCAGCAAGCAGCGAAAAGCAACAGTGGTGAAAACTATATTTATTAACCTGCGAAAAAGGTAAATCTATTTGGATCAAACAGCTCAACATAAACTTAGTAGTTTTATATTCAGAAACAGAAAACAACCTAGATATCTCTCAACTGAAGAATGGATGTATATACATATTCCATTTACACAATGGAATAATATTCAGCTATTAAAATCAAAGATATCATGAATTTTGCAGGCAAATGAATGGAAGAAGAAAATATAATCCTGATAGAGGTGACTGAAACCCAAAAGGACTTCTTACATGTTATGTATTCACTTATACATGGATATTAGTCATAAAGTACAGGTTAATCACACTTTAATAAAAAGACAAACTTCCCAAAAAGAACCCAAATAAAAAGGAAAGCCCAAGGGAGCATGGTTGAAATTTTCTAAGAGGGGGAATAAAAGAGAGATTGGAGGTGGAGGGAGGGAACTGCGTGGGAAAGGAGATGGGCAGGGGAGCAGGATCTGGTATCATGTAGAGAAAGCAGTGGTGAGAGAATGAAAATCAGCAGTAAGTAGAGGGCAATCAGGAGGATGTGCCAGACACCTCGGATCAGGAAGGCTTCTGTGGGCCTATTGAGGTAAATCTAGCTAAGACTCCTAGAGATGGGAGATATGGATGCTGAAGTGGCCAAGTCATGTAGACAAGTCAGACGGAACCAGTAAGGACAGCAGCCTACCCACAGAAAAAAAAAATTGACCTAAAATGTGTCCTGTCTACAAGATATGCAGGGATGAAAAAATGCCTACCCAATGAATGCTCCAAATTGAGATCCATCCCATGGTCTAGAAGCAATGCTGATGTGGTTTGGTGAATTTGATTTGCTTAGGGAGTGGTAATATTTGGAGTTGCTTCCTTGGAGTAGGTGTGGCCTTGTTGGAGTATATGTGGCTTTGTTGTACAAAATGTGTCAATATGGTGGTGGGCTTTGAAACCTTCCTCCTAGCTTCCTGGAAGTCAGTCTTTTAGCTGCCTTCTGAGCAAGAGATAGAAGTTTCAGCTCCTCCAGGTTTTTGTCTGACTGGATGCTGCCATGTTTCCAGCAATAATAATGGACTGATGCTCTGAACCTGTAAGCAAGCCTCATTTACATGTTGTCATTTACAAGAGTTGTTGTAGTCAGGAAATGTCTCTGCAGCAATGAAACCCTTCGACAGTAATTAGCACGAGGAGTTGGGTATTGCAGTGATAGGCCTGGATAAGCTTTAGATTGGAGGAATGTGGATCTGAAACTTAGGTAAAGCAGTTGAATGCTTCAGTTGGAGCTTAATGGGCCAGTATAGCAGAAGCATGAAAGATAGCATTCCTGAGTCACTTTTCAATTGTGAAGACCTAGCTCACGGGGTTTCAGAGAAGACAGCTTTAGTATGTGGCCTAGAGATGTTTTTGTGACATTTTGAAAAATGTGGCTGTTTTGCTATTGTCTGAAGAGTCTATCTGAGGCTAAGATGAAGAGATTTAGATTATTGTGTCCTGTCTACTTGAGAAAGGAAGTCTTAAAACTGCCTAGTATAATGTCAGTGGTGTGATTACTAATGTTCATTTTATGAAGATCATTTTAATGCAAGGTAAGAGTATAGAAAAAAAATACAAAATGTACAGTTCACAAGGAAAAGGGGCACCAGGAAGCAGAGTGAAATTAATCCTGTTTTCTAGGAAATTAAATTGAATTAGGGGAGTGGTGACCTTTGGTTAAGACCCCACACAGCTAAATAAATGCTTTTCTGGTTAAAGAAGGGATAGTTGTATCTAATCATTATTATGGTTTGGTTATTGTTTTCATTTGAACTTTTAATCTGGAATTAATTATAATCTAGAAATTCAGAGTTTACCTGGGATCCAGATGTTGAGGCAGGAAGACACAGGCTTTTGATTCAGACCTTGAGGAATATTGGCCATTAAACTCTTAGACCCAGGCATAGTGTTACATACTTTTTGTCCTAGGAGACACAGAGAAGATCTTCAAGTTCTTGGCCAGCCTGGGACAGCACTTCTTCCATTTATAGAAAAGCTTAGGTGCAGGGGTGGTGGTTCATACTTCTAATCCCAGAATTAGGAGACAGAGACATGCAGATCTCTAAGTTCAAGTTTAGTCTACAAACCAAGGACCAAGACATCCAAGCTTAAGGAGTGAAGCAGTTAGCAAACAGAAAACTGGTAATAATATAATAGAACAAGAGGGCATGTTCCAGCCCCAGCAAACAGCAGGACTTGGCATCTTCAGCCGTGTGGATCTGTCTTTTAAGACAGAAGTAAAATTATGTGGGAAAATTGGTGAACTATAGCTGGATTTTCACACATATATCCATGGGGGTCTATGTGTGGATGGAGGAAACAACTACTACTGTGACTGCACAGGTATATAGATTTACAGGAACCCTTGGTGTGACTTTGATGCTTCTTTGTCAAAGCTTTTCACAATGATACTACAGATGAAGACACTGTTGACAGCTATGTTTGTCACTGCTGGCCTGTATACACAGGTGCCATGTGTGGGAGGGGCATAAATGAGTGCAGTAGCAACCCCTGGCAGTTTGCTTGGGAATATGCCAAGTAGTCCTCCAAGGATCAATTGAGACCTATTACAGGCCTGTCTTCCTCCTTCAACTACCTTGGAGCCTCAGGCTATGTTTGTATCTTTTGGTGTGGATTCACAGACAGGAGTATACCATAACTGTGCTCTAAGAGGCTCCACCCAGAAGCTGACAGAAACACATGCAGAGACCCACAGCCAAACATTAAACCAAGCTCAGGAAGTCTTGTGGTGGAAGAGTTGGGTATGGATTGAGGAACCATTGTACTATGTTTTGCACATCATACATTGGGCATATAACCAAACTATCTGAGACAAGTTACCAGGTGGAGAGGCAAAGGTCTGTCCAAAAAAAATGTATTTTTGAAGCTACCACTGCTTGGGACCATCGAGACAGCTGGGAAGGCTTACACTGTTGCAGCCAGTGACTGAAACTCAG
The DNA here is from genome assembly GCF_978045245.1 of Mus caroli. Classification (NCBI taxonomy): domain Eukaryota; kingdom Metazoa; phylum Chordata; class Mammalia; order Rodentia; family Muridae; genus Mus; species Mus caroli. The sequence continues at coordinate 55,850,863 of NW_028227273.1, forward strand.
GGTGCTGTTCTCCTAAGAGTTACAATCTACTCTGGAAAGCCAGCGCTCTACTTGGAAGACTGCTTGTAATGAGGTCCACAAAGAACAGTGGCCTAGTCTGCATCCACTAAGTCTCCAGCCCAGTGCCTGGTGAGAGGAACTGACCCAACCAAGCATAACAGGGCACATGGGCCAAAAACTACAGGCTGATGCCCAGGAATGACGTATAATAATGGTTGGTCTCTTTTAGGCATTGTTGCTAAATCAGATTAATGATTTAGTCATCACCCTAGGAAATTACTTAGAGATATAAAATTGTCAGCAATGACCATGACGCTTAGAAAGCATTTGGAAAAATAACATTTTTAGTGAAAATAGTTTAAAATGTTTCTACTACTGGCTCTGATATTTATATAAAAAACACCTTAGGGAACAATTTGAACATTAGAAAGGCAGGGACTTTTTTCCCCAGTTTTTTATTTATATTTCAAATGCTATCCTGAAAGTCCCCTATACCCTCCCCCCACCTTGCTCCCCTACTCATCCACTCCCACTTCTTGGCCCTGGTGTTGCCCTGTACTGGGGCATATAAAGTTTGCTAGACCAAGGGGCCTCTCTTCCCAATGATGGCCGACTAGGCCATCTTCAAGGCAAGAACTTTTTACGGTCATTAACAAGAACAATGGCAGCACTGGCTGATGATGTGACTGTAACTGAGGCTGGACTGGGGATGATTGATTTCTCATACCCGGGTTTGCCCTCAGCTTCCTGATATGATTTAAGAAGAATTGCTGATCATAAATGTGCATTCTGATGCTTTAAATTAGATAACACATATTTTTATATAAAAGTTTAGATTTGTGCTTTTAAAGGTTTCTTATAAGACTACTTTTAAAGTAAATAATAAAATAATCCTTTCTTTGTAAATGCAGATTGCTGTCTGCCATATGTGGATACGGTTATGTCTGGGTTGAATCTGTTGATCATCATGTCTTTTTTTTTTTTTAAGATTTATTTATTATGTATACAGCTTTCTGTCTGTATGTATGCCTGAAGGCCAGAGGAGGGTACCAGATCTCATTACAAATGGTTGTGAGCCACTATGTGGTTGCTGGGAATTGAACTCAGGACCTCTGGGAGAGCAGACAGTGCTCTTAACCTCTGAGCCATCTCTCTAGCCTAAAATGTCTCATTTATTCCAATGCTATGTACTTCTTTCTTTTTTCTGGATTATTTTGAAATTTGCACTGTATTCAAGTATGTTATCAAGTTTGGAGAAATTTCCATATGTTGCTGAGAATAGGGTATATTGTTTTGTGTTTGAATGGAATATTCTGGACATATCAGTGACGTTAATTTGCTTTATGTTAATTAACTGGAACATTTCTCTGTTTAGTTTTGTCTGGAGGACCTGTTCATTGGTGAGAAGGAGTGAGAATGAAGTCTCTGACTATCACTGTGTGAGGATCAATGGTGGTAGAAGTGTTTCTTTTACAACAGTGGAAGCTCTTATGTTTAGGACATAGGTGTTAATAATTGAAATATTATCTTAGTAAACTTTTAATTTGAATAAATAGAGTCCTTTCCCATCTCTTTTGATTAATTTTTATTTGAAGTCTATTTTGTTAGATATCAAAATGACCAGACCATCTTTATTCTTAAGTCCATTTGTTTGGGATACGTTTTTCCAGTCCTTTGCCTTGAGATAATATATCTTTGATGTGAACTGTATTTCTTTTTTTCAATTTTTTATTAGATATTTTCTTCATTTACATTTCAAATGCTATCCCAAAAGCCCCCTATACCCTCCCCCAACCCTGCTGCCCCACCCACCCACTCCCACTTCTTGGCCCTGGCATTCCCCTGTACTGAGGCATATAAAGTTTGCAAGACCAAGTGGCCTCTCTTCCCAGTGATGGCCGACTAGTCCATCTTCTGCTACATATGCAGCTAGAGACACGAACTCTGGGGGAAGGTGGGGTATGAGTTAGTTCATATTATTTTTCCACCTATAGGGTTGCAGACCCTTTCAGCTCCTTGGGTACTTTCTCTAGCTCTTCCATTGGGGGCCCTGTGTTCCATCCAATTCTGTGAGCATCCAATTCTGAATTTGCCAGGCATTGGCATAGCCTCACACAAGACAGCTATATCAGGGTCCTTTCAGCAAAATCTTATTGGCATGTGCAATAGTGTCTGCGTTTGGTGACTGATTTTGTGATGGATCCCCGGGTGGGGTAGTATCTGGATGGTCCATCCTTTTGTCTTAGTTCCAAACTTTGTCTCTGTAACTCCTTCCATGAGTATTTTGTTCCCTATTCTAAAGAGGAATGAAGTATCCAAATGTTGGTCTCTGAACTGTATTTCTTATATGTATTGGAAGAATGGATTCTGTTTTAGCATCCCTTCTGTTCACCTGTGTGTATTTATTGGTGAACTGAGGTCACTGATACTAATAGATATCAATGGACAATGATTTTTAATTCCTAGTATTTTGTCGTTGTTGATGGTGGTGGTAGTGGTATTTGTGTGTGTGTGTGTGTGTGTGTTTGCTTTCCTTTGTTTTTTTTTTTGCTGATAATGTAAGATTACTCATTTACTTATTTGCAAAGTCTGGAGCTGAGACGAAAGGATGAACCATCTAGAAACTGCCATATCCGGGGATCCATCCTACAATCAGCTTCCAAAGGCTGACACCATTGCATACACTAGCAAGATTTTGCTGAAAGGACCCAGATATAGCTGTCTCTTGTGAGACTATGCCAGGGCCTAGCAAACACAGAAGTGGATGCTCACTGTAAGCTATTGGATGGATCACAGGGCCCCCAATGGAGGAGCTAGAGAAAGTACCCAAGGAGCTAAAGGTATCTGCAACCCTATAGGTGGAACAACAATATGAACTACCCAGTACCTCCCGGAGCTCCTGTCTCTAGCTGCATATGTATGAGAAGATGGCCTAGTCGGCCACCAGTGGAAAGAGAGGCCCATTGTTCATGCACACTCTATATGCCTCAGTACAGGGGTACACCAGGGCCAAGAAGTGGGAGTGGGTGGTTGGGGAACTTGTGGGGGACTTTTGCAATAGCATTGGAAATGTAAATGAAATAAATACCTAATTAAAAAAAGATTATTTATTTCCTATATTTCATGTGTGTATTTAACCTTCTGGGTTAGAATTTTTCTTTCTAGTACCTTGTATAGGGATATAATTATAGACAGATATTGTTTAAATTTGACTTTATCATTGAATATCTTATTTTCTCCACTTATGGTGATTGAAACATTTCTGGGTATGGTAATCTTGGCTGTCATCTGTAGTTTCTTAGGGTCTGCAGCAAATATGTTCAAGCCCTCTTGCTTTTAGAGTATTGAAAAGACAGGCATAATTCTAATAGTTCTGCATTTATATGTTACTTGGATTGTTTGTTTGTTTGTTTTTTCCCAATTTATTTTTTGATATTCTTTCTTTGTTCTCAGTGTTTAATATTTTGAATTATTATGTGGCAATGGGACTTTCTTTACTGTACCAATCTATCTAGTATTTTGTATGCTTCTTGTAGCTTAATAGGGAACTTTTTATTTAACTGAGGAAAATTTCCCTTGATGAACTTATTGAAAATATTTTCTACACATTTGACGTGATATTTTTCTCTTTTCTCTATTCTTCTTATTTGTAGTTTTTGTCACAAAGTTCCTGGATATTTTATGCCAGGAAGTTTTTGTATTTAATATTTTCTTTGACTGATGTATCAATTTCTCATTTTGTGTTTTCAATTACTCAGGTTCTTTCAACTGCAGTTGTTCTGCAGTTGAACTGTGTTTCCGTAGATATTTGTTGCAGTCCTAAAATTTTCATTTCTAGGATTCTGTTAGTTTCTGCTGTCTTTATTGCTTCTATTTCTACTTTTAGACCTTGAATAATTTCATGTGTTCCTTTGAACTGTTTACTTTTTCTTATTTTCTTTGGCTTTCTTCTCATTATTTGATTTCATTTTCCTGGATTTGTTTTTAAGACAGTTATTCTATTCCTATTTAGGAATCATCTTCATATAGTTGGTTTTAAGTCTTTTTCTTTGCTTTCATTGGAACATTCAGGACCTGCTGTGGTAGAATAGCTTGGCTATGTCGGTCACATATTTCCCTGGCTGTTATTAATTATGTTCCTATGCTGGTGTGTAGGCATCTGCGTTTGAGTTGAGTATAGGTCTAGGAGCTGATTTCTGGGGTTCGTCTCATTTTGGTGGGGGCTTAATTCCTGGGTTTCTTTTTACTCTCTGAATTTTCAGAGAGTCTGTTGGCTGAGTGTTGTCTTTTTTGTGTTCAATAAGGAATGTTTGGCTTGGTTCCAGGACTCTGCCGAACTTAGGAACTTAGTCTGCACAGGTGAGAGGGTGCACCACAGAAGCGGACAGCTTCTGGGACAGGCGGGAGCCACAGAGCCTCTGAGGCAGCACCCTTTTCGGGCCGCAGACATCTGGCCACCCTCCCAGCCAGAGGACAGGTGTCCTCCTGGCTTGGAAGCCCTCTGCCTCAGGAGCAGTGGGTGCCATCTTGGTTCCGGGACTCCTTCGAACTTAGGAACTTAGTCTGCACAGGCGAGAGTGTGCACCACAGAAGCTGACAGCTTCTGTGACCTGCCAAAGCAACACAGATTCTGGGAAAGGTTCTGTTTTGGGCCTTCTTCTTCGGCCAGGAGGGGGTCCAAACTCAAGATATCTGTGCACTTTCCCTGTAAGAGGAGAGCTTGCCAGCAGAGAGTGCTCTGACCACTGAAACTCAGAGGAGAGAGCCTGTCTCCCAGGTCTGCTGATAGATGGTAACAGAATCACCAGAAGAACAATCTCTAAACAGAGTCAACTATAGCAACTAACTCCAGAGATTACCAGATGGCGAAAGGTAAATGTAAGAATCTTACTAACAGAAACCAAGACCACTTACCATCATCAGAACCCAGCACTCCCACTTTGCCCAGTCCAGGGCACCCCAACACAACTGAAAAGCTAGACCTGGATTTAAAAGCATATCTCATGATGATGGTAGAGGACATCAAGAAGGACTTTAATAACTCACTTAAAGAAATACAGGAGAACACTGCTAAAGAGTTACAAGTCCTTAAAGAAAATCAGGAAAACACAACCAAACAGGTAGAAGTCCTCACAGAAAAACAGGAAAACACATCCAAACAGGTGATGGAAATGAACAAAACCATACTAGACGTAAAAAGGGAAGTAGACACAATAAAGAAAACTCAAAGTGAGGCAACACTGGAGATAGAAACCCTAGAAAAGAAATCTGGAACCATAGATGCAAGCATCAGCAACAGAATACAAGAGATGGAAGACAGAATCTCAGGTGCAGAAGATTCCATAGAGAACATCGGAACAACAATCAAAGAAAATGGAAAATGCAAAAAGATCCTAACTCAAAACATCCAGGAAATCCAGGACACAATGATAGACCAAACCTACAGATAATAGGAGTTGATGAGAATGAAGATTTTCAACTTAAAGGGCCAGCGAATATCTTCAACAAAATTATAGAAGAAAACTTCCCAAATCTAAAGAAAGAGATGCCCATGAACATACACAAAGCCTACAAAACACCAAATAGACTTGACCAGAAAAGAAATTTCTCCCAACACATAATAATCAGGACAACAAATGCACTAAATAAAGATAGAATACTAAAAGCTGTAAGGGAAAAAGGTCAAGTAATTATAAAGGCAAGCCTATCAGAATTACACCAGATTTTTCACAGGAGACTATGAAAGCCAGAAGAGCCTGGACAGATGTTATACAGACACTAAGAGAACACAAATTCCAGCCAAGGCTACTATACCCAGCCAAACTCTCAATTAACATAGATGGAGAAACCAAAGTATTTCAGGACAAAACCAAATTCACACATTATCTCTCCACAAATCCAGCCCTTCAAAGGATAATAACAGAAAAAAACCAATACAAGGACGGGAATCGCACCCTAGAAAAAACAAGAAGATAATCCCTCAACAAACCTAAAAGAAGACAGCCACAAGAACAGAATGCCAACTTTAACAACAAAAATAACAGAAAACAACAATTACTTTTCTTTAATATCTCTCAATATCAATGGTCTCAACTCCCCAATAAAAAGACATAGACTAACAAACTGGCTATACAAACAAGACGCAACATTTTGCTGCTTACAGGAAACTCATCTCAGAGAAAAAGATAGACATTACCTCAGAATGAAAGGCTGGAAAACAATTTTCCAAGCAAATGGTATGAAGAAACAAGCTGGAGTAGCCATTTTAATATCTAACAAAATCGACTTCCAACCCAAAATAATCAAAAAAGACAAGGAGGGGCACTTCATTCTCATCAAAGGTAAAATCCTCCAAGAGGAACTCTCAATTCTGAATATATATGCTCCAAATACAAGGGCAGCCACATTCATTAAAGAAACTTTAGTAAATCTCAAAGCACACATTGCACCTCACGCAATAATAGTGGGACACTTCAACATACCACTTTCACCAAGGGACAGATCATGGAAACAGAAACTAAACAGGGACACAGTGAAACTAACAGAAGTTATGAAACAAATGGATCTGACAGATATGTATAGAACATTTTATCCTAAAAAAAGGATATACTTTCTTCTCAGCACCTCACGGTACCTTCTCCAAAATTGACCACATAATAGGTCACAAAACAGGCCTCAACAGATACAAAAATATTGAAATTGTCTCATGCATCCTATCATATCACCATGGACTAAGGCTGATCTTCAATAACAAAATAAATAATAGAAAGCCAACATTCTCGTGGAAACTGAACAACACTCTTCTCAATGATATCTTGGTCAAGGAAGGAATAAAAAAAGAAATTAAGGACTTCTTAGAGTTCAATGAAAATGAAGCCACAACATACCCAAACTTATGGGACACAATGAAAGCATTTCTAAGAAAAAAACTCATAGCTATGAGTGCCTCCAAAAAGAAAATAGAGAGAGCACACATTAGCAGCTTGACAACACACCTAAAAGCTCTAGAACAAAAGGAAGCAAATTCACCCAAGAGGAGTAGACTGCAGGAAATAATCAAACTCAGGGGTGAAATCAACCAAGTGGAAACAAGAAGAACTATTCAAAGAATCAACCAATCAAGGAGCTGGTTATTTGAAAAAATCAACAACATAGACAAACCCTTATCCAGACTCACTAGAGGGCACAGGGAAAGCATTCTAAATAACAAAATCAGAAATGAAAAGGGAGACATAACTACAGATCCTGAAGACATCCAAAACACCATCAGCTCCTTCTACAAAAGACTATACTAAACAAAACTGGAGAACCTGGATGAAATTGACTAGTTTCTAGACAGATACCAGGTACCAAAGTTGAATCAAGATCAGGTAAATGATATAAACAGTCCTAAATCCCCCAAAGAAATAGAAGCAGTCATTAATAGTCTCCCATCCAAAAAAAGCCCAGGACCAGATGGGTTTAGTGCAGAGTTCTATCAGACCTTCAAAGAAGATCTAATCCCAGTTCTTCACAAACTATTCCACAAAATAGAAACAGAAGGTACTCTACCCAACTCATTCTATGAATCCACAATTACTCTGATATCTAAACCACAAAAAGACCCCACAATGATAGAGAATTTCAGACCAATATCCCTTATGAATATTGATGCAAAAATCCTCAATAAAGTTCTTGCTAACTGAATCTAAGAACACATCAAAATAGTCATCCATCCTGACCAAGTAGGTTTCATCCCAGGGATGCAGGGATGGTTCAATATATGGAAATCCATCAACGTAATAAAGTATATAAACAAACTCAAAGACAAAACCACATGGTCATCTCGTTAGATGTTGAGAAAGCATTTGACAAGATCCAACACCCATTCATGATAAAAGTCTTGGAAAGATCAGGAATTCAAGGCCCATACCTAAACATGATAAAAGCAATCTATAGCAAACCAGTAGCCAGCATCAAAGTAAATGGAGAGAAGCTTGAAGCAATCCCAGTAAAATCAGGGAGTAGACAAAGCTGTCCACTCTCTCCCTACCTATTCAACATTGTACTTGAAGTCCTAGCCAGAGCAATTAGACAACAAAAGGAGATCAAGGGTATACAAATTGAAAGGAAGAAGTCAAAATATCACTTTTTGTAGATGATATGATAGTATATATATGTGACCCTAAAAATTCCACCAGAGAAGTCCTAAGCCTTATAAACAGCTTCAGTGAAGTAGCTGGATATAAAATTAACTCAAACAATTCAATGGCCTTTCTCTACACAAAGGACAAACAGGCTGAGAAAGAAATTAGGGAAACAACAACCTTTTCAATAGCCACAAATAATATAAAATACCTAGGTGTGACTCTAACTAAGGTAGTGAAAGATCTGTATGACAAGAACTTCATGTCTCTGAAGAAAGAAATTAAAGAAGATCTCAGAAGATGGTAAGATCTTCCACGCTCATGGATTGGCAGGTTCAATATAGTAAAAATGGCTATCTTGCCAAAAGCAATCTACAGATTCAATGCAATCCCCATCAAAATTCCAACTCAATTCTTCAACGAATTAGGAAGAGCAATCGGCAGATTCATCTGGAATAACAAAAAATCTAGGATAGCAAAAATTCTTCTCAAGGATAAAAGAACCTCTGGTGGAATCACCATGCCTGAGCTAAAGCTGTATTACAGAGCAATAGTGATAAAAACTGCATGGTACTGGTATAGTGACAGACAAGTAGATCAATGGAACAGAATTGAAGACCCAGAGATGAACCCACACTCCTATGGTCACTTGATCTTCGACAAGGGAGCTAAAACCATCCAGTGGAAAAAAGACAGCATTTTCAACAAATGGTGCTGGCACAACTGGCTGTTATCATGTACAAGATTGCAAATTGATCCATTACTATCTCCTTGTACTAAGGTCAAATCTAAGTGGATTAAGGAACTCCACATAAAACCAGAGACACTGAAACTTATAGAGGAGAAAGTAGGGAAAAGCCTCGAAGATATGGGTACAGGGGAAAAATTCCTGAATAGAACAGCAATGGCTTGTTCTGTAAGATCGAGAATCGATAAATGGGACCTCATAAAATTGCAAAGCTTCTGTAAGGCAAAAGACACTGTCAATAAGACAAAAAGACCACCAACAGATTAGGAAAGGATCTTTACCTATCTCAAATCGGATAGGGGACTAATATCCAATATATATATAAAGAACTCAAGAAGGTGGACACCAGAAAATCAAATAACCCCATTAAAAAATGGGGCTCAGCTGGGTGTGGTGGCGCATGCCTTTAATCCCAGCACTCGGGAGGCAGAGGCAGACGGATTTCTGAGTTTGAGGCCAGCCTGGTCTACAAAGTGAGTGCCAGGACAGCCAGGGCTACACAGAGAAACCCTGTCTCGAAAAACCAACCAAAAAAAAATGGGGCTCAGAACTAAACAAAGAATTCTCACCCGAGGAATACCGAATGGCAGAGAAGCACCTGAAAAAATGTTCAACATCCTTAATCATCAGGGAAATGCAAATCAAAACAACCCTGAGATTCCACCTCACACCAGTCAGAATGGCTAAGATGAAAAATTCAGGTGACAGCAGATGTTGGCGAGGATGTGGAGAAAGAGGAACACTCCTCCATTGTTGGTGGGATTGCAAGCTTGTACAACCACTCTGGAAATCAGTCTAGCGGTTCCTCAGAAAATTGGACATAGTACTACCGGAGGACCCAGCAATACCTCTCCTGGGCATATATCCAGAAGATGTCCCAACTGGTAAGAAGAACACATGCTCCACTATGTTCATAGCAGCCTTATTTATCATAGCCTGAAGCTGGAAAGAACCCAGATGCCCCTCAACAGAGGAATGGATACAGAAAATGTGGTACATTTACACATTGGACTACTACTCAGCTATTAAAAAGAATGAATTTATGAAATTCCTAGGCAAATGGATGGACCTGGAGGGCATCATCCTGAGTGAGGTAACCCAATCACAAAGGAACTCTCACAATATGTACTCACTGATAAGTGGATATTAGCCCAAAAACTTAGGATACCCAAGATATTAGATACAATTTGCTAAACACATTAAACTCAAGAGATCGAAGACCAAAGTGTGGACACTTTGCCCCTTTTTAGAATAGGGAACAAAATACCCATGGAAGGAGTTACAGAGACAAAATTTGGAAGTGTGATGAAAGGATGGACCATCTAGTGATTGCCATATCCAGAGATCCATCCCATGATCAGCTTCCAAACGCTGACATCATTGCATACACTAGCAAGATTTTGCTGAAAGGACCCAGATATAGCTGTCTCTTGTGAGACTATGCCAGGGCCTAGCAAACACAGAAGTGAATGCTCACAGTCAGCTATGGAATGGATCACAGGGCCCCCAATGGAGGAGCTAGAGAAAGCACCCAAGGAACTAAAGGTATCTGCAACCCTATAGGTGGAACAACAATATGAACTAACCAGTACCCTGGAGCTCTTGTCTCTAGCTGCATATGTACCAAAAGATGGCCTAATAGGCCATCACTTGAAAGAGAGGCCCATTGGACTTGCAAACTTTATATGCCCCAGTACAGGGGAATGCCCGGGCCAAAAAGGGGGAGTGGGTGCCTAGGGGAGTGGGGGGTATGGGGGACTTTTGTTATAGCATTGGAAATGTAAATGAGCTAAATACCTAATAAAAAATGAAAAAAAAATAAGGAATGTTTGTTGTTGTTGGAGGGTAGGGTAAGAGGAGTCCAGGAAAAGATGATCTTAGCAATGCAAAGGAGTTATAGACAAGGTAGATGTGAAGCTGCCTCTGGTGTCTTGTGCTAGCACCCTCCATGAACCTTGGGAGTGGGGTAACAGATGGTGTAGTAGGTCTTTATACAGACTTGCTGGTCTTCTAGCAGTCAGGACATGTGCTTAGCAGGCGTGTCTGCCCATAGCACTTGTTTTAGACACAGATGAGGAAGGAAGAGAAGAGCAGGTGGGGATGGTTTGTGGTATCTACCACACCCATGGAAAGTGGCAGAAACATCCACTCATATTCTTTTCCAGGGTTAAGGACAACTATGAGAATTGGATCAGGAATATCAGATAATGTGGTAGGTCTTTTGAAAGACTATTTAGTCTCCTGTCAGGCATGGCCTGTTGCCTGAAAAGGGGCCCTCTGCCTATAGTTGAATACTCAGACAAAGATGAGTCTGGAAGAGAAGAGCAGATGGGGATGGTCTGTGGTATCTACAGGAGGCATGGAAGGGGGAAAAGGAAACTTCTCACTAGGGACAACCCAGAGTATTCTCTTTTGTTATCTTTTCTAACATTAAGAGAACTGTGTTAATAATGAAAATAATCAATGTGGAGAGTCCATTCCCAGAGGGTTAGAAATTTTTTGATTCCTTCAACAAACATATAGGCAAGTTATACTTTTAAGTAATGGGAAACTGAGGAGTAAAGGAACATCTTCATCTTCTGCATCCTAAGGACATATATAAGAGCTAAAGGAATAGCTCCATCCTTTGTGTACCCAAGTTTGGTTCCTGGAATCCACAAATTTGGCACAGAACTACCTGTATTCCCAGGTCTAGAAAATACGGTACATTCTTCTGGCCTCCTAGAGTACCAGATGTACAAAAGGTGAAAAGACACATACATGTTTGATTACCTAGTTTGAAAAGGATTTTCTTCATGTATATGTCATTTATTTTTCAAAATTAAATATGGTTTAATTTAGGTGGATAAGGTATACTAATTATATAGCTGGCCAGCCTGATACCATTAATGACACTGTTATGCTTGCAGACAGCATCTTAGCATAACCGTCCTCTGAAAGGCTTCACCTAACTGTTGGCTAAAACAGATGCAGAGAGCCACAGCCAAACATTAGATGAAGCTCTGGCAGTCTTGTGGAAGAATTGGTGAAACAATTGAAGGACTCGGGACTCCGTTGGAAGACAAAAATCAACTAACCTGGACCCTTGGGAGCTCTCAGAAATTGAACTGCCAACCAAAATGGAAGCATGGTCTAGACCTAGGCCCCCAGCACATTTGTAGCAGATGTTCAGCTTGGTCTTCATGTGAGTTCCTCCAACTGTAGCAGGGTCTGTCCCTGATTTTGTTGCCTCCCTGTTGATCTAGTTACCCTAAATGGGCTTTGTCGTCTGGCCTCAGTGAGGGAGAATGTGCCTAGGTTTGCAGTAACTGATGGGTGCATGAGAGGAAGTGACACTGGCGCTCCCCATTCTCATAGGAGAAGAGGAAGGAAGAACTATGAAGAAGAGTTGTGAGAGGGGGTCTGGGAAGAGAGGGGAGCATATATTGGGTAGTAAACTGAATTAATTAGTTAATTTAAAAAGATAGCACAGCAGGCAGAATGTTATAGAACTTTTTACCAAATTTGAAAGGTAATTACCTTTCAATTAGAACAAGGCTAGTAGCGTATCTTCCTGGTCTAATGGAGATCATCAAAATAAATGTAAAACAAGATTATGATGAGTACATTTGTGAATAATGGAAAATTCAAGGTCCTTTCAAGATATCTTCTTTAAAATGTTATTGTCTTGAAGGAATTCCTGAAAAGATACAGGCAAAATATTAAAGAAACTTATCCCAGATTATATTTGAAGAAAGAACAATGTACATTAATAGAAATGTAGATAACTGCTAATCTAATTAGATATACTCTATATTAGAAGTCCTATAAAAGCTATTTTGTAGTTTGAAGTACAATTCAAAATTTTACTTGCATAGATATTCCTATTATTTTGGTAGTGTTAGAGTCATAAGGGGGTGGCTTGCCTACAATACAGTCAGTTCAAGAATAGCTTTAGGCAACATATTCAGACCCTGTGTCACAGTAACAAGAATAAAGAAGATAAAAGATATAGATCAAGGGTAGAGTGCTTGTCTAGCATGTGGATAAGCCTGGCTTCTATTCCTAGTTCCCTCTCCCTCCCCCCATCCTTCTTCTTCTTTCCCTCCTTCCTTCCCTGTCTCCTTCTCCCTCTCTCCTCCCTCTCCTCCCCCTCTCCTTCTTCCTCTTAATCCCCTCTCTCATGAATGTTACTTAGAGCCCATTTTCAATGGATACCACTACCATTATATAGTCTTAACACATGTACATAATGTGAGCTGAACTTAAATGCAGGGTTTAGTGTAGTTTTGAGCTATTCAGAATAGGCAGGGCAGTAAGTGTTGTAAAGGACAGGTCCAGGCTGACTTGTGATATGCAACAGGGAAAAGAAGGCCCAAACACAGAGCTTCAACAGGCTATTCATCACTTTCCACTCCTTGCAAATCTGGGTAGTATTTATTTGAGCCCCCACCAGCAGGGAATAAGGTAGGGTTAGGTAGTTGCAAAGAAGAAGAAAAACTGGAAGTCCTGGCAAAAAACAAAACAAAAAACAAAATAAAATTTGCAATAGAAGCCAGAGTGCCCTATGGTGCACCCCAATAATTGTTCTCTGGCATTTTACTCTTCTCCTTTCACAGCTAAAGGACCCTCTCTAATAGGTCTTCCATACTACTTGGCTCTTTGTAAGTACCCTATTTCCCCAGACTTAGAGTGACCTCTGCTTGATTCTCAAATTCTCCTGAGAAAAAACTCCCTGTGGATACATCAACATTCAGGGCACCCAACTGAGTGTTTTGCAGGGATGAGGAGACAATACAATCACAGTCAGACAAGTTGGTCTTTGGGCCTGCAAGTTCCTTTATTTCTCCTTAAAAGAGGCATAAACTCCTGCAGAAGTACACCTAACATATTTTTCTTTTAGCTCCATTTGCTGCCTATTTACAACATATAAGATACACTCAAGTTATCTTGTGTTTATGGCTTTTATCAAGTGGTCAACCACTATTTATTTAAAAATTTGTATCATTTGTGTGTGTGTAAATTTTTTTCTTCTGAATTTTGGTATAAATTTGGGTTGAAAAATACCTTTAAGCACCAAGTCTAAGTTACTTTCTGAGGCTATAAATCTTATATGTCTTCCGGGTTATCAGGCTGAGATAAAGATGAACATAGGAGCAACCATTCACACCTTACTACTATTAATGATATGCTCATGGGACTGAATAGAGGGCTTAGCCCATGAGAGCAGTGGCTATTCAACCATAGATTTCTAGTACCTCAAAGATGGTTTAGAACTATCTGTAACTCCAATCATGGGGTCTCAGACACTTTCTTTTGTCCTACTGTGACACCAGCTATGCACTTGGTATACATAGTAGAAAACCTTATCCACCTAAATTAAACCAAATTCAATGTGAAAAATAAATGATATATACAAGGTCTTGAATTACCTCTCCAGCTCAGCTCTCTGTAGCATGCTGAGTTCTGGTTAACTCCACTCCACTACTGCTGTGTTCTTGGTGACCATCCCATGGTACTGGTATCTCTAACATTCTATGTTCTTCTGGTGCACTAATATTCACCAATAACCTCTCCTAGGTTCCCTTCATGGTGCCAATCCTCAAATTCTTTGCATGACCTGTTCAGTCCTGGTCAGTCAACTGTAACTAAGGCTATACCTTCAGCAATGGCCTTCTCTCACCTCTCAAGGTATCAAGCCTAAACTGCTCTCCATGACACCTTCATACCATCAAAAGCAGTACCACATGGGTGATCCTTACACATTACCAAGTCTAGCTGGACCATGAGTCTATCTCTACAACACAGATTTTTTTGTGTGCTCTCAGAAAACCCTTCCCAAAAGATATCACCCCAAATGTGGGTCTTGACTTAATCACTTCTAATTTCTTAGCTCCAGCTACACTTCACCAATTGTCCCACATAATTTTATTTTTAACTCTAAAACCAGGTCCACACGGCTGAAGATGCCAAGTTCTGCTGTTTTCTGGGCCTGGAACATGCTTCCTTATTCTATTATATTTTACCTGCCTTCTGTTTGCTAAATTCACTGCCTAAGCTTGGCTGTGTTGGACTTTGCTCTGTAGATGAAACTTGAACTTAGATATCTACATGTCTCTGTCTCCTGTCTCTGGGATTAAAGGCATGAACCACCAGACCTGCACCTAAGTTTTTCTTTAAATGGAAAAAATGTTGTCCCAGGCTGGCCAGGCTGGCCAAGAAGATCTTCTCTGTGTCTCCTAGGATTAAAAGTATATAACACCATGCCTGGTCCTAAGAGTTTCATGACCAATATTCCTCAAGATCTGAATCAAAAAGTTGTGTCTTCCTGCCTCAAGATCTGTATCCCAGGTAAACTCTCAATTTCTAGATTACAATTCACTCCAGATTAAAAGTTCAAATGAAAACAATAACCAGACCATAAAAAGGCTTAGATCCCTTCTTTAACTGAAAAAGCATATATTTAGCTCTGTGGGATCTTATCCCAAGATCACCACTCCCCTAATTCAATTATCTAGAAAACAGGATTTAGCTTCATTCTGCTTCCTGGTGGCTCTTTTCTATTTGAACTGTACATTTTGTATTTTTCTTTTCTATACTTGCTACCTTTCATTAAAATGATCTTCATAAAAGTGAACAATAGTAACCACACAACTGACTTTGTACAAGGCTGTTTTAAGACTTCCTTTCTTGTTTGACAGTGGTGGCACACACCTTTGATCCCAGCACTTGGAGGCAGAAGCAGAGGCAGACAGATTTCCTAGTTCAAGGCCAGCTTGGTCTATAGAGTGAGTTTCAGGACAGCCAGAGATATACAGAGAAACCCAGTCTCGACCCCCACCCCTCAAAACAACAAGCTCCCCCAAAACAGACTTCCTTTGTCAAAGCAATAATCTAAGTTTCTTCACCTTATCCTCAGATAAACTCTTCAGACAATAGCAGAAGAGCCACATTCTTCAAAATATCACAACAAACATCTCTATGCCAAATTTTAAGTCTTCTTCTCTGAAACCTCTTGAGCTATGTCTTCATACTTGAAAAATGACTCAGGAATTCTATCTTCCATGCTTCTACTACTATGTTCCATCGAGCCCCAATTGAAACATTACACTGCTTTACCAAAGCTTCATATCTACATTCCACCAGTCTAAAGCTTAGTCAGGCCTACCACTGCAATACCCAACTCCTCGTGCTAATTACTGTCATAGGGTTTCAATGCTGCAGAAACATTCCCTGACCACAACAACTCTTGTAATTGACAACATGTAAGTGAGGCTTGCTTACAGGTTCAGAGCATCAGTCTATTATCATTATTGCTGGAAGCATGACAACATTCACTTAGACAGAAAACTGGTGGAGCTGAAACTTCTATGTCTTGTTTAGAAGGCAGCTAAAAGACTGATTTCCAGGAGGCTAGGAGGAAGCTTTCAAAGCCCACTCCTACAGTGACACAGTTCCTAAAACAAAGCTACACATACTCCAACAAGGCCACAGCTACAACAACAAAGCAACTATAATATTGCTACTCCCTATGCAAATCATATTCAACAAACCATACTGGCTTTAGTTCTTGGCCACTGGATGGGTCTCAATTTGGAGCACTCATAGTTTGGGAGGGCATTTTCTCCCTCTCTGCATATCTTGTAGATAGGACTCAATTTGGATCGAAGGTTTGCTGGGTAGGTTGCTGTCCTTATCTCCTTACTAGAAGTCCAACTTGTCTACATGACTTGACCACTTCAGCATCCATATCTCCCATCTCTAAGAGTCTCAGCTAGATTTACCTCAATAGGCCCACAGAAGCCTCCCTGATCCTAAGTGTCTGGTACATCCTCCTGATTGCCCCCTACTTAATGCTGGTTTTCATTCTCTCTCCACTGCTTTCTCTACATCTGCTACAGATCCCATCCTGCTTCCCTGCCCATCTCCTTTCCCAACCAGTTCCCTCCCTCTACCTCCAATATCTATTTTCTTTCCCTTCTTAGAAAAATTCAACCATGCTCCCTTGGGCTTATTTGAATTCTTTTTGGGAGGTTTCTCTTTTTATCATAGTGTGGTTAACCTGTACTTTATGACTAATATCCATGTATAAGTGAATACATAAAATGCATGAAGTCATTTTGGGTTCAGTTAAATTACCCAGGATTATACTTTCATCTTCCATTCATTTGCCTGCAAAATTCATGATATCTGTGTTTTTTAATAGCTGAATATTATTCCATTTTGTAAATGAACTATTTATATACATCCATTCTTCACTTGAGACACATCTAGGTTTTTTTTTTTCTGTTTCTGGATATAATAAGTAAAACTACTAAGATTATGTTGAGTTCTTTGACCCAAATAGATTTGTTTTTTGTACAGGTTAATAAATATGGTTTTATTTGCATTCTATATGCAGACATTCAGTTAGACCATCATCAATTTTTGAAGATTGTCTTCCTTTTCCATTGTACTGTTTTGTCTTCTTTCTCAAAAATTATGTGTTGGTATGAATGTGGGTGTAAAATTAATATTATGTATATTGTAAGGATGCAAAATCTCTCAAATAAAATGCCTATTGCATATGGTTTAGTCAGGAAATGAAAGGTGGGACATCCAGGAGGCAGAAAGAATTCTGGGAGAGAGCTATGCAACAGATTGGCCTGGAAGGTGAGAGGAGGTGGACATGGCGCTTGCACACAGTAAACCAGCCAAGTGGCAAAATGTAGGTTAAAATAAATGGGCTATTTAAGTTATGATAATAGTCAGCATGGAGGTTACATATAGGACCAAGATATTTATAAATATATTTTGAGTCTGAATCTTATCTCTGGGAGCTTGTGGATGAGAGACAAACCAAACCATAACTTCTATATGTAGGTTTATTTCTGAATCTCTGATTTGATTCCATTGATCAACTTTTTTTTTGTTGTTTTTTGTTTTGTTTTGTGTTTTGTTTTGTTTTTGTTTTTTGTTTCTATGGCAAATCCATGCAGTTTTTATTACCATTGCCCTATTCTACAGCTTGAAGTCAGGGATAGTGATACTTCTAGATGTTCTTTTATTGTTCAGGATCATTTTACTTATCCTGGGGTTTTGGTTTTTCCCTAATTACTTGAGAATTGTTCTTTCAAGATCTGTAAAGAATTGAGGTGGAATTTTGATGGCAATTGCCTTGAATCTAAATTGCTTTTGTTAAGATGGCCATTTTCACTAGAGCATGCCTCTTGTGTCCCTGCTTAGGGAGATCTCCAGGGAAACAGGCAGGGTGAGGGGTTGGGAAGCAGGCAATCTGCTAAGACATGGCTGCAGGTGGAGGTACAGACCAGAAAGGTGATGGGGTTCTGTGTCCCTGGATAGGGCAGACCTTCTAGGAGACAGGCAGGGTCTGGGATTAAGCAGACAGATTTTTCATGGGTGGTTATGGTAGAGCTGGATTGGTCCTTCATCTACTGGGCACTTTTGGGGTGTGGTTCCTTGTGTCATATTACCCTGTCTTAAAATGCATCTGTACACTTTTGGAGATACACTATCTACAACAATAGTTACATTTATGAATATGAAGCCATTTTACAATTTCCAGGATAAAAGTCAGTTCCATAATTTAGGTGCAGAGACTCAGAACTGTAAATGTTTTACAGCAAAACTACATTCAGTCCCAAGTAATGTGATAGTTTGAGAAAGTCAGAGATATGTGACATGGAAATATGATATGAACTAAATTCTACAATAAAGCATGCAATTATTTCTCTCTATCCATACAATTTTATGAGTAAAATATGTCAATTTTTTCTGTTTATTTAATGATGTTATAAAATCACTTTTTTATTCTTCTACTCTGACCACCCTGCCATATTTCAAAGGCTAATTTAGATTAATACTCTAATTTTTAAAAATAATTATCTATATCTATTTTCAGTGACAGTATTTGCTGCAGTTTTTTTTAAGTGCTTTTATTACATTTGTATTTTTTTTTTTTTGGTTTTTCTTATTGCTAACAAATTAATCACAGACTTCTTTGTGAATGTTCACTACACATGTAAAAAGACAAAACAAACATATTCATTTACAGAGCCAGTAACTTTATTTTCAGTCAAGTAAGCCTTTCTTCTATCAGACAGGAAAAAGTTTACACTGGGTCGAAGCCGAGCTACAAGTTCTCTAAGGTGGACAACTGAGAAAACAGATGATAAGTGAGCCTTAGCTTACTTAAGTGTATCTCTCTACTTGTAATTATTAAATGTAGGAGGACTTTCACAATTTTTCCACCACAAATTGCCAGGATTCTTGTTGTTTTAAGGAAAGTCTTATCTGTTTTGCATCTTTCTGCCTTATAAAACTACTGTTTGATATGTAAAATTTTCACTCAATTTACATGTCCGTTTTGATCTGATCTGTTATAGCCTAATAGTGGTCAGTGCTGCATGGTTTTTGTCATTCACCTTGAATTACACATAAGTTCTATCATCTCATCCATAACTCTCTTAACATTAAAATATTATCTCAAGGTATTTTGATAGTTTTCTACTTAGATTAAAAACCTGTTATATCTTCAGCTTCTGGCATCTTTAACCATTATTTTACTCCACAGAGACTTCTTTTTCTAGACATCTTTAAACCACCTTAGGTTGGCTCAAACTCTATTTATTGGATACCCCACTTCCCTTTGTTTCACTTTGTGTCTGTGTCTCTGCCTGTCCATCTGTCTGTGTGTCTGTCTGAATGTCTCTGTCTCTCACTCTCCCTCGGAGACACATACACACATACACATGTGTATGATTTACATGCCATTTCCATTATATTCATTAAAAGGGAACTATGGTTTATTATAGGCTGTAGGGCAGAAGATAAAAAAATATATACTGGGTTTATCTATACAAGCCTTCACTAATAACTTAGTTATGGGTTTTAACGCTCCATGAACCTGTAGATGTGAGACAGGTGATGTATGTTTAGCCAGGTAATTACTACTAATGGATATTTCATGCAAATATTCTCTGTTGTAAACTCCTTATTTGATTTATGATTTAAATTAATGTGTAAACTTGTGATGAACTTTTTACTATGTGATTATGTATTCTGAAAAATGTGTAAGTTGTGAAGACAAAGAGATCATCATCACCACTTTCATCATCATCTTCATCATCTTTATCATCTTCATCACGATTCATTGTGCTTTTCCCTGTTTTCTTAGAGAGCGTTCTTAGGAAACTTTTTACAATTTTGAAATAAATGCTAAGTGTACTTTTCCAAGTGTCCCTTTTTCTTCCTTGGGACTGCAACCAGCAGGGTGAATGTTAGAGCCAAGCAATTCCTGAGATAGAACAAAGGCTGAATTACTTAATTCCCCTCTGATAGGCTACAGGTGTTAATCACCTAAACCAGGGACTTTTAACCCACAGAATGAGCAAGAAAGTATTTAGGACTTTTTAGCAGTTAGCATCATTACTATGTAGACCAGGCTGTCCTAAAAACATCACAGAGGTATTCCTGCATCTGCCTCCTGTCTACTTGGATTATTATAAGAATAGCTTATTAGTAAGTAAAAATAATAGTAAGTGATACAAATTGAATACCTGAGGCTTATTTGTATATTAATTACATTGAATACTTCACACCCAAGCAAACTATAGAAATTACTTTATATAGATATGCATAGAAATGACAGGCTTGTTCATGCTATTCCTTAAAATATGAACATGGAAATATAGAAAGTAATATGAACCTTTGAAATCAGTGATCAACATTAAAATTATGACCCATTTGAACTGAGTAACGAGTAATTGTAATGATCCTTCATGCTCATTATTACTATATTATTCCCATAAATATATTTGCAAAACCCATGTTAGTTATTGTTGCCAAATTCACATATGTACCAGTGTGGCAACAGACTGGAAGAGTTAGTAAGAAGTGGGTCTATATTACTACATTATAAGCACATATTTTTACTAACTTGAAAAGAATAAGTACCCGGGTAGTGGTGGTACATGCCTTTAATCCTGGCACTTGGGAGACAGAGGCAAACAGATTTCTGACTTCAAGGCCAGCTTGGTCTATAGAGTGAGTTCCTGGATAGCCAGGGCTAAACAGAGAAACCCTATCTTGAAAACCAAAAAATAAAAAATATAAATAAATAAATAAATTTTATGAAATATGTTCAAAGAATCACATCACAACTTGCTACACAATAGGTTTATAATATGCATTTTCTAGAATATATCTTGTTATTCTGAACATTACATATCTAACATATTCAACATATTAAAAACATTCTTTATGTTGAGTGTTAGCAGGCACTAAAAACAGAACAAACATAATTTTTCCCAACGAATTCTTCACTTAACAGTAACTTCTTTATAGCTCTTTTCAAGGACTGGTTTCTCAGACTATAGATAACAGGGTTGAGGGTTGGGGGCAGTACTGTGTAAAAGATAGAGAGCATGAAGTCTAAAGCAGTTGGTGAGTCTGAGGTTGGCTTTAGATAGGCACAAATGCCTGTTGAGAGAAAAAATGAAACAACGAAGAGATGGGGCAGGCAAGTGGAGAAGACCTTAGATCGGCCTTCAGCAGAGGGCATCCTGAGAACTGTAGAGAATATCTGGCCATAGGAGAAGGCAATCCCTACAAAGCAGGCAAAGCCCATTACAGCAATGAAAGTAGACACTTTCAGTACTCCAAAGTAATCATTAGAGCAGGAGAGCTTGAGCAACTGGGGGATATCACAGAAGAACTGGTGAATTGTTTTGTCCCCACAGAATCTGATAAAGAGTGTACTTGTTGTGAATAATGTTCCTGAGATACCTCCACTTAGCCACACAGCTGCCACAGCCCAAGTGCACTTTCTGGGACTCATTATGACCTCATAGTGCAGTGGGAAGCAGATGGCCACATAGCGGTCATAAGACATCACTGTAAGAAGGGCCATTTCACTCCAGGCCAAACCTGTGAAGAAAAATATCTGCAGTATACACTGTCCATATGAAATGTAGCCACTTCGTGCCAGGGAACTGTCAACATACTGGGGGACTGTGACAGAGAGGGATGAGAGGTCCAGAATGGAAAGTTGTTTCAGAAAGTAATACATTGGAGACTGGAGCTGTGGGTCTAGTGTTGTGATGGTGATAATAATGAAGTTCCCTGCTGAGCCCAATAGGTATGTCACCAGGAAGAGCAAAGCCTGTAAGATCTGCAGCTCATGGTTATCAGAGAACCCCATGAGGAGGAATCCACTCATTGTTGTCATGTTTCCTGGAGTCATTTTGCAAATAAGTTTGTGGTAACAGCTGAAAAATAATTTTTTTTGTGAAATGTATTAATATAATATATATAATATATAATAACATATACATAACACATTATATATAAATGTTCTATTTTCTCTACTTCAGATAATGTTTAAGCAATTGCAGCTTGAAAACTTGATAAATATACCTGCAATGGCAAGAATCAACAGGATAAATCAGTGCTTTTGTGATGAAGTTTAGACTTTTTGATAAGTAAGTAGTAGTTTAGAGACGAATAAAAACGTCAAACTCACCATATTGTTTTGGTTTCTCTAAAAACATTTTAATTTCCACCAAAGAAACCTGTGACTTTCAAGTCACAATAGAAATACAATCATGAGGTATTGGTTAAGGTTTTCTGTACTCACATTTTGTGACTTCTGTATTACATTTTGTGTACCACTGTATTGTAGCAGATGGTCTAGTTGTAGACAGGTAATACAGATTTCCTTCCTAGGAAGCCAT
Organism: Mus caroli; assembly: GCF_978045245.1. Lineage (NCBI taxonomy): Eukaryota > Metazoa > Chordata > Mammalia > Rodentia > Muridae > Mus > Mus caroli. The sequence goes on from NW_028227273.1 coordinate 55,873,449, forward strand.
GTGGTTATTACCATAGAAACTGCCTAAAGTGTTGCTAAGAGCCAAATCAAAGGAGCATCCTACTGTTTCTCTAGTTTTTAAGTGTAGAGCCAAGCCCAGAGCCTTGAAATTTCTCAGCAAGCACTCTAACTTTATTTCTATTTTCAAATGTACTTTTCTTTAGTATCAAATAAAACTACCTTTGCATAGAAAGTATGTGTCATTTTCCAATTTGGTGTCTCACTTGATGGCCTGGTGCACAGTTGGTATCTAAAAACAAAACAAAACAAACAAAACAAAATAAAACATAAAATACATGCTTTTGAATTGTGTGTGTGTGTGTACTTGTGTATGTGTGTGTGTACACGCATGAACGCATGTGTGTTTGGGGTGTGTGTGCATGTAGCATGTTTTTTTTTGAGAGAACCATGTATCTTGAGATTAAAACATTTCCTTTCTGTTTTAATCTCAGAGGAATCGCCATCTATGGCCTACCTCTTCTGAAATAGTGCAGACCCTGGCTGCCTTTCTGACACTCGTTTTGTAGAATAAACTCAAGGTCTGAGTATTCCATTTCAACAGTTTTCCCTGATAAAGTTCTGTTTTAAGAGTGTAATAAAGCATCAGTAAATTAAAAGTTTTAAAATCTACTTAGCTGCCACGCTGGAAAAGCTCTTGGCTTTCAATCCATAAGAAAAAATTAGAAATTTAATCTAATTTGAAATTCAAAAGATTAAATGGTTTTCATCAAAGCAACAAACCATATCATGTGAAGTCAGAGAAACTAAACACTGTATGGTTGTCTCTAACATTTTCTATATTTCTCATTTCTGCTTTGTTGAAACTAGTAAAATGCTAGCAGAATTATTGTTGATTATTTTTATTTTCATTTTGTCAAACTGTACAAGGAGTTGACAGAAGACTGAGAATCTTATATTCAGCACTGTTTTCAATGAGACAGAAATTCTGGTGATTTTCAGTAAAATTTTTATTTGATCTACACAAATACTTTCATTTTTGTTAAGCTAAATATAAGATCCATTTTATAGGAAGAACTTATGTCTCAAGTGTTTTTTTTTAAATAACAGAACTGAGATGTGAAATTTAAGCAGCAGCCTTTTAGATGGACACAAATTTGTTTTTTTACCCAAAAATATGACTATCAGGAAAAGGCATGAATGACTTTGGAGAAAACACAGTTTGGTTTTTTGTTTTGTTTTTTCTTTTTCTTTTTAGGAACATGTAACACTGATAGCTTTTTCTCTACTGCTTACCTCTGACAGTATTTTAAAAATAGTTTTCCTGATTCTTGAGTTCCATAAACACATTCCATATCACCCTTTCCAATTTATGGTCCTTTTCCATGTTATTTTAAAATTTTTACATGGATCACATATATGGATTTTATTGATTAACTCATTTTCAGTAAGGTGAGCTTCTTGTCTTCCTTGATTGAATTATACCCTTGCTGTTTTAACATTCATTTGAAAAGCAATTTACTTCAGGGATTTATAGAATATCTTCCCTGCATTGGAAAACTCACCTCAGAATTTCTTGGTGTGTAGAAATCTATCCAAACTGATCACAGCCTGCACTGTTACCTTTGAACAAGCATAGAATTTTAAAATGCACTGTTGAAGACACGTTTTTTTGTTTGTTTGGTTTTTTTTTTTTTTTTTTTTTTGTTTTCTCTAGAGTGGTGGAGTTTTAAAAATAGAAGCCAAACTGAATGACAGATGTGCCTCATTTTCTCCGTTCCTTTGTCACTTGGCATTTGGACCCATTGAAATGGTCACACAGTGAGCAGGGAATTTGTTGAGACTGGAGTTTTATTGCCAGCTCAGTGGTTCCTAAAGTAGCAGATCTGAGAATCTACTGGGGAGAAGGTTTCAACCTAGAGATAGAACCTCAAAACTTTGCAATTCTGGTTTAGAAGGTCACAGTGGCACCCAGAAGACTGTATACTTACCAGGCTCCTTAGTGTTGCTGCTGGCATGTGCATCACATTGTAATCCACTTTTACTTAAAGTGCCATCATATTAGGAAGCACTGTAAGATGGTTTAGAACATATGTTCCTTGCCTAATAGAAAAACCATAGAAATTTATGTATTTCAGTGTAAGACAGTTGAATTTACAAATGTTTACAACTAATTCTGTACCCTTTACTCAGATAAAGTGTGCAGCATTGTGGTGTCCTATATCAACATATACACAAAACCCAGATCAATGCCTGCTAGTAATATAGGCATAAAAGAAAACATAACATTACTTTAGAAGACATTACCTTAAAATAATTTCTCCAATGCTTCCAACCAAATCCATATTCAGTCTTGTAGATTTATGTATGCAGCTTTATTTTTTGTTTTCTTTTGACTACTTTGTAGGTTTATTTTAGTTTTGTTTTGTTTTGTTTGTTTGATTTCTCCTCTTCTCGATCCACACAATTTTCTTTTTCCTGCATCAACTTTCTTCTCTAACACTACTCCTCTGTCTCCTAGACCTTACTCCTGCCTACTCCTCAGTCACACTATTCTCTCTCTCTCTCTCTCTCTCTCTCTCTCTCTCTCTCTCTCTCTCTCTCTCTCTCTCTCCTCTCCTCTCCTCTCCTCTCCTCTCCTCTCCTCTCCTCTCCTCTCCTCTCCTCTCCTCTCAGTCTCTGCTGGCTTTTTATATCCCCTCCCCTGATCCCAGAAGTCCAATAGCCAGCCAACCTACACTTGTAAAGCATAGGATCATTTAAAGAGGTAGGCACATAAAGTATTTCATGCTATATGGGCTACCAATGTAGTTATTTATACTAAAAAACAAATTTTATGAAATCGAGTTAAAGGCTTCCAGTAAGAAAGCCAATACTGCTGTGTACTCATCAACCCTTATCTCCCTTTCTTCTTTGTATTAATAGTGCACATGTCCCATCTCACCTGTAAACATGACTGAGCATTTACCTTATTTACCTGTAGGTGAATGTAGGCAGAAGAGAAACACCTATTTCCAGGCAGGACTCAGAAAGGCCTTATGTTATTGCTGTTTGAATACCAAACACACAACTGTTGTTTAATCAAATGACTGCATCCATATATATTTGGGTCGTGAACATAAAAATCACTAGTACACAAATATTTAATTCTGCTTGTTTTTAATAGCCTCAAGATGGAAAAAAATCTCACTATTATTTGATGAGAGAAATGTTAAGTATGTTTAGTGCATCTGTATTCCAGCATGCCACTCAGGAACAGGAAGGGATAGGATTATGTATACAATTGTGAACAGTGGTAAGCGACAAAAAGTCAACCTCAAAAGACCACACGATGTGGGAGTCTATGTATGTACAATCCCCGACAAAATGAGGTTTTGAAGATGGACAAAATATATTTGATTTTTACGGACTGTGATGTGGTAGTAAAATAGGTGAATGTAACTATGTAAAACCACAGACATCCCTGTGTAGTTAAAATAGTTATGTCTCAACTGAGGTAGCAGGTGTATTGCTTCATACTTGTAAGAACAATCTATAGCTCCATACGTATAAAAAGGACTATATATTGTAGCAAAGTAATATAGATTTATAAGATAAAAGTGGCACAGTGTAGATCTGTACTAATTTTCAACTTCTGAGGATCTAAAATAAATATAAAAATTAAAAGAAAAAGATTCTATTAAACATTCTCATTTTCATTTCATGTTGCTCCATGTTCTACCTGAACACAGAGGACTCTGTAAACACAATAATGGAAAGACTCTACCATTCTCTTGTGGTATACTGTATAATTTTAGACATTACTGTTTTTCATAGTAGATGAACTCTGAAAAAAAAATATATATATATATTTGTTTCTCCTGAATTCTGTGCTGGTTAAATTTTGTCAGTTTAACACAAACTAGTATCATCTGGAAAGAAGAAAATGCAATTGAGAAAATGCTTCCATTATGTTGGCCTGTAAACAAGTCTATGGATGCATGTTCTTGATTAATTATTGCTGTGTAATTGCACAGACTTCTGTGGGTGGAGCCACTACTGGACAAGTGTTTCTGGGTTGTATAAGGAAGCAAGCTGGACAAGCCCTGGAAAGTAATCCAGTAAGCATCACTTTTTCATGTCTTATGCTTCAGTTTCTGCTTTCAGAATACTGCCTTGAGCTCCTTCAGTAATTTCCCTCAATTATGTGTTGTAAACTATAAGATGAAATAAAGCATTTCCTCCCCAGGTTGCTTGTGTTTATGGGACTTATAGAGATAACAGAAAACATATGTGTTAAGTTGAGATATTAAACTATAAAATCAAACCTTACATGGGAAGTTTCTTTATGCACTGGATAGTGGTTAACACCTAAACACAACTTGTTAAACTACAAAGAATAAACGATTCAAGGAGTTATATCATTGATCTCTATGACTCAGGGACCATCATTGAAGAGGGCATGGAAAGACTGTAAGAGCCCTGGGAAGCTAGAAAAATAGTGTCATCTGAACATGACAGACCCACTGTACTAATAAAATTCACAGGAGCTATGATTGCCTCCACAATACCTACATTAGCTTAAGCTATTCAACATGGAGGTAGAAAGGATTCATGAGCTCCCTCACCTCTTATAGTCCACCACAAATGGAAAATTGGATTGGGCTTAAACAAAACTGGGCCTGTCAATTATGCACTAAGGAGAGGCTCATGGGATCCCTATTCTTCCTTGTTTAACTATTTGCAATAGATGAATTCTGGAGAATGTACGGTCATTACCTTCAGTTGTGTAACAAATGGTGAACTCATCACTATTCTCTAGGTAGCTCCAAATCTCTGACAATACATCCAGGTCCAAAACAGAAGGCTACAAAAGAAAAAAAAAGGAACATGATGTGGAAATGTAGGAAAGTGTCTCTAGAGAAGAGGGGAAAAAGAGGGACAGCAAGGATAACAGGCAGGTGAGAGAGGATGGGGTAAACAGAATGCACTTATACATGTTTTAAATTTCAATGCACACATTTAATCAAAACAATAAAAAACAAATTAAAATATGACCTTAAATTGCTATATAAACATTCATAAAAGCTTTGTTAGAATGATCCTACATTCGATGTAGTTGTTTTCCAGCCAACAAAATAATGAACAAGATATTCCCCAAGTAAAAGACATAACAAATCATACTCCTGCAAAGAAGATGCCCTATGTCTATGTAATGGAACACATTTCAGAGAGAATGAAGTGAAATCTGTAGTTCAACCTCAGAATAGCACACTCAGCAATGAACTTTCCAGCTAAAGAGTGATTGATATAACCCAGAAAGGGAAACAATTATAAATAAACATAAACGTGAATCATGTGTTTACTAATTTTTATATGAAAAAAATAGTTGTGATTCATCATTAGTAAAAAGGGAAAATGTAGTGAAACTAGAAATTGATTCACTTGGATTAGGAAAAATATATAGTAAATGTGAATTTTGTTCAGGACTGAATAAGTTATAAACATAGTTACTATACTCATTATGAACAAGAAAACCTTATATCTATGTAAGAATAACAGAAAACTTGACAGCCTATTATGTACAGCAGTAAGGGACCTAGTATCACATGGACAAAATTAGTATACCTAATAGCAGTTTGAAATATTTCTATTAAAATTAACGTTAATTTTTTATTGGATCTTTTCAAACCTAACTCTCCTTTCTCTGTTAATTCCTGTGCATCCTTAACAAAATCTGAAATAATATTCGGATTGGAGAATAAAGAGAACCCATAGATATCATTACTGCTCAGTTATCTTTCATACTCCCAGCACTTGGGAGGCAGAGGCGGGGAGATTTCTGAGTTTCAGTTCATCCTGGTCTACAGAGTTCCAGGACAGCCAGGGCTATACAGAGAAACGCTGTCTCAAAAAAAAAAAAAAAAACAAAACAAAAACAAAAAAAAACAAACAAACAAACAACAAAAAAAAAACAAAAAAAAAACAAAAAATAAAAAAAAACCTTGTTCATAACAAGTTTCTCAGAACCACAAGTGAATGCCAGAGAATTGTTCCAGTGGATAAATATGGTTGTTTCCAAGCCAATTGAACTGAGTATAATGTCTGGGAGACCCATGTTACTCCTACAGATTTTTCTCTTTTCAGATTTCAACCATTGGCCTGTGGCATATGTACATTCACACCCCAGTATATACAAAAATGATTTTAAAACCCAAATAAGGGTAAGTGAGATCACTTGACTGAATGACTCCCTGGTATATATATATATATATATATATATATATATATATATATATATATATATCACATATATTAAATAGATAAGAGACAACAATATGTTCTCCTCTCACTACCACATTTACACTATGCCACATGTATATACACATAAACAAAAGTTAATCATTTTTAATTGCATGAGATTAAGAAAGCTTAGTAATAATCCAAATACTGAGAATACATGAATTGATTTGCTAGTTTAAATTATTATTGTACAATTGCAAGAATATTACTGGTCATCAAAACAGTGAAGTTTCCTCTGTAAATCTTATTTCATCTTTTCATTCTCTGATTCAAAAGATATGCCATTTTAAAAACACATCTCAGTTGGCCTTAGAGGTGTCTTCCTACAATTCTGGTACCTGGGAAAGAGTTGTAGCCCAATCTCTCTGAGTTTGAGGCCAATGTGGTCCAAATAGTGAAGTCCATGACAGTTTTGGATACATAGAGATATCTTGTCTCAAAAGGATTCCATAAAGGAAGAGTATAACTCAAATTATGGAAAACTTTGTATGTTAATTTGATTGGACTCTGACTGGTTTCAACAAAACCTTTTGTTATCTTTACTCACATTTTGAGTACTGTGTTAATGAAAATAATCAATGTGGAGAGTCCATTCACAGAGGGTTAGAAATCTATTGAATCCTTCAACAAACATCTAGTCAAGTTATACCTTCAAGTGATGGGAAACAGGAGTAATGGAACATCTTCATTATCTGCATTCTAAGGACATGTATAAGAGCTAGAGGGATAGTAATTCTCCTTAGCTTGCATACTCAAGGTTGGTTCCTAGCATCCACATATTTGACACAGAATCTGTATTCCCAGGTCCAGGACATATGACACATTCTTCTGACCTTCTAGAGTACCAGACGTACATATGGTGAATATACTTACTTATGTTTGATTTCTTAGTATGAAACAGATTTTCTTCATGTATGCCATTAATTTATAAAAACTGGATTTGGTTTAATTTAGGTGGATAAGGTTTTCCACTGTGTATATCAATTATATAGCTGGCCACTCTGATAGGATTAGTGACACTGTTATCCTTGCTGACAGTATCTTAGCATAACTGTTCTCTGAGAGGCTCCAACTAACTGTTGACTAAAACAGATGTGGAGATCCACAGATAAACATTAGATGGAGCTCTGGGAGTCTTGTTGAAGAATTGGTGAAAGAATTGAAGGACTCGGAGAGAGAATAGGGACTCCATTGGAAGACCAAAAGAATTAACTAGGACTGGAGAGATGGCTCAGCGATTAAGAGCACTGACTGCTCTTCCAGAGGTCCTGAGTTCAATTTCCAGCAACATGGTGGCTCACAACCATCTGTAATGGGATCTGACAATCTGTTCAGGTGTGTCTGAAGACGACTATTGAGTATTCATATATATATATATATATATATAAAGTAAATAATGCAAAAAAAATCAACTGGACCCTTGGGAGCTCTCAGAGACTGAACTGTAAACCAAAATCGGAACATGGACTAGACCTAGTCTCCCAGCATATTTGTAGAAGATGGTCAGTTTGGTCTTCATGTGGATTCCTCCAACTGGAGCAGAGTCTGTCCATGGCTTTGTTGCCTACCTGTTGATCTAGTTGCCCTAAATGGACTTCCTTGTCTGGCTTCAGTGAGAGAGATGTGCCTAGGTTTGCAGTAACTGATGTGTGCAGGAGGGCAAGTGACACTTGGGCTCCCGATTCTCATAGGAGAAGAGGAAGGAGGAAATATGAAGAGTTGTGAGAGGGGGTCTGGGAGGAGAGGGGAGCATGAACTGGGTAGTAAACTGAATTAATTAGTTAATTTTAAAAGATAGCACAGCAAGCACAATGTTATAGAAATTTTTTTACCAAATTAGAAAGATGATTATCTTTCAATTAGAACAAGGCTAGTAGCGTATCTTCCTGGTCTAATGGAGACCATCAAAATAAATGTAAAACAAGATTATGATGAGTACATTTGTGAGTAATATAAAATTCAAGGTTCTTTCAAGATTTCTTTAAAATGTTTGATTCTCAACTTCTCCTGAGAACAAAGTCCATGTCATCTGGGTTATCAACATTCAGGGCACCCAACTGAATGTTTCGCAGGCATGAAGAAGCAGAATACAATCCATGTAGACAACTTGGTCTTTCTGCCTGCAAGTTCCTTTTTGCTCCTTAAAGTAGGCATAAACTTCAGCAGAGGTACACCTGACCTGTTTCTTTTGAGCTCCCTTTGCTGCCTATTTATAACATATAAGATAGACTCAAGTTATCTTGAGTTTGTTGCTTTGATCATGTGCTCAACAACTATTTATTTTAAGATTTGTATCCCCCCTCTGTGTGTTGTGTATGTGTGTGTGTGTGTGTGTGTGTGGGTGTGTGTGGGTGAGTGTGTGTGTGGGAGGGTATATAAATTTTTTTTCTTCTGAATTTTGGTGGAAATTTTGGTTGTAAAATGCATTTAAGCACCAAGTTTAAGTTATATCTTATATTTCTTCCAGGTTATCAGTCTGAGGTAAAGATGAACATAGGAGCAACCATTCATACCTTACTACTATTAATGATATGCTCATGAGACTGAATAGAGGGCTTAGCCCATAAGAACAGTGGCTACTCAACCATAGAGACTACCTTTAATTTCCAGCACCTCAAAGACAGCACAAATCTATCTGTAACTTCAATCATGGGGGATCAGACACTTTCTTTTGGCCTACTGTGACACCAGCTATGTTCTTGGTATACACATTACAAAACCTCATCCACCTAAATTAAACCAAATTCAAATTTTAAAAATAAGTGATATATACAAGGTCTTAGATTACCTCACCAGCTCAACTCTCTGTAGCATGCTGAGTTCTGGTTAACTCCACTCAACTATTGCTGTGTTCTTGGTGATCATCCCATGGTACTGGCATCTCTAATTCTAGGTTCTTCTGAAGCACTAGGTTTCACCAATAGACTCTTCTAGTTTCTTCATGGTGCCAATCCTCAAATTCTTTGCATGACCTGTTCAGTCCTCAGCACTCAACTGCAACTAAGGCTATACCTTCACCAATGGCCTTCCCTCACCTCTCAGAGTATCAAACCTCAGCTGTTCTCCATGACCCCTTCATATCATCAAAAGTAGTACCATATGGGTGATCTTACACATTACTAAGTCAAGCTGGACAATGAGGTTATCTGTAAACACAGCTTATTTTGTGTGCTCTCAGAAAACCCTTCCCCAGATATATCACCTCAATGATGTGGGTTGTAGGCTTCCCCAGCCTGAAGTGTTCTGGTACAGACCAGGCTGCCACTGAGGTGGGCTACCTGCATGGCAGCTTTCTGACTTGGCTGGCTTCTTCTGACTTGCATCTTTTGAAGTGACAACTGCCCTGCTCTTCTGCTACCTGCTGAGAGGCTGAACCTGTTTTCCTGAGAGATTCCTGAATAAGTGGCCAGCCTGGTTACCGAGTGCTGAGGAAATGGCTTGAGGCTTCAAGTGTGGAAATGGCAGACTAGTGATAACAACTTGGCAACAATACATCAAGAAGCCTGGCATGGCCTGGGGAGCTGGGGGATGGGCCTTCCCCCTTATAACCATGGTCTCTTAAAAAACTCACGGGCCTTGATCAGAACCTTTGTCTTGGCTCCATTATTTCTCTTGACCTTCTAAGTATTTTTCAGCTCCAGCCTGCCTCCCTGGTTCTTGTAAGCTGCAGGCCAGCTTGCTACAGTGGGTCTCTCCTTAATTACCACTAATTTCTTAGCTCCAGTTACACTTGACCAATTGTCCCACTTAATTTTATTTTTTAATCTAAAGTCAGGTCCACATGGCTGAGGTGCTAAGTTATGCTGTTTGTTGGGGCTAGAACATTCCCCCTTGTTCTATTATATTTTACCTACCTTCTGTTTGCTAACTTCACAGGCTAAGCTTGGCTGTGTTGGACCTTGCTCTGTAGATTGAGCTCAGAGACCTTCATGTCTCTGTCTCCTGATTCTGGGATTAAAGGCATAAACCACCACACCTGCGCATGAGCTTTTATCTAATGGAAGAAGTGCTATAACAGGATAACCAAGAATTTGAAGATCTTCTTTTCTGTGTCTCCTAGGATTAAAAGTATGTACCACCATGCCTGTGCTACAATAATCCTCAAGATCTGAATAAAAAGCCTGTGTCTTATGGCCTCAAGATCTGGATCACAGGCATACCTTCCATATCTAAATTATAATTCATTCCAGATTAAAAGACCAAATGAAAACAATGACCAGGCCATAATAAGGCTTAGATACAACTATCCCTTCTTTAACCAAGAAAGCATACATTTAGCTGCTGTGTGGGATCTTTTCCAAGGTCACCACTCCCTAATTCAATTTAATTTCCTATGAAACAGGATTTAGCTTCATTCTGCTTCCTGGTAGCTCTTTTCTATTTGAACTGTACATTTTGTATTTTTCTTTTCTATACTTGCTACTGTTCATTAAAATGATCTTCATAAAAGTAAACATTAATAACCACAAAACTGACTTTTTTTCAAGGCTGTTTTCAGACTTCCTTTCTCATAGAAATAGTCTAAATCTCTTTATCTTAGCCTCAGACTCTTCAGACAATAGAAAAATAGCCACATTCTTCAAAATATCACATCAAACATCTTTAGGCCACATGTTAAAGTCTTCTTCTTTGAAACATCTTGAGCTAGGTCTTCACAGTTGAAATGTTACCCAAGAATGCTATCTTTCATACTTCTACTACTATGGCCAATTAAGCCACAATTGGAGCATTTCACTGCCTTACCAAAGTTTCACATCCACATTCCTCCAATCTAAAGCTTAGTCGGGCCTATCACTGCAATACCCACCTCCTCATACTAATTTCTGTCTTATGGTTTCATTGCTGTGAAGACATTCCCTGACCACAACAACTCTTGTAAATGACAACATTTAAGTGAGACTTGCTTTTCCATTATCATTATTGCTGGAAGCATGGCAGCATCCAGTCAGACATAAAACTGGAGGACCTGACACTTCTATCTCTTGTTCAGAAAGCAGCTAAAGGACTGACTGACAAGAAGCTAGGAGGAAGGTTTCAAACACAGTGACATAGATCCAATACCAAACCACATATACTTCAACAAGCCAACAGCTACTCCAAGGAAGCAATAATATTTAATTATTAATAACTATTATTAATAATTAATAATATTTCCTAATATTTCCACTCCCTATGCAAATCATATTCAACAAACCAGACTGGCTTTGGTTCTTGGCCATGGGATGGATCTCACTTTGGAGCACTCATTGGGTGGGTATTTTCTCCATCTCTGCATATCTTGTAGACAGGAAACATTTTGGGTTGAAGGATTTGTGGTTTGGTTGCTGTCCTTATGTCCTTACTTGAAGTATGACTTCTCTACGTGAACTGGACACTATAGAATCCATATCTCCCATCTCTTGGAGTCTCAGCTAGATTTATGTCAATTGGCCCACAGAAATCTCCCTGATCCTATGTGTCTGGCACATTCTCCTGATTGCCCCATACTCACTGCTGATTTTCATTCTTTCGCCACTGCTTTCTCTACAACTGATTCCTACCTCATCCTGTTCCTCTGCCATCTCTTTTCCCATCCAGTTCTCTCCCTCAATCTCCAATATCTGTTTTATTTCCCCTTTTTAGAAAAAAATTAACCATGCTCCCTTGTGCCTTCCTCTTTATTTGGATTCTTTTTCAGAGGTGTGTCTTTTTATCATAGTGTGGTTAACCTGTACTTTATGCCTAATATCCATGAATAAGTGAATACATAACATGCATGAAGTCCTTTTTGGTCTCAGTTACCTCACTCGTGATTACATTTTCTTCCATTCATTTGCCTGCAAAATTCATGATGTCTTTGTTTTTTTAATAGCTGGATAGTATTTGATTTTGTAAATAAACTATGTATACACATCCATTCTTCAGTTGAGAGACATCTAGGTTGTTTTCTGTTTCTGAATATAATGAATAAATCTACTAAGTTTATGTTGAGTTCTTTGATCCAAATAGATTTGCATTTTGTCCAGGTTAATAAATACAGTTTTATTTGCATTCTATATGCAGACACCCAGTTAGACCAGCATCAATTTTTGAAGTAGGTCTTCCTTTTCCATTGCATTGTTTTGTCTTCTTTCTCAAAAATTATGTGTTGGTATGTATGTGGGTATAAAGAGAATACCATGTAGATTGTAAGGATGTGCCATCTCTCAAATAAATATCCTATTGCCTATAGCTTAGTCAGGAAATGAAAGGTGGGACATCCAGGAGGCAGAAAGAATTCTGGGAGAGAGCTATGCAAGAGATTGGCCTGGAAGGGGTAAGGAGGTGGACATATGGTGCCTGGGCACAGCAAACCAGCCAAATGGCAGAATGTAGGTTAAAATAAATGGGCTATTTAAGTTATGATTGTAGTGAGCATGGAGGTTAGCTATGACCAAGATATTTATAAATGTAAATCTATGGATATAAAGAGAATACCATGTATATTGTAAGGATGTACCATCTCTCAAATATATATCCTATTGCCTATAGCTTAGACAGGGAAAGAAAGGTGGGTCATCTAGGAGGCAGAAAGAATTCTGGGAGAGAGTGAGAAAAATAGGATATTTATTTGAGAGATGGTGCATCCTTAAAATATACATGGTATTGCCACATACATACCAACACATAATTTTTGAGAAAGAAGACCAAACAATGCAATGGAAAAGGAAAAAATATAATATCAATATTTTGAATCTTATCTCTGGGAGCTTGGGGATGATATACAAAACAGAGTAACTTGAATATACAGGTTTATATCTGGATCTTTTATTTGATTCCATTGATTAAATTTTTTGTTCCTATGGCAAATCCATGTAGTTTTTATTACTACTGCCCTATTCTACAGCTTGACATCAGGAATAATGATACTTCTAGATGTTCTTTTATTGTTGAGGATTATTTTACTTATCCTGGGGTTTTGGTTTTTCCATAATTACTTGAGAATTGTTCTTTCAAGATCTGTAAAGAATTGTGTTGGAATTTTGATGGAAATTGCAATGAATCTAAATTGCTTTTGTTTAGATGGCCATTTTCACTAGAGCATACCTCTTGTGTCCCTGGTTAGAGCAGTCTTCCTCTGTCCCTGCTTAGGGAGATGTTGTGGGAAACAATCAGGGTGTGGTGTTGGGGAGCAGGCAGTCTGCTAAGACATGGCTGGAGGTGGAGGTGCAGACCAGAAAGGTGATGGGGTTCTGTGTCTCTTAATCGGGCAGACATTCTGGGAGACAGACGTGGAGTAGGGTCCCGTGTTAAGCACACTAATCTGCCATGGGTACAGGTGAATGTGCAGACTCAAGGGGCCATGGTGTTATGGTAGAGCTGTATTGATCTTGCATCTACTGGGCACTTTGGGGGTGTGGTGTCATATTTCCCTGTCTTAAAATGCATCCGTACACCTTTAAGGATACATTATCTATAATTATAGTTACATTTATAAATATGAAGTCATTTTACAACTTCCAGGATAAAAGCCAGTTTCATAATTTAGGTGCAGAGGCTCAGAATTGTAAATGTTTTACAACAAAATGGCAATACTCCCAAGTAATATGATATTTTGAGAAAGTAAGAGATATGTGACATGAAACTATGATAGGATTTAGAGACTACAATTATACATGTTGTTTCTCTCTATCCACACAATTTTATAACTAAAATATGACAATTATTTTGTGTTTAGCAATATTTTAAAATCACTTTTTTAATTCTTCTACTCTATCCACCCTACCATGTTTCAAAGGATAATTTACATTTAATAGTCTAATTTTTTTATAATTACCTGTATCTATCTTCAGTGACAGTGTTTGTTTTATTATATTTTGTTTTTTATTGTTAACACATTAATCATAGACTTCTTTGTGAATGTTCATTGCCCATGTCAAAAGACAAAATTAATATTTTAGTTACAGAGCCAATAACTTTATTTTCATTCTACAAGACAGGAAGAAAGTTTAGACTGGGTAGAAGCCGAGCTACAAGTTCTCTAAGGTGGACAACTGAGAAAACAGATGATAAGTGAGCCTTAGCTTACTTAAGTGTATCTCTCTACTTGTAATTATTAAATGTAGGAGGACTTTCACAATTTTTCCACCTCAAATTTCCAGGATTCTTGTTGTTTTAAGGAAAGTCTTATTTGTTTTGCATTTTTCTGCCATATAAAATTACAGTTTCATATGTGACATTTACACTCAATTTATCTATCTGTTTTGATCTGATCTGTTATAGCCTAATAGTGGTCAGTGCTGCATAGTCTTTGTCATTCACCTTGAATTACACGTAAGTTCTATCATCTCATCCATAACTCTCTTAACATTAAAGTATTATCTCAAGGTATTTTGATAGTTTTCTACTTAGATTAAAAACCTGTTATATCTTCAGCTTCTGGTATCTTTAACCATTATTTTACTACACTGACATTTCTTTTTGTAGACGTTGCTAAACCAGCTTAGGATGGCTCAAACTCTATTAGATACCCTACTTCCCTTTGTTTCTCTCTGTGTCTCTGTCTGTCTTTCTGTTTCTGTCTGTCTCTCTCTCTCTCTCTCTGAGACACAGACACATATACATATGTGCATGATTTACATGCCATTTCCATTATATCCATTAAAAGGGAACTATGATTTATTATAGGTGCTAGGACCGAAGATGAAAAATAATTACAGATTATTTACACAAGACTTCATTAATAACTTAGTTATGGGTTTTAATGCTCCATGAACCTGTACATGTGTGACAGGTGATGAATGATTAGCCAGATAATTATTCTCAATGGATATCTATATAAATTTTCTCTGTTGTAAACTCCTTTTTTGATTTATGATTTAAATTCATATGTAAAGTTGTGATGAACTTTTTACTATGTGATCATGTATTGTGAAAGATGTGTAAGTGCTGAAGACAAAGAGATCATCATCATCACCATCACCATCATCATCATTATCTCATTTCATTGTTCATTCCCCTGTTTTCTTAGAGAGCTTTCATAGGAAACTTTTTACAACTTAGAAATAAATGGTAAATTCACTTTTCAAAGTGTCCCTTTTTCTTCCTTGGGACTTCAACTAGCAGGCTGAACTTAGAGCACAGCAATTCCTTGTAGAGATAGAACAAAGGCTGCATTACTTAATTCCCCTCTGCTAGGCTACAGGTGTTAATCACCTAAACCAGGGACTTTTAACCCTCAGAATGAGCAAAAAAGTGTTTAGTACTTTATAGTAGTTATCATCATTACTAATACCAGGCTGGCCTAAAAACATCACTAAGATATTCCTGCCTCTGCCTCTGGATATCTTAAATTATTTAAAAAATGACTTATTAGGAAATAAAAATAATAGTAAATGATACAAGTTAAATAACTGAGGCTTATTTGTATATTAATTACATTGAATACTTCACACCCAAGAGAACTATAGGAATTACTTTATATAGATATGCATAGAAGTGACATGCTTGTTTATGCTATTCCTTAAAATTTGTACATGAAAAGATAGAAATAAACATGAACCTTTGAAATCCGCAATAAATATTAAAATTATGAACCAATTGGTGAACTGAATAACCAGTAACTGTAATGAACTTTCATACTCATTATTATTATGATATTCTCATAAAGATATTTTCTAAATCCATGATATTGTTGGTAAATTCACATATCTACCAGTGTGGCAATGGACTGGAAGAGTTAGTAAGAATTGGGTCTATATTACTAGATTATAAGCATATATTTTTACTAACTTGAAAACAATAAGTACATTTAATAAAATAGTTTCGAAGAATCAGATCACAACTTGATATACAATAGGTTTATAATATATATTTTCTAGAAAATACCTTGTAATTCTTTGTTTTTAACTTTTTTTGGGTGGGGGTAGGGGTTTTGAGACAAGGTTTCTCTGTACAGCCCTGAACTCACGTTGTAGACCAGGCTGGCCTCAAACTCAGAAAACTGCCTGCCTCTACCTCCCAAATGCTGGGATTAAAGGCATGTGCCACCACGCCCAGCTATACCTTGTTATTCTTAACATTACATATCTAACATATTCAATATATTAAAAACATTTTTGTGTCCAATCTTAGCAGACACTAAAAACAGAACAAACATAATTTTTCCCAATGAATTCTTCACTTAAAAGTAACTTCTTTATGGCTCTTTTCATGGACTCATTTCTCAGACTATAGATAACAGGGTTGAGAGTTGGGGGTAGTACTGTGTAAAAGATAGAGAGCATGAGGTCTAAAGCAGTTGGTGAGTCTGAGGTTGGCTTTAGATAGGCACAACTGCCTGTTGAGAGAAAAAATGAAACAACGAAGAGATGGGGCAGGCAGGTGGAGAAGACCTTAGATCGGCCTTCAGCAGAGGGCATCCTGAGAACTGTAGAGAATATCTGGCCATAGGAGAAGGCAATCCCCACAAAGCAGGCAAAGGCCATTGCAGAAATGAAACTAGACACTTCCAGTACTTCAAAGTAATCATTAGAGCAGGAGAGCTTGAGCAATTGGGGGATATCACAGAAGAACTGGTGAATAATTTTGTCCCCACAGAATCTGATAGAGAGTGTACTTGTTGTGAATAATGTTCCTGAGATACCTCCACTTAGCCACACAGCTGACACAGCCCAAGTGCACTTTCTAGGACTCATTATGACCTCATAGTGCAGTGGGAGGCAGATGGCCACATAGCGGTCATAAGACATCACTGTAAGGAGGGCCATCTCACTCCAGGCCAAACCTGTGAAGAAAAAAATTTGCAGCATGCACTGTCCATATGAAATGTAGCCACTTCGTGCCAGGGAACTATCAACATACTGGGGGACTGTGACAGAGAGGGATGAGAGGTCCATAATGGAAAGGTGCTTCAGAAAGTAATACATTGGAGACTGGAGCTGTGGGTCTACTGTTGTGATGGTGATAATGATGAAGTTCCCTGCTGAATCCAATAGGTATGCCACCAAGAAGAGCAAAGCCTGTAAGATCTGCAGCTCATGGTTGTCAGAGAACCCCATGAGGAGGAATCCACTCATTGTTGTCATGTTTCTTGGAGTCATTTTGCAAATAAGTTTCTGGTAACAGCTAAAAAATAAAAAAAATATGAAATGTATTAATATTATATATATATAACAAGTTATACATAAATGTTCTATTTTCTCTATTTCAGATAATGTTTAAGGAATTGCAGTTTATCAAGCTTGAAAGCGTGATAAATATACCTTCAATGGCATGAATCTGCAGGATAAAATAGTTCTTCTGTGATAAGGTTTAGACTTTTTGATAAGTAAGCAGTACTTAGAGGTGAGTATAAGTGTCACAACTCACCGTATTGTTGTGCTTTCTCTAAAAACATTTCAATTTCCACCAAGGAAACCTATGACTTTCAAGTCACAATAGAAATGCAATTATGAGATATTGGTTAAAGTTTTAAATTTTGTGTCTTCTGTATTACATTTTGTGTACCTCGGTATTGTATCTCATGGCATGGTTGTAGACAGGTGATACACATTTTCTTCCTATCTAGCCATGTGCTCATTCCCATAGAAACTACATACAGTGTTGCTAAGAGCCTAATCAAATGGAGCATCCTTTTGTTTTTCTATTTTTTAGTGTATAACCAAGCCCAGAGCCTTGAAATTTCTCAGCAATCACTCTAACTTTATTTCTATATTGAAATGTTCATTTTTTATAGGATGAAACAAAAATTACTTTTGCAAAAGAAAAAAGTGTCATTTTCTAATTTTGTTTCTAACTTGATGGCCTGTTGCACAGTTGGTTGGTATCTAAAAACAAAACAAAACAAAACAAAACGAAATGAAACAAAATAAAAAACAAAACATAAAAAAATCTGCTTTGAACTGTGTGTGTGTGTTTGTGTGTGTATGTGTGTGTGTGTGTGTGTGTTTGTGTGTGTATGTGTGTGTGTGTGTGTTTGTGTGTTGGGGGTGGTGTCTATGTGCATGCTTATTTCTGAGTAAAAAATCTTGTAGCATTGTTTTTTGTGAGTACCATGTATCTTGAGATTAGAACAGTTCCTTTCTGTTTTAATCTTAGAGGAATCGCCATCTATTGCCTACCTCTTCTGAAATAGTGCAGACTCTGGCTGCCTTTCTGACACTCTTTTTGTAGAATAAACTCAATGTCTGAGTATTCCATTTCAACAGTTTTCCCTGTAAAGGCCTGTTTTAAGATTGTAATGAAGCATCAGTAAATTAAAAATTTTTAAATCTACTTAGCTGCCACACTGGAAAATCTCTTGGCTTTCTATCCATAAGAAAGAGTCAGAAATGTAATATATCTTGAGATTCATAAGATTAAATGGTTTTTTTCAAAGCCACAAACAATATAATATGAAGTCAGAAAAAATAAACACTGTAAGATTGCCTATAACATTTTCTATATTTCTCATTTCTGCTCTGTTGTAACTGGTAAAACATTAGCAGAATTATTGTTCATTATTTTTATTTTCATTTTGTCAAACTATACAAGGAGTTGACAAGAGACTGAAAATCTAAACAGTTAATTATATTTAGCACTAGTTCAATAGGAAATAAATTCTGGTAATTATCAGTAAACATTTTAGTTGATCTACATAAGTAATTTCATTTTTGTTAAGCTAAAAATTTTAAGATCCACTTTATAGGAAGAAATTATGTCTCAAGTGTTTTTTATAAGAGAACTGAGATGTGAAATTTAAACAGTGGCCTTTTATATGGACACCATTTTTTTTAACCCAAAAATATAACTATGAAGAAAAGGTGTGGATTGGAGCAAACACAGGTTTTCTTTTTTTCTTTTTTCCAACATATAACACTGACAGCTTTTTCTCTACTGCTTACCTCAGACGGTATTTTAAAAATAGTTTTCCAGATCCTGAATTACATAGACACATTATATATCAACCTTTCCTATTTATGGTCCTTTTTATATGATTTTAAAACTTTTACATGGTTCACATATGTTGTTTTTATTAGTTTACTCATTTTTAGCAATGTGAGCTTCCTTTCTTCCTTGATACCATCGCCGATTCAACCTTCATTTAAAATTAATTTACTGCAGGGATTTATAGATTATCTTCCCTGCATTCATACTTTAGTATTGGAAAATTTCCCTCAGGATTTCTTGATATGTAGACATCTATCCAATCTGATCACTACATGTGATGTTACTTTTGCACAAGCATAGAGTTTTAAAATGTGCTGATGAAGACAGGTTTCTTTTTAATTGATTTTTTTAGAGGGGTGGAGCTTTTAAAATAGAAGCCAAACTGAATGACAGATGTGCCTCATTTTCTCTAGTCCTTTGTCACTTGGCATTTGGACCCATTGAAATGGTCACACAGTGAGCAGAGGATTTGGTGAGACTAGAGTTTTATTGCCAGCCCAGTGGTTCCTAAAGTAGCAGATCTGAGAATCTACTAGAGAGAAGGTTTCAACCTAGAAAGCAGAGCCTCAACACTATGCAATTCTCACAGTGACACCCAGAAGGCTGTATACTTACCAGGCTCCTTAGTGTTGCTGGTGGTATGTTCATCATGCAGTAATCTACTTTTAGTTAGAGTGTCATCTTGTTCAGAGGCACCATGAGATGGTTTGGAACATATGCTCCTTACCTAATAGACAAACCATGGAAATTCATATATTTCAGTGTAAGACAGTTTGAATTTACAAATATATTAAAAATAATTCTGTACCCTTTACTCAAAGAGATTAAGTATGCGGCATTGTGGTGTCCTACATCAACATATACACAAACCGCAAAGTAATGCCTGCTAGTAATATAGGCATATGAGAGAAAGTAACATTAGTTCAGAAAACATTACTTTAAAATGATTTCACCAATACTTCCAACCAAATTCTTATTCAGTCTTGTAGCTTTATGTATGCAGCTCTATGCTTCTGTTTTCCTTCTTTCTTTTGACTACTTTCTGTGTTTCTGTTTGTTTTGCCTCGTGCTTTTTGTTTATTTGTTTCATTTCTTCTCTTCTTTTCTCTACCTGTCACAATCTTCTTTCTACCTGCCTCAACTGTCTTCTCTAACACTACCCCACTGTCTCCTGGACTCTACTTGTGCCTTCTCCTCAGTCCCACTAGTCATTGTCTTTCTCCTATCCATCTCTGCTGGCATTTATATCCACTGCCCTGTTCCCAGAAGTCCAAGAGCCAACTTACACTGTAATGCATAGGATCATTTAAAGACGTAGGCACATTATGTATTTCATACTAAATAAGCTACCAAAATAAAATTGATAACAATTATAGTAAAAATGAATTTTATGAAATTGATTAAAAGGCCTGCAGTATGGAAGCTAGTACTGCTGTGTACTCATCAACACGTATCTCCCTTTCTTCTTTGTATTAATAGAGCTCATGTTCCATTCCACCTGTCAACATGGCTGAGCATTCATCTTATTTACCTGTGGGTGAATGTAGGCAGAAGAGAAACACCTATTTCCAGGCAGGACTCAGAGAGTCCTTATGTTATTTCTGTTTGAAAACCAAACACGCAACTGCTGTTTAATCAAAAAATTGCATCCATATATATTTGGGCCATGAACATGAAATTCAGTAGTGCACAAATATTTATTTCTGCTTGTTTTTTAATAGCCTGAAGCTGGAAACAATCAAACTATTATTTAATGGGAGAAATTTGTTAAGTATGTTTAGTGCATCTGTATTCAAGCATACCACTCAAGAACAGGAAGGGAAAGGTTTATGTATACAACTGTGGACAGTGGTAAGGGACAAAAAGTCAACCTCAGAAGTTCACATGATGAGTGACTCTATGGATGTACAGTGTCTGAAATAACGATGTTTTGAAGATGGAGAAAATATATTTGATTGTTAAGGACAGGAATGTGGTAGGGAAGGAAGGTGAATGTAACTATGTAAATGGTCAATCCACAGACAGCCCTGTGGTAATAAAATAGTTATGTCTCAACTGAGGTAGCATCTGTATTGCTTCATACTTGTAAGAAAAGACTATAAATCTATGACTTGAAATTATATTGTAGCCATGTAATATAGATCAGTACGATTAAAGAGACATGGCATAGATCTCTACTAATTTGCAACTTCTGAGCATCTAGAATAATTATTAGAAATTAAATGAAAAAGATTCTGCTGAATATTCTCATTTTCATTTCATGCTGTTCAATGTTCTAGCTGAACAGAGAGGTCTCTGTAAACACAATAATGGAAATACTCTACCCTTCTCTTGTGGTATACTGTATAATTTTAGACATTACCATCTTTCATAGTAGATGAAGTCTGAAAAAAGATAACATATATTTCTTTCTTCTGACTGCTGTCCTGGTTAAATTTTGTCAGTTTAACACAAGCTAGTATCATGTAGAAAGAGGAAAACGCAATTGAAAAAATGCTTACATTATGTTGGCATGTAAACAAGTCTGTGGATGCATGTTCTTGGTTAATTATTGCTGTGGAATTGCACAGATTTCTGTGGGTAAACCAATTCTGGACAAGTGTTTCTGAGTTGTGTAAGAAAGCTGTCTCCTGTGATGCTTTGACAGTGTCTGGCAAATACAGAAGTGGATGTTAACAGTCATCTATAGGATGGAACACAGGGCCCCCAATGTAGGAGCTAGAGAAGTACCCAAGAGCTAAAGAGGTCTGCAACACTTAAGGTAGAAAAACAATATGAACTAATCAGTACCCCCAGAGCTCATGTCTCTAGCTGCATATGTAGCAGAAGATGGCCTAGTTGGCCATCACTGGAAAGAGAGGCCTTTTGTTCTTGCAAACTTTATATGCCCCAGTACAGGGGAAAGCCAAGGCCAAGAAGTTTAGTGAGTGGGTAGTGGAGCAGGGCAGGGCAAGAGTATAGGGAACTTTTGGGATAGCATTTGAAATATAAATGAAGAAAATATCTAATAAAAAAAGAAAAACAAAGAATAAAGAAAGAAAGCATGCTGGACAAACCTAAGAAGCATGCCAGTAAGCATCACTTTTTCATGGCTTATGCTTCACTTTCTGCTTCCAGAATACTACCTTGAGCTCCTTCCCTCAATTATGGGTTGTGAACTATAAGATGAAATAAAGAATTTCCTCCCCAGGTTGCTTGTGATTATGGGACTTATAGTGACAACAGTAAACATATGTGTTAAGTTGAGAGATTAATCTATGAAATCAGACCTTATGTGGGAAGTTTCTTTGTGAAGTGGATAGTGGTTAAACCTAAATATAACTTGTTAAAGTACAAAGAATACACTATCCATGCAGTTATATCATTGATCTATATGACTCAGGGATCATCACTGAAGAGGGCATGGAAAGACTGTAAGAGCCTTTGAGAACCAGAAAAATAGTGTCTGTTGAGCATGACAGGACCACTGTACTAATAAAATTCACAGAAGCTATGATTGCCTTCACAATACCTATGTAAGGTTTAGCTAGTCAACCTGGAAGTATAAAGGATTCATGAGCTACCTCACCATGTATAGTCCACTACAAATGGAAAACTGAATTGGGCTTAAACAAAACTCAGGCCTTTCAGTTATGCACAAAGGAAATTTCACAGGACCCCTATTCCTCCTTATTTAACAACATGCAACGGATGAATTCTGGGGAATGTATGGTCATTGCCTTCAGTTGTAAGCAAATGGTAAACTTATCACCAGTCTGTGAGTAGTTCTAAATCTCTGTCCTTACATCCTGGTCAAACACAGAAGGCCACAAAAGAAAAAGAGGAACATTATGTGGAAATATAGGAAAGGGATCTGTAGAGAAGAAGGGAGAAATAGGGACAGTAAGGGTAAGAGGCAGGTGAGAGAGGATGGGGGTAAACAGAATACACTATACACACGTTTTAAATTTCAAAGCACACATTTAATCAAAACAATAAAAAAGAAATTAAAACATGACTTTAAAATGCTACATAAACATTCATCAATCTTTGTTAGAATGATCCTATACTGCACTCAATGTAGTTGTTTGCCAGCCAACAAAATATTTAACAAGATATTCCCCCAGTAAAAGACATAACAAATCATACTACTGCAAAGTAGATGTCCTATATCTATGTAATGGAACACAATTCAGATAGAAAAAAGTGAACTTTGTAGTTCAGCCTCAGAATAGGACACTCAGCAATGAATCTTCTGACTGAAGGGTGAATTATATAAACCCAGAAAGCGAAACAATTATAAATAAACATTAATGTGAATCATAATTTTAACAATATTCATTTGAAGTAATTTTTGTTCCATCATTAGCATAAAGGGAAAATTTAGTAAAACCATAAATTGATTCACTTGGATTAGTAAAACAATACATAGAAAATGAATTTTGGTAAGGACTGAATAACTTGTAGACATAATTACCACACTCTTTATGAGCAAGAAAACCTTGTAGCTATGCAAGTATAGCAGGAAATTTGACCACCTATTATGTAGAGCAATAACGGATCTAATATCATGCAGACTAAATCAGTTTATCTAATGGTAGTTTGAAAAATATTTATTAAAATTAACTTTAAATTGGTATTGGATCTTGTCAAAACTAACTCTCTTTTCTCTCTTAATTCCTGTGAATCCTTAACAAAATGATTGGAAATAATATTGGGATTGGAGGAAGAAGAGAGCCCATGGATATCTTTACTGGTCAATTATCTTTCATAATCCCAGCACTTGGGAGGCAGAGGCAGGGAGATTTCTGATTTTGAGGCCAGCCTGATCTACAGAGTGAGTTACAGGACAGCCAGTGCTACACAGTGAAACTCTGACTCAGAAAAATCAGAAAAAAATCCAACCAACCAACCAACCAAACCAAAAAAACAAAAAACAAACAAAACAAACAAACCAAACCAAACAAACAAACAAAACCCAAAACAGAAACAAAAAACAACCCATAAAAAGAAAAGCAATTCATCCTGTATATGGGGAGAGAGAACTGAATGGGGGCAGGATCTCTGGGGCAAGTTAGAAACCTAGAAAAAGGTAAATTCCCAGAAACCTATGAGGGTGATCCTAGTTAAAACTCCTACCAATGGAGGATATACATCCTGAAATGGACATGTCCTGTACCCAAGTAAGTCTTCCAATCAAGGGACTGGGACACCAATCCAGGCACAAGACAGAAAGCAACAATTTCTGCTGCCAAAAAGATATACTTGAGAAAACACAAAATCGAAATTGATAGAATGCCCAAACAAAAGACTGGCCCAGCTTGAAACCCATGCTATGAGAGCGAGCCTATGCCTGACACTATTAGTGATATTCTGGTATATTCCCAGACAGGTGCTTAGCATAACAGTCACCTGAGAGGCTTCAGTCAGCATCTGATGGAAATTCTTGCAGAGACCAACAACCAAACATTAGGCAGAGTTTGGAGAATTATATGGAACAGGGGGAATGAAGGAATGAAGAAGCCAGAAAGATCAAGGAAACAAGGACTCATACCGAACCAACTTACCAAGGCATATAGGGGCCTAACAAGACTGAACCACTAAACAGCATACATGGGACAGACATAGGCCCTAGACACATATATAACAGTTGTGTAGTTTGGTCTTCAGGTGGAACTCCTAAGAGCAGGACCTGTATTGCCTGCATTTCAATCCCTTTTAACTGTGCTGCCTTGCCTAGGCACACTAAAAGATATGCTTAGTCCTACTACAACTTTATGCTAGGATGGGCTGTTATTTTTGGGAGGCCTCCCTTGAGCCTATGCTGAGGAGAAAGGGAGAACAGGATGATGACAGCCAGATGAGAAGAACCGATTAGAAGCTGTGATCAGGATTTAAAATAAAGAAATTAATAAAAATTATTATCATACAAAGAATATCAGTTTGTATACTACTTATAGATGGAAAATGGTAGGAAAGAGGTCCTTCTATGAAGTTACCAGAAACTATCAAACACTGGGACAAAATCATGAGGAATCTAATAAAACAATGTGACACAAGAGGAACACAGGGTGTCTCAAAAACATTACTTACCAAGCCTACAGTAGGATTGGGTCTGATAACTACAGCTCCATGTAGTGGGAAAAGCTGGGTTCTGAGGATCTGAAGCAACACCTCACAAAAGGCCGGGGCTCCAAACCATTCCCAGCTCTCCAAGCATAATCCTGGCTTCAGAGAAGGAGCACTTTTATTCTCAAAACATCATGGCCTTAGGGAAAGAGTCCAAAATCTAGGCTTCAGGCTGTTACTGGCTCTGGCAAGCAATTTTCTGGGTTTGAGAAGGAGCTATGTTCCTTTTCCATACATAATAGCCACATGGAAAAACATGCTCAATTAGGCCAGCCCTCAACACAAAAGTGTTTTTTCCTTTCCAAATGGTTGTCACCTGGTGTAGTCTTGTCTATGTGGTAAAACTATGCTTTTCTCAAGAAGTAAACTGACCTTTATGGCACACCAGGCTTTAATGACACTCCCTGGAACATGTTGTTAGTGGCCTGTTCTTTGATATGAGGCTAGTGGCTATTTGTAAGTCAGAGTTGCTACTTTGTTATGGCTTAGAGACAAATTTCTGATCAATCTTGGTTAAAAAAAAAAAAAAAAGAACATAGCTGTTTCCATGCAAAACCAGGAGTTCATTTAAACTAGCCCTAACTACTGTCTCTTTCAGGGCTGTGATATCACTATAAATAATTTTAGTTTTAATATATATTTTATATAAAATATTTATATATTTATAATTCTACATTATATAAATATATGCTTAATATGTAAATGTATTTATGTATAAATATATGTATAATATATTTATATGAATATATATTAAATATATAAATATATACACATACACTTTAATCATATATGCATATATTCATATGTATGTTATATTTAAACATATAAACATGTAAATATATTAAAACAATAAACATATATATATATGTATACTATTCATATTTTTGTGCATGTCTGTGTGCGTGTATGTATGTGTGCCTACAGTACCATTAAAAGCCAGAAGAATGCAGGAGATTCCTGGGACTGGAGTTAAACTGAATGTTTAGCATCTAGGTGTTTTCAGGGATGGAACAAGTGCTCTCTTTAACAACCCACATTGCTCTTAACTTGCAAGCAGTCCTCTAGCTACTTTTTTATTTAAAATTTATTTTTATATATTTTAATTAAAATATATTAATCACTTCTCTGTTCTATGCCTCTATCACTTCCCAAATTCTTCTAAACCAATTTCTTCCTTGTTATATGTCCAAATAAGTATGCTCAAATATTTGAATAAAACTTGCTGAGTCCATTTTTATTGGTTGTGTGTAAAGGGTTTCAGGACTGGCAAATTTACGTTAAATAGCCAAATATAGAACTCATCTTTGTCTGAGGCCAGTGCTCCCACTTGTAGCAGAGTTCCACTCTTTAGTGAACAATGGGATGTTAGAAAAACAAAGTTCCCTGCATCCAGAGATCACCAGAGAAACCAGAATTGTTAAACATACAGGGACATCTTCTCAATGAAGGGGATAAAATACCTGGATTCTTTTGTAAAAGCTGGGAGTGTATTTTGTTAATGACCTGTGCTATCTGTGGAAGCAGCCCTCATTTACCTTTTGCTATAGAAGCAGACCATATATAAATTCTCCAGAATGATTATCCTAGACTCTTTTCCTCCTGGATTGTTAACCAACCTTAGATGAAATGTCACATATACTTTATGGCTGGATGACTTCATACTATTGTTGAGACCACATTACATTCTTGGACTTCTAACAATCTCGTCTATAGAACCCACCCTCATGGTCATATGTACTTTGAAATACAGTTTCTATATATTCATACCTTAAGCTTTATTGTGCAACTGTAACTGGACTTACTGAACCTACTGTTGCCTGGAAGTCTTTTGTCAAACTATACTGTGTTTCAAATATGGTAGTAATGAACTGTTTAGTATTAGAATGCCCCAAGTCTGATCCATTTTGAGAAAGTCAATCTGCAACAGGTTTTTATTTTCACCAATTAGTGTGGTTTGGATCCTTGTCTGATACCTTTGGGATCCCTTAAACAGAAGTATGCACCTCTGTGACCTATAATGCCTTGTGTTGGAACATGCTAATTAAGATCAAAGTCTACCATAGCCTGGATAGCCTTTTGAGCTTAGTGCAAAATGGGAACTCCCTTTACCAGCAGGGCTTTTGCTTCTTTGACCTTGTCTGGGAATCCTGGAAGCCCTATATTTGGAATGTCATGTAGCCTTGATAAAAATTACAGATCCAACTCCCTTTCCCTGGATGAAAAACTCATCAGCAAGCACCTGAGATTCCTGGAATGCCTCTACATGCTAATGAGACAACCCAGTACCTTATTCTTTAGCTAGTGAGCTTTTGTATATTCCTACCCTCTAACTTAAAACTATATATCCCTTGGTTAACCCCAATGACATGTATATGATCAAATAAATATTCTCTAAAACCAGGAATATGCTGAGGACAGCTGGAAATGATCTTGAGACATCACCTTTGGGAGGTGTTGCTTCATATCTGAGAACACAATTCTTCCCACCACATGTGGCTGTGGTTGTCAGTACCAAGGACACTGTAGCCTTGCAAAGAAATGTTCTAGAGATACCCTGAATTCTATTTGTGCAGGACTGGTTCATTAGCTCTTTAGCTAGTGAGCTTTTGTATATTCCTACCCTCTAACTTAAAACTATATATCCCTTGGTTAACCCCAATGACATGTATGTGTTCAAATCAAACCTTAACACACAAGCTAAAATCATCACAGAGAACTTTTTCATTGTAGATATTTGAAGAAGGTCCTCCCCTAAAAGAGCTGTAACACTAAGATGCTCAGAGAAGACACCCTGCCATGTGCCTGGATACAAAGGCAGGCATTGTGACTTAGAAGTGGATGAATGTGTGTTTGATCCCTGCATGATGATGCGGTATGCCTCAATGAGAAAGGAAGACATATGTGTGTCTTTTGTATCTTCCCTCAAGAGTATTCTGATGAGAACTCAGTTGTAAATTGATGAATATGGATCCCACACATGTCTACATATTGTCGGACATCAGGATGCTGTTGTGCTTACCGCCATGTCTATGCTCCTGAACTGTTGAAGACCACTGTCAACTCAACTTTGATGAATATGCTAGTCAGCCATGTATCCATGGGGATCTATGTGTGGATGAAGGAACATCTACTACTGCGACTGCACAGATAATTGTTTCTCAGAGACTCACTGTGTGACTTTGATACTTCTTTGTTAGGCAAAGCTTTGTCACAATGATACAACAGATGAAGACACTGTTGACAGCTATGTTTGTCACTGCTGGCCTGGATACACAGGTGCCCTGTGTGGGAAGGGTATAAATGAATGCAGTAGCAACACCTGACAGTTTGCTGGGGAATATGCCAAGCGGTCCTCCAAGGATCAATTGAGACCTATTCCAGACCTGCCTTCCTCCTTCAACTTCCTTGGAGCCAGAGGCTATGTTTATATATTTTGGTCT
This sequence comes from Mus caroli, assembly GCF_978045245.1. Taxonomy (NCBI): domain Eukaryota; kingdom Metazoa; phylum Chordata; class Mammalia; order Rodentia; family Muridae; genus Mus; species Mus caroli. The sequence continues at coordinate 55,902,124 of NW_028227273.1, forward strand.
GGATCCAAAGACAGGAGTATAGTCTAACTGTCCTCCAATAGGCTCCACCCAGCAACTGATAGAGAAACATGCAGAGGCCCTCATCCAAACATCAGACCAAGCTCAGGAAGTCTTATGGAACAGTTGGGTATGCATTGACGAACCATTGTACTACATTTGGCACATCATACAGTAGGCATATAACCAAACTATCTGAGACAAGTTACCAGGTGGAGAGGCAAAGGCCTCTCCAAAAATGCAATTTTGAAGCTTCCACTGCCTAGAACCGGATAGATAGCTGGGAAGGCTTTGCACTGTGGCAGCTGCTGACTGAAACTCAGGGTGCTGATCTCCTAAGAGATACAATCTACTCTGGAAAGCCAGCCCTCTACTTGGAAGAGAAGACTGCTTGTAATGAGGTCCACAAAGAACAGCAGCCTAGTCTGGGTCCACTGAGTCTCTAATCCACTGCCTGGTGAGAGGAACTGACCCAACCAAGCATGACAGAGCACATGGGCCAGAAACTACAGGTTGATGCCTGGGAATGAACATCTAAATGTGCACAGAAGCACTGCAAGTAGGAGAGGCCTGTCCAAAGCTGGCAAAAGGCTGATCTGAAACCCTGAGCTATCTGAAAAGTTGGAGCAGAACTAATGCAGCACAAGATAGAAGCTAAAGGTCCCTCAATAATGTATTGAGTTGAAAGAATAAAAAACAAGAGAAGCTAAAGATACAAAAATTTTAGAAATACTGAATTTAAGTGTAAGAAAATAAATTCCTTAGAGAGAAGTTTTGAAATTAAAAAAAAAAAATGTTTCCTACATTTGAAGTGGAAGGAAACAAAATGACTCAATGCATCTTGTTTCAACAAGAACTCTCTTTGCTTAGCAGCATATAAGTGGCTGTTTTTTCAATTGTTATAGGTTTTTATGTTATCTTTGGAAGAAATCTAAATAAGACTCAGAGAAAGAAGAGACTTAGAAATAAAATACTAAATTAAGGAGCAAAAAAAGACATTGAAGGAATTTTTAAAGCAAAATAAGAAACCCTCAAAGAAATCAAATCTGGAATTGACAATCACATCAAAAAAAATGTAGTTCTAAACAAAAATTTCCACAGGAGTTTGAGAAATTAGAATGGTAGCCCATAGAGGTTCAATATATTGAATTAATAATCCAGATTCTGTTTATTGATGTTAACTTAAAACGATATATACTGTGGATTGTGTTTTTCATTTTATAGAGCTAGGGGAATTGAGATATGTATACATATTAATACATCATACAATTGATACATGTTTGCAATTCCAACAGGCTTATGGGAATGATTCTAAAATTATACATTTATTAGAGTTGATAGATCTTGGAGATGCCTTAACAGTTGTATAATGATGTGTAGAAATATATGTCCATTAAAATACAACAATTTTATGGACAATTTTGCATGAAGCTTATTCTGAACATAGCTTGCAGTCCTATAGGTCAAGCCATTGTAAAAAGAACTAACAGGACATTACAAGGGAGCAGGTATGTTATTTCCCAAAGATGGTTTAAAATGTGGTTTGGTGATTTTACATTTTCTAAAAAGACAATAAGACAAATCTCACAACTGCTAATATATACTGGATTTTAGAAAGAACTGAATTAGATCAGCCTATCGATGTCCTAATTCCATAATGAAAGAAAGGAAATATGTTCAGAAGAAGGTATTGTTCTAACAGGAAAAGAGGAGCTTTATCTTCCATCCAAATTATTGAAAATGAGACTTGACTGAAAAAGACCTCTGAAGAACTTGACTACAGACACAAAGGGGGAGATTGGCAACATCCACAATACTAGGTAATGTATGCACTGATCCTGCTACTTGAGATCAGCTCTGAGACAGCCTGAGACATAAGAAAAAAATATGTCTTTACATAGCCAATAGATCTTGTTGACCACAAAATCCTCAAATCCTGGAAGCCTGTGTCAGGAATCACTATGCTCTGTACCTCCATAGTAGCTTGAACTTTATGGGGAGGTACTCCTGTCACTCAAAACACAGTGGCCAATCAGATCCTTCAGGCAGACCTGACAGTCAAAGAGGAGGAAGTTTCTGCCAGGTGCCTGCTTGAGTGGTTTGGTGTGCTATGCTCTGATCTCTGGTGCTGAGCGTTGTGAGGTGCAATCAGGCAAGCGCCAAAGTTTCAACATGGTGAGCACAGGGTCATTGCTAACAGTGTGGAGGAGCAGAGGGCTGAGCTGGGGGAGCTGGTTTTGTGAGTCTTTCCCTGGAGTAGGTGGGAACCAGCTGCCATCTGTAGGGTCCCTTTTGGTGCTACCACTCCTAATAACAAAGGTAGACTCTGAATAACTTCACTGTGGGGGCTGCATCTGCCCAGTGGCTTTTGTGTAGAAACATTCTTGGCAGGATGCAAAAATCGGGTAATCCTAGTTTCTAATATATTCTTCCCTTAATATTTTACATTAAGGTGTAAGCTCCACTTGGAGTTAATATTGTGGAAGTTGCATCTCATGTGTTAGGTAGCAATACAGTATTAAACTCTGGTGTTAAAAATAAGAACTGAAGATGTAAAGGACTTACTAGTGCTTAGTGTTGTGTCGTATAAAAATAAAGAGGAGAAGGAATATGTTTGCTGAATTTTCAGTCAGGTGTGGGGGAAGGGCGTGCCTATGCAGGCCCATGGTGAGGCATCCCTTTCCCCTTAGAGCCCAGCCACACAATAGTATAGTATAGAATAAAGTCTATTCAGGACATGGAGAGGAGAGTTGAGAGGGTTGGAGAGAGAGAGAGAGAGAGAGAGAGAGAGAGAGAGAGAGAGAGAGAGGTATAGGCTGACCATGAACATGTGGACAGAGAGGACAGAGAGGAATGGGGAGAGAGAGGGAGCAGGAACAAGAGGACACAACTAGAGCAAGAAGGCAAGAGAGAGAAGAGGGGACAAGCAGCTCCTTTTATAGTGAGTCAGGCACAACTGGCTGATGCCAGGTAACTGTGGGGCAGAGTCTAAACTAAATGCTAACACTTAGGAGATAGTAACACCAAGGAGAATTTAGCTGAGGGAGTACTGCCTGTAAAACACCCCACCGATAAGCAGTCTGCTAACCAAGTCTGTTAGAGGGATAGAGTGCTAGGATACATGTTTTTTTCACCAGGATTGTCGAGAAATATGGATCCTAACCATAAGAAATCAAACAACTCTCATTTACAAACAGTCACTAGGCCCATCCGCATGTCAGAGAACTCTAACAAGCTGCTCAATGTACCATTACAGGATCACAATCAACCTTATGGCCTAGTGTACCACAGAGGTTCAATTTTCTTCTTGAAAAAGCAATGCTCTGCTACATGGGCAAGATGACATCAGGTGACAACTATTTGAAATATTCAAAAAACAATGTTGTGTTGAGTACTGGCCTGACATGTATGGAGAATTGCATAGCTTCTTCTAAAACCCAGGAACATGCTTGGCAGATCCAGTATCTTGGGAGCTTTCCCTAAAGCCCTGAGGTAGAGAGAAAAAGCAGAGTTCATTCTCTAAAACCAGGAATATGCTGAGGACAGCTGGAAATGATCTTTGGACATCACCTTTGGGAGGTGTTGCTTCATATCTGAGAACACAATTCTTCCTACCACATGTGGCTGTGGTTGGCAGTACCAAGGACACTGTAGCCTTGCAAAGGAATGTTCTGGAGATACCCTGAATTCTATTTGTGCAGGACTGGTTCATTAGAATCCTCCTGAGTGTGTACCATTGTATGATAGTTTCTGCTGACCTCATCAAGTTATTCCATTTCCCCCATATAAGTAGTGTTGAAGATGACATTCTTCTTAAGAACCTTACATAACATAAATCATAGTTTTGCAAGACCTTTCTACCCCAGATTCTATACTCTTTGTCCTACCATCTGCCTGACTCCTTTAGGCATGTCCATTTGACCTACTCAGATAACAACTCAACTGAATGTATCTCATTCCCAGCACTGATGTCCTGCCTAACTAAAAAGGATTACCAGGTCAGACTCTATTCTCCATTAGAATGAGTCCTCACCAAGGTCATACTCTAGATTCTAGGAAGTTTCTAGTCCATTAAGTTTCTACACTAAGCTGAAATGTCCCCTAATTGCATCTGTTTCTCTCTGCACTGCACTGTCTGCCTTTATCTCCTGAGCTGATCCTCCACTCCTGTCCTCAGTCACCCTCATTCATTCACAGAATCTATTCTATTTTCCCTTTCTAGGGAGATCCATGCATTCCCCTTATAGGCCTCCTCTTTTCCCATATCCTCTTTTGGTCTGTGGACTGTAGTTCAAATATCCTTTTCCTAACAGCAAATATCATTTATAGATGAATGCATACTCTATTTGAGTTTCTAGGTCTTGGATCCCCTCTTGGGGTGATTTTTTTTTCTAGTTGCAAAATCTCTGTAATAAGCTCATCCAAGTATCCACTTCTACAATTCTTTACAAGCTCTTTTTCCAAATGCTATTTTAATAAGTCTTTCAGCTTCCCCCAGTGCTCCTTCGAAACCCTAAATTTTCTCTAAGAACATCTTCATTAAATTGCTTAGGCATGCAAAGCAAGGGGGTCAAATCAATATGTTCCATTCTTTCTAGAAGGACAATTCACTAATCCAAGGACGCCCAGTTAATGTATCTAGTTCTTCTACTCTTTCTCCTTTCTTTTTTCTTATACACTTATCTTTCAGTTTCTGTTTTGGGTTGTCCTGATGCTTTTTTTTTTCTTTTTGTATTCTGATTTTAATTCTATTTCCTCATAAGAGGTTACCCCTGACTAGAAGTCCATCATCTATTTAGGTGATCTCACGTGAACCTTGTCCCTATTTTAACTGGTCAATAAAGGCTAGAGCCTGTGCTTGGGGTGTGAAGAAGAAAACTGGGACTGGAGGTTTGAGAGTGGGCACAGATAGAGAGACAGAAGGAAATGAGAGAAGACTGAAGAGAAGGAAGCCATGATGGAACAGAACCACATGGCCAGGAGAAACCATGAATAGCAAGGGTCTTATAGCTGGTGAATAAGTTAGAGTACTATAAATCTGCCCAATCTAGGCTTACAGCTTATGGATAATAACTGGAATGTGTGTTTATTATATGGGATTATTAGGGTTATAAATTCCAGCAACAGTTTTCCACAATAATATTTCATATCCAAATTGTCTATTAATAGAGATCTCCCCTCTTGGGGGCTCTCACCATTTCTCACTAGTCCAGTAGACCCAGATTTTATTCCCCTTCATCTTATCACTTGTATTTTTATGGACATCCATGTCCTTAGTGACCCTGACCTAGTGATACTTTTCCTTGAGGCATTCAATGCTCTTAACTACTAAATTTTCAGATTTCTTAAAAACATTTCCTACTTCAAATATTTCCATATACTACTTAATCCTCATGAGTTGGTTAAAATTTCCCAGAGAACAATTAAGGCATTCATCCTCTACATGCAGAACCCCTTGTCCTATTATGCCTGGGTTGACTGTATATCTAGGGCCAGAGGAGTTTGTCCTTATATACACCAAAGCCATTTCCTTCTCTAGTAATGGATCTACCCCTTTCCCAGAAATTTTTACCAAAGTTATATTTGAAGACTAATATGATATATAAAACAACAGTCAAACATACATGAAAGAGCAACGCCATCTGTATACTAGACAGCCAGAGATGTGTATGTCATGTTGACCTTGTTCCTTCAGTCAAAATGTCATGCAGGCTCATTGGCAACTATGTCACATCTGAGAATAAGATGGCCATTTCTACTATGTTAAGCCTACCAATCCATAAGCATGGAAGATCTTTCCATCTTCTGATATCTTCTTCAGTTTCTTTCTTCAGAGACTTGAAGTACTTATTATATATACCTTTCACTAGCATGGTTAGAGTTACACCAAGGTATTTTATATTTCTTGTGGCTATTAAGAAAGGTGTTGTTTCCCTGTTGTTTCCATATCTTCTAGACCCCATTTGTCAAGTGTATAAAGGAGGGCTACTGATTGTTTTAAACTAGGTTTATATCCATCCCACTTACCTGAAGGTGTTCTTCAGCTATAAGAGTTGTCTGGTGGAACTTTGGGGTGACTTATATAAACTACCATGTCATCTGTGAGTTCTACCTAGAACTATATTGAAAAGATGCTGAGAGAATGGACAGCCTTCTGGTCCTCCATTTTAGTGGAATTGCTTTAAGTTTCTCTCCCTTTAATTTGATGTTGACTGTTGGCTAGCTGGCTCTGGTGTCCTGTGCTAGCACACTCTGTAAACATTGGGTGTGGGGTAACAGATAGTGTGGTATGTCTTTAGATAGACTTATTGGTCTTCTAGGGGTCAGGACATGTGTTTAGCAGGAATATCTGCCCTTAACATTTGTAGTAGACACAGATGAGGAAGGAAGAGAAGAGTAGACGGGGATGGTCTGTGGTATCTACAGGAGGCATGGAAAGGGGAGAGGAAAATGCCCACTAGGCACAACCTGGAATATTGGATTTCTAGTAACAGAGAATGAGGAAGGTCTTTGAGTCATCTACCTAGTCCCATAACCAACATCTTTATGCTGAGGCATCAGGTTTCCAATTATTATTTATTTACTTCTATATTTATTTAGTTTTTTGTTGTTATTAATCTGTGAAAGACTCTTATTTTTTGGATAAAAAGTACTATATGGGTTGGGCAGTTCACTCAGCAAATATTCTTATTGGGGTTGATCTGAGCTCAGACACCAACACTCTACCCAAGTTGGCAAGCTCATAACCACCTGATACTCCAGTTTCAGAGGAGCTGATGTTCTTTCCTATGGTGTATCACCCATACTCTCACAGAAACAAACATATGCTTAAAAACAAGGATAGACTTGATTCTAAAAGTGCTTATGACTTAAAAATCAATTAGTGCAAAACAAGCTATTTAGGTATACAATATAAACGCATTGTTTGTTTAAACTCTGTTGCATTTGGTTTTTAAAAGTTTGCATTCCACACACTCCACAGACTCGTATCTAATCATCCCTCACTGGAAACAAAATGGTTTCTAAGAGTTACTAGTAGACAATTTTTTTCTTTTTTTCTTTTTTAAAGACTTATTTATTCATTTATTTTATGTATATGAGTACACCATTGCTCTCTTCAGACACACCTGAAGAGGGCATCAGATCCCTCAGGACCTCTGGATGAGCAGTCAGTGCTCCTAAACTCTGAGTCTCTTCAGCCCCATATTCTTTTCTTTATCAAAAGAGAATAAGATAGTTTTATTATTCCAAATCATTTTCTCTATTGTTGAATCATTTGTATGCTTTTTTTTTTTTTAGGTGGGTGGCAGAGGTTCGACACAGGGTTTCTCTGTGTAGCCCAGACTGTCCTTGAACTCACTGTGTAGACCAGGCTGGGTTTGAACGAAACCTGCCTGTCTCTGCTTCCAAAGTGCTGAGATTAATGTGGTGTGTCACCACTACCTGAACATTTGGATGCTTTATTCAAATCTCTCCAGCTGGAATAGCCCTCCAGCTGCAATCCCTCTCCAAGCTGAGTAGGGTCCTTAACCTTTGGCTAATAACATGCCTGTTTTTTCTTTATGTTTTTGATTTATGCACCTATGGTATATCCTTTTGCACATGTCAAGCATGTGCTTTGTGCTGATCTTCATCTACATCTTGAATTTTAAAGTGTGGCAGAAAGTACATTCTGTGTCTCAGGATGTTATATATTCATGACATTAATACTACCTAAGCCTTCTGATTCATTGGATTGCAGATGTGTGTGATTCCCCTTACTTTTATGAATTTTTAAATGACTATGAATATTTTGCCTGTATTCATGAATATGCACCTCATTATGTTCCTCCCCGGTGCACACGGTAGTCATAAGATGGCCTCAGAATGGCTCAAGTTGGGATAATAGATAGTTGTCAGCTTACATGTAAGTACTGGTAATTGAGCTCAATGATTTGCAAACCAGCAAGACCTCTTCTCTGCTGAGCCATCTCTCTTGCTCTGTCTTGCTTTTTTAGGATCAACATTTACATTGGTAATGTTTTCATCTGTGTACTTGTGACTGTTTAAACATGTATTTAATTTTGTCAATAAAGTCACACTTTAAAAGATTTCTCTCCAAGTTTCTGGAATGAATACCTGTTGTGGATTATTCTTGTTCTGTTTATATTTTGATGCTATTTCTGCTTCCTCATAAAGGGTTAGCACAGAGGAGGAGTAGATCAAGTACTCAGATGATTTCAATCAAACCTTCTCTCCATTTTAACTGGCCAAACAAAGGCTAGAGCCTGTGATTTGGCAATGAAAGGAACAACTGGGACTGGAAGTTTTAGAGAGGAAGAGAGAGAAAGGAGGAGAGGAAGATGGAGGATGGGAAGGTACAGGAAGATGGAGCAGAACCACTTGGCCTGGAGGTACCACAAGTAGCAAGGGGTTTCATATCTGGGGAATAGAGTAGTGTAGTGTGATATATGCCCAATCTTGGCATGCAGCTTATAAAAATTATAACTAAATTTTATGTTCCATACATGGGCTTACTGGAGTTAGAGATTTACCACAAAAATATCAAACTGAACTGAATGTATAGTTCTTTGTAGGACCTTCAGTAAAGACCTCTAATTTTTTCTATCTTTTTTATTCATTTGATTGTTTTTTGAGTTGGAGTTAGGGTCTTCTTATATTCCTCTGACTGTCATTGAACTCATTGCATAGCCCAGACTAGCATCCAACTCAATGAGATAACACCTTCTTCTACCTCCTGAATTCTGGGATTAAAGGCATAAGCCAATATTCCAAATTTGCACACCAGTTTTCCCTACTTAACAATTGTTCATACCATATCTCTAATGTGTGTTCAGTACTGTTTTCTTCTCTCTCTGTTTCCCCTACCCCCACTCTGTGTGTGTGTGTGTGTGTGTGTGTGTGTGTTAAATGGCATTTCTCTTGCAAAGCTCTATTCTATTCAAATGCCACAGAAATGACAAAGGTGAAACTCATTATTCCTTTTCCTTCAGAAATAATTTGGTGATCACATTACTACTTCTGCATCAAGAAATCATTGCTGGAAGCACCAAAATTAGACAAATGTATTGTCAGTGAGTAATACATTATACTGATGTTGGCATCATACTTTGTGTTGTGCACATGTTTGGGATATTTTAGAATGCAGTGACCTATAATGATGTGTATGTAAACTTCACTCTGGAAGAATGGTCTTTACTGGATCCTTCACAGAAGGGTCTATACAGACATGTGATGCAGGAAACCTACAGGAATCTCAGTGCTATAGGTAAGACCATGGATTTCCTTTCACTTTTTAAGATAAAGGGACATTTTTTTTTTATTCATGCTGTACTGTAATTTTATTATTTTTATTTTTTTAATTTTTAATATTTTTATTACATATTTTCCTCAATTACATTTCCAATGCTATCCCAAAAGTCCCCCATAGCGCCCCCCACTTCCCTACCCACCCATTCCCATTCTTTTGTCCCTGGCATTCCCCTATATTGGGGCATATAAAGTTTGCAAGTCCAATGGGCCTCTCTTTCCATTGATGGCCGACTAGGTCATCTTTCGATACATGAGGTCAATGAATCAGACATGGTTCTAAGGTTAACTGCATATACGGAGTTAAATAGGACCTAATTTTCAATAATCTGTCATAAATATTCTGCTACTATATTTTAGGCTAAAACCGGGAAGATGACAATATTGAAGAACATCTTCAGAATTCTAAAAGATATGGAAGGTATTTTTCAATAGTTAGTTGATTTGAATATGCCTCTCAAATATTTTGCTGTTCCTTGGAAGATTTAAAGAAAAACAATAATGTAAAAAAGCACTGCTTTAAGTGTATCAGTGATTATGAAGTTCTTACAAAACAATGTACCTCAATGTCAGGTATCTGATTTGTATATGCAAGGCATGGTTTTAAGAAAAACTGGTGCTACTCGTATTATTGTAGTAACATTGGTAACTTTAAATGAGAAGGGGTTGTTTATGAGAATCAAAAATGTTGTTTTGGAGAAAACTTAATCCTTATACAACAGGACTATGAGTGTGGGCCTAGCCTAGGTACCAGAAGTTTTCCACGGAGACCTCTATCCAGGCCGGGTGGAAAGGCCCCAGTGAGGGAACTGGGTACAGGACGGGAGAAAATGGGAAGCCTCTGCCACTCCTTCTGCCTTCCAGGTCACTGGAGTCACTCCTAGCCTGGGTTGGCGGAAAGCCTACAATCCAGTGAGGAATGCAGTGGAACTTGGACACTGCTCTTCCCAAGTGTTACAGCTTTTGGAACAAAGGGGACAGACAAAGGAATAGTTCTTGCATTCCTTTCATTCCCAGCATGTCTCTCCTTTATACAGTTCTGGCAGTGATTTAGAGTTTGACAGCAAGCCCCTCTCATTGGCTTCTGCTGAGAGTTTGGGGGAAACCTTATTTGCATGTGAGAGAGCTTGGTGCTGTTCCTAAGTGGCTGATAGCCACGCCTCTCTGGTGGGGATTATGGGGGCGGGAACTCCAACAGGAGCCAGGGTCAAGGAAACATGAGAGAACTCCTTCCTTCCCATGTAAGTGGATTATCACTACCAGGTCCTGGGGTTCAAGATGTAGCCTTGACTGGAAACCAGGCTGTGTGCACGTAACCCATTACCCCACATATGAGAAACAAAATGTCAAACAGTGTAAAATGCAAATGTGGAACCCTTTCATTTGTTATCATCTTTTAATAAATTTATCACTTTTAACAATACAAGCCATGTGAGCATAGGGATACTGAAAGAAGCAATGTACCCCTCTCTCTCCAAGCAAAATTAGAACATATATATAGTAGCACCCACATTGAGTAGATTTTCTGAATGTGATACAAGTTTACGATTAATTGGTTTTCTAATTTCATAGGAATAATGCATAAACTCATACTGCAAATAATTCCTATAATACTAGAAATGGGGATATTCTTTGCTATTTGTCCTGGTTCACATTGTAAATGAAGTATATAAATGTATTATACATAGTATTTCTCACTAAAAGGAAACTTATGAATGCCCACAGTGTGGTAAAGCTCTGAGCTTTTTCAGTTCTCTTCAATATATGAAAAAACTCATATAGAAAAAGAGTGATATAAGTGTGAGCCATGTAACAAATGCCTTTAACGTTCTAGGTATCTTCAAAGATACTAAACAATTCATAATGAATGGAAAGACTGAGTATGTAAACAATATGATACATCCTTAATATTTGATCCCTCTTTATGATTAGACCAAATTGGAAAATTAATTTCTACAGATACTAAGATTCATCAGAGTAATGAATGTGGTACACCATTCACATGTGCCAATTATCTTTGCAGGCATGAAAGAAGTCATAGTGGAGGGAAAACATATGAATGTAATCAGTGTGGTAAAGACTTTGCCTATTAAAAAGAACTCTGAGTACATAAAAGAATACATCGTCTAGAGAACCCTATGAATGTAACCAGTGTGGAAAAGCCTTTGCATGGCATAGTAGTCTCTGAAGTCATAAAAGAATACATACTGGAGAGAAATCCTATGAGTGTAAGCAATGTAGTCATAGTCACCCTCAAAGGCATGAAAGAATGCATATTGGTGAGAAACTCTATGAATGTAACCAATGTGGTAAAGCCTTTGCACATCTCAGTGCTCTTCGAATACACAAAAGGATGCACATTAGAGAGAAACCCTAGGAATGTAAGCAAAGTAGTAAAGTCTTGGCAAGTCACAGTCATCTTCAAATACATGAAAGAATATATACTAGATAGAAACCCTAAGGATGTAACCAATGTCGTAAAGCCTTTGTATGTCATAATAGTCTCCAAATACATAAAAGAAGACATACTGGAGAGAAACCCTACAAATGTAATCAATGTGATAAAGCCTTTTAATTTCATAATAATCTCCTTGTACACAAAAGAACACATAAGAGAGAGAAGCCCTACAAATGGAATCAATCTATTAAAACTTTTGTAGGTCAGAGTCATCTCCTATTACATAAAAGAATACATACCAAAGAAAAACACTATGGGTGTAATTAATATGGTAAAATCTTTGCATGTCATTGTCATCTTCAGAGCTATAAATTCATAATAGAGAGAAACACTGAATGTATTTTAATATGAACTTTTGCACATTTTATCATCATGAAAATATTTATACTGGAGAGAAACTCTGTGTATAAGTAGTATCATAAAGCTTTTTGTATTATAGTGTCCACTGAGATTCAATATTACTAAACACAAGGTCAATACAAATGACAATTTACTTTAAACAGACTACTACTGACTGATTAGGGCAATAGATCTAACTTAGGACTTGAACTGCAACACAAATACTTGAACCCGTGAACTAGAATATACAGAACTTGTAAGCTTGAATATCAGATGTGCCTGTGTCAAGTGATACCTAAAATTTCCTATCAATCAGAATTCCAGAATAAATGTTTTCATTATGTAGTTGATCTATTGTAGCCACCTGCACCTACAGGAACCGGGTTCCTGAGAAGGAGGCCAAGGCTGTATGGGAGAGATGGTGAGAGAAGAAGGAGACCAAGACAAAGATACTGATCATGGCCCTAAGTTTACTTTTTGAGTCTGAACTTAAAAAGGGGGAAGCGATCCTCCAGCACACCGGGTTCTTGTTGCTTTGTCATCAGAATGGTGCTTAGTCAGGATCACCTCAGGAAGACAGGTTCAGCCTCTCAGAGGGTAGTGGCTTCTTGGAGAAAACCACAGATGTGGCAGAACAATAGACCTTACCTAGGTTGGAAGACTCCACCCTAGGTGGGCTAGCTGATAGTGGCAGAGCAGATTCTCAACTTTTCCTGAGAACAAAGTCCATGTCGTCTGGATTCATTAACTGAATGTTTTGCAGGCACAAAGAAGCAGAATACAATCCCATTTAGACAAGTTGGTCTTCTTGGCTGCAAGTTCCTTTTTCTCCTTATAGTAGGCATAAGCTCCCGCAGAGGTACGCCTGACACAACAGCTCCCTTTGCTGTCTATTTACAACATATAAGATACACTCACATTATCTTGAGATTTTGGCTTTGATCAAGTGTTCAACAACTATTTATTTAAAGATTTGTATAATTTTTCTCTCTTTCTCTCTCTCTCTCTCTCTCTCTCTCTCTCTCTCTCTCTGTGTGTGTGTGTGGGGTGGAGTGGTGGGGGGGTGTATATTTTTTTCCTGAATTTTGGTGGAAATTTGGGTTGGAAAATGCCTTTAAACACCAAATCTACGTTACTTTCTGAGGTTATAAACCTCATATTTCTTCTGGATTATGAGGCTGAGGTAAAGAAGAACATAGGAGCAACCATTCACACCTTATTACTATTAATAATATGCTCATGGGACTGAATAGAGGGCCTAGCCCAAAGAACAGTGGCTACTCAACCACAGGGCCTACCTTTGATTTCCAGCACAAACAGAGACAGCTCAAAACTATCTGTAACTCCAATCATGGGAGATCAGACACTTTCTTTGTCCTATTCTGACACCAGCTATGCACTTGGTATACACTGTAGAAAACCTTATCCACCTAAATCAACCCAAATTCAATTTTTAAAATTAAATGATATGTACCAGATCTTGGATTACTTCTCTGGCTCAACTCTCTGTAGCATGCCCCGGTATGGTTAACTCCACTTCACTACTGCTGTGTTCTTTGTGATCATTCCATGGTACTGATATATCTAACATTCTAGGTTATTCTGGTGCACTAGGATTCACCAATAGCCTCTGCTAGCTTCCCTTCATATTGCCAGTCCTCAAAGTCTTTGCCTGACCTGTTCAGTCCTGGGCAGTCAACTGCAACTAAGGCTATATATACCTTCACCAGTGACCTTTCCTCACCTCTCACAGCATCTAGCCTCAACTGCTTTTCATGACCCCTTCATACTATCAAAAGCAGTACCACATGGGTGATCCTTACACATTATCAAGTGTATCTGGACCATGAGGCTATCTGTAGAACATAGCATTTTTGTGTACTCTTAGAAAACCCTTCCCAAAAGATATCAACTCAGTGATGTGGGTCTCTCCTTAAATACTGCTAATTTCTTAGCTCCAGCTACACTTCACCAATAGTCCCACATAATTTTATTTTTGACTAAAAAGCCTGGTCCACACTGCTGAAGATTCCAAGTTCTGCTGTTTGCTGGGGCTGGAACATGCCCCCTTGTTCTATTATATTATTACCAGCTTTCTGTTTGCTAAGTGCTTCACTGCCTAAGCTTGGCTGTCTTGTACCTTACTCTGTATATTAAACTTGAAATCAGAGATGAGCATGTCTCTGTCTCCTGATTCTGGGACGAAAGGCATCAATCACCACACCTGCACCTAAGCTTTTTTCTAAATGGAAGAAGTGCTATCCCAGGCTGGCCAAGAACTTGAAGATCTTCTTCTCTGTGCCTCCTAGGACTAAAAGTATGTACCACCATGCCTGAGTATGAGTTTCATGGCCAGTATCCCTCAAGGTCTGAGTCTAAAGCCTGAATCTTCTAGCCACAAGATCTGTATCACAGTTATACCCCCATTTCTTGATTATAATTCATTTCAGATTAAAAGTCCAATGAAAGCAATAAGTAGGGTTTCATTGCTGTGGAGACATTCCCTGATCACAACTCCTGTAAATGTGACATTTAAATGAGGCTTGCTTACAGGTTCAGAGCATCAGTCCATTATCATTAATGTGGGAAGCATGACAGCATCAAGTCAGAAAAAACTGGAGGAACTGAAACTTCTGTCTCTTGTTCAGAAGGCAGCTAAAAGACTGATTTCCAGAAAGCTAGGAGGAAGTTTAAAAGCCCAGCCCCACAGTGACACAGTTACTACAACAAAGACACACATACTGCAACAAGGCCACACCTAGTCCAAAGAAGCAGCGATTAATATTGACACTCCTAAGCAAATCATATTCAACAAACCACACCACACTGGCATTGGTTCTTTGCCACAGGATGGGAAATGAATGTCAGTTTGGAGCATTCATTGGGAGGACATTTTTTCTATCCCTGCATATCTTGTAGACAGGGCACATTTTGGGTTGAAGGTTCTGTGGGTAGGTTTCTGTCCTTATCTCCTTACTGTAAGTCCAAATTGTCTACATCATTTGGTCACTTCAGCATCCATATCCCCCATCTCTAGGAGTCTCAGCTAGATTTAACTCAATAGATCCACAGAAACCTTCCTGATCTGAGGTGTCTGGCACATCCTCCTGATTGCCCCCTACTTACTGCTGATTTTCATTCTCTCTCCAATGCTTTCTCTACATCTGATAAAGACCCCAACCTGCTCCCCTGCCCATCTCCTTTCTCACCCAGTTCCCTCCCTTCACCTCCAATATCTCTTTTATTTCCTGTCTTAGAAAATTTCAACCATGCTCCCTTGGGCCTTCCTTTTTAATTGGGTTCTTTTGGGGAGATGTGTCTTTTATCGTAGTGTGGTTAACCTGTACTTTATGACTAATATCCACGTATAAGTGAATACATAATGCACATGAAGTATTTTTGGGTTTCAGTTACGTCTCTCAGGATTATATTTTCTTCTTCCATTCATTTGTCTGCAAAATTCATACCTGTTTTTTATAATAGCTGAATATTATTCCATTGGGTAAATGAACTACATATATACATCCATTCTTCAGTTGAGGGACATCTAGGTTGTTTTCTGTTTCTCAATATAATCAATAAAACTACTAAGTTTATGTTGAGGTCTTTGATCCAAATAGACGTGAGTTTTGTGCAGGTTGATTAATATGGTTTAATTTGCATTCTACATGCAAACATCCAGTTAGAACAGCATCAAGTTTTGAAGATGGTCTTTCTTTTCCATCGTACTGTTTTGTCTTCTTTCTCAAAAATTGTGTGTGTTGGTAGGTATGTGGGTGTAATGAGAATACCATGTATATTGTAAGGATGCCTATTTTCCTATGGCTTAGGCAGGAAATGAAAGGTGGGACATCTAGGAGGCAGAAAGAATTCTGGAGGAGATTTATGCAAGAGATTGGCCTGGAAGTTGTGAGCAGGTGGACTTATGGTGCCTGGGCACAGTGAACCAGCCTAGTGGCAGAATGTAGGTTAAAATAAATGGCCTATTTAATTTATGATTGTAGTCAGCGTGGGGGTTAGCTATAGGACCAAGATATTTATAATTATAGAAAGTCTGAATCTTATCTTTGGGAGCTTGTGGGTGAGAGACAAAACAAACCATTACTTCTATATGTAGGTTTATTTCTGGAAGTTTGATTTGATTCCATTGATCAATTTTTTTTTTCTTTGCCAAATCCATGCAGTTTTTACTACAATTGCCCTATTCTACAGCTTGAAGCCAGGGATATTGATACTTCTAGATGTTCTTTTATTGTTCAGGATTATTTTACTTATCTTGGTGTTTTGGTATTTCCATAATTACTTGAGAATTGTTCTTTCAAGATCTGTAAAGAATTGTGTTGGATTTTGATGGCAATTTCCTTAAATCTAAATTGATTTTGATAAGATGGCCGTTTTCACTAGAGCAGGCCCCTTGTGTCCCTGGTTAGAGCAGTCTTCCTGTTTCTCTGCTTAGGGTAGACCTCCTGGGAAAAACACAGGGTGTGGGTTTGGGGAGCAGGTAATCTGAATAGAGCAGACCTTCTGGGAGACAGGCAGGATGTAGGGTCTGGTGTTAAGCACACTAATCTACCCCGGGTACAGGTGGTTGTGCACCCTCAGGGTCAATTGCATTATGGTAGAGCTGGATTGATCCTACATCTACTGGGCACTTTGCGGGTGTGGTCACTGGTGTCATATTACCCTGTCTTAAAATCCATCTGTACACTTTCAAAGATACACTATCTATAACTTTAGTTACATTTATGAATATGAGGTCATTTTACAACCTCCAGGAAAAAGATCACTCCCATAATTTAGGTTCAGAGACTAAGAATTGTGACATTTTTTCCTGGATTTTACCATTTTATTAGATTAAAAAAACGAATTCGGTAGTGGTGGCGCACGCCTTTAATCCCCGCACTCAGGAGGCAGAGGCAGGTGGATTTCTGAGTTCGAGGGCAGCCTGGTCTACAGAGTGAGTTCCAGGACAGCCAGGGCTATACAGAGAAACCCTGTCTCGAAAAACCAAAAACAAAACAAAACAAAACAAAACAAACAAACAAACAAACAAAAAACGAAGAGCACAAGCAAACAAAATGAATTAGGGCGGAATTGAGGGAAACAAAGGCGAAGGTCCAGGCAGAGTGGAGAGCCAGGTCAGGAGAGAGATTGTCTGGGGATCAGGTGTCTCTATTTGATGACAATCTTCTGAGGCAAGGCTCATTGCCCAGAGTCAGGGAGTGGCTCAGGGGGTGGGGGTCCTGGGTCCAGTGCCAACGGGGTGGGTGGAAGTCCATGGGCAGTGATGTACTTTTTGTATGCCTCATGGATGATCTTGAAGGCTCTAGCAGTGGCATAGAGTATGTCTGTAACAGGGTCCCAGTACAAAGCTAGACAGTGGGTTACTGGGCAGACCTCCCACACCAGGACCATCGTGGGTCGCCCTTGGGGGAAACATTTTTCAAACGTTGCATCATCACTGAATGTGATGAAGGTGCGAGAGCAGTGAGCAGGAGGGGCGGCGGTAGCTCCAGGCCCAGTCCCAGCACGTGGAGTCAGAGCAGAGGCTGTAGGAGCAGGATCAAGGCCTTCCACGTCCACATTCTCCTCCTTGGGGCCAGGCTCCCCAGCAAGCTGCACTGTCACTGAGTGGTAGGTGATTATTGGCCCAGGGTACTTCTGCTTCTTGTGAACCTGCTTCTTTTTGTCAGCCTGCAGCCTTTCATAGGCCTCGAGTGAACATAATTGAGCTCTTCAGTGATCTTGGCCTCCCTGAGCAACTCTTCCTGGGTTAGTGGTCGCTCACATTGTGGACCCTTCCGCCTCCGGGACTGTCCTTGCCTCTCTTGAACCCGAAGGAACTTTTGTCATGTGTGCTCAGCTGTCGACTGACACATGGTTTTGTGGCTGTCAGAGCCATCGTCCTGGAGCTCCAGCGGCAGCTGAGGCAGCATCTTCTCTCTGGCCTTCTGGGAGCTGCTTGCTGGGGTGCTGACCTTGCCAGGCCTCAGGCTCTTGAGAGTTTCCTTATAGGCTTTGGTCATGACTGCGCTTTCTTCTTGGCTCTTCCGCTTTTCCATCACTGGATGGTTCATCCCCTTCATCAATGTCAAAGTCAGAGTCTTCCTCATCCTCCGTATCAGACTGGTCTCCTTGATACTCATCATCTCCAGATTCCTTGGTGAAAACCCCGTTAGTTGTCTGGTAGAACTCATCTTCCTCCTCTTCTTCCAGGAGCCCAGAAAGCAGGTTCACAGCGGTTTTCCCTGGGACCCGGCCCCCAGCCAAACTCATACCGCCTACAATGAGCCACCTGCAGCCCCTGGCCCAGCTCTGAATTGTGACCATTTTTAACAAAACAACTACATTCAGTCCCAAGTAATATGATATTTTGAGAAAGTAAGATATATGTGACATGAAATATGATATGATTAGATACTACAAGTATACATATAATTCTTTAACTCTATCCATACAATTTTATAACGAAAATATGACAATTGCTTTCTGTGTATTTAACAATGTTATAAAATCACCTTTTTTATTCTTCTACTCTAACTACCATACCATATTTAAAAAGCTAATTTAGATCTAATACTCTAAATTTTTATAATTATCTGTATGTATCTTCAGTGACAGTGTTTACTGCAGTTTTCTTTAAGTGCTTTTATTACATTTGTATTATTTGTTTTCTTTTGTTTTTGTTGTTAACGTATTAATACTAGACTTCTTTGTCAATGTTCACTGCCCATGTCAAAAGACAATATGAATATATTCAGTTTCAGAACCAATAACTTTATTTTCAGTCAAGTAAGCCTTGCTTCTACAAGACAGGAAGAAATTTTAGACTGGGTAGAAGCAGAGCTACAAGTTCTCCAAGGTGCACAACTGAGAAAACAGATGATAAGTGAGCCTTAGCTTGCTTAAGTGTATCGTTCTCCTTGAAATTATTAAATGTAGGATGACTTTCACAATTTTTCCACCTCAAATTGCCAGGGTACTTGTTGTTTTAAGGAAAGTCTTACCTGCTTTACCTTATAAAAGTACAGTTTGATATGTGGCTTTTACACTCAATTTACATGTCCGTTTTGATCTGTTCTGTCAGAGCTAATAGTGGTCAGTGCTCCATGGTCTGTCATTCACCTTGAATTACACATAAGTTCTATCATCTCATCCACAAATCTCTTAACTTTAATATATCTCAAGGTATTTTGATAGTTTTTTACTTAGATTAAAAAAACTGTTACATCTTCAGCTTCTGGTATCTTTAATCATTATTTTACTCCACAGAGATTTCTTTTTCTAGATATCTCTAGACCAACTTAGGATGGCTCAAACTCTATTTATTAGATACCCCACTTCTCTTTGTTTTTCTCTGTGTCCTTGTCTCTGTCTGTCTGTCTGTCTGTCTGTCTTTCTGTCTGTCTGTCTGTCTCTCTCTCTCTGAGACACATACATACATATGTGCATGATTTGCATGCCATTTCTATTACATTCATTAAAAAGGGAACTATGATTAATTTTAGGTGTAGGGCAGAAGATATAAAATGTTGACTGGTTTTATCTATACAAGACTTCACTCATAACTTAGTTATGGGTTTTAATGCTCCATGAACCTGTAGATGTGAAACAGATGATGAATGTTTAGTCAGATAATTGCTCCTAATGGATATGCATGTAAATATTCCCTATTTTAAATTCCTCATTCAATTTACAATTTTCATTCATGTGTAAACTTGTGATGACCTTTTTACTATGTGTTTATGTATTCTGAAAGATGTGTATGTCCTGAAGAGAAAGAGAAGAGACCGTCATCACCATAATCATCACCACCATCATCATCATCATGATTATCATGATTTATTGTGCTTTTCCATGGTTTCTTAGAGAGTTTTCATAGGAAACTGTTTACAACTGAGAAATAAATGGTAAATTCAATTTTCAAATTGTCCCTTTTCCTTCCTTATAACTTCATAAGTCATAAGAGCAGGATAAAAGTTAAAGCCCAGGAATTCCTGTAGAGATAGAACAAGGCTGCATTACTTAATTCCCTTCTGTTAGGCTACAGGTGTTAATCACCTAAACCAGGGACTTTTAACCCTCAGAATGAACAAGAAAGTTTTTAGGACTTTTTAGCAGTTATCATTATTACTATATAGACCAGGCTGGCCAAAAAACATTGCAGATGACTTCCTGCCTCTGCCTCCTGACTACTTGGATTATTAGAAAAGTGACTTATTTGTAAGCAAAGATAACAGTAAATGATACAAACTAAATAACTGAGGCTTATTTGTATATTAATTACATTGAATACTTCATACTCAAGAGAACTATAGTATTACTTTATATAGATATGCATAGAAATGACATTTAAAATTTGTATATGGAAAGATAGAAAGTGACTGGAAACTTTGAAATAAGTGATAAATATTATAATTATGACCCTTTTGGTGAACTGAGTAACCAATAACTGTGAATATCCTTCATGCTTATTATTTTTATTACTATATTGTCATAAACATATCTGATAAACTCATGTTAGTATTGTTGGTAAATTCACATACATACCTGTGTGGCAATGGATTTTTAGGAGTTAGGAAGAATCAGGTCTACATTACTAGATTATAATCATATATTTTTACCAACTTAAAAAGAATAAGTAGCTGAGCAGTGGTGGCGGAAGCCTTTAATCCCAGTACTTGGGAGGCAGAGGCAGGCCGATTGCTGAATCCCAGGCCAACCTGGTCTACAGACTGTATACCAGGACAGCCAGGGTTACACAGAGTAACCATGTCTTGAAAATCAACAACAACAAAGAAAAACAAAAAAAAAGTAAGAAAGAAAAGGAAGAATAAGTAAGTTTGATGAAATAGGTTCAAAGAATCACCTCACAACTTGCTATGCATTAGGTTTATAATATGTATTTTTTAGAAAATATCTTGTTATTCTGAACATTACATATCTAACATATTCAATATACAAAAAAACATTCTTTGTGTTCAGTGTTAGCAGACACTAAAAACCGAACAAACATTTTTTCCTAACGAATTCTTCACTTAGCAGTAACTTCTTTATAGCTCTTTTCAAGGACTCATTTCTCAGACTATAGATAACAGGGTTGAGGGTTGGGGGTAGTACTGTGTAAAAAATAGAGAACATGAGGTCTAAAGCAGTTGGTGAGTCTGAGGTTGGCTTTAGATAGGCACAACTGCCTGTTGAGAGAAAAAATGAAACAACGAAGAGATGGGGCAGGCAGGTGGAGAAGACCTTAGATCGGCCTTCAGCAGAGGGCATCCTGAGAACTGTAGAGAATATCTGGCCATAGGAGAAGGCAATCCCCATAAAGCAGGCAAAGGCCATTACAGACATGAAAGTAGACACTCCCAGTACTCCAAAGTAATCATTAGAGCAGGAGAGCTTGAGCAATTGGGGGATATCACAGAAGAACTGGTGAATAATTTTGTCCCCACAGAATCTGATATAGAGTGTACTTGCTGTGTATAGCGTTCCTGAGATACCTCCACTTAGCCACACAGCTGCCACAGCCCAAGTGCACTTTCTGGGACTCATTATGACCTCATAGTGCAGTGGGAGGCAGATGGCCACATAGCGGTCATAAGACATCACTGTGAGAGTGGCCATTTCACTCCAGGCAAAAGCTGTGAAGAAAAAAATCTGCAGCATGCACTGACAATATGTAATGTACCCACTTCGTGCCAGGGAACTGTCAACATACTGAGGAACTGTGACAGAGAGGGATGAGAGGTCCAGAATGGAAAGTTGCTTCAGAAAGTAATACATTGGAGACTGGAGCTGTGGGTCTAGTGTTGTGATGGTGATAATGATGAAGTTCCCTGCTGAGCCCAATAGGTATGTCAGCAAGAACAGCAAAGCCTGTAAGATCTGCAATTCATGGTTGTCAGAGAACCCCATGAGGAGGAATCCACTCATTGTTGTCATGTTTCTTGCAGTCATTTTGCAAATAAATTTGTGTTAACAGCTAGAAAATAAAAATGTTTATGAAATGTAATAATATATAATATATAATGTATAATATATAATACATAACACATAACATATAACATACAACATATAATGTAATATGTAATATGTAACATAACATTATATAATATATAATAATCTATAATCTATAATCTATAATATAATATATAATAATATATAATATATAATATATATAATATACAATATATAGTGTATAATGTATAATATATAATATATAATGTATAATATATAATATATAATATTATATAATATATAAAACAAATTATAAATAAATGTTCTATTTTCTCTATTCCAAATAATGTTTAAGGAATTGCAGTTCATCACACTTGAAAACTTGATAAATATACCTGCAATGGCAAGAATCAGCAGGATAAAACAGTTCTGTGATGAAGTTTACACTTTTTGATACTTAGACAGTAGTTGGAGGTGAGTGCAAGTGTCACAACTCATCATATTGTTTTGCTTTCACTAAAACATTTCAATTTCCACCAGGAAAATCTATGACTTTCAAGTCACAATAGAAATACAATTATGGGATGTTAAAGTTTTCTGTACTCACATTTTGTGACTTCTATAATACATTTTGAGTACCTCTGTATTGTAACAGATGGTTTAGTTGTAGACAGGTAATACAAATTTCCTTCCTAGCAAGCCATGTGCTCATTCCCACAGTGGTGCTAAGAGCCCGATCAAATGGGGCATCCTACTGTTTTTCTGGTTTTTTGTTTGTTTGTTTGTTTGTTTTAGTGGAGAACCAAGCACAGAGCCTTGATCTTTCACAGCAAGCACTCTAACTTTATTTCTATTTTTAAAGGGACTTTTTTTTTAGTATGCAATAAAACTTACTTTTGCAAAGAAAATATGTGTCATTCTCCGATTTGAGGTCTAACTTGATGGCCTCGTGCACAGTTGGAATCTAAAAACAAAACAAAATAAAGCAAAACATTTAAAAAAAACCCTGCTTTTGAATTGTGTGTGTGTTTGTGGGTGTGTGTTGGGGGTGTGTGCATGTGCATGTTTGTTTCTGAGTAAATCATCTGGTAGCTCTAGTTTTCGTGAGAACCATGAGTCTTGAGATTAAAACAGTTCCTCCCTATTTTAATCTCAGAGGAATAGCCATCTACTGCCTACATCTCCTGAAAGAGTACAGACTCCGGCTGCCTGTCTCACACTATTTTTGTAGAATAAACTCAATGTCGGTGTATTCCATTTCTACAGTTTTCCCTGATAAAGGCTTGTTTTAGGATTGTAATAATACATCAGTAAATTATAAGTTCTTAAATGTACTTAGCAGCCACATTGGAAAGGATCTTGGCTTTCAATGCATTAGAATGAATCAGAAATTTAATCTATCGTAAGAATCATCAGATTAAATGGTTTTCATCAAAGCCACAAGCATATAATGTAAAACCAGGAAAACTAAACACAGTAAGGATGCCTGTAACATTTTCTATATTTTTCATTTCTGCTCTGTTGTAACTGGTAAAATATTAGCAAAATTATTGTTCATTATTTTTATTTTCATTTTGTCAAACTGTACAAGGAGTTGAAGGAGACTGAGAATCTAAACAGTTAATTACATCCAGCACTGAGTTTAATAAGACAAATTCTGGTAATTTTCAGTATATTTTTTATTGGCTCTACACAAATAGTTTCATTTTTGTTAAGGTAGATATTTTAAGATCCACTTTATAGGAAGAACTTACTTCTCAAATGTTTTTTTTTTTTTTTTTTTTTTTTTTAAATAACAAACTGACATGTGAAACGGCATGAATGACTTTGGAGGAAACACAGTTTTGTTTTTTTGTTTGTTTGTTTGTTTTCTTTGTTTTGTTTTTGTTTTGTTTTGTTTTTTGATAACATGTAACACTGAAAGATTTTTCTCTACTGCTTACCTCAGAGAGTATTTTAACAATAGTTTTCCTGATTCCTGAGCTACATAGACAAATAGACAAATTACATATCAAACTTTCATTTTTGTGGTTCTTTTGCATATTATTTTAAAACTTTTACTTGGATAATATATGTGGTTTTATTAACTTTCTCATTTTCAGTAAGGTGAGCTTCCTGTCTTCCTTGATTGAATTATACCCTTGCAGTTTCAACCTTCATTTAAAGAGCAATTTAATGCAGGGATTTATAGAATATCTTCCCTGCATTCATCCTTTAGTATTGGAAAATTCACCTCAGGATTTCTTGGTGTGTAAACATCTATCCAAACTGATCACTACCTGTGATGTTACTTTTCCACAAGCATAGAGTTTTAAAACATGCTATTGAAGACAGGTTTTTTTTTTTTTTATCATTGTTTTTTCCTTTGAGGGGTGGAGTTTTAAATAGAAGCCAAACTGAATGACTGATGTGCCTCATTTTCTCTAGTCCTTTGTCACTTGGCATTTGTATCCATTGAAATGGTCAAACAGTGAGCAGGGAATTTGGTGAGACTGTAGTTTTATTGCTAGCTTAGTAGCTACTAAAGTAGCAGATCCGAGAATCTACTAGTGAGGAGGTTTCAACCTAGAGTGCAGAGCCTCAACACTTAGCAATTCTGGCTTACAAGGTCACAGTGGCACCCAGAAGGCTGTACACTTACCAGCTCCTTAGTGTTGCTGCTGGCATGTGCATCACATAGTAATCCACTTTTAGTTAAAGCATCATCTTATTTGGAGGCACTGTGAGATGGTTTGGAACATATGCTCCTTATCTAATAGACACATCATGGAAATTCATATAATTCAGTATAAGGCAGTTTGAATTTATAAATATATTACAACTAATTCTGTACCCTTTACCCAAAGAGATGAAGTGTGCAGCATTGTGGTGTCCTACATCAACATATACACAAACCGCAAAGCAATGCCTGCTAGTAATATAGGCATATAAGAAAAAGTAACATTAGTTCAGAAAACATTACCTCAAAATAATTTCTCCAATGCTTCCAATCAAATCCTTAGTCAGTATTGTAGCTTTATGTATGCAGCTCTGTGTTTCTGTTTTCCTTCTTTCTTTTGACTACATTTTGGGTTTCTTTTTGTTACACTTTTGTTTGTTTGTTTGTTTTATTTCTTCTCTTCTCTACCCAACTCAGTCTTCTTTTTCCCTGCATCAACTGTCTTCTCTAACACTAGTCTTCTGTCTCTTGACCCTACTCCTGCCTACTGCTCAGTCCCACTAGTCATTCTCTCTCTCTCTCTCTCTCTCTCCTCTCCATCTCTGCTGGCTTTTTATATCCACTACCCTGTTCCCAGAAGCACAAGAGCCAACCTACACTGTAAATATAGGATCATTTAAAGAGCTAGGCACATAAAGTATTTCATGCTACATAGGATACCAATATAAAATTGATAGCAGTTAATTATAGTAAAAAGCACATTTTATGAAATTGATTAAAAGGCCTGCAGTATGGAAACCAGTACTGCTGTGTACTCATCAACAATTATCTCCCTTTCTTCATTGTATTAATAGAACCCATATCCCATTCCACCTGTCAACCTGGGTGAGCCTTCATTTTATTTACCTATAGGTGAAGGTAGGCAGATGTGAAACACCTATTTCCAGGCAGACTCAGAGAGACCTTATGATATTTCTGTTTGAAAACCAAACACACAACTGTTATTTAATCAAATGATTGCATGAACATGAAAGTCACTAGTACACAAATTTTTAGCTCTGCTTGTTTTTAATAGCCTGAAGCTGGAAAAAAAAATCTCACTATTATTTAATGGGTAGAATGTTAAGTGATTTTAGTGCATCTCTATTACAGCATACCACTCAAGAACAGGAAGGGAAAGTTTTTATGTATACCAATGTGAAGAAAGATAAATGACAAAAAGTCAACCTCAGAAGTTCACATGATATGTGACTCTATGTACAATACAATTCCTGAAATCACAATGTATTGAAGATGGATAAAATATCTTTGATTGTTAAAGACTAGAATGTGGTAGGAAAGTAAGGTGAATATAACTATGTAAGGGGTAAAACCACAGACATCCCTGTGGTGATAAAATAGTTATGTCTCAACTGGGGTTGCAGCTGTATTGCTTCATACTTGTAAGAAAAGACTATAGCTTCATACATATAAGAAAAGACTATATATTGTAGCAATGTAATATAGATCTATAAGATAAAAGAGGCATGGCATAGATCTATACTAATTTGTAACTTCTGAGAATCTATAATAATAATAAAAATTAAATGAAAATATTCTACTGAACATTCTCATTTTCATTTCATGTTGCTCCATGTTCTACCTGAACAGAGAGGAATCTGTAAACACAATAATGGAAATACTCTACCCTTCTTTCATGGTATACTGTATAATTTTAGACATCACTGTTTTTCATAGTATATGAAGGCTGAAAAAAAGAGAATAGATATTTATTTCTTATGAATGCTGTGCTGGTTAAATTTTGTCAGTTTAACACATGCTAGTAATAACCTGAAAGAGGAAAATGCAATTGAGAGAATGCTTCCATTACATTGGCCTGTAAGGGAGTCTGTGGATGCATGTTCTTGATTAATGATTGATGTGGTATTGCACAGTTCTCTGTGGTGGAGCCACTTCTGGACAAGTGTTTCTGGGCTGTATGAGAAAGTAAGCTGGGGCTTCAACCTGCAGTCCCAGGAAAGCTCCCCTGGGTGGGCCCAGAACTCTGGCTCACCCTTTTGTGTGCTTTTGCAGCTAACAAGGATCCTAGGTACAAGAGGTCCTGGAGTGGGACAACTGAGAGCCAAATTTCTCTCTCTCTCTCTCTTTAATTAGCTACACAATTATGCTAGTACTTTATTAAATCAAAAGCACTCTACATAGACTTGATACCAAGCTCACAGATTTGAGTGTGCAAGAAAAAACAGGCTTTCAAGTTATAAAAAAATTTTTTAACCAAAACTTTAATCCCAAGAATTTTCAAAATCATATTACAAATGACAGCATGAAAAAAATGCACAGTAACTGAAAAGTTCAGCTCTACAATGTATGCTTAAACTGATAGGACACTGGCATCATTTTTATTTTTATTATATTTTATTTTATTTTTTTAAAAGATTTATTTATTTATTATATGTAAGTACACTGTAGCTGTCTTCAGACACACCAGAAGAGGGCATCAGATCTCATTTCGGGTGGTTGTGAGCCACCATGTGGTTGCTGGGATTTGAACTCTGGACCTTCAGAAGAGCAGTCGGGTGCTCTTACCCACTGAGCCATTTCACCAGCCCCTTTTATTATATTTTAATTAGATATTTTATTTATTTACATTACAAATGTTATCCCCTTTCCAATTTTTACCTCCAAAAATCCCCTATCCTCTCTCTGCCTCCCCTAACCAACCGGCTCGCACTTCTTGGCCCTGGCATTCCCCTCTGCTGGGACACAGAACCTTCACAGGATCAAGGGACTATCTTACCATTGATGACCAACTAGGCCATTCTCTGCTATATATGCAGCTAGAGACAAGAGCTCTGGGGGGTACTGATTAGATCATAATGTTGTTCCTCCTATGGGACTACAAACCCCTTCAGCTCCTTGGGTACTTTCTCTAATTCCTTCATTGCGGACCCTGTGCTTCATCCAATAGATGGCTGTGAGCATCCACTTTTGTATTTGTCAGGCACTGGCAGAGCCTCTCAGGAGACAGTTATATTAGGCTCCTGTCAGCTAGGTCTTGTTGGCATCTGCAATAGTGTCTGGGTTTGGTGGTTGTTTATGGGATGGTTCCCCAGTGGGGCACTCTCTGGATGGTCATTCCATCCATTTGTCTCTGTAATTCCTTCCAAGGCTATTTTGTTCCCCCTTCTAAGAAGGATTCTGAGCTTCTGGGCTAATATCCACTTATCAGTGAGTGCATATTATGTGTGTTCTTTAGTGATTGGGTTACCTCACTTAGGATGATATCCTCCAGATCCATCCACTTGCTCAAGAATTTCATAAATTCATGGTTTTAATAGCTGAGTAGTACTACATTGTGCAAATATACCACATTTTCTGTATCCATTCCTCTGTTGAGGGACATCTGGGTTCTTTGCAGCTTCTGGATATTATAAATAAGGCTGCTATGAACATAGTGGAGCATGTGTCCTTATTACATGTTAGAGCATCTTCTGGGTATATGCCCAGGAGTGGTATTGCTGGATCTTCTGGTACTACTATGTCCAATTTTCTGAGGAACCGCCAGACTGATTTCCAGAGTGGTTGTACCAGCTTGCAATCCCTCCAGCAATGGAGGAGTGTTCCTCTTTCTCCACATCCTCACCAGCATCTGTTGTCACCTGAGTTTTTGATCTTAGCCATTCTGACTAGTGTGAGGTAGAATCTCAGGTTGTTTTGATTTGTATTTCCCTGATGATTAGGATGTTGAACAATTGTTTAGGTGCTTCTCAGCCATTCAGTATTCTTCAGTTGAGAATTCTTGGTTTAGCTCTGTAACCCATTTTTTAATAGGGTTATTTGCTTATCTGGAGTCCAACTTCTTGAGTTCTTTTTATATATTGGATATTAGTGCTCTATCGGATTTAGGATTGGTAAAGATCTTTTCCCAGTCTGTGGTTGCCTCTTTGTCTTATTGATAGTCCTTTTCCTTATAGAAGCTTTACAATTTTATTAGGTCCCATTTGTCAATTCTTGATCTTACAGCACAAGCCTTTGGTGTTCTGCTCAGGAATTTTTCCCCTGTGCCCATATCTTAAAGGCTCTTCCCCCACTTTCTCCTCCATAAGTTTCACTGTATTTAGTTTTATTTGGAGTTCCTTGATCCACGAGGACTTGAACTTTATACAATGAGATAAGAATGGATCAATTCCCATTCTTCTACATGCTAACTGCTAGTTGAGCCAGCACCATTTGTTGAAAATGCTGTCTTTTTTTTTCACTAGATGGTTTTAGCTCCTTTGTCAAAGATCAAGTGACCATAGGTGTGTGGTTTCATTTCTGGGTCTTCAATTTTATTCCATTGATCTACCTGTCTTTTGCTGTACCAGTAACATGCAGTTTTTATCACAATTGCTCTGTAGTACAGCTTGGAGTCAGGGAGGGTGATTCCACCAGAAGTTCTTTTATTGTTGAGAATAGTTTTTGCTATCCTAGGTTTTTTGTTATTCTAGATGCATTTGGCAATTGCTCTTTCTAACTCTGTTAAGAATTCATTTGGAATTTTGATGGGAATTGCATTGAATCTGTAGATTACTTTCAGCGAAATAGCCATTTTTACTATATTAATCCTGCCAATTCATGAGCATAGGAAATCTTTCCATGTTCTGAGATCTTCTTCAATTTCTTTCTTCAGAGACTTGAAATTCTTATCATACAGATCTTTCACTTGCTTAGTTAGAGTTATACCAAGGTATTTTATATTATTTGTGACTATCGTGAAGGGTGTTGTTTCTCTAATTTCTTTCTCAGCCTGTTTTTCCTTTGTGTAGAGAAAGGGCACTGATTTGTTTGAGTTAATTTTATACCGATCTACTTCACTAGACTTTTTTTCATCAGGTTTAAGAGTTCTCCGTTGGAATTTTGGGGGTCACTTATATATATAGTATCATATTATCTGCAAATAGTTATATTTTGAATTATTCCTTTACAATTTGTAGCCTTTTGATCTCCTTTTGCTGTCTAATTGCTCTGGCTCGGACTTCAAGTACTATATTGAATAGGTTGGGAGAGACTAGGCAGCCTTGTCTAGTCCTTGATTTTAGTGGGATTGCTTTAAGGTTTTCTCCATTTAGTTTGATGTTGGCTACTGGTTTGCTGTATATTGCTTTTACTATATTTAGATACAGGCCTTGAATTCCTGATCTTTCCAAGACTTTTAACATGAAAGGATGTTGAATTTTGTGAGATGCTTTTTGAGCATCTAAAGAAATGATTGTATTGTTTTTTTTTCCTTTGAGTTTGTTTATGTAGTGGATTACATTGATGCTTTTTCTTTTTTTTTTCTTTATATATATATATATATATATATATATATATATATATATATATATATATATATATAAACATCCCTGCATTCCTGGGCTGACACACACTTGATCTTGGTTTATGCACTCTGTTGTTCTGGCATCCACCCCAAGCTGCTGTAGCCAATGCACATGAGTCACCCCAACTCAGTCCCTTCAAATTGAGGGAAGCAGATCATCTCCCAAATGGAGACATAGAGGTGACGATTCTTCCACGGAAGAGGTGCCACCAATGCCCATCTCACCAGGAGAGGACCTGCAGAGCCCAACTGCACAGAATGCCTTGTTTTCCAGCCCTCCTCAGATTCATTCTTCAGCTATTCCTTTGGACTTGGATATTAGTTAGTTCACCACTGACATATGGCACTCCCAGCTCTTGAGTGGAAGAAACCCACGAAGTGGGGTGAGATGCATACCTGTAAGGCAGAGGCCAGATCTGGGCTCAGCAAGAAAGTGTTTGCAGGTTAATCTGCAGTCTGATGGAGCAGCAACAGAAGACACAGTAGCAAGTTAACAGTATCTAGGCCAAAAACTTGTGATTTGTGAAACAGATGTGAAGGTGGCAACATGCAAAGAGAATTTTTAGAGATTCTTTCAGTGTTTTACAGATCCTCTGGCCAAAGAAGAAGAGAATGTTGGCATAGATATTACTCAACCTTTGTACCTGCAACAACTTGGAGAGATTAATATTATGGAGAAGCCATTTTTAAATGTGAACTGTGAACACAAAAATCATTTGGCAAAAATTTGTATAGACAGCTCATCTCCTAACCATAGGAGGTTTTACCAACCTTTGACATGGCTAAAAATGAGATCTTCTTTGACTGTTATCCTGACTCCATCTTAGAACATCAGATTCAAGTCAGACCTTTTATGCATTGGAGGCAAAGAGTATGAGAAACTTGAATCCAGAAGACATTGATCAGCTCATCACCGTCAGTGACATGATCATCAGAATATCACAGCTGATACTGGAGATGCAGGAGACCTTTTTCCAATGCCAAGTCTGTGCCCACACCACCCGGGTAGAGATGGACTGACACAGAATTGCTGAGCCCTTCACTTGTGTACACTGCCACACTACCCACAGCATGGCACTGATCCACAGCTGTTCATTATTCTCTGACAAGTAAATGATCAAACTTCAAGAGTCCCCTGAAGACATGTCTGCTCGGCAGACACCTCACACTGTTGTCCTCTTTGCCCAAAATGATCTTTTAGACAAGGTTCAACCAGGGCACAGAGTGAATATCACAGGCATATATCATGCAGTACCTATGAGTTAATCCAACAGTGAGCAATGTGAAGTCTGTCTATAAAATTCACATTGATGTCATTCATTATTGGAAAACAGATGTAAAACATCTACATGGCCTTGATGAAGAAGAAGAACAGAAACTTTTTTCATAGAAATGTGTGAAATTGTTTAAGGAACCCTTCAGGAAGCCAGATATTTATGAGTGGCTGGCTTCAGCCTTAGCTCCCAGCATTTATGATCATGAAGATGTAAAAAAAAAAGGAAATCTTACTTCAACTCTTTGGTGGAACAAGAAAGGATTTCAGTCACACTAGAAGGGGTAAATTCTGTGCTGAGATCAGCATTCTTCTGTGTCTTGACCCTGGTACCAGCAAGTTCTGGCTGCTACAGTATGTATACAACCTGGTCCCCAGAGGCCAGTACAAATCTGGAAAAGGCTCCAGTGTAGTTGGCCTCACAGCCTATGTGATGAAAGACCCTGAGACCTGGCAGCTTGTCCCCTAGACAGGTGCCCTTGTCTTGAGTGACAATGGTATATGTTGCATCGATAAGTTTGACAAAATGAATGAAAGCACAAGGTCCGTGCTGTATGAGGTCATGGAACAGCAGACTCTGTCTATTGCAAAGGCTGGGATCATCTGCCAGCTCAATTCGCGCACCTCTGTCCTGACAGCAGCAAATCCTATTGAGTCTCAGTGGAATCCTAAAAAAACAGCCATTGAAAATATCCAACTAAGGCACACATTGTTGTCAACGTTTGACCTCATTTTCCTCATGCTAGACCCTCAGGGTGAGATATATGACCGGAGTCTAGCTCATCACCTGGTTTCATGGTACGACCAAAGTGAGGAGCAAGTGAAGGAGGGGTTCCTGGACATGGCAGTGCTGAAAGACTACATTGCATATGCCCATAGTACCATCACGCCCCCGCTGAATGAGGAGGCCAGCCAGGCTCTCATTGAGACTTATGTAAACATGAGGAAGATCAGGAGTAGTGGGGAGATGGTTTCTGCTTTCCATCAACAGCTAGGGTCATTAATTCGCTTAGCAGAAGCCCATGCTAAAGTAAGATTTTCAAACAAAGTTGAAGCAATCAATGTGGAAGAGGCAAAATGTCTCCACCAGGAGGCTCTGAAGCAGTCTGCAACTGATCCCCATACTGGCATTGTGGATATTTCTATTCTTACTACAGGAATGAGGGCCGCTCATCTTAAACGGAAAGAAGAATTAGCTGAAGCATGGAGAGAACTTAATTTATTTAAGGGTAAAACACCAGTCCAGTACCAACAGCTGTTTGAAGATATTCAGGGACAATCTGACACAGCAATTACCAAGGACATGTTTGAAGATGCAGTGCATGCTTTGGCTGATGATGATTTCCTAACAGTGACTGGGAAGACTGCCTGCTCTGAGCTGCATGGCCCTTGGACTAGAGTCAGTCACTGTTGTTATTGATGCAAATGGAGTCTGAAAGGCAGTATTTCACTATATAAGCATCTATTCCTGGGATTTATTTTGTTGGTAAATGCATGTTTTCACCTTTGTTTAGACATTTTAGATTGTCAACATATACAGTAGATGTTATATCCTTGATATGCCATATTTTTTAAGCAGCTTGCTTCTTACCTATTTGTACATAGAAAGCCTAAGCCCAGTTTTGGAGGTTTCTTTTAATCTGGGGGCTTTGCCTTTGTTGTGTTGTAGTGCTGGGGATGAATCTAAGAGCACCATACATGCTGTGTGTATAAGCTATGTCTTTAGTGTGTGAAGAATTATGTGCTTGGCGGTAACAAACTGGTAGAGATGCGTTCTATATTGTGATATGATGGGCTAAGGACTTTTATAGCACCTAGACTTAACTTTCTTTACAAAGACTTTTTCCCATAACTATTATTAGAACAAAAATATGCTTGTAAAATTATTAGATCAAGTTGCCTTCTGTTTTTTTCCTAATATGTTAAATCATTTTCCTAAGTAAATAATAGAAAAGTAATATTTGGTTTAAAGTTATTTCTCATTAAGAACAGAACTTTGGTAAATACTATTTTTTTAAAAAAAATCATAATAGTACTTTATAGGTTATAAAAAATCAAGGTATGAATTTCATCAATTTTTTAGATCCTTAGATTATTAGTTTCAAAGCCATTGCAGCATTAAATCTTTTGTGTAAATATTACTACAATAAATCTCTAAATCATTTGAAAAAGAAAGAAAGAAAGAGTGAGAGAGAAAGAGAGAACAGAGAGAGAGAGAAAGAGAAAGAAAGAAAGAAAGAAAGAAAGAAAGAAAGAAAGAAAGAAAGAAAGAAAGAAAGAAGGAAAGAAGGAAAGAAGGAAAGAAGGAAGGAAGGAAGGAAATAAAGAAAGGTAAGAAAGAAGGAAAGAAAGAAAGGTAAGAAGGAAGGAAGGAAGGAAGGAAGAAAGGAAAGAAAGAAAGAAAGAAAGAAAGAAAGAAAGAAAGAAAGAAAGAAAGAAAAGAAAGAAAGAAAGAAAGAAAGAAAAGAAAGAAAGAATTGAAGAAGGCAAGCAAGCTGGACAAGCCCTGGAAAGCATGCCAGTAATCATCACTTCTTCATGTCTTATGCTTCAGTTTCTGCTTCCAGATTTCTTTCTTGAGCTCCTTCATTAATTTCCCTCAATTATAGGTTGTGAACTATAAGATGAAATAAAGCATTTCCTCCCTAGGTTACTTGTATTTATGGCACTTATAGAGACAACAGAAAACATGAGTTAAGTTGAGAGATTAATCTATGAAATCAGACCTTATGTGGGAAGTTTCTTTATGCACTGGATAGTGGTTAACACCTAAACACAATTTGTTACAGTACAAAGAATAAGCTATCCATGAAGTTATATAGTTGATCTCTATGACTCAGGGGCCATCACTGAAGAGGGCATGGGACGACTGTAAGAGCCTTGGAGAACCAGAAAAATAGTGTCTGTTGAACATGACAGGACCACTGTACTAATAAAATTCACAGGAGCTATGATTGCCTCCACAATCCCTACATAAGCTTAAGCTAGTCAACATGGAGGTAGAAAGGATTCATGAGCTCCCTCACCTCTTTCTTCCACTGCAAATGGAAAGCTGAATTGGGCTGAAACAGAACTGGGCCTTTTAGTTATGCACTAAGGAGAGGCTCATATTACCCCTATTCCTCTTGTTTAACTGTTTGCAACTGATGAATTCTGGGGAGTGGATGGCCATTGCCCTTCAGTTGTGTATCAAATGGTGAACTCATCATTATTCTGTGGGTAGTTCCAAATCTCTGTCTATACATCCTAGTCAAAATGAGAAGGCCACTAAGGAAAAAGAGGAACATTATGTGGAAATATAGGAAAGGGGTCTGTAGAGACGAGGGGAGAAAGAGGGACAGCAAGGATAAGAGGCAGGTGAGAGAGCATGGGTGTAAACAGAATACACTATACACATGTTTTAAATTTCAATGCACACATTTAATCAAAACAATAAAAAACAAATTAAAACATGACCTTAAAATGCTATATAAACATTCATAAAACCCTTATTAGAATGATTCTGAACTGCAGTCAATGTAGTTGTTTGCCAGCCAACAAAATAATGAACAAGATAGTCCCTGAGTAAAAGACATAACAAATCATACTACTGCAATGTAGATGCCCTATGTCTATGTGATGGAACACAATTCAGACAGAAAGAAGTGAACTATGTGGTTCAGCCTTAGAATGGCATACTCAGCAACAAACTTTCCAGCTGAAGAGTGAATGATATAAACCCAGAAAGGGAAACAACTGTGTAATGATAAAGGTGCTTTGATGGTCCCTGGGGTTAGAAGGTTGGAGCAGAAAAGATTGACTGATATGAATGTGAACACTACTTTGGTTCTGTGAGTGTTATGATTGAGGTTGGTAATTTAAATGGTGGCATTCAATGCTTAATATATTTACACTTTACATGAATGCCATTCATTTCTGATAGATAGATAGATAGATTGATAGATAGATAGATAGATAGATAGATAGATAGATAGATAGATAGATATGTCTCATTACAATTTAGATGATAAAATGCAAATTGAAATAAGTCTATATTGCATTCAAAACAGAAAGTTGGTAGGAACTATTTATCCAGTGCAGGAATCTGAGAAAATGTTTATCTACAGTGCCAGAATACCAGTGAAGATACAATCAGAACTAATTACTGACTGGTTGGTTGGGTGTAGAGAGAAGATAGCATTCAATTACATGAACAAGTGGCCAGAGGAGTCATTAACTGTGGTGGGAGAGAAGACACACACACACACACACACACCAAACACACACACACACACACACACACACACACACACACACACACAGAGAGAGAGAGAGAGAGAGAGAGAGAGAGAGAGAGAGAGAGAGAGAGAGGCAACCCTGATATTAAAAATTGAAAACTGAGAAAAGAGTGAAATGTAGAAGCTACTAATGCCCAATTATGGCCAAATCTCTGACAGTTAATTGGACAGTTAGCATTACATATTTTCCTTCCATAAACTATCAAATAGTTTCTGATTAAAGTTCAATGGGCTCACCCCTTCAATAATAGTTCAGTCTAATGATATGCAAAAATGACAAAGATCAAAGAACATTTCCTCTTAAAACTAATTATAAATTTTCACAGAGGCACACACAGGTAAACCTACAATGTTATTTATTTTTTATTTTATGTCATTGTTTTCTTTCTTGTTGGAACTTTTAAAATTCTCTCTGTGAGAAAAATGCTTAAATTATTAAATGTTATCAATTGTGATATAATTCCTAGATGATTTCCTGTATTAGAGGAATACAGTGGATAAAACAGTAGTACCCAGGAAGATGCAGCCCACTGTTGAACTCATGTAGGAGAAAGGATGAGTCACAAAAGTCAAGGAATTACTTACACACATGAATAAGTTCATTTTTTAGGTCCAGATGATCATGTTTAAAATAAAGCTAAATATTTAACATAAAAATAAACTAAATATTGCATATAATCAGTAGAATAATCTAAAAAATCTATTGTTCCAACCCTGCTCATTCCTAATGTCATTAGAATGTGTGCTCTGCTTCATTTGAACACTGAGGGTAAAAGATTATTTATATTTTAACTTTGTAAATAATGAATCTTTGGGGAAAAAGCAGATTAATAACCCAAGTGAGCAACACCATTAGCTTCTCAACACTTACAGCTCAGCGCACAGAACTCATCATAGATTTGCTTTACCTGACTGACGGTAAGGATCTTGCTGGAGTCTCTTTTTGTATCAGATAGGGAAAGACTTAACTTGAGCATTTTCACTGATGGAAAAGAAGATTCTTGGGATCTACTTCATTACTGACTTGTAATCATGTGTCCCTATTTCTATAATCATATGCACACACATAAATTATACTTGAGAACAAAGCATTTACATTGTGAGACATATAGGTAAATGCACATTATAAACAAACATTGATGTGAATCATAAGTTTATCAACTTTTATTTGAAAAAAATAGTTTTGTTCCATCATTAGTAAAAAGGGAAAATGTAGTAAAACTAGTAATTGATTCACTTGGATTAGGAAAAGAATACATAAAAAATGTGAATTTTGGTAAGGACTGAATAAGTTATAGACATAGTTACTATACACTTTATGAGCAAGAAAACCTTGTAACTATGTAAGAATAGCAGGAAACTTGACAGCATGCGATAGGGATCTAGTATCATGAAGAGAAAATCAGTTTACCTAATGGCAGTTTGAAATATACTTACTAAAATTAACTTTAAATTGATATTGGATCTTGTCAAAACTAACTCTCTTATCTCTCTTAATTTCTGGGCATCCTTTACAAAATTATCTGAAATAATATTGGGATTGGAGGAAGAAGGGAGTCCATGGATATCCTTACTGGTCAATTATCTTTCACTTGATAGAACTATCTCTGAGAAGCACATAACTAAGAGAAACACTGAAACAGAATCTTAGAAGAAATCCAATTTGTCCCTCCTCTAATCTAGGACATAGTAGCAATGCCTCTAAGTTTGCTGTCTCTTTAGAGATTGAATATAGCTTTAACATATACCATTCTCCGAGAAAATTCTTCTTTGGACAACACTTTCTTCAGAGCTGCTTTCATGGCCTCATTTCTCAAGCTGTAGATGAGTGGATTGAGTGTTGGGGGTATCACAGTGTAGAATATGGAGAATATGAGGTCCATTGCTGACAGGGAATCTGAAGGAGGTCTTAGAAATTCAAAGCCTGCAGCTGAGAGGAAGAACACGACTACAAACAAATGTGGTAGACAGGTGGAGAACACCTTAGTCCGACTATCAGCTGATGGAATTCTCATCACAGTTGAGAAGATCTGAGTATAGGAGAAGACTATGGCGATTAAACAGACAAAGGCTGTGAATGTTGTAAATGCAGCCACTGCAATCTCATTAATGAATTCATAAGAACAAGCTAGTTTTAGCATTTGGGGAATGTCACAGAAGAACTGGTGAATAATTCTCTTCCCACAAAGAGGAATTGAGAAATTAACACCTGTGTGTAGGAGCCCAGATAGTCCTCCAGCCATCCATACAGCTATCACTGCACACTTGCAGGCATGGGGATCCATAATTGTCTCATACTGCAGTGGCTGACAGATGGCAACATACCGGTCATAAGACATCACTGTGAGAATAGCTACTTCTGATGAGGCCAGAGCTATGAAGAAGAAAACCTGAAGCATACACTGACCAAGAGAAATGAAACCATTGTCCGTGAGTGAGTTTGCAATAGACTGAGGAACAGTAACAGAGATGAAGCAGAGATCCAAAAGAGAGAGGTGCTTCAAGAAATAGTACATGGGAGAATGCAGACGTTGGTCCAAGGTGATGATGATGATAATGAGCAGATTGCCCATGATGGCCAACAGGTATGTGATCAAAAAGAGCACTGCGTGTAAAATCTGAAGGTTACGCTCATCAGAGAACCCCATGAGGAGGAATCCAGTCTTGAAGCTCACATTCATTATGGTCACTCTTGAGACTCAAAGTTTAACTCTATTTAGGAAAAGCTAGAAGAAAACTACTGATAGCAAGAAGAACTTGTCATCACTGGTTTTAGTGAGCATTCAGTTCTAACAAATATTTAGCAATTTCCTGGAACTAGAAACCTTAAATGTAATCAACAAGTCTTAAGAATTTTCTGGAATAGAGCCTGACTTGTCAATATTAGAAAAAACTGAATGGCTGAAATTGCTTTACTTAAATAAAGGCAGTGGAATGAGGTCATATAGTAACCTTTGTACATAGGACCTTAGCATCAAAGTAATATATTGCAGCCTCTTCTGATGAGTATAGAAAACTCTGTTACTGGTACATACTATACATGATTAGAAACAACCCAGAATAAATGTAAGAAAGATGTCAGTCACTTCAGTGAGACAGCCGTGTACTAAGTTCTTCATTTTCTTATCTGCGCAGGAATAAAGTTCTTTCTGCCTTTTTTTCCTTTCCAAACCAGTGTTTAGTCTTTGGTCATTTGTATTCAATATCAGTGACTGCTTTGTTACAGTATGATGTTTTCTCTCTCTCTCTCTCTCTCTCTCTCTCTCTCTCTCTCTCTCTCTCTCTCTCTCTCTCTCTCTCTCTTTCTCTCTCTCTCAACTGCTCATATTGATCACTGTCTTTCCTATGTTCTCTATCTATCTATCTATCTATCTATCTATCTATCTATCTATCTATCATCTATCTCTATATATTATATAGATAGATATTACATCTCATCCATCTTAGACAAAAGCCCTTGTTCCATCCTCAGCATTCTCTTATAGTTTCCTTTCTCTTGCTTCTTTGCTCCTATTTCAGATCCTCAAATTCATGGTTAGCTATCTCCCACTGGGTCAGGTCCACCTCTACCTGTCACATCTCTCTCACCTTCTCATTCAAACAACTAATTTTTTTCTTTAGTTATTACCTCTTGTTATGTTGTTGTAGATGACTCTTTCATCTTCTGCAGTTTCATTCTTCAACTTTATGCAGTTCCAATAGTGCTTCCATGTGGTGCTGTGCTGAGCTGTGAAGCAAAACACCATGATTTTCTTAATTTCATACTTAGTCTCTGATGATTTTATTATTATAAATGTTATCCAAAAACTTTGGCATG
Source organism: Mus caroli (assembly GCF_978045245.1). NCBI lineage: Eukaryota > Metazoa > Chordata > Mammalia > Rodentia > Muridae > Mus > Mus caroli. Next base: position 55,941,572 of record NW_028227273.1, read on the forward strand.
CCAAACATTATCTTCCCCAAGATGTTTCCTGACTGACCTTCTATCTCGTCACTCATTATTACTTATCAAACCCTTTCAACAACCTGTATTTAATAATGATGATTTCTTAGACTACTCTCAAAGAATCAATCATACTGTAAGGCTATGCTGTTTTGTTTTTCCTAAATCTTAGTTTGATATTTGAAACTTCAATTTCAAAGTGAATTTTGATGTTTGGTATTTGAAAGTCTTCCTATGAGATCCCATCTACTTTACTTGCAAAAATATTTGATAATTCTAAGACAGTCATGCTATTTCTCTGGTTTAAAATTCTTCTGAGCTTAACAGGCAGTCAAAGAAGTGCGTACTCATGGTAGCCCAGATCATACGCACCGAGGTGACTATAATTCATGCAACTTTTGTAGCTTAACTCCCTGCATGTATTTTCCAGCCTATTCAAGTTATTCTGTGAGGAAGGAGATTAAGTCTTATTAGAAGTCATAGCTCTGATACCTGACATGGATACTTGCTTATGCTGCTTAAATCTCAGGTGCATCTTACAGAATTAGAAGAAGTTTCACTCACCAATGCTGATCTTAGTTGGTAGGAACAAATTTCATTGCATCCTTGAGACAGAGCATCCTTGTTCTAGTATCAAGCTGTAGGATTTTCTTATAAGGAGAAGACTAAGGAGCTTTCAAACGTGATATGAAGCAAAGGATGCTTTAACTTCTCATTAGGTTCATGGTACCTGAAGCTGCCCAGGCACCAGGGGATATGCTGTTCCTCTAGGCTGGCTCTCAGAAAAACACTGTGAGTGCAGAGTGTGGAATTTTGAGGAGCTCTTCCTCAGGGAGCTCACCCAGTGGAGACTCTTAATTATTCTCTTGATTTAACTGGATGTTGTAATCCAAGTACTAAAGGTAAGGAAAAGAAATAGTTTTTAAAATCTGCTTTCTGAAGTTTATGTTTATAGAGTTATATATGAAAAGAACCTTTTTCCTTTATTTTTTTATTTCAGTTAATTTGTCATTGATAAACTCATGCACATTTGTATAAGCTTCACACAAATAAGCAAATATTTAGTAGATGTTTGTATATATTAATTCTCAATTACAAGAATTCTTAGCATTAAACCATGTTAGCCTTTTATGAGTTCCAACCTTCCAACGAACACCACTTCTTTTTTAAAATCACTGTAAAGGTGATTCATTTCAAGTCTCCATTTTAACAAGTAATGAGCTTTCCATGTGAAATATCTCTCACAGGCTCATATGTCTGAATGCTTGGTGCCTAATGGGTGGCATTGTTCAGAAGGTTGTTGGAATTTTAGGAAGATTGTGTTTCTTTAGATTATGTTGTATGTTTGGACCAGGCATTGAGGTTTTCTAACCTGGGCTCCACTTCTTTTTTTTAATTAATTAATTAATTAATATTTATTTATTTATTTATTTATTTATTATATGTAAGTACACTGTAGCTGTCTTCAGACAGCACCAGAAGAGGGCATCAGATCTCTGTTATGGGTGGTTGTGAGCCACCATGTGGTTGCTGGGATTTGAACTTCGGACCTTTGGAAGAGCAGTCGGGTGCTCTTACCCCCTGAGCCATCTCACCAGCCCCCTGGGCTCCACTTCTTCTCTCTCTGCTTCTTCCCTATTGATGCAATATGACCAGCAGCCTCATGCTCCTGCTACCATGTCTTCCTCAGTGATCGAAGTATCTTCTGAAACTTTAAGCCAACATAAACTCTTTATTCCAAAAGTATCTTACTGGTCATTTGATCACAACAATGCAATAGCTAATAGAGAAAGTGGGACAGTCTTCAAAAGCATGTGGTCCTAGCCAGAGCAATTAGACAACAAAAGGAGATCAAAGGGATACAAATTGGAAAGGAAGAAGTCAAAATATCACTATTTACAGATGATATGATAGTGTATATATAAGGGACCCTAAAAATTCCACCAGGGAATCCCTAAGCCTGATAAACAACTTCAGTGCAGTAACTGGATATAAAATTAACTCAAACAAATCGGCCTTTCTCTACATGAAGGATAAACAGGCTGAGAAAGAAATTCTCACGTGCTGAGTTATATTGTTTGTGACTATTATGAACAGGGTTGTTTCCCTAATTTCTTTCTCAACCTGTTTATCCTTTGAGTAGAGGAAGGCTACTGATTTGAGTTAATTTTATATCCAGCTACTTTGCTAAAGTTCTTTGCCAGGTTTAGAAGTTCTCTGGTGGAATCACTTAAGTATATTATCATATCATCTGCAAATAGTGATATTTTGACTTCTTCCTTTCAAAATTGTATCCCTCTGACCTCCTTTTGTTGTCTAATTACTCTGGCTAGTACTATATTGAATAGGTAGGGAAAGAGTGGGCAGCATTGCCTAGTGCCTTACTTTAGTGGGATTGCTTCAAGTTTTTCTCCATTTAGTTTGATGTTGGCTACTGGTTTGCTATATATTGCTTTTATTATGTTTAGGTATGAGCCTTGAATTCCTGATCTTTCCAAGACTTTTATCATGACGGGGCGTTGGATTTTGTCAAATGCTTTCTCATCATCTAATGAAATGACCACACATTTTTTCCATTGAGTTTGTTTATATAGTGATATATTGATAATATATTGATGGATATCCATATATTGAACAATCCCTGTGTCCCTGGGATGAAGCCTACTTGATCATGATGTATGATCATTTTGATGTGTTGTACTTGGTTGCGATAAATTTATTGAGTATTTTTGCATTGATTTTCATAATTGAAATTGGCCTGAAGTTCTTTTTCTTTGTTGGGTCTCTGTATGGTTTAGGTATCAGAATAATTGTGACTTCATAGAACAAGTTGGGAACAGTGCCTTCTGTTTCTATTTTGTGGAATAGTTTGAGGAGTATTGTATTGGTATTAGGTCTTCCTTGAAGGTCTAATAGAACTCTACAGTAAACCCATCTGGTCCTAAGCTTTTTTTTTTTTTTTTTGATTTGGAGACTATTAATGATTATTTCTATTTCTTTAGGGAATATGGGACTGTTTCAATCATTTATCTGATCCTGATTTAACTTTAGTATCTGGTATCTGTCTGGAAAATTGTCCATTTCATCCAGATTTTTCAGTTTTGTTGGGTATAGGCATTTGTAGTAGGATCTGATGATTTTTTTGGGTTTCCTAAGTTTCTGTTGTTATATCTTCTTTTTATTTTCTGATTTTATTAATTTGGGTACTGTCTCTGTGCCCTCTGGTTAGTCTGGATAAGGATTTATCTATCTTGTTGATTTTCTCAAAGAACCATTCCTGGATTTGTTGATTCTTTGTATAGTTCTTTTTGTTTCTACTTGGTTGATTTCAGCCCTGAGTTTGATTAAGTCCTGCTGTCTGCTCCTCTGGGTGTATTTGCTTCTTTTTGTTCTAGAGCTTTCATATGTACTGTTAAGCTGCTAGCATATGCTCTCTCCAGTTTCTTTTTGGAGGCACTCAGAGCTATGAGGATTCCTCTTAACAGTGTTTTCATTGTATCCCATATGTTTGGGTATGTTGTATTTCCAGTTTCATTAAATTCTAAAAAGTCTTTAATTCCTTCCTTCCTTCCTTCCTTCCTTCCTTCCTTCCTTCCTTCCTTCCTTCCTTCCTTCCTTCCTTCCTTCCCTCCCTCCCTCCCTCCCTCCCTCCCTCCCTCCCTCCCCCCTCCTTTCTTTCTTTCTTTCTTTCTTTCTTTCTTTCTTTCTTTCTTTCTTTCTTTCTTTCTTTCATTCTTTCTTTCTTCCTTGACCAAGTCATCATTGAGTAGAGCGTTGTTCAGCTTCCATGTATATGTGAGCTTTCTGTTGTTTTTCTTGCTATTGAAGACCAGATTTAATCTGTAATGATTTGGTAGGAGGCAAAGGTTTATTTCAATCTTCTTATATATGTTGAGGTCTGGTTTGTGACTGATTATATTATATGGTCGATTTTGGAGAAGGTAACATGACATGCTGAGAAGAAAGTATATATTTAGGATGAAAATATTATATAGATATCTTTTAAACCCATTTGGTTCAAACTATTTTAGTTTCACTGTGACTCTTTAGTTTGTGTTTCCCTGATTTGTCCATTGATGAGAGTGGGGTGTTAAAGTTCCCCACAATTATTGTGTGAAGTGCAGTGAATGCTTTAACTTTAGTAAAGTTACTTTTATGAATGTGTGTACCCTTGCATTTGGAGTATAGATGTTCAGAATGGAGATTTCTTCTTGGAAGATTTTTCCTTTGATGAGTATGAAGTGTCCTTCCTTATTTTTTGATGATTTTTGGTTGAAAGTCAATTTTATGCGATATTGGAATGGCTACTCCAGCTTGTTTGTTGAGACCATTTACTTGGAAAATTGTTTTCCAACCTTTTACTCAGAGATAGTATATGTCTTTGACACTGAAGTATGTTTCCTGTATGCAGCAAAATTCTTGGTCCTATTCATGTATCCAGTATATTAATCTATGTCTTTTTATTGGGGGAATTGAGTCCGTTGATGTTAAGAGATACTTTTTTTAATTAGATATTTTCTTTATTTATATTTCAGATGTTATCCCCTTTCCTAGTTTCCCCTCTGAAAATCCCCTATCCCCTCCCCCTCCCCCTACTCCCCAAGCCACCCACTTCCATTCCCAGTCCTGGCATTCCCCTATACTGGGGCATAGAACCTTCACAGGACCTAGGGTTTCTCCTCCCCTTGATGATCCACTAGACTAGCCTCAGCTACATATACAGCTAGAGCCACATCTCCCACCATGTGTTTTCTTTTATTGGTGGTTTAGTTCCAAGGAGCTCTGGGGGAATTGATTCATTCATATTGATGTTCCTCCTATGGGGCTTCAGATCCCTTCAGCTTCTTTCGTACTTTCTCTAGCTTCTTCATTGGGGACCTTGTACTCTGTCCAATGGATGATTGTGTGCATCCACTTCTGTATTTGCCAGGCATTAGCAACGGCCCTCAGAAGACAGCTATATCAGGCTCCTGTCAGCAGGCTCTTTTTGGCATCTGCAATAGTGTCTGGGTTTGGTAGTTGTTTATGGGATGGATCCCCAAGTGGGGCAGTCTCTGGATGGTCATTCCTTCAGTCTCTTCTCTGAAATTTGTCTCTGTAACTCCTTCCATGAGTATTTTGTTTCCCCTTCTAAGAAGGATTCTGAGCATTTGGGCTGATATCCACTTATCAATGAGTGCATATCATGTGTGTTCTTTGTGATTGAGTTACCTCACTTAGGATGATATCCTTTAGCTCCACCCATTTGTGCAAGTATTTCATAAACTCATTGTTTTTAATAGCTGAGGAGTACTCCATTGTGTAAATATACCAAATTTTTTGTATTTATTTCTCTGTTGAGATACATCTGGGTTCATTGCAGCTTCTGGCAATTATAAATAAGGCTGCTATGAACATAATGGAGCATGTGTCCTTATTACATGTTGGAGCATCTTCTGGGTATGCCTAGGAGTGGTATTGCTAGATCTTCTGGTACTACTATGTCCAGTTTTCTGAGGGACCGCCAAACTGATTTCCAGAGTGGTTGTACCAGCTTGAAATCCCACCAGGCAAAGGGCACTGTCAATAAGACCAAAAGGCAACCAACAGATTAGAAAAAGATCTTTACCAATCCTAAATCTGATAGGGGGCTAACATCCAGTATATATAAAGAACTCAAGAAGTTGGACTCCAGAAAACCAAATAACCCTATTTAAAAATGAGGTATAGAGATAAACAAAGAATTCTAAACTGAGGGATACGGAATGGCAGAGAAGCACCTAAAAAATTGTTCAACATCCTCAATGATCAGTGAAATGCAAATCAAAATAACCCTGAGATTCCACCTCACACTAGTTAGAATGGCTAAGATAAAAAACTCAGGTGACAGCAGATGCTGGCGAGGATGTGGAGAAAGATGTTAAGAGATATTAAGGAATAGTGATCGTTGCTCCCTGTTATAATTGCTCTTATTTTTATGTTTGTTTTGTTATCTTCTTTTGAGTTTGTTGAAATATTACTTTCTTGCTTTTTCTAGGGTGTAGTTTTTCTCCTTGGGTTGGTGTTTTTCATCTATTATCTTTTGTATGGCTGGATTTGTGGAAAGATATTGTGTAAATTTGGTTTTGTCATGGAATATCTTGGTTTCTTCATCTATAGTAATTGACAGTTTTGCTGGGTACAGTAGTGTGGGCTGGCATTTGTATTTTCTTAGAGTCTGTATGAGTTCTGTCCAGGATCTTCTAGCTTTAATAGGCTCTGGGGAGAAGTCTGGTGATAAGTCTGCCTTTATATTTTTGACATTTTTCCCTTACTACTGTTAATATTGTCTCATTGTTTAATATATTTGGTGTTTTGATTGTTATATAACAGGAGGAATTTCTTTTCTGCTTTAATCTATTTGGTATTCTGTAGGCTTCTTGTATATTCATAGGCATCTCTTTTTTATGGTTAGGGAAGTTTTCTTTTATAATTTCATTGAAGATATTTACTGACCCTTTAATTTGGGAATCTTCACTCTCTTTTATGCCTATGATCCTTAGGTTTGGTCTTCTCATTGTCTGCTGGATTTCCTGGATATTTTGGGTTTGGAGCTTTTTGCATTTTGCATTTTCTTTGGCTTTTGTGTCAATGTTTTCTATTGTATTGTATTCTATTCTTCTGCACCTGAGATTCTCTCTTCTATCTTTTGTATTCTGTTGGCGATATTTGCATCTATGACTCCTGGTCTCTTTCCTAGATTTTCTATCTCCAGGTTTCTCTCCCTTTGTGATTTCTTCATTCTTTCTATTTCACTTTTTATATACTGGTTGGTTTTGTTCCATTCCTTCACCTATTTGGTTGTGTTTTCCTGTAATTCTTAAAGGGATTTTTGTGCTTTCTCTTTAAGGTCTTCGACCTGTTTATCTGTATTCTCTTGTATTTTCTTTAAAGGAGATATTCATGCCCTTCTTAAATACCTCTATCATCATCATGAGATCAGATTATTTCAAATCAGAGTCTTGCTTGTTTTGGGGTAACCAGGGTTTGCTGTGGTGGGAGAACATGGTTCTGATGATGCCAAGTAATCTTGGTTTCTGTTGCTTATGTTCTTGCACTTGCCTTTCGCCATCTGGGTATCTCTGGACTTAACTGGTCCTGCTGTCTCTGAGTTTGGCGTGTCCCTTTTTCAAGCCTGTGTGTCAGTATTCCTGGGAGACTAGTTCTCTCCTAGAGGAGTTTGGATATGGAGAGCTATGCTACAGTGTCAGCTCTAGAGTATAGATAGAGACCAGAAGAATTTTGTCCCCATCTGATCCTTGGTTCCTGTGTTCTGATGGTTCTGTGGGTGTCCCTCTTGGGCCAGGAATTTGAATAGAAATATTGGTCTTACCTGTGCTCACAAATGTTTAGGCACTCTTGGGCATAGAGCTCTTTCCTGGTGATATTTGTGTATGTAGTTCTGTGGTACAGGATCAGCTCTGGGAGCAGAAAGAGACTGGAAGACTCTTGTCCCAGGCATCCCCTTGCTCCCTGTGTCCTGAGGGTTCTGGAAGAGTTCCTTTGAGCAGCAGTGGTGATCCTACCTATACTCACAGGCCTGTTAGCACTCCTGGGATGCTCACTCCCTGCTGACGCTTTTTGGGTATGGAGTCCTGTGGCAGAGGATCTTCTATAGGCAGTGATGTTACATATTCTTTAATGCACTTAACCTTGTATTTAGATACATTAAATTCCTTTTAGTGTGGGGACATCATAGCCAGCCCTAACCTCATGTCACTGTGCTACTGGTGTTATTGCCTGCTCTATTCCAGTCAATTAGTGACATTTCCCCCATAGTGCTTATCCCTATGTAATACTTACACATGACTTTCAAGGGGTCACTAAAGAAAATTAAAATGTCATCAGGCATCCATTAAGGGTCATTGACCTTTGCTCTGGAATGCCTAAGATATTTTAGTGTCCTGCTTGTGAGATAAGAATAAGATAATGCTGTTCCTGCTTCCTTCTTTTGTAATCTTTGCTTTGTGTATAGGATTGAAATAGTCTTTTTATTACTATATAGCAGGAAAGAGAAAGAACTGAGGAAGTAAAACAATTTCTTGTTCAGCTATGAATTCCATAGATAGTAGTAATGTAAACTTTACATACTCATCTTCATAAATTATTTTTTTAGCTCCTTACAGCACAGTATGTTTGGTTCTAAGGCTGCTGTTATTTTGCTAGCATTAAGAATAAATTCATTCAATCTACATTTGAGTCAAGTCTAAGTCTTTGGTCTTTTTCATTGGTTTCTAATGGTATAACACTAGGATATATTCATGTAGAAATATGAACTGTATTTATATGGTCAAAAATTCAAGGTGATTTTTTTTTACATCCAATCTCTGAAATACTTCTGGCAAGTGTGTGATGTGCATAGAATCAAATAGACCTTTTGTATTGTAAGTCTGGTGGTCCACCAGCCAAGTTTCAGCATCTCAGCACCATCTTATCTTACCTGTGGGAACTTACACCATCACCTGTCACTGCCAGGTGTGGTATAGTTCTGCTGTGGCTGTGAGTTGCATATTTTTCTACGTGACATTCACACTCTTTAAAAGGTCCCTCTCAACATCACAAATGTTTCTGTTTCCCTGTGTCTCAGTCTCCCTGTGTGTTTTTCTCTCTGTCTGTCTGTCTGTCTATCTGTCTGTATCTCTTTTTCCCATGTCCCAACTCCAAGGTTGCCTTCTGCTTCCCCTTCCTCCAATAATTCTCCTTTGTTAGACTGTTGCATAGTATGATCCATATAGCATACCTTGGCCTGGATCAGCAAAGGTCCAGTTGCTGCCTAATCCCAAAGTCAGTACTGAAGACTTGATAGGATATCCTGGTGCCTGTGTGCTCCTGTCTTGTGGGTCTGAGCTACTCTAGAACCCTATCTCTTATCCCCAGTCTGCATACAATGGCACTCCATCCATCAACTGGTGACTGATCCATCTCAGTTAGTGTAAATGCTTCTCTGAATCTCTGGTGGAGTTATCTACCTAGGAATCTTGGATGTGGCTTCATGTTTTCACTGGTTTTCACCTTCATGCTTCGTTGGTTAGTCCTGGTACCAGGGATCTACATATGCTTGTGCTTTTAGCCTTGACCCTTGGACTGTGAAGTGACAACTCACTGTCCAACTTGTGCCTTTCTTTTTTTACCTGATCTTCCCTAAATCCTTAGGATGCCTTGGACTTCAGGGTTTGGATCACCCTCTCTACCTCACCCATGGGAACTGCTTCATCCACCTCCTTGTTCCCCTTTGGGATTTTTCTGACCTCTGGTCAGAGGGCTCTCCAAGGTGAGGGGATATGCAGGTGTGGTGGCATCCTCTCAGAGTTGGTCAGGTGGGTTGATAGGGGGAAAAATCTATGAGGTGGGACTGGGACAGGCAACAGTTGGGGTGTAAATAAATAAAATAACCAATATAAAAAGAAAAGAATACCATAGATGTGCTATCGGGACTCTATAAGAGTCCTGCACCCAGTGCCCAACTTAAGAGCTTCTAAACTTATCTTCCCCTTTCAGTCAAGTTTGCCCTCCATACCCCTTAAATAATCAAAATAAAAATTGCTCATTCCCTATTTCTTTTTTCTTCACTCTGAGCCCTGTTTGTTTGTTTTGTCTCCCTACTCCTCCCACTGTGTTAAGGTGGGAGTAGGGGAAGAAAAAACAAAGGAGAAGGCCAGGTGTGGTATGTTCAGCACACACCTGTTGTCCTCTGCAGAGCCTGCTGAAAATAATCCTCTTAAGATATGCAGATCATTTGTGAATTTGATTCTAAATTCTAGATTTTTAAGCTACTGCTTTCCTCTAGCCCACCTTGTAATCATATGACTCTGGTCTTAGATCCCCCTCCCCCACCTCCAAATTCCTCACCCCTGGACCCCACACCAAATATTTTAAGATTATGCTTGCTGTGAACTCTTATCTCAAGATTTGTAAATTGCTCATTGGGTATGGTTTAAAATCTATATAATCTGTAACATAATGTGGCTTTAAATTTATAACAAAAGGTTTATTCTGTACCCTTTCTGGCCCATCTTCCTTCCCTCCTGCTCTCTCCTGGGTATCTCTGTCTCTCAGCTGAAGTCCTGCAGCTTCAGCTTACACTTCACTCTTGGAACTTATAGGAATAGTATTCTGCTTTGCAACTTCCTCTCTGTGTTCCTCCACTGACTCAGATTTTATTACAACAACCAATGGCCAAAAATTGGCAAACTTGATTTTGAAGTTCCCACAAATCATTAACAACTTCTGTTGCCACAAACAAATGATCCTCAAATATTTTAAATTTAAACTTGCTCTAGTTTACACTTCCAAAAGTCCCTTAACTCTGAGGTTATACTTCCCATTCTTAGAAATCTTTTATCTTTATGATTTTTTTTTTTGCACTCTACTCTCAAAAAAGTGTCTTAAGATTATTCTGTAAATTCTTTTCTCAGGATTTGTAAGTTATTGTAGATAATAATATATATCTATATCTATCTATCTATCTATCTATCTATCTATCTATCTATCTATAATTTTAACCACAAGCCTTTTATATAACATATCTTAATATTTGTATAGGTAGTAAAATAGTTGTTTTTAAATGATAACCATGTGGCTCTCTTCTATCTTTGCTGGTGATCTTATCAGGATTTAAGCAGTCACATGGCTGGCAACTGTCTTTACTAAGTTAAAGAGTACATGATATGTGACCTCACCATCTTAAGATGACCACATTGCATAAAGCAACAATTGTAAAACTTCTTAGTCCTCCTTCCAGTCTGGGCCGATGCCCTGAGTAGACCTTGGGCACATACTCTGCAACCAGTCCCACTATACCCAAAGGAAGATCCACTCTCAGGTGCTTCAACACACCCAGGATCATAGGATCACAAGATTCCAGGAGCTTGGTCACACCAGGATATCAGGGTCCCAGAGGCAGCTTGACTCCCAGGAGCTCTTACACATGCAGGAACTTAGGATCATAGTATTCCAGCATCACAGAATCACAGAAACAGCTGAACTCTGAGGAGTTATGACACAACCACAATCACAAGAAGGACAGGCTCCAGTCAGATATAACAAGCATAAGAATATAAGCGACAAAACCAACGTTACTTGGCATCATCAGGATCCAATTCTCTCACCATAATAAGTCCTGGATACACCATCACATCTGAAAAGGCAAGATTTGAATCTAAAATCACTTTTCATAATGGTGATAGAGGACTTTAAGAAGGACATATATAACTCCTTTAAAGAAATACAGGAGAACACAGGTGAACAGCAAGAAGCCCTTAAAGAGGAAAGTCAAAAATCCCTTAAAGAATTACAGGAAAAAAATAATCAAACAGGTGAAGGAAATTAACAAAACCATCCAAGATCTAAAAATGGAAATAGGAACAATAAAGAAATCACAAAGTGAGACAACCTTGGAGTTAGTAAACCTAGGAAAGAGATCAGGAGTCATAGATGAAAGCATCATGAACAGAATACAAGAGATAGAAGAGAGAATCTCAGGTGCAGAAGATACAGTAGAAAACGTCACATCAGTCAAAGAAAATGCAAAAAAGCAAAAAGCTCCTAACCCAAAACATTCAGGAAATCCAGCACACAATGAGAAGGCCAAACATAAGGATAATAGGTATAGAAGAGAGTGAAAGTTCTCAAATTAAAGGGCCAGTAATTGTCTTCAACAAAAATATAGAAGATAACTTCCCTAGCCATAAAAAAGAGATGCCTATGAACATACAAGAAGCCTACAGAATACCAAATAGGTTGAAGCAGAAAAGAAATTCCTCCCATTACATAATAATCAAAACACCAAATGTATTAAGCAAAGAAAGAATATTAAAAGCAGTAAGGGAAAAAGGTAAAGTAACATATAAAGGCAAGCCTATCAGAATTACACCAGACTTCTCCCCAGAGACTATTAAAGCTAGAAGGTCCTGGGCAGAACTCATGCAGACTCTAAAAGAATTCAAATGCCAGCCCAGACTACTATACCTAACAAAACTGTCAATTACCATAGACAGAGAATCCACTGACATGGATCCAATCCACAACAAAACCAAATTTAAATAATATCTTTCCATAAATCCAGTCCTACAAAGGATAATAGATGAAAAACACCAACACAAGGAGGAAAACTATACCTTAGAAAAAGCAAGAAATTAATCTTTCAACAAACCCAAAAGAAGATAGCCACACATAGTTCCACCTCTAACAACAAAAATAACAGGAAGTAACAATCACTTTTCCTTAATATCTCGTAACATCAATTGACTCAATTACCCCCAAAAGACATAGACTACCAGACTGGATATGTAAACAATATCCAGCATTTTGCTGCATACAGGAAATGCAACTGAGTGACAAAGACAGACACTACCTCAGAGTAAAAGTTTGGAAAACAATTTTCCAAGCAAATGGTCCCAACAAAAAGCTGGAGTAGCCATTCTAATATAGAATAAAATCAACTTTCAACCAAAAGTTATCAAAAACGATAAGGAAGCACACTTCATTCTGGTCAAAGGAAAAATCTATGAAGATGAACTATCAATTCTGAACATCTATGCTCCAAATGCAAGGGCACCCACATTCATAAAAGAAACTTTACTAAACCTCAAAGCACACATTCCACCCTATACATTAATAGTGGGAGACTTCAACACCCCACTCTCAGCAATGGACAGATCATGGAAATAGAAACTGAACAGAGATACAGTAAAACAAACAGAGGTTATGAATCAAATTAATCTAACAGATATTTATAGAACATTTCATCCTAAACCAAAAGAATATACCTTCTTCTCAGCACTTCATGGTACCTTCTCCAAAATTGTTCACAAAACAGGCCTCAACAAATACAAGAAGATTGAAATAATCCCATGTACCCTATTTGATACCCAAGGACTAAGGCTGGTATTAAATATCAATAAAAAGAACTAAAGGATATGAAAGACCTCAATTACTGATCAATGAATATGATGCTTTGCTTTGATCTGCTTGTGAACTTGGAAGAAGACTGCCCTCAGCACACCACAGGCAAGTTAGTGACATAACCATGCTAGATGTCCCCATGAGTGTTTTACAGCTAGGTTTTCAAGGGGGTAATGTCTCTTGTATTCATACAAATTAGTAGTGATTTCTTTTTCTGGAATATGAACTGCCTGCTACCAATATGCATCTGGGATTTCTTTCCAATACATTGCTTTAACTGAGGAGGTCCAGCAGTGTCTGTACATGTGGATACTCATCTATGACTCACAGCTCTGATGGGGTAGTCTCAGCCAAGCCACTCTCAACTGAATGTAGACATTAAACTGCTCCTTCAAAGACTTGGCTTCAGAATACTCTCAATACATCCAGTCACTTGGTATAAATATTACAATGAATAAAGTTAGCAAAAGTTGTTTTGAATTCGGGTGATTTTATAATAAATTAGGAATAGAAATAAATTTGAAAGCTACTCTAAACATGCAGGAGTAGAGGAGCATGTTTCTCAACTCTCAAACATGAAGTTAAATATTTTTCTGTATGAATTGTACTAATAAAACATCACATCACAATAAAGAATTTTTTAAAAAGAAAAAATATTCCTAGTCCTAATGAGCTCTCCATTTCTCATTGTATCTCCTTTTATTCTAAGGAAGCAACAAGGCTCAAATATTTTGAATTGGTACAAACTCATTTATGATGCTAGAAATTATATTTAATTTTAATTAAAATTATTTATAATTTTATTAATTATATTTGCTACAACATATTGTATATGATGATGACTTTTTGAGGCTATAAATGTCTATTCAGATTAATAAAAGGTAATTTACAATGTATGCCTAATGACTTATATCTTTGGTAACTGGTTAACACCAAGCTGCTAGAAAATTTGGAAAAGTAATAACATATGTTTGATAATCAAGATTTATAAATTTCTAAGGTCTATTCATGTTCACAGTAATAATTGATCTGCTTCCTTTTTATTTTAAGCTTTTACTATTTGGATAAACTAAGCCATTAACGCCCCCCCCCCAAATGCAATAACCTTTAATGGTGCAATATAAAAGGATCAGCAAAGTTGCAACTCCCTCTAAGGACTGTGTATGAAAGTTTTCTTTTGATACTAAAAGATCTTCAATTCAAAATTGTTATTTTTAAGCCTAAATGTAACAGATATGGAATATAAAGTCCTAGTCTTTTAAAGTAATTCGTAGACTTACTAAATTATTTTAAACTGTTAAGGATAATTAAGAAATGCAAGTTAATATTGTCAGTCATCTTATAAATGAAAAAAGTCTTTAATGTGTTCAGAACAATACTTGTCATGCTAATTAACTAAAGGAATAAGTCTTAGTCAGTTTTCAAAGTTAAGTAAGTAAAGCAAGAAATTAAATTAGGTGTACTTAATAGATGGTCATCAAACTCTTCAGAGATTTACAGAAAATTACATTTATAACATTCATTTAAAAAGCTTTGTATGATAGAGAGACATGCCATCTCCTGGCAGCATCTCTGATCTCCTCCAAAGAAGATGGGCACAGAAGAAAGTCCACCTGGAACTTGCTTTAAATGTATCAAAGCCAGCTACTGGGTGAAAAACTGCCCTTCACCTTGACTGCTCCCAGAGCACTGCCCAAACTGTGAACAAGCAGGAATTGAATTGCCTACTTTGCCTAAAAAGGTAGACCAGTTGACCCAAGCTCCTACCCTACAGGAAAATCTATGAGATTTCTGGGCCTGGCAACCAAAGACTGATATTGCACTAGGACCTCTGCCCAAATACCATGGAGGAACCTAGGATGACTATCCGGGTGACAGGGCAAGTCTCTGTCACTTTTAAAATTAACATATGTTCATTGATTCTTTATGAATTGCATATCATGTACCCTAATCTCACCCATTTTCCAGCCCTTCCATATCTGTCCTCCACCCTTGTAACCAGCACCCCCGAAAGAAAATTAAAAATAAAGAACAAAACAAACAAAAACTGAAATAAATCCATCTTTCTGTGGAAGCTTCAGTTTGTCTTGATGTGTCACACAGTATACACTTTTGCTCAAACAGCTTTACTTGCAAAGACTAATTGCAATGAGTCATCATTGATCTGGTTTGGAGCCTCTGGCTTCTGCTAACACATCAATACTAGACCCTCACCAAGAATCCTCTCAGATTTCCTGCTATTGTTCTGAGTCATGGAGATTCTTTAGGAAGTTCATTCATACATTCCAGGAGCTCATAAATGGTTTAGATGTTGGAATGGGCCAGCTCAAAGCCCTGGATCTAGGCCTGGGTAGTTGCTGAGTTGAACATCATGCCAGCTCTCCCACACCTACATCACCGGGGCCAGTTTTCATGTGAAAGGTGGAGCCAACTCTCTTTGGTACCATAGCCATCAAGGGGAGGAGACAGCTCCCATGTTGCCCATGCTAGATATTCAATTCTTTCCAAGATGAGGGGTGTGGACAGCTATCTCTATTGCCACAGCCAGTAAGGGGTAAAATCTGCTCAGGAAGCCCTCAGACATCAACATGGCTTCAGGCAGCAGATCTGAATGTCTGTGTGTCCTTTAGTGGTAACATAGGCCAAGCACATTGATACAAATCCCTGGTGAAACGGAACCATAAACCCAGGCATGGCAGCATGGGCACAGACATCACAATGATCTCAAGTGACAGCTTAGGCTTCTAATGTCAGGCTGTACCTCAAGATGTTTAAGTCTACAGTTCTGTCAAACTTCTCTGCTTCTCTTTCTCTCTCTCTCATCTCTCCACCATATACTGCATCAAAATGGCCCCCAGCCCAGGTAGTGGGTAGGCCTCTGGTTGTCTTCTGGCTGCCTGCCCTCTGCCATTCTTAATAGTTTCAGGAGTTGTTTGGTCTATACTTTCTATTTACTCAGGCAAAATCTACCCTTCTCAGATCTTTGATAGTGCTGATGATGAGGCTAGAGACATATTTATCAGAAAAACAGCAGCAAACAAGGCTTCAGATGCATTCTCAGCAATACTCCTAGAAGTCTATACACAATATATACTAGGTCTATATACAATATACCGTGTTACCAGACTCAGAAAAGAGATAAACTCACAAAACAGATTTCAATATAATGCTTTACTATTCCTTTATTTAAAGGAACTCATTTTACAATGATTATTCTCAGTAATCAACTATATGTGTCCTGTGATGAATAACAGGATAAAAAATTATAAAGTTTATTTTTGATCTAAAGATACAAGGGCTTATGTGAGGGAATATAAGGAAATGTTTTAAGGTCTAAGAGGGTGTTTTAACATATGTAAATGCTAATTATAAAGATTAGACAATATGAAAGCTTAAATTATGATGAAGTGATTTAAGGTATATAAACAGAATGAAAAATGCTTCAGATTTATTTCTCTCACTATGAAACTGTTATATTAAATCTTCAAAAGTTGGGCTGGTGAGATAGCTCAGCAGGTAAGAGCACTGACTGCTCTTCTCAAGGTCTGAAGTTCAAATCCCAACAACCACATGGTGGCTCACAACCACCTGTAATGAGATCTGACGGCCTCTTCCAGTGCTTCAGAGACAGCTACAGTGTACTTACATATAATAAAAAAGAAATCTTTTTTTAAAAAGTACATTTCATGTTTAAAAAAACTTCAGAAATTCAGGCTTTTAACATTAATCAATGGAGTTCTGATAAGATATTAACATAGCTCTGGTAAAGTACTAATAGTACTATTATTATCATTGTCACAAACTCAAGTTTATTTGTCTATCTATCTATCTATCTATCTATCTATCTATCTATCTATCTATTTATCTATCTACTTGGCTTTCTTCTTAGTATAGATTTAGAAGTGCTTCTCCTTGTGCAAAAAAAAAAAAAAAAGTCTTTCTAATCTATGTACATCCAGGCTTCTGGATAGAGGGGAATAGCCCCTCTTTCAAGGTTTATAGTCATACAGAAAATCAAGATCACAAATGAGCTTTTGTCCTTTTGCTTCATGGGAGGTTTCTGCCCATCCTAAGCTCCCCTTAAATAGAGTTCATGCTTTTAACACAAAATAATTTCCCAAGATTCTACCATGACACAAAAATGTAACTCCTCGATCTTTTCTACAATGTGGATTTTAGTACAAATTACAAACAATGCTATTGCTAACCTGTCTAAAACATCTCTACAGTGTTGGATTTCTGTACTTATTACAAACAGTGGTGTTGCTAACATATCTAAAACTGATCTTTTCCACTAGATGGTTTTAGCTCCCTTGTCAAAAATCAAGTGACCATAGCTGTGTGGATTCATTTCTGGGTCTTCAATTCTATTCCATTGATCTACCTGTCTGTCACTGTACCAGTACCATGCAGTTTTTATCACAATTGCTCTTTGAAATGTATATAAAGAAAATATCTAATAATAATAAATAAATAAATATAAAAAAACTGATCTTTTCTTATAAACATAAAATGTCCTTGTAAAGATAAGGGAATTTCCTTGAATCCACCTTTCATGGGTCAAATGGACTCCAGAAAAATATTCCTGTCAATCAAACCTGTTCCTGCCATCTGCTTATTCTTATGGATAGGATCCCTTCTCCCTTTTCTGATGTCTTGGGATTCACCTCACCCAACTCCCAGTACCATGGGCCAAAGAAAAAAAGTTTCCTGTAAACTCCTTAACTTTATCATCTGCCTCTAATTCATTCCAGCATCCTGCAAGGTCCAAATGTTACTTCCAAATCTGCATTCCAGACAGCTTCAACGTGCTAGCCCCAGACAGTTCATCCTCTCAGATTGTTTTGCCCAGGCCTGTACTTTCTGAGCCCCAGATCATCCCACAGAACCTAGACAGTGAACTAGCCCGCATTCCTAGGACTATGCATCTCCAAAGATATTATCAACTTCAGACAACAGGAAGCAGTATAAAGAGTACAGTAGCCTCATTCCTGCCTCACCATCACCCCTTTCAATTTTCTCACCCTTTTAAACAAACAAAATGGAAGAATGTTGTAAATCAGGAAGCCTAACTTTCAGGGACTTATGGCCAGCAGCTTGCATTATTACCTGCTGTTGCCAGATGTGGCATACTTTCATTGTCATTGTGAGCTCCATCTTTTCCTATGCAACAGGCACATCCTTTAAATGTCCCTCTAGATATCATGACTCTCATTTTCTCTGTCTCCCTATCTCTCTGCTTGCCTGTTTTAACTTCTCTTTTATGTCCCCACTCTAAGACAGCCTCTATCTCCCCCTTCCTTAATAAGCCTCTCCTGCTAGATCTGTTGCATCAGGTGTGGTCTATGCAGTTGGACCAGACTCACCAAGGTACCTTTTGCTGCTTAATCCTAACATGATGGGCTTGGGGAATTACATGAACATCTCCCAACAGCAAATCATTTCTTTGGTGATTTTGTTTAGAAATTCATACTACTGTTATAACTAAATGTATATGCTTATTCCAATATAAAATAAAAGTTTTAATATTTAATGCTTGAGTTTTATCTAGACTCTAAGGAAAACCTAAGAAAACTAAGATGTAATTTTTTCATTTACTCTCAACATCACATGGCCTCTGAGAATTAACACTGCTTGAAGAATGAACATTAATACTATGCACATGTTTGTTAATATAAGTTAGCATATATTTTCTGTTGTATTTTTGTGAGTCCCACATAATAAAAGGCAATAGTTTGTGAGAAATGCTGAGATACAAAGCTTTGTAGACTTGGGATTCTTTTTCAGATAATACTTAGCTGAGGAAATGGACTCTTTTTTTTTTTTTTTTTTTTTTTGTATAACAATGAGCTCCAGCTTCATTTGCAGTACCAATTGGAACCACAGGAAAAAGAAAAGCTACCCTGGCATCAGTGACAGGAAATGCAGCATTGTATTGCTTGTTTTAAAGATGGAAATATTGTAGTAGTCCTTGTACTGTAGTTCAATCATCCTTGTTCCGTTTCTGAGCACTTAGGTCTATAGCATGATACTGAGATGCACAAGGCTATGTGGGTACTCTGTAGGTTAACGAAGTACAGAATAAGTAAAAGACTCAAATAGGACTAATCTGTCCATCTGAAGAAAGACTCATCACATAGTTTCGGTTAATCAGTGTTGCTGAAAGAAGCAACTATAAAATATTTTTAAGTATGTTGCCTGGTAAACAAACAGAATTCACATACAAAAAAGAAAAGTCTCATGGATTTTAGCATCTCAATTGGCTGGAGTACTTTAAGTTATGGATGAGATTTTTGGACGTATTCTGTATTAGATGATATCTTCATGGATTTAATTCCACGTTTCCATAATTTTGGAAATATAGACCACTAATGTTGCTAATCACAAACCCATTTAATTTAAATTTCAGAATCTACAGTCTAGAACATTTGCTCCACAAAATTAAAAACCAGACGAAATAAAACAGTAAAACTAGAAGGGTTTTCAGAACACTTTAAAACATTTAATCAAGACCTTAGTCTATTACTTAGAAATAGTGACAGAAGTCTGGGAGAGATGGCTCATTGGTTAAGAGCACTGACTGTTCTTCCAGAGGTCCTGAGTTTAATTCTGAGCAAACACATGGTGGCTCACAAACATCTGTAATGGGATATGATGCCTTCTTCTGGTGTGTCTGAAGATAGCTAGAGTGTACTCATAAAAAACAAACAAATAAAAAAACAAAAAACCACAATGACAGTTACATTAAAAAAAAAGAAATAGTGATAGAAAAAAGAAGTAATATTTATTAGGTGCATGTTTAGACATTCACACCTTGTACTTTATAGTATATGATATATGTAAAGAAAACCTATAAATGTATACTCACAGTATGAAAATGACATTATTCATAATGAGCATATGTTCATGATTTTATAAATTATCATGCAGAAATTTGTGTAGATTAAATAAATGAGAAATAACTTTTTTTTCACTTAGGCACAGTAAGAACCAAATTCAACCTGTAAGCCCTACCTGCCCAAGGACCAGGTAACTTCCTAGAATGCTGGGAATTGTAGTTCTTGAAAAATAACAAAGCCACATGGAAATATGTTTGGAAATATGTTGGCTGTATGATTTTGTCCTTTAAAAGTCCCTGTGTCATATGAGTCATTGCCACTTTCTTGGATTCCAGAGAGTAGACCTGACCAGAGTCCATCATGGTCAGTATTTAATTCACGTATGCTTCAAGATTGACTCCAAATTGTGGAACTTGTTTTTCTCTTGTGAATCTTAGTATTAAAAACACATCTATGATTTCTTTTACTACTTCAATTTTTAAGTATTAAATTCAGTGTCCTTTTAGAAAAGTTCAAAGTACTTTCAAATATTACCTAGATGCCTTCACCCCATCTCTCTGCCCCCTTTTCTCTCCGTCATACACATTGAATTAAGCAAAAGTGTTGCTGCACACATTTGTTGATAAGAGTGACAAAAAATTATCTTACACATACAACTTAAACTGGTTGAAGAAATCATGTTTATGATTCAATATGATTTTTACTCCTATTAAGGCATCAGTGCTGGTATTTGCTGAACTCAATTCTCCCTTACAGTTTTACCCAATATGTATTTGTTAATCAGCCAAAAAGCAAATAGTTATAAAATATATAAAATATATCAATATAGACCAAAGTTTTTAATTTAATATTATTATTCTCACAACCATACATGGAAATAGAATATACATGCCTTGAATGCCTTTTCAAGTGTTTAAATTTCATGTGATTTAACCTTCTTCAGTTAGAACATTTTCAACATTCTAATTAGTTTTTCTTGTACAAATCATCACACTGTTCTGCCTTTTTTTTCCCCAAACTAGACATTTTTAAACCATGGCCTATTTATTGAGTAACAACTCCAAATTGTGTTGGGTATGGGATGAAATATTAAATAAGGTATACTTCAAAATAATTTATATTTAAAATTGTGATCTAAAATTTTCTTGCAGATTTTTTAAGTGCTTCAACATTAGTGTCTTTGCTGTGACTCAGAATCACAAATGTTATGGCTATGTGGTGTTGTATGAATCCTTCAATCACAGTGCTCAGTCTTGCTGCAGCTCAAGCATCCCATAAGGTTATTGCCACAATGAAAGATCTATTGCACTTTTATAAGTATGTAAATGCAGTATATGTTTAACCAATAGTTTACTGTTTCCTTCTTGGCCCAGTTACTCTTGTGATCTCTGTGGCATTTGATTGATGGTTCCCTCATGAATTCCAAGTCCAGAATTGTCTTTGAGAAGCAAATCTGTTAATTC
Source organism: Mus caroli (assembly GCF_978045245.1). Lineage (NCBI taxonomy): Eukaryota > Metazoa > Chordata > Mammalia > Rodentia > Muridae > Mus > Mus caroli. Next base: position 55,962,795 of record NW_028227273.1, read on the forward strand.
TTGCTTCTTTGATCTTTCTCTAGCTACTGCCTTGTCTTGACCCAAAACTCCTTTGTTAGTGCCCTCCTCAGGGCAGCCTTAACATCCTTATTCCTCAAAGTATAGATGAATGGGTTGAGGGTAGGTGTGACAATTCCATAGAACAGAGCCATGATCTTGCCCCTTTCATGAGAGTAGCTTGAGGGAGGCTGAACATACATACTGATAGCTGTGAAGTAGAAGAGGGAAACCACCAGCAGATGTGAAGCACAGGTATTAAATGCCTTCCAGCGACTCTCAGCAGAACGGAGTTTGAGCACTGCCTGAGCAATGAACACATAGGTACCCAGGATGAGGCTGAGAGGCACCAAGAGCAGCAAAGCTCCAAGAACATTAAGCTCAGCTTCATTCACACTTGTGTCAGTGCAAGCTAGTTTCAAAAGGGCTGGGACTTCACAGAAGAAATGGTCTATTACCCTCTGTCCACACCTGGGGGCTACCACAGTGAGGGTGGACTGCACAAGAGAGTTTGCAAATCCACTAATCCAGGTCCCTGTGGCCATATGAATGCACCGTTTCTGGTTCATGATGATAGGATAGTGAAGGGGCCTGCAAATGGCAGCAAAGCGGTCAAAGGCCATGATGGCCAGAAGGATGCATTCAGTTGAGCCCAAAGCCAAGAAAATATAGAGCTGGGCCACACAGCCACCATAGCTGATGGTCTTTTCAGGCCCTCTAAGGTTGACCAACATCTGAGGGACAGTGCTTGTAGTATAGCAGAGGTCCAGAAGAGAAAGGTTGGAGACAAAAAAGTACATGGGGCTGTCAAGCTGGGGGTCTAGGCGGGAAACCAGGATAATGGAGATATTACCAAATAAGGCAAAGATGTAGGCCACCAGAAAAATTACAAAGAGAGGTGTCTCCAGCCAAGGCTGGTCAGAAAATCCCAATAAGATGAAGTCATCTACTGAGCTCTGATTATTGATCCACATATTAGTATTAACAGCTAAAATTCTAGCTTTAGAATATCCTGTAAAATATCCAATTTCAGGGATAGTCACAATGGAGGAAACAATAGCAAATTAGAAGTAATACAGAGACATGGTTCTTGTTTTCTCTCCATATAATGTTGTCTCAGCATGGTTGTAGTATTGAAAGATTAGCAGTGTACCTAGGGAATGTTGCTTAATTAATGGCTGGTTAATTCAGGTTAGCTATTCTCTGTATTTTGGTATATTTACTTTTAAAATGCTTCAGCAGTAATACAATTGGCTTGACATGATGTGGGTATTTAGTAGCAACAACATAGTATATAGTATAGATTAACACCAATTTGGAGAAAACAGAGTTCCTCCAAACCACTTGAACAAAGTAGCACAGGCAGAGTGCAGTAGGTCTGTGCTTTAGACAGGGCTGAGGCACTTTGATACATCTATCTTTCTCACACTGAGAATAAGACCAGGAATCTCATGTAACCTGGAACATTTCACAAAACCTGGGTGATAAGATGTCATGTCAGGACTTCTTTTGTTGTTTCCAAGTTCTCCAGCCCATCCTATGGCAAGATAAAAAGCATCATAGAAGAACAAGGCAGAGGTTTAAGTAAGTTCTTAGAATTTCAGGCCTAAGATATTTGTAGATTGTGAACATGCTGTTTAAAAATATCTATATAAAGGACTTTTCATCTTAGAGAAACACCAGAGTTCCAAATGTTTAAATCCTTGTAGAATATGTGTATCAATTTCTAATTGCTCAGTGTTATCAGCACACACAAATGTACACATTTCCCTTCTGCCTCCTTTATTCTGAAATATGACTCACTAGTTCTACTGTCTATCATCTCAGCTGCCCCATTCAAATCTTGAAATTCCTTTATATTATCACTTATGAAAAGTAACCTCAATGGCCAATTCTTCTAATTCTTGTCTTAAATTTGTTTTTGTTGGGCTGGGAAACAACTCAGTTGGTAAAAGGCTTGTGACCCAAGCCATATAGCCCAAGGTTTATCACTGGAGCCTATATAATTAAAAACGCAATAAGGCCACATGTGGGGATAGTGGGCCATATCTGTAATCCCAATACTCCTCCAGTAAGATGGGAGACATGAGAATTTGCCAGAAGTTCATATGTTCATCACAGCAGCAGAAAAATAAGATACCTTGCTTTAAAACAATTTTAAGAAATGATTCCTGACATTTTCTAATCTTCCTCTCACAAGCCTTCACATGCAAATACCCACATTTATGTACAAACATGTATACATACAATAAATAAACACATGCTTAAATTCATTTTGTTTAATCCTTGTATTTGTATAAATTTGAACTATATTTCTTTTTGGTTATTTTATAAAAGGCATTTTTTTACTTCTTTGTTCATATCACAGTCATTCTGCTTACTAACTGTAATTTTGAGTATCATTAATTGTTTCATGTTTCAATATTCTTCTTCTTTAAAACAAGCATAGCAACATGTATATAAGTAAACATATTCAGTAATATAATGTAAATTGCAAGCTTACTTTCATTTTGTTTATCCTAATTATTTTGGTATATAGAAGTGATAATTCCCTTTGAATTTTATTTTCCTGTATCATCAAAATTGTCATCTGGACCAATTCTTATTTGTCTATTCATTAAATCTGTAGTGATGAAGAAAGACTAAAGCAGACCCATGGAATTTACATTAATGACCCATGATCTGTAGCTTTCCAAATATTGTAATTTTCTTACTTTAGTCAAGAAATTACAGTTCAAAACCCAATTCCTACTATATTTAGGTGTGTGTGTATGTGTGTATCTATGTATGTGTGTGTATAATTAATTATATATGGATATCATATATGTGGTATATACATATACCCATATATAAAATATATACCATATATATATATACATATATATATATATATATATAATCTCTTCTTGATATGATAAATGTGGTATTCATCTTGAGAGAACTTCAAATTGGGTATTCTTTATGGGTAACTATAAAACTTTATGAGCAAGAGCATGTATTAGACTATATACTATATAATAGGTGACTATTTCATAATATTTAATTTAGAATTAAAAAAAATTCTGATAGATTACATTAGTATCTTGCTATCACTACTTTTTCTTCTCTTTAATCTTAATAAGTTCCTTTAATATTTTTCTCCAGAAAAACATTTTACTTTTTCATTCCATGCCTGAGGCATAGTAAGAAATATTATATATGTATCCTTCTACCTCTATTTATAAAATTCCTGTAAATAACCAATAAATATATTTATTTTACTTCATAAGAATCAGTGGGCTTTGAGTGTATCACTTCATAACTTTTAAGGAGTCTACCAGTTAAAACAAATCAAAGTACTTGAATATAAACTCTGTATTGTTTTCACAACCATTGAAAATTGAAATTCATTTATTTTGTAATTAAAGATATACAGCGGTACCATTTGATATATGATATAAATTGTAATGTAAGAAACAGCAACAATATTAATAACTTATACAGTAAAATTGTTATGAAATTGCTCTAGAAATTTCCAGATGCCTATGACCATCTATGGAAAATTAAGTTGATTATTGAGACTTCTACCTTATAGAATTAGTTCTTTTTTACCACATTAATTCCATTCCTCATTTCAAAATTGTCCCATATAATTCCACTCTTTTTCCACTTCTTTTCCAGGGACTGTGTCTTTAGAAATATTGTTTCCAAAACATGCTAATTTCTTGTATTAAATTCCCAAGGAGATGGGACAGGCAGCATTTCCTGTAGAATAGAAGAATAAAGTTTTATTTGGCATTAAGAACAACCTTTATTTTTCTCTGTAATCATGACCCAAATTTTGCTTTGAGAACAAATGAAGTTTTCTCTTGGGTTGCAGATTCAGTCATGGATGGTACTCAGCATTCCTGTAACTTCTGAACAATCAGAATCTCTAAAAAGCCAGCTGCAGAATGTTGCCTTTGTCCTCTGTGGATGAGTGCTTTGCAAAGGCTGCATTCAGAATATCATTTTTGAGGTTCTGAAAATTTCATAGTATTTTTCTAAACTGTAAATAAAAGCCAAGGTTATTGTACTGTGTTTCACAGTGATTATCATACCATTTTCCCATCATTTCTCTCCAAATAGGTATAGGCTTTTGTTTCTGTTTATAATTGCTATTGAGTGTCTGAGATAAGCATGGGCTATTTCCAATAATTTCAAATTATATAATTATATTTTATAAAACTGGTTTTAATGTTATATAATAGTATATATAAATAATTCATAGGATATCTATTATATAATCATAAAAATATATGAATAAAATATAATAAAATGTATTTCATAATTATCTATGTATATAATTTATGATAATATAGCACATTTAATATATGTATACCATAAGTACACAAATAATTTATACATATATTACATATAATAATACTATATTATATATACTTATATATTATATAATATTAAATTTTTAGTAAAATATACTGTTTATTGTTTTGAAATATGTGAGAATGTAGGATCATAATCAATGCATTTTTTTCTGAGATTTTAAGTAAAACTCGTACAACCACATTTTGTGGAAGAGATTTTTCTCCCTCATAATGTGAGATTCATCCATGATATATTTAATATAATTTTAAAGTATTTAATAAATATTAAATATATAACATTTATTTGTAATATATTGTATAATAAAATGTATTATAAGTATAATAAATTAATAAGAGTAGTCAACATTACAGTTTTTAATATATGGATAATAGCATATTTCTACAGTTTTAAGTACTTGATACAGTCTTAAATATTAAATATTTATAGGAATATAGAAGAAAAATGAATAGTGATAAAAGACCAATTCATAAATTTTAAGGTAGAGTTGAGAGAAAAAAGAGAAGAAACAAAGAGTGGGAGGGAAAGACTCATATGAAGAACGTACTATTTTTGCACTGACTCACAGAAGATGCTTAAATCAGTGCTTGCCATAGAGAAGCACAGAAAGAACAAAACTGCAAAATGAGGGAGACAATTAAGGCTAACTAAGGCAACCCAGTTGATTTGCCTTGAAAGGACTTTGGGGAAGGGAGTGGTTGCCTTTCTGATATATAAAATAATTATGGTGTTTAGGGAAACTTAATTTACGTAAATCAGAAGTAAAAATATGCTGTGGTCCCCATGAAGGGAGGAATTATATATGTAAAATGTATCTAATTGATCTTATAAAATTGTGCAAAGGAATGGAGGGTCCTGAGTTTGAAGACAGTCATTAGGACTTAAGGCAGGTAGCTAACGATGGATCTCAGATGTTTAAATTTTTCTGTGCTCTTCAACTTCTACACTGGCCCAGGTATATGCCAATAAGCCAAATTTGCTTAGCTACTGTTATAGTTGTAACTTCCTGACCTGGTTATTAGATACCCTTATTTTTAATTGTCAAATTTAAACAGCTTCAACGTTAATGATATGTTTGGGCTTTGAGTACTAAATAGATTTGTACACAAAATTCTCTATTTTAGTACCAACAAACATTGAAATGCAAAAAACAGTCACTCTGAAAATGCTAAAAAAGTTTATTTACAGATATTAAATGAGGATACAAGGTTCTGATTGTAAATAACATGAGCAGTGACTAAAATGCACATATCAGGTTTTTTCTAAACATGAATATATATGTATTATGCATATATAACTTGCACATATATATATAAGAAGACCATAAATCTCTAAATAAATATTATCTTGAACAGAAGAAACAAGTACAAAGAGATTACATTCAGCACCTGCTCAAGTTGCACAAAATTCAAAAACAAGGATTGACTAATGTTAGGCTTCAAATCCGGTATCAGTACAGTTTCCATACTTTTAAAAATGAAAATGAAGATGAATAGAGAGAACTAATCTTTCAGTTTAAAATTATTGCTTTATACATTTATTAGTTTATATAGTTTTCCATCCCATTCCTGGGAGCCATAGCAAAATGAAATAAATGACTGACTTGACTCACCTTCCCTCTCCAGATCCCTCCCATGTTTTCCTGGTGCTGGGTCTATAGAGTTTGTGCATAATGATCAGGAGTGGAATGAGACTGACCTGTGGCTTAGAAATGGCATGCAGACGAGTTTCTGCCAGAATCTCTTCTTTCTGACCTATGAAAAGGCCAAATTTAAGTAGCCACCTCTAATTTATGACTATTTTCTGGCCCCACAAATCAACAGGGAGGTTCCCACCATTTCCGTAGTTGTATCCTGTTTTAAACCTCTGAGATTCAGCATAATTATCCTCATTGTTGCCAGCATGTCCAGAAGCAAAGAACCAGAGGGACCAGACAGAAAGAAAACTCCAGAAACAAACAAGAAAAAAAGAATTAAAACAAAACAAACTTTAGAGTGAGTAAAGAAGAAATCTAACCAACTCAAATAAGACCTGGTCAAATAAGAGAATTTCTAATGGGAACTAGTAATAGATAAACTTCCCTTCATACGTGCTTATTGTTTTAAGAAAAGTGGTATAACTTCATCTTGTTGTGAAATGTTTCTAAGTATGAATATTGAAAAGGAAAATTTGATTATATATTGGTTTGTGTGGACCTGGAGACTATTCATCTTTTAGGCAAAGTTTTGAATTGTTACCACTTATTTTTTCTTTTTTCTTTTATTGGGTATTTATTTCATTTGCATTTCCAATGCTATCCCAAAAGTCCCCCACATGCTCCCCCACCCACCCACTCCCACTTCTTGGCCCTGTCGTTCCTCTGTACTGAGGCATATAAAGTTTGCACGACTAATGGGCCTCTCTTTCCACTGATGGCCGATTAGGCCATTTTCTGATTCATATGCAGCTAGAGACACGAGCTCCAGGTGGGTACTGGTTAGTCCATATTGTTGTTGTTCCACCTATAGGATTGCAGATCCCTTTAGCTCCTTGGGTACTTTCTCTAGCTCCTCCATTGGGGGCCCTGTGGCCCATCCAATAGCTGACTGTGAGCATCCACTTATGTGTTTGCTAGGCCCCGGCATAGTCTCACAAGAGACAGCTATATCTGGGTCCTTTCAGCAAGATCTTGTTAGTGTATGCAATGGTGTCAGCGTTTGGAAGCTGATTATGGGATGGATCCCTGGATATGGCAGTCTCTAGATGGTCCATCCTTTCGTTACAGCTCCAAACTTTGTCTCTGTAACCCCTTCCATGGGTGTTTTGTTCCCAATTCTAAGAAGGGGCAAAGTGTCCACACTTATTTTTTATTAGATATTTTCTTTATTTATATTTCAAATGTTATCCCTTTTCCTGGTTTCCCCTCTGAAACCCTATTCCCTATCCACTCCTTCCTCCCCCTGCTCACCAACACACCCACTCCTGCTTCCTGGCCCTGGCATTCCCCTACACTGGGGCATAGTGCCTTCACAGAACCAAGGGCCTCTCCTCCCATTGATGACCAACTAGGCCATCTTCTGCTACATATGCAGCTGGAGCCATGAATCCCACCATGTGTGCTCTTTGGTTGGTGGTTTGGTTCCTGAAAGCTCTGGGGCTACTGGTTAGTTTATATTGTGGTTCCTCCTATGGGATGGAAACTCCTTCAACTCTTTGGGTCCTTTCTCTAGCTCCTTCATTGGGGACCCTGTGCTCAGTCCAATGGATGGCTGTAAGCATCCACTTCAGTATTTGTCAGGCACTGGCAGAGCTTCTCAGCAGACAGCTATATCAGGCTCCTGTCAGCAAGTACTTGTTGGCATCCACAATAGTGTCTGGGTTTGGTGATTGTATTCGGGATGGATCCCCAGGTGGGGCAGTCTCTGGATGATAATTCCTTTAATCTCTGCTCCACACTTTGTCTCTGTAACTCCTTCCATGGGTACTTTGTTCCTCCTTCTAAGAAGGATCAAAGTATCCACACTTTGGTCTTCCTTCTCCGTGTGTTTCATGTGGTTTGTGAGTTGTATCTTGGGTATTCTAAGTTTCTGGGCTAATAACCACTTTTCAATGAGTGCATACCATGTGTGTTCTTTTATGATTGGGTTACCTCACTCAGGATGATATCCTCCAGATCCATCCATTTCCTAAGAATTTCATAAATTCATTGTTTTTAATATCTGTGTAGTATTCCATTGTGTAATTTTACCACATCTTCTGTACCCATTTTTCTGTTGAGGGACATCTGGGTTATTTCCAGCTTCTGGCTATTATAAATAAGGCTGCTATGTACATAGTAGAGCGTGTGTCCTTATTATATGTTGGAGCATCTTCTGGGTTCACAAGTAATATGGGCAATACAAGCATCTCCTAATTGCTTATAGTGATGTACTTATAGTGATTCTTAAACTATTATTGATAAATGGTTGATATTTTGATTAGCCATTGTTTACCTTCACATTTTTTTCTAAAAACAATTTTTAAATGGGGAAAGGTTACAGGTTTATTTTATATAAACTTATTATTCATTAAGTTTTAGTATGAGGGATTATGCATGGATACCAGAAAATTGCAAACATTTAACAGAAGATAATAGGGAAATATATAACTCATAGCTATAAAACTAATTATAACAAAAAGCATAAAGTAGGTAAGTATAAGGTGAAAATTGGATTGTGCTTGTATATATTTTCAAGAATAACTTTAAGTACATGCCATGTGTTATAACTATACTGGGTGAACAACTTCCATGATGTGGGGGAGAGAAAACTAGGTGACTAACCATAGAAGATACTCTATACTGTTTGGCAAAAATGTCTTTTAGAGTTTGAGTTCATGTTATTGTGAAGAATACATCTTCCCCATACTCTGTGAATCAGAAATCATGGAAATCAAACCTAATGCTACAAAGAAGTCACCATCATTAGATTGCAGCTGAGTTGATTCCATCACAGTAAACTTTCATAAAGTACACATTTACATAAAACAACTAAAAAACTTATTTAAAATGGATAAAGCCTATTCTGTTTGATTATTACAAATGGATTGAGTAAGGCATTAGTAATGACTAGTAATTACTTGGATACTTTATCTCTGTAAAAAAGTTTTATGTCCATCAAGATCATATCCACTCCTTGAGAGTATCAGTTTTGTTAGGATGAGAAAGAATTTATTAATGACACATGTTACTTACTGACACATTCCTGATTATTTTCTAACTATTCTAATACAATATAAAATTGAACTCATGATAGAAATGAAGCAGTCAAGACCTCATTCTTCCTATTTCAGATGCTGCTATTTATTTCCACACACAGAACTTTTGTCTTGGAAGAATGCCTTTGATTCCATTGCCATCATTAAAATCAAGCAATTTGGGTCTTAGGGTTTCCATTGCTGTGAAGAGACATTACCAAGACAACTCTTATAAAGGCAAACATTTGATTGGGGTTGGCTTACAGATTTAGAGGTTTAGTTTATATCATCATAACGGGAATCATGGCAACATCCAGACAAACATGGTCCTAGAAAAGGAGTTTAGAGTTTTGCATCTTGATCTGAAGAAAAGCAAAAAAATTGATTATCTTCCAGGCAGCTAGGAGTAGGGTCTCAAATCCCACCCCGACAGTGACATCAAAGACACACTTACTCTAGTCTCCTAATAGTGCTATTCTGTTGCCAAGCATAATCAAACTACCACAACACTGAACAAGGAGGGGCATATGGGAGAGTCTAGAGTGGAAAAAGATGTAATTATAATCTCAAAAAATAAAATAAACAATTTAATAAAACTGAATGACAGAATAACATTTTTAGAAGAGTTATTTATTTATTATGTATACAGCATTCTGCCTGCATGTATGCCTACAGGCCAGAAGACATCACCAGATCTCATTACAGATGGTTATGGACCACCAGGTTATAGCTGGGAACTGAACTCAGGATCACTGGAGGAGTAGCCAGTGCTCTTACACCTCTGAGCCATCTCTCTAGCCTGAAGAATCACACTTTAAAAAGTATACATTACAAACAAATATGCAACAATGATTACTTCATTATGGTCACATTTTCAACTAGGTTATTTTTCATTTACCTTTCTCTTTGTATAAATAAATACAAACTGGGTAAGAAATATTACTTGATATAATCAAACATGATAAGCCTGAATATATCAACATTATAATCATAAAAATAGAAGTTTGAGAACATCCTATTTATTTACCATTTAGTACGAAATATGTTGGTTATCATAATGACAAACATTACTTTTAAATTAATACTCAATATGGAAATGAAGATTTTACTAAAATCTGCACAAGCTCAGAAAAGAAATAGTAGAGTTAAAATCCCAAGTCTGTGGTTTAACTTTCCCAATGTTTTCTGCAATATTTATGGTGATGTTTGCTGTAAACTTGGGAAAAGCTAATTTCTTGGATTATTAGAATATTCCTGGGGAGGAACATGCTATAGAGCATTATGGTAATGTTTGAGAGTTCATATGCAAAGATGAAAAAAATTAAGGAATGGAGAATAAGGATAGTATGAGAAACAGAAGAGTCAGGGACTTCCAGAGATGTGGGGTAATATTGCTTCACCTAAGCCCCAAAACATCCTGGGAAGAGACTGAGAAGACAGCAGGCACGCGGCCAAGTGCATTGGAACACTGGCAAACCATATAGTGAGCTTCATAGGCCAAGATGACTCCAGTGCAACATTATATGACAGTATGTTCAGGATCCTCTAATTGTAAAGTCCTGTCACACTCCAGAGGCTCTATTGAAGAGCCGTCCGAGAGCCCCTTTCACCTCCTTATTCCTCAGTGTGTAGATGAGGGGATTAAGGGTTGGGGTCATAACAGTGTAAAAGAGAGAGATGAATTTCCCATGGGTGTGGGCATATGAACTGTTCGGCTGGATGTAGATGGCTGTGATGCTCCCATAAAAGAGAGACACAACCATCAAATGGGATCCACATGTGCCCAGGGCTCTACGCCAAGCCTGGGATGACTTGATTCTTATAACTGCCTTAGCTATATGTCCATAGGACGTCAGTATCAGTGCTAAGGGTAGGAGCAGCAAGACCAATGAGGCTACAAAGAGTTGGACCTCATTGGCATGAATGTCCACACAGGCAAGCTTGATCATGGAGGGGACTTCACAAAAGAAGTGGTGGAGCCACAGGTGGCCACAACGTGGGAGCCAAAGGGTGATTGTTCCTTGGATGAGAGCATTTCCTATTCCACTGAGCCACGAGATTCCTGCTAGAGCCCGGCAGAGCTGTGGATTCATCACAGCTACATAGTGGAGAGGTTTGCAGACAGCAGCATAGCGATCAAAAGCCATTACTGCCAGGAGAATACATTCAGTAGAGCCCAGAGTCAGAGAGACATAAAGCTGCACTGCACAGCCCACAGCTGTGATAGTCTTGGCTGGTCCCTTCAGGTTCCATAGCAGTTGGGGGACAATACTGGTGGTGAAACAGATGTCAACAAAGGAGAGGTGAGTGAGAAAAAAGTACATAGGGGTTTTGAGTTTAGCATCTATTGAAGAGATCAAAATAATGATTGTATTTCCCACCAGAGTGAGAAGATAGGAAATTAAAACTACAATGAAGAGTCTTCTTTCCAGCTGAGGCTGATCTGAGAAACCCACCAGAATGAAGTTACTATTGACAGTGCTGTTAATCATCCCCGTCACCTGGTGTAGACAAGAAGGAAAATATTACAAATTAAGAGGTCACAATATCATTGTCTATAAAATAATTAAAAATGCTGACACTGAAAAAAACTTGCATTGATTTATTATGCAGGGTCTTATAGAAGTTAAGGTAGATTTTGTCACGGAAAGGATATGACTCTTTTGAGAGGCACATAGTGTAGAATCAAAGTCTTTGCTTGGGTAGTAGCTATGAGAAGCTGAGAGTTTGTCACAGAAGAAAGTGTATCAAGGGAATAAATGTATCTGATTCGCTTATAGCTGGTAATTCACTCAAATGAAATAAAAAGTATAGTGTCTTTAGTGCTTAGTATAGATAATTAATTATTTAAAAATTACTTCCTTCAACTACAATCTTGAAACTAGGCACTTTAAAAAAAGTTTTTAAAATAATATGAACAGGTTCTGGAGCTTATAAAGGCTACTTTTGATGTAAAATATCAAACATTTTTTTTGTATTGATGAAACTATTAACATGTCTTTCAGGATTGTAAATTTTATGCATATATGGGTTTAGAAACATGTTGCTTATAAGAATCAATAGCTCATCCAGTCTACCAGCTACCAGCTTGTGGTGAATAGGATTAGATTGCATTTACACAGTTCTGTTCCTTAGTTATGCGATGGTGGATGGAGTTATTAGCGTTCTGATTTTATATGTTGAAAGAGAGGGTGGGTGAATCTGAACGTAGAGCATATTGCCAATATAATTAGGGATTCTCAGGCAAATGGAATAGGCTACTTCAGTGTGTACCTAATAATCATTAATTTTTGTTTGAGGAGACAAAAGGAACAACTTTAAGAGATTTGCAAGATTTACAAATAGAAACAGCTAAGGTGAACTCATTGCTTTCTTTTGTGCCCCAAAGCTGTAACCACTATGCCAAATAATGCAATTGGTACTTGATATCAGTACCAGTAACACCTCAAAATTCTTCCTTAAATATAATTTCATATCCTGTACTTTTTATTATTGGGAAAATTAGCCATGGATGTAACTTATATGAAATAATTCTTAACTATTAACAAATTTCGTTTATTATGTAAAACTGTTACAGAACTCTGAAAATTAAGTCAAGGACCCGATAACCAATAACAATGTGAAGTGTCTGAGTGATGACTGAAGTTACAAAGATGGCTACACAGTGATAAAAAGAGATATGAAGGAACTCTTGAGGAGAAAACCATATTGTGTGTTTGTACACACACATACTAATAGTATGAGTAAATCTAAACACATACACATTGTTATTACATATGAATATACATAATGTGTACACATATTGAATTAGCTTATAGTGACTGTAACATAAATTGAATATGTAGTTCCAATTCTAATAAATGCACACACAGTTACATAACTACATATACATACAAGGACAAATGGGTATTGTTTTCTCATTTTGTAGCCACCAAAGGAATGAAATGAAGGCAGACATACCATTTATGTTCTACTCCTATTTGTGGGCTCCTTACCCATCTCAATCAAATTAAATGTCCTATATCACTGCTAAAACACTTACAAACATGGGCAGCCTCCGGAGAATGTGATAAGACAAATTCATGACCATGGATCCGTTCTCTATTAGCGAAAGCTCATCTTGGGTTTCTAGAATTGTTTTCTCCCTGATACACTCCTAATCACACCTGAGGTTCTTGCTGTCTCTTTTCACCCAGGTGTGCAAATATCATTTAAAACCTGAGTCTTGTTAAGAATCACACACTTGTACAGACATAAACTAGGACATATGTGGTAGAAAACTAGTGCAGAAGATAATTTCCTTCATTCTTTCATAAGGATAATAATGTTGAAGCAATATTGAAATCTGAGTCTGAGAGCTTGTAGTGTTATTACCTTGAATGAAAATCAGTGTCTCGGCACTGTGTTAATTGTAGGTGCTACTATTTGAAGATGTAATTCTCTGAAGACTAGCAAAGCAAGAGAGATTGTGCAAGGATACAGGCCACCTTGATGGAAATCTTCCAGGGGCACAGGTCTCCCATTATGGCAATTAATCTCATGCTGCATTGCATCCAAAGTTGAACTTTCCCAGAAGGCCATTTAGAAGGAGACTCGGTGATCTCTGATATTTCAATTATTTAAGTATAAGAAAAAAAAAACCCATATGTAATAACTTTTGCCTTCATAACCTGCCTATATAGAATGTTTAAGGAATTTCAACTGTTTTCATGTTAAATTTTCATCAATAATTTATTTAACATGTGGATGTGTACATGTGTATTATTCATATAATTTCATTTTTAACTATAACTAAATTTTCTATTTTTCCATCCTTTCTCCATATTATATTAGCAAACTTCCATATGTTTAACTGAGCCCTGTGTAACTATTAGTGTAAATTGAACAAGGTTCAAGAAATATTTCATGTTGCTCTTTTTGTCTCTGCCACCATTAATTCAACAATATCTTTCTAAGAGTCATTTATTTTGGTCCATGTTAACAGCAGAGTACAACCTCCTTCCACACTGGATTTTATTGTTTTAATATGCCATACACCATTTTTTTGCTATTGGGCTAATGACTTTTTTTCTGTTTCTGAGTTGTGTCTTTCATAAAGAATGCTTCTCTGGCTATATTTAGGTAAATAAAAATGTAAGTATTTTGGTTGTAGCTCTTGGAATAGGATTGTTTAGTCGGAAATTAGGCATGCTTCCAGAAGTTGATGGATCCATTGCACTCCAAATTGACACTCTGCAGGCAGATGCATCTAGGTCACACTCAGTACTATCTGTCTTTTAATTTCAGGAATTTTGGTAGTATGCAAAGGGCATCATGCTATAATCTTGATTCACATACACCTGATGACTGAGGTAGTTGGCTAGTTTGTCTTTTTCAATTTTTCATGGAGAGAGCTTATATTTGGTACCTGTTCAAGTCTTTTCCTAAAATTTTTTTTGAGACAGGGTTTCTCTGTGTAGCCCTGGCTGTCCTGGAACTCACTCTGTAGACCAGGCAGGCCTCGAACTCAGAAATTCTCCTGCCTCTGCCTCCCGAGTGCTGGGATTAAGGGTGTGTGCCACCATGCTCGGCACTTTTCCTGAATTTTATTTTTAGGAAATTAAAAATGGTTTGAAAAAAATAGAAGGAGAATTTAAAATAGTGATAGCTGGTGAAGATGTTTTTCTTACTTTTTTTAAGTAACAAAGACTTGCCAGGTGTTGTTTAATGTAATATAGGATAAAGTGCAATTTGCAGATATACAAACTAATATAGTAGTATGAAGTCAGATAAGTCAGATGAATTTATGTGCCTTGTATTTTTACTTGCAAACATATTTGTAATGGTTATTATGGTTGAAAGTAAACATTTAACTAAGAGGAAAATATTTAATTAAATGAAAAGGATTAAATTGAGCTCTCCACTATGTGGTTCTGAGCAATAATACTGAATACTTTACAATAATAGCTCATTCTCACGTAGTTTGATCTTAGTGCCAGAAAAATGAAGTCTTGGGTTCACAATTATTTCATGCAATACTGATAGTTCAGATATATTTGTCAGTTTTTTCTAAAATGCATTTATGAAATTTACTGATATCAGGTTATAAACTACATAATAGAATTCTTGGAATAACCTATGACTTTTTATAAATCAGTAATTTATTTTTTGTTCTTGATTCAAAAGAAAAGTCAGTATACTCAACTCTGGGTATTTCTCAAATCATACTTCAAAGTAATAAAGGGAAACGGAGTATTAGTAAACCTAGTTACTTTAATGTCATCTAAATTCAACTTACAGGTTTATTAATTTTTCATTAAGCATTGGTTTTTGTAGATATTTTTAAAAAGTATGTAACAAACAATCAGAGGTATACTGCTCCTTCCAGAGACTGTCAAACAAATAAACAAAAAATCCTAGTCACAGGGTACTGCCAACCCTTGAATTGTTTGTTAATAGGTTTCCCAAAAGAAAACAATCTATTGAAATTTCACTGAGTTTCCCACCAGAACTTGAAAGTAAGACCCTCTTGCTGGAGACAGCACACATTTTGGTCATAGGGCTTGGAGAAAGCTAGTGAGTCTAATCAGTCTTTCTGTTTGGATAATCAAGGGAGCTCACAAGACCAAACTGCTGGTTAAGAAGTTACTTGAAGTCCATTGCTGCTCAGGAAAGTTCACTTTTCTCCATGACAGGGCCCCTGGGTAGAGAATTCTGTAGATCATATGATGTATGCAAGCAGCACTAATGGGACTTGGTTATATGTATTAAAAAAAAAAAAAACAAAACATCCTAGGGCTAGAAAGATAGCTCAGTGGTTAAGATTACTTGTTGCTCTTGTAGAACACATGGATTTAATTCCCAGAATCTACATGGTGGCTTATGACCATTCATAACTGCATTTCTAGGGAATCTGATATACTTTCTTTCTTTTTTCTTTTATGGCATATTTTCTTTATTGACATTTCAAATGTTATCTCCTTTCCTGGATTTCCCTCCAAAAAACACCCTCCCCCTATGCCCTCCCCCCCTACCCCCACCAACCCATCCACTCCTGCTTCCTGGCCCTGTCATTCCTCCACACTGAGCCTTCATAGGACATAGGGCCTCTCCTCCCACTGATATACCCCTAGGCCCTCTCGGCCACATATGTAGCTGGAGCCATGAGTCCCACCATGTGTCCTCTTTGGTCAGTGGTTTAATCTCTGGGAGGAGGAACAACAATATGAACTAGCCAGTACCCCCAGAGCTTCCAGGGAATCTGATATTTTTTTTTTTTTATTTTATTTTATTTTTTTTATTATTATTTTTATTACATATTTTCCTCAATTACATTTCCAATACTATCCCAAAAGTCCCCCATAGCGCCCCCCACTTATCTGAAGTAACTGCAAGGCTCACCAATGAGCCTGAGGCAAGGCCATTGAAGCTGGAACCTCATAAGCAGTCCTTGGGTGAGATTCTCTCAATGGTATCATTGTTACCACAAGTTAAGCTCAACAATGCTATGTAAGCCAAACCAACACATGAATGTCATTAGCAAAGAAGAGCTAGGCAGAGCAAACCAAACCAATGCTCAATGCTCATCTCCCACTATCTGTGGGGTCATATTTATACTCTATCACAGGTTCCTTCATGTGTTTGGTATATCAAAACATCCTTTCACCTGTGTTGACTTCAGCAAAACATTCTTTTCACATGTCTGCTTTAGCAAGATATCCTTTCACCTGTGTGCTCCAGCAAAACATTATTTGACGTAACTAACTTTCCAAAGAAACAGAAGTTTTCACTTCAATACCCTTTGGTCCTCACTTCTTGCAAATGTTCATTGCAATGACTCATTGGTTTGTCTGAGTCCTGTGGCTTCTGCTACTCTATCAATACTGGAATATCACTGAGATGCCTCTTAGATATCCTATTATTGCCTTGTGTTATGGAGATATTGTAGCTTTGGATATGTAGGACTGGCTCCTTCATATCCCCAGATGTTCATCAATGGGGTAGATATTGGGGTGGGCCAATTCAAAGTCCAAGATATGGGTCTGTGAGGTATCTGAGCCGGTCAGCCAACTGGCTCTTCTGCTCTCACATTCTACAAGCCAGCTCACCAGCAACCCCTGCAACAAGGGTCAGCTTTTTTGGTACTTTCTCTAGCTCCTTCATTCGGGGCCCTGTGTTTCCATCCAAGAGATGACTGTGAGCATCCACTTCTGCGTTTGCCAGGCACTGGCATAGCCTCACAAGAAACAGCTATATCAGGGTCCTTTCAGCAAAATCTTGCTGGCATATGCAATAGTGTCTGGGTTTGGTGGCTGATTATGGGATGGGTCCCCGGGTGGGGCAATCTCTGAATGGTCCATCCTGTGTCTCAGTTCCAAACGTCTCTGTAACTCCTTCCAGGGGTGTTTTGTTACCAATTATAAGAAGGGACAGTGTCCACACTTTGGTCTTCTATCTTCTTGAGTTTTATGTGTTTTGCAAGTTGTATCGTGGATAGTCTAAGTTTCTGGGCTAATATCCACTTATCAGTGAGTGCATATCATGTGAGTTCTTTTGTGATTGGGTTACCTCAATCAGGATCCATCCATTTGCCTAGGAATTTCATAAATTCGTTGATTTTAATTGCTGTGCAGTACTCCATTCTGTAAATGTACCATATTTTCTGTATCCATTCCTTTGTTGAGGGACATCTGGGATCTTTCCAGCTTCTGGCAATAGCTGCTATGAATAAATAAGGCTGTTATGAACATAGTTGAGCATGTGTTCTTATTACCAGTTGGAGCATCTTCTGCATATATGCCCAGGAGTAGTATTGCTGGATCCTCCAGTAGTACTATGTCTAATTTTCTGAGGAAACACCAGACTTATTTCCAGAGTGGTTGTACAAGCTTGCAATCCTACCAACAATGGAAGAGTGAATCTCTTTTGCCACATCCTTGCCAGCATCTGCTGTCACATGACTTTTTGATCTTAGCCATTCTGACTGGTGTGGAATCTCAGGGTTGTTTTGATTTGCATTTCCCTGATGATTAAGGATGCTGAATGTTTTTTCAGGTGCTTCTCAGCCATTGAATATTCCTCAGTTGAGAATTCTTTGTTTAGCTCTGTATCCCATTTTAATGGGGTTATTTGATTTTCTGGAGTCCGTCTTCTTGAGTTCTTCACATATATTGGATATTAGTCCCCTATCTGATTAAGGATTGGTAAAGATCCTTTCCCAATCTGTTGGTGCCCTTTTTGTCTTATTGACAGTGTCTTTTGCCTTGCAGAAGCTTTGGAGTTTTATGAGGTCCCATTTGTCAATTCTCAATCTTACAGCACAAGCCTTTGCTGTTCTATTCAGGAATTTTTCCCCTGTGCCCATATCTTAGAGGATTTTCCCCACTTTCTTCTCTATAAGTTTCAGTGTCTCTGGTTTTATGTGGAGTTCCTTGATCCACTTAGACTTGACCTCAGTACAAGGAGATAAGAATGGATCAATTCACATTCTTTTACATGATAACCACCAGTTGTGCCAGCATCATTTGTTGAAAATGCCATCTTTTTTTCACTGGATGGTTTTAGCTCCCTTGTCAAGTATCAAGTGACCAAAGGTGTGTGGTTTCATTTCTGGGTCTTCAATTCTATTCCATTGATCTATTTGTCTGTCGTTGTACCAGTACCATGCAGTTTTTATTACAATTGCTCTGTGGTACAGCTTTAGGTCAGGTATGGTTATTCCACCATAGATTCTTTTATCATTGAGAAGAGTTTTTCTATCCGAGGATTTTTGTTATTCCAGATGAATTTGCAAATTGCCCTTTTTAAATTTTTTTTATTACGTATTTTCCTCAATTACATTTCCAATGCTATCCCAAAAGTCCCCCATACCCTCCCCCCCCCCCACTTCCCTACCCACCCATTCCCACTTTTTGACCCTGGTGTTCCCCTGTACTGGGGCATATAAAGTTTGCATGTCCAATGGGCCTCTCTTTCCAGTAATGGCCGACTAGGCCATCTTTTGATACATATGCAGCTAAGTCAAGAGCTCTGGGGTACTGGTTAGTTCATATTGTTGTTGCACCTACAGGGTTGCAGATCTCTATAGCTCCTTGGGTACTTTCTCTAGCTCCTCCATTGGGGGCTCTGTGATCCATCCAATAGCTGACTGTGATCATCCACTTCTGTGTTTGCTAGGCCCCGGCCTAGTCTCACAAGAGACAGCTATATCAGGGTCCTTTCAGCAAAATCTTGCAAATTGCCCTTTCTAATTCGTTGAAGAATTGAGTTGGAATTTTGATGGGGATTGCATTGAATCTGTAGATTGCTTTTGGTAAGATAGCCATTTTTAGTATATTGATCCTGCCAATCCATGAGCATGGGAGATCTTTCCAACTTCTGTGATATTCTTTGATTTCTTTCTTCAGAGACTTGAAGTTCTTATCATACAGATCATTCAGTTCCTTAGTTTGAGTCATTCCAATGTATTTTATATTATTTGTGACTATTGAGAAGGGTGTTGTTTCCCTAATTTCTTTCTCAGCCTGTTTATCCTTTGTGTAGAGAAAGGCCATTGATTGGTTAGAGTTAATTTATAAATATCCAGCTACTTCGCTGAAGCTGTTTATCAGGTTTGGGAGTTCTCTGGTGGAATTTTTAGGGTCACTTATATATACTACCATATCATTTGCAAATAGTGAAATTTTGACTTCTTCCTTTCCAATTTGTATCCCCTTGACCTCCTTCTGTTGTCTAATTGCTCTGGCTAGGACTTCAAGTACTATATTGAATAGGTAGGGAGAAAGTGGGCAGCCTTGTCTAGTCCCTCTCTCCATTTACTTTGATTTTGGCTACTGGTTTACTGTAGATTGCTTTTATTATGTTTAGGTATGGGCCTTGAATTCCTGATCTTTCCAAGACTTTTTATCTTGAATGGGTATTGGATTTTGTCAAATGCTTTCTCAGCATCTAAAAAGATGATCATGTGGTTTTTTTGTCTTTGAGTTTGTTTATATAGTGGTGATTAAGTTGATGGATTTCCATATATTAAACCATCCTTGCATCCCTGGAATGAAGCCTACTTGGTCACGATGGATGATTGTAAAGATGTGTTCTTGTACTCAGTTAGCGAGAATTTCATTGAGAATTTTTTGCGTTGATAGTGATAAGGGAAATTGGTCTGAAGTTCTCTTTGTTGGGTCCTTTTGTGGTTTAGGTATCAGAGTAATTGTGGCTTCATAGAATGAATGGGATAGAGTACCTTATGTTTCTATTTTGTGGAATAGTTTGAGGAGAGTTGGAATTAGGTCTTCTTTGAAGGTCTGCTAGAACTCTGCACTAAACTCATCTTGTTCTGGCCTTTTTTTGGTTGAGAGACTATTAATGACTGCTTCTATTTCTTTAGAGGATATAGGACTGTTTAGGTCATTAATTTGGTCCTGATTTAAATTTGGTACCTAGTATGTGTCTAGAAATTTGTCCATTTCATCCAGGTTTTCCAGTTTTGTTGAGTGTAGCTTTTTGTAGAATTATCTGATGGTGTTTTGGATTCCCTCTGTCGTTATGTCTCCCTTTTCATTTCTGATTTTATTAATTAGGATGCTGTCCCTGTGTCCTCTAGTTAGTCTGGCTAAGGGTTTATCTATCTTGTTGATTATCTCAAAGAACCAGCTCCTTGTTTTGAATAGTTCTTTTTTTTTTTCCTATGTTGTTGATTTTGCCCCTGAGTTTGATTATTCCCTCCAGTCTATTCCTCATGGGTGAATTTGTTTCCTTTAGTTTTAGAGCTTTTAGGTGTGCTGTCAAGACGCTAGTGTATGCTCTCTCTAGGTTTTTTTGGAGGCACTCAGAGCTATGAGTTTTCCTCTTAGGAATGCTTTCATTGTGTCCCATAAGTTTGGGTATGTTGTGGCTTAATTTTCATTAAACTCTAAAAAGTCTTTAATTTTTTTCTTTATTTCTTCCTTGACCAAGGTATCATTCAGGAGAGTGTTGTTCAGTTTCCACGTGAATGTTGGCTTTGTATTATTCATGTTGTTATTGAAGATCAGCCTTAGACCATGGTGAACTGATATGATGCATGGGACAATTTCATTATTTTTGTATCTGTTGAGGCCTGTTTTGTGACCAATTATTTGATCAATTTTGAACAAGGTACCATGAGGTGCTGAGAAGAATTTATATTCTTTTGTTTTAAGATAATATGTTCTGTAGATATCTGTTAAATCTATTTGTTTTATAACTTTTGTTAGTTTCACTGAGTCTCTGTTTAGTTTCTGTTTCCAAGATCTGTCCATTGGTGAGAGTGGGGTGTTGAAGTCTCCCACTATTATTGTGTGAGGTGCAATATGTGCTTTGAGCTGTACTAAAATATCTTTAATGAATGTGGCTGCCCTTGCATTTTGAGCATAGTTATTCAGAATTGAGAGTTCATCTTGGAAGGTTTTACGTTTGATTTTTATGAAGTGCCCCTCCTTGTCTGTCTTTTTTGATAACTTTGGGTTGGTAGTCGATTTTATTCAATATTAGAATGGCTCCTCCAGCTTTTTTTTTTTTTTTTCAGACTGTTTGCTTGGAAAATTGTTTTTCTGCCTTTCACTCTGAGGTAGGTCTGTCTTTTTCCCTGAGATGGGTTTCCTGTAAGCAGCAAAATGTTGGGTCCTATTTGTGTAGCCAGTCTGTTAGTCTATGTCTTTTTATTGGTGAATTGGGTTCATTGATATTAAGGCATATTAAGGAAAAGTAATTGTTGCTTTCTGTTATTTTTGTTGTTAGAGTTGGGATTCTGTTCTTGTGGTTCTCTTCTTTTAGGTTTGTTGAAAGATTACTTTCTTGCTTTTTCTAGGGTGTAGTTTCCATTCTTATATTGGTGTTATCCAGTCATTATCCTTTGTAGGACTGGATTCGTAGAAAGATATTGTGTGAGTTTGGTTTTGTCATGGAGTCCTTTGATTTCTTCATCTACAGTAATTGAGAGTTTTGCTGGATATAGTAGTCTGGGCTGGCATTTGTGTTCTCTTAGTGTCTGTATAACATCTGTGCAGGATCTTTTTTCTTTCATAGTCTCTGGTGAGAAGTCTGGAGTAATTCTAATAGGCCTGCCTTTATATGTTACTTGACCTTTTTCCCTTAATGCTTTTAATATTCTGTCTTTATTTAGTGCAATTGTTGTTCTCATTATTATGTGTTGGGAGGAATGGGTCAAGTCTATTTGGAGTTCTGTAGTCTTCTTGTATGTTCTTGGGCATCTTTTTCTTTGGGTATGGGAAGTTTTCTTCTAAAATTTTGTTGAAGATATTTGCTAGCCCTTTAAGGTGAAAATCTTCATTCTCATCTACTCCTATTATCCCTACGTTTGGTCTTCTCATTGTGTCCTGGATTTCCTGGATGCTTTGAGTTAGGATCTTTTTGCATTTTGCATTTTCTTTGATTGTTTTGTCCATGTTCCCTATGGAATCTTCTGCACCTGAGATTCTCTCTTCCATCTCTTTTATTCTGTTGCTGATGCTTGCATCTATGGCTCCTGATTTTTTTCCTAGGGTTTATATCTCCTGAGTTGTCTTCCTTTGGGTTTTCTTTATTGATTCTCCATCCATTTTTAGATTCTGGATGGTTTTGTTCAATTCCATCACCTGTTTGTTAGTGTTTTCCTGTAAGTCTCTAAGGGATTTTTGTGTTTTCTTTTTAAAGGTTTCTAGCTGTTTACCTGTGTTTTCCCGTATTTCCTTCTTAAAGTCCTCCATCATCATGATGAGAAGTGATTTTAGACCCATGTCTTGATTTTATGGTTGATGGTATATCCAGGACTTGCTCTGTTGGGAGAGTTTGGTTCTAATGAAGCCATGTAAACTTGGCTTCTGTTGCTTCTGTTCTTATGCTTCCCTCCTGCCATCTGATTATCTCATGTGCTAGCTGCCCTCAGTATATCTGTTTGGAGCCTGTCCTTCCTAAAATCCCAGTTGATTCAGGACTCCTCAGAGTCCAGCTTTCTCTGTGATCCTTTGATTGTGGCTCCTGTGAACCTGAGATTCTGTGTGTGTCAGAGTTCTTGGCAGTCAAGCTCCTTTAAGACCCTGAAATACTGGTGTGACCCAGCTCCTGTTATCCTGGTATCCTGTTGTCCTAAAATCCTGGGCATGTTACAGTGCATGAAACTGGTGTCTCCTTTGAGGACTGTGGAGCTATCTGGTCTGTTTGAAACCAAGGTAAAGCATAACTGATTAAAAAGGAACCTGAGCCTCTGGTCAGGAAGGGCTCTGGTGTTCCTGTTCCTGCTGTCACAGGCCTCTCACAATTGGATTGGAATCGATGTTGTGTTCCACTCACCAGTGATCCTAACATCTTGTGGAGAGTCCTCTGGGGACTGTGGGGGTATGTGCCGATTCCGTGCCCAAGGTGACCCAGCTGAGAGAAGTCATTCTTATTTCCTCAATGTTATTATACCTAATGCACTGACAGTAATTAATTACTAAATACTAAAATTAGTATTACTACTAATAAAAGAACAACATTGAGAGTCATATATAAACATTTCAGTTTATAATTATGATTAATATCTTGTACTTGTTTCTAAAACCATTTTCCTAGATCTGCCTCAAAATCTTGTCTATTCTGTATATATTTCAATGTAGGTTTCTGTCTTAGTCATGGTTTCTATTCCTGCACAAACATCATGACCAAGAAGCAGTTGGGGAGGAAAAGGTTTATTCAGCTTACACTTCCACATTGCTGTTCATCACTGAAGGAAGTCAGGACTGGAACTCAGGCAGGTCAGGAAGCAGGAGCTGATGCAGAGGCCACGGAGGGATGTTTTTTACTGGCTTGCTTCCCCTGGCTTGCTCAGCTTGCTTTCTTATAGAACCCAAGACTACCAGCCCAGAAATGGTCCCACCCACAAGCGGCCTTTCCCCCTTAATCACTAATTGAGAAAATGCCTTACAGTTGGATCTCATGGAGGCATTTCCTCAACTGAAGTTCCTTTCTCTGTGATAACTCCAGCTGTGTCAAGTTGACACAAAACTAGCCAGTACAATTGACTCCTTGTCAACTTGACACACAAATACATCACTAGTAAGCCTCAACTCTTAGTTCTTATTCATCCCCAAGATCTTAAATAACTTTAAAAGTCCCACAGTCTTTACATATTAAAAGTTCAATCCTTTTAAAATATCCAGTATCTTTTAAAATTCAAAGTCTTTTAACTATGGGCTTCACTAAAAAACTTCCTTCAAGAGGGAAAAATATCAGGGCACAGTCACAATCAAAAATAAAAATCAATCTCCAACCGTCCAATGTCTGAGATCCAACTAACAATCTTCTGGGCTCCTCCAAGTGCTATGTTTTATGACAAGTGTTCTGTAGATAGTCTAGATTTTCAAAGGCCTAGAGAAGATCACTTATGCTGTGCAATCCATGTCTACATTGTTCTGTGACTGGACTTCACAAAGTGTGTCCTTCTGACAGTGATGGCTTATAACCCTGTCACTCCTATCTGCTGACCCTTGTAGTAGGGAGTTGACATACACCCAAAGTTTCCCTAGAAGCTAGCTGCCTTGGTCTGGATCTGTACTTTTATGGTGTTCACAATTCAGACCACTCTGGTTTTTCAACTATCTCTGTGTAGCCACCACAGAATGAATGATTTTTATGTGTGAGGAGTCTCCTCTGGTGAAGATTACTTTCATGGATACAACATCCATAGAAAAACACATCTCAGTGTTTACTTTCCTTTAGGCAGTGATTCCTCGAGGGGAATATTCCATTATCTCCTTGCTTGTATTGTTAAAAGTGTGGTTAAAAATAAAGTTCACTGGCAGAAAGAAAACTTGGTTCATGTGGGTTCCATTTGATGGCCATTGTTTTGTTCTTTGGAACTGAAAGTGCTGTTTACATGGTTTACATATACCCAAGAGCAAATGCATGCCAGTACAGAAAGTTCCTCAGTCTTCTACAGGATAGTGACACCCTCACTTAATCCTCTGATCTATTTGAGAAACAAAGAATTTAGATGGGCAATGCAAACGTTGGTGACCAGAGACCCAAGTAAGGGAAAAATAAGACAGTCTCTAACAATATTTCAGGTTTGGGGATTGGTAGACATTATATAACTGTCTTTACTTTTCATTCATGGAAGGAATAGTCAAAATTCTTAAATAAAAAATGGCAGAAAAATTTAATAACATCTTGCTTGATATTGGCTAATTTAAATTCTTTTATTTCATCTCTGGAATGTTATATATCTTCATTCAGGTTCTTCTTGAAATTCTATGAAGAAATTAAAACTGGTATGTGTTTATTTTTTCACAACCATAAAGCATGGCCATTGCTCTAATAATGGACAGATGACACAACTGTCAAGGGGAAAACTTATTTTCTTGTTGAAGAAATAAATCTTCAACCTCATGGAGGCAGTTTGGTCTTAGGTGCAGAAGTTTAAGATCACAGCTATGTCCTATATGTGGTAATACTCTAGGAAATGGGTTTTCTCTTTGCACTTCGTTTCAAGTGTTAAGATTTACCAGAAAGTTTCCATTAAGTGTATTATACTTATCTTTTTCATCAGGGGCTTCTGGATTATGTACACTCAGGAATTTTATGATCAGTCTCATAGCAGGGGCTGCAAATAAGATGACTCTTCATTAGGAACAAAAGAAGGAAGAGTAGGCAAAATAACAGATACCCCCCTGATATATGCTCTGTGATTCTAAAATAGCTGTTATCATCAACCTGTATATCTACACTTTACCTTTGCAACAAAGTACACTCATGCAGGTTTAAGCAGTCATAATTCTCAATGTGGAAAGGATTTATACATTCAATAGAATGTATAAATGGTTGTTCTTCATTTTGAAAGTAGTAAAGACAGCATCTCTTTTAACAATATATGTAGTAATTTTGGCCTCTTTAAAATTTAATATGTTCATATTTGCCTAAATATCTACCATAATTACTTATGAAGTACTTCATATTTCTTATTGCTCTAATAATGGACAGATTTTAAAATGCATTTAGCAAAATAGATATTGAGGTGGATGGGGGAAGGGAACTGGATGGAAGGGGTGATGAGGAAGGGAGTGGGTTTTGGGGGATCAGGTGTAGGGAAAACAGGGGAGAAAGAATAGAAATCCGAGATGGGGTTGTGCATCTCCAGGAAGTGCCAGAAACCTGGGACAGGGGGAATCTCAAGGTTTTCTATGGGGGTGATTATAGCTGAACATTCTAGCAGTGGGGGATATGGATCCTTAATTGGCCACTTCCTGTAGCCAGCCATGGCTCACAGTAAAGGCTTATGCAACCTGCCCACAAAACCTTCAACCCAAAATGTACCCTACCTACAAGATGTGCAGAGACAAAGAAAGAGCACAAATGGGAGGGATAGCCAACAAATAACCAGCCCAAATCGAGACCCAACTCATGTGCAAGCACCAATCCCTGACACTATTAAAGATACATTATTATGCTTGTAGACAAGATCCTGCCATAAATGTCCTCTGAGAGGCTCCACCCAACTGCTGACAGAAACAGATGTAGAGATCCACAACCAAACATAAGCTAGAGCTTGGGGAGTCTTTTGGAAGAGAGAGGGGAAGAATTGAGGCCCAGATGAGAATAGGGACTCCATAGGAAGACCAATAGAGTCAATTAACCTGTACTCGTGGCGCTCCAGGGACTGACGATCAATTAAAAAGTGAACATGGGCCTAAGCTCCCAGTACATATGTAGCAAATGTGTAGCTTAGTCTTTATGCGTGTCCCCCAACAAGTGGAGTGGTGTCTTTCCCTGAATCTGTTGCCTGCCTGTGGACTCTGTTCCCTAAATGGGTTGCTTTGACTACCCTCAGTGAGAGAGTATCTTCCTGTATGTGTCCTCTACCACCCCACCCCTGTCTATCTGGGTTGCCTTGTCTGGCCTTAGTACCAGAAGATGTGATTAGCATCACAGAGTCTTGATGTGCAAGGTGAGGGGATAACCATGAGCTCTAACCAGCTCAGAAGAGAAGAGGAGTGGGTGAATGAATGTGGGAGGGATGAACTGGAGCAGGGCAGTGAGCAGGATGTAAAGTGAATAAATATAACAAATAAATAAATACTGAATAAATAAATACCAAAATAACTAAGTCTATATATATTGAAGGTAAGAAATGTTTAAAACTAAATTATCACATTAGAGAAAAAGGTGGTCTATGCAGCAGACAGGTCAGCTTAAGCACTGTATTTATAAAACGGTATTTCCTGGAGATGAAGAGATGGATCAGTGATTAAGAGAACTGTTTGTTCTTACAGAGAACCTGGGACCAATTCCCAGCTCCCATGTGACGACCTCTCAGGACTGTTTGTAACGTCAGTCTTAAGGGATCTGGCACCCTCTTCGGCCTCCTGAGCACTAGGCATGCACACAGATATACATAAAGGTAAAACATTCACACATGTAAAACAAAAAGTCTAAAAACAAAATGGCAGTTCTTGGTTGATATAATTTGATTTACATTAATATTCATAATGATAATCATGTTCAAATAAACATTTTATTTATCCATAATGCAATAAATACATGATCACCTAAATCACTTAAAATATACCTTAACAATAAATGTACAAATTAATAAACATTTGTATACTCACAATTTTAATACAGCTGAAAAATAGTGCTTTCCACATATTTGTTAAGCTTTTATAAATATTGTAGCTTGTGGTTAGTTTTTGTTGATTTTTGCATGTGTCCATTTCCAGGTATTACCACATAAACTCCATAAATTCATGCAGAAAACACTAGAAGCTTGGGCTTCTTCCCATTGGCTCTCTTCAGTTGAATCCAGGCAGGTTCCTTTTTATTTTTGTTCTTCTCTGATCATTTTTCTCTATGTATGTTACAACAGTAGTTTTCCTCTTACAGTGCTTTATGTTTTCCATATTCATATGAGTTCTCTTAGCAAGAATCTTGCCTTAACTCTTTTGTTTATAACATGCAATGTTATGTTGGGTAAGAAGGGATTCTTGTTTTGACAAGCTGATAGCTGGAGGATATTTCATTTTTGAAGATCACTTTTGAAGTTATTTCTTGATGTCTGCACTATCATTGTTGTGGATTTTTAAATACATGGACAAATGAACAGCTACAGGGGGTATTAGGCATCTATTCAGGGATTAGCAATGCCTTATAATTACTTGAGGATGACACTTCACTATGTTGTTGGTCTTTTTAAAAGAAGAAATCAGGAGAATTGATGCAGGTTTGAGGGAGAGAACTCTGTGAGAAGGAACAGGATTGGAGAACAGCATTTTGGATGTAAATCAATTAAATAAATATATAAATAATAAAAAAGCATAAATCAAACTGTACAGGTAAGTCAGATTTAACTTATAGGAAACAAATCTTACCCCACTGTCTGAATTTTATATTCTATGATGTAATGACTAATCCTCAAAATCAGAAAATTGGAAAATTCACAATATTACAAGTCCCAAGATATATTCATGTAGCCAATGTGCCCTGCCAAAGTAATATGTGGTATGCCAGCGTCCAGCTCCAACATTCCAGTACTCAGGGAAAGCAGCAGTGGGTGGCATCAGCAGGGGCCAAAAAATTTAACTTTCTCTTGCTGTTCAGGAGCCCAAAGCTGATATCTTCTGGCAATGGTACATGGATTGGTTTTCATATTTTGATTATCCTTTAATCTAGAAAAATATTGTCAAATTTTTCTAAATTATGAATATACATGTACTCTTTCAGCAAACAGACATATAAGTTTTCATGTTTAAATTACAGCTGTCTAAAGTTATTTATTGCCATGCTGTTTATAGCATGATAATGATAGACTGAAAACAGTCTCTAGTTCATCAGTGAGGTTTTGTTACACTCTATGGTTCATCTGATGTTAGCAATAAACATGATATCTTAAAACATAAAAAAAAATAAGTCCCAAAATATGTTGGCCTAATTATGACAGCAATGTTTCTAGTACTATACATCTTTTATTCCAGTATCCAATCCAGAAATCCAGTTGATATTTAGTTATTATATATCCTAATTTATTCTAGTCTGTGCAAGTTCATTAGTATTTTTATATTCTGTGTCAACACCTTTGAAGAGAAATAATTACTTATTTTGTTAGAATATATCTGAATTTGGATTTGCCTAGTGATTTCTTTCTTTTAGGTTGAGGTTGTATGTATTTGGCAAAAATACCAAAAAAATGTTTCTTGCTTGCCTTATCTCAATTCAGAAATAGAGGGACCTGGTTAAAGAGCACCTGGTTAAAGATCAGTGAAATTATTTTAAAATATTTTCCTTTTGTAATTACAAATATTTTAAATATTTAAAAATATTTCCTTTTGTATTTCCTTTGAAAGTAATAGAAGTCATAGGAGAAATCCTTAGAGACTTTGGAAATATTTTGCGTCTCTTCAAAACATTAGGCACTGTTTTCAGCATCTCAGTGAATTTTTCCCAACAGTTTGGCCTTAATGGTCTTTATTGCATCTAAGTAGGCTCAGAACAATGATCTGAGAAGTAGATAATTATTGTCCTTCAGTTTGGGTGACTTGTACTTATAATAGTATTGCAGTTTTAGTGTAATGGTAATTTTTCCCAGATTTACTGCACACTTTATTGAAATTTTATTTTTGTTTCATTATATACATAGAGACTCAAGATATTCATTTTATTTTTTGTATTATAATAAATTCTACCCCCCTTTTTTTTTTTGGTGCTCAAATTGCTTCAACTTTGGCCAATGAAATCTCTTCCATGTTGGCTCCTTTGTCTTTTCAGAATGTTGCATGTGCTTCATGATATCTTTTTTGTCTTTTTTTATTAGATATTTTCTTTATTTACATTTCAAATGTTATCCCTTTTCCTAGGTTCCCCTCCAAAAAATCCCTATTCCCTCCCCTCTCCCCCTGCTCACCAACCCACCCACTCCTCCTGCTTCCTGGCCCTGGCATTCCCCTATACTGGGGCATATAACCTTCACAGGTCCCATGATGACCGACTAGGCCACCTCTGCTACATATGCAGCTAGAGCCATGAGTCCCACCATGTGTTTTCTTTGAATGGTGGTTTAGTACCAGGGAGCTCTGGGGTTACTGGTGAGATATGATCCTAAGTGAGGTAACCCAATCACAAATGAACACACATGATATGCACTCACTGATAAGTGGATATTAGCCCAGACACTCAGAATACCCAAGATACAATTGGCAAAAAGCATGAAACTCAAGAAGAAGGAAGACCAAAGTGTTGACACTTGGAACTTTCTTAGAAGGGGGAACAAAATACCCACGGAATGAGTTACTAAGACAAAGTGTGAAGCAGAGATTGAAGGAATGACCATCCAGAGTCTGCCCCACCTGGAGATCCATCCCATAAACAACCACCAAACCCAGACACTATTGCAGATGCCAACAAGAGCTTGCTGACAGGAGACTGAAATAGCTGTCTCCTGAGAGGCTCTGCCAGTGCCTCACAAATACCGAAGTGGATGTTCACAGTCATCCATTGGACAGAGCACAGTGTTCCCAATGTAGGAGCTAGAGAATGGACCCAAGGAGCTGAAGGGATTTGCAGTCCCATAGGAGGAGCAACAATATGAACTAACCAGTGCTTCATGATTTCAATGATTTATTATCTTATCTTTGAAATGACCCTACTGCTTCTCTAAGGAACTCGGGTTTCTTTTCTTATGGAATGACAACCAGAATCCAATTATCTCATGCTATATGACCTTTTACATTAGTCTTTCATCATGTGTAAACCCACTCCTGTATATGGCGTGTGTGTGTGTGTGTGTCTGAAACTATGATGTTGAGGATCAACTGGCTGGAATTCTTTTACTCTACCCTGCTAGAAATCATATAGGGGAAGAGGAACTATTCCTGTGCCAATAATTCTAGGACTAGTGTGTCCAAAGCTTGGAGTGTGGGTGACCTAATGATACACAGAACAGAAGCTAACAATTCTCTGCCCTGAGAATTACTTAGCTGTTCCGGTCCAATACAAAGGGTTTACATGTCTTGAGGAATATGGAATTTTAGTATAACAAGCTGAGATCACTGAGAAATAGTTTGTCTGAAGATTTACAAATGTACAAATGTTCATCTGCACATACATAAATGTATAAATTTTAGAAAATCTTGCAAATATACCCATAAATTTTTGTTTACCTTTGTTTCTTCTCCTATAACATGACTCATTTTTTTAAAAATTATTTACATCCTAGAAAATGCTGACAATTATTTCTCATATTTTTTCTTTAATGGTTTGTTAAATGGTAGTTTAAAAAGTTGACAGTTTGCAATATTGAAATGTTTACATGTTCTGTAAACATAATCCATAAAAGAATTATTAAGTTCTACATTACATGTGTGTCTAATTTCCACTGAAGAATTTAAAGACTTTTATGAGAGGAAATACCCTGCTTCATAAAGCTATTAATGCAGTAAGTACCACTTATATTTAATACTTGATGTTTTGCTAACCTGTGTAGAGTGCAAAGGTAACAGGTATATCAGGGGCCAGACAATGCTGAGAATGCATACAGAGAATTTTTAAGGCTCCTGAGATATTAGCACGTGATTTAAATTCTTCCCAGATGAAAATATTTAAGTACTGGACTAACCTACTAAAGTTATTTAGTAGCAATCATACATTTCCATTATTTGCAATTAAAAAAATTCATGCTGAATAAAGAGAATACTCTAAGACAAAGCTATGTTTATTAAAGATTCCTTTTAGACAGCCAGGAAGAGCACAGAAATTTTGTTTGCTTACTTGGACAGACTGTGCACCCTTTCCAAAGAGCATTTCAGGATCCTCAGTTACCTATTCATAGTCAGAACTTTCTTCAGGCCCAGAGTTCTACTCAGTGCTCCCTTTACTTCCTTGTTCCTTAAGCTATAGATGATGGGGTTCAGCATGGATGTCACTGCTGTATAAAAGAGGGCCAAGAGTTTATCCACTTCTGGTGAGTGATCAGATTTGGGTCTCAAATAGGTGGCAGACGTTGAGCCATAGAAGAGTGTGACTACAAGTAGATGGGAAGAACAGGTGGAGAGAGCTTTATGGCGCCCCTCACGTGAGGGCATTACCAGCACTGCAATCAGAATTCTGACATAGGAAGAAATAATCAGCAAAAATGGACTAAATATGCAGAGAACTGCCGCCACAAAAATTGCAGCCTCATTTTGGGATGTATCTCCACAGGCAAGTGCCAGGACAGGTGGAAGGTCACAGAAGAAGTGGTCTATCTCACAGGGTCCACAGAAGTTCAAGGAGAAAATAAAATTGGTCTGTCCCAACCCTACTATACATCCCATTCCCCATGAAACTATTGCCAAATGGGCACATACCCCACGATTCATTCGGGTTGCATAGTGGAGTGGGGAGCATATGGCCATATAGCGGTCAAAGGCCATGGCTGCCAATAGACAGCACTCAGTTATACCAAAGAATATGAAGAAAAACATCTGTGTGGCACATCCTTCCCGAGAGATCCCTCGGGCCTCACTCACAAGGCTCTGCAACATCTTCGGTATGACAGAGCATGTGTAGCCAATCTCCAGGAGAGACAAGTTGGCCAGAAAGAAGTACATGGGGGTGTGTAGGGCTGGACTGGTGCAGATGGCAAGGGCTATGAGTGAATTTCCTGTCAGTGATACTAAGAACATGAGGAGGATTAGGGTAAACAGGAGGAAGCATTCTCCAGGAACCTCAGAGAACTTGGCAAATGCAAAGCGTTTGACAGACAAGCTGTTCTCCTGCCACAGAGAGCAGTTGATACTCATCTCCTGAAAGAAAGGACAGCAAATCATTACAGTAATTCTTGCAGATGGGAGAAATTATTCACTTTTTCTGTCTCTCCCAACTACCCTAGTCTCTCTCCCTCCCTCTTGCATGTGTGTGTGTTTGTGTGTGTTTGTGTGTGTGTATGTGTGTGTGTGTGTGTGTGTGTGTGTAAAATACATGGGTATGCATGTGGCTGAAACATTCAGATAGCAATTAAAATTGTCTTTCTTGATTAGTTTCCACCTTATTTTCTGAAACAGGTTACTTGACCTGGAGATACTTGTTTTTTTCTAGAATGATTCAGAGAACCACCTTCTTTTGCCTTTCATACCGTTAGTTTTGGAGTTACATATAAATGCTGGGTTGCCCAGTCTTTCATGGGTACTGTGGATCCAAACGGCCCCTCACACCTGAACAGCAAGTACACTAATCACTGAACCATTTACATAGCACATCATTTTATGAATTCTAAAGCCTGTGGTAAATTAGAAACTTGTTAGATGATTAAAAAAAAAAAACACCACACACCCTCAATTAAAAAAAAATCAAATCCTTTCCCTATTCATATTACTAAGTGATTTTTCCAATATACATTTAGTTGTCAAACCATTAAATGACAAAATCTTAGCTGGGAAAGATGGTATCCTTTACTCTCAAAAATTGTGTGCATAATGCAGAAAGTTTGTGTGAGTTAAATGATAGCCTAGATTGCAGAGTGATATTGTGCTAACAAAGAAAAAAAGGTAAATGGATGGTCAATTGTCCATTTAGGTTCCCTTTAGTCAATTGTCAATGCTAGTATGAAAAGGTCCTTTCAAATTTAGTTTTGTTTCCTCATTCCTGTTAGCACTTTCTCTCTTTAAATATTCTCTCTCTCTCTCTCTCTCTCTCTCTCTCTCTCTCTCTCTCTCTCTCTCTCTCTCTCTCTCTCTTTCTCTTTCCTCCCTCTCCTCCCTCCCTCTCTCTCTGTTCTCTCTTTCTCTCTCTCCCCTATGTCTCCATCTCTCTCTCTCTCCTCTCTCTCTCTCTCTCTCTGTGCCTCTGTCTCTGTCTCTATCTCTTCTTTTTTTTCTTTCTTGACAAAGGGTCTCACATTTTATTTACCATTTTTTAACTCAATATTTTCTTATTGGGTCCTGACTCTCTCAGTAATACATTTTGGACATTTATAGACTCTCATTTGTCAGTTAAATTTGCAGGTATATGTATACCTGTTGTATATTCTCACATCTGAAAGAAGCTACACAATTTCCCTACTGACATAGTTGTAAATATAGAGGCCAAGGGAGAAATGTAGCCACAATGAAGAATGTCTGATTAGGGAATAACTGGTGACTTAAACAAAATGTCCTCTGTAAATAGCTTCATCACACTTAAACTGTAGCAGCCCAATGCAAACATCTGTGTTAGTGATGAAGGCCAATGAGACTGAGGAAATGGAGCCAGTACTTGTGAGGAATGGATGACAGTAAATACTGGCAACCTAATGGTTTGTCCATATTTGTTCATTTTATACTTTTAGTACTTACAGGACAAATAGAAAACACAGCCTGACATAAGTATATGTCATAGCTTCCAAAATCCAGAGTCAAATAAAATAATTGTAACATGAGAAGTTCTCCAAATATCTTTAAAACTATTATCTAATGCAAATGCTATTCCACTGAGATATTAAAATTACTAAATAACACAAAATGAAGTGAAAAATTTGAAATCAATAAAAATTCCTCTCCTTGTCATTTGGTGTTATATTGAAAGTGCCAAAACCTGACTAAATTTTCTATTGCTTCATCAGCTGTTGAGTTCATCATCAGATGCCAAGATCAATGAGAATAACGAGAATTCCATTTGAGAATCATACCAGAAAGTTCCATTTTCATAATGACCCATGAAAGGAGAATGGTATCTCATGTACTGTATGCAGACACATACATGTCCACATACAGATATGAAGGCTTTTCAGAAAGATGGAAGTATCAGAATAGGCTGCAATGAATAAGCCACTGTCTCTAATCATAAAGTCATTTTCTTCAAGTAAAATTTCAGATTCATCATTTTTAGCTGTTTCAGATTAAAGGTGCAAATACTTTGAAGCCCAATGTGAATACATAGTAAAATGTTCATTAAAGTGAAAAAGTGCCTGCCCTGAGAAACCTCTTGTGGGGGAAGTTAGGTGTATCATTTGGCTATCCTCTGGAGTCAGCCATCTAGTAACAGAATGAAGCCATTCACATAGAGGTATAACATAGTATTTTCCATATCAATTATTAGTTCTGTCTATTACATAGATCGTCAGTGTTATAAAGATTCCATGTGTAGTAAACACTGGTCGGCTTTAAAAGATTAGAAATGTGCATTGGTGGACTTGATTCCTTATTTTATTCTCTCTCTCTCTCTCTCTCTCTCTCTCTCTCTCTCTCTCTCTCTCTCTATCTCTCTCTCTCTCTCATAAATGTTTTTTAATCTTCTGTGAGCAGATGGAAAGCATGATACACTATTAATTCTGTTTCTGAAACACATCAGTGTCTGTGCAGAAATTCTCAGTAGATGTTCATTATCACCACCATGTAGTCACTATTACTAAAAGTATATAATAGTACACATGGTATATATAGATTGTTAGGAAAAGATTACTAGAAGGCTCACGCCCCACAATCACTCATGAAAGGACCATGTGTCACCAGCTGAGTGACACTTTAGTCTCACACAATAGAAATTGTTAGATTACTTAACTAGATTAAGGTGCACTATGTAATGAGAGTCTCCAGTCTCAGCATTGCATTGTGTTGATTTCCTGTGGACTTAAGCTATTATCTGAGAAAGAAAGAAGCCATGATTCTGAATTGACTGTTACATTCCTTGAGATGGAGATGTTAAATAAAATAACAGCAAGAACTCAAAAGTGTTTTGAGTGTCAGTTGTTCATTTTTACACTTTAATTCACTTTCTCTAAGTCCAGTATTGGCAACTTAGCTGTAGCACATACCTTCAATCCAAGCACAATATTGGAGAATTACTCCTTTTGCTTCTGATTAGTCACCTTCTAACTTTCTCCGTGCCCTCTCCTTACCACATTCTCATTATCATCTTTAAGCCTGTGCATTAAAAAACCTTCGTTGCAGTAAAGAATAACATCTGAGGTCAGGAGGTCTGTGTATCCCAGAGAGAACACTATGTCCTTTGAGGCAAATAATTCAGCATCACACACACACACACACACACACACACACACACACTTAGATGAAAGAATTAGACACATTGAAAGATGATAGATACAGGAAGGTAAATAAATACATAGGTGATAGGTAGGTAAATAGATGATAATGACAGATAGATGTGTAGATAGATAAATAGATAGATAGATAGATAGATAGATAGATAGATAGATAGATAGATAGAGCTTTATTGTATTCACACAATGATATATTGAGATTTACACATTCTTGAAATCAATGATTATAAATATATTTTACTGCTATCCTCTGAGCTCAGAGATCTGATTCTCTCACTCTCCCCAGGAGACTTTCTAGTTTTTTTTTTTTTTTTCAATGAAGAGTGTCAGGAGGTAGTCTCAGTCTCCTCTTGAGAGTCAGACTGGACAGCTCTGTCAGAGTTTGCAGACAAATGCTAATTTGGAAGGAAAAGAAGTAAATGTAATTGGTGAACAAATCAGAAAAAAAAATATAAGGAATGATGCAGTTTAATGATAAATGCTGTTGTATGCTCTCTTCATCCTGGGATATGAAATGAAATGTAATATTATAATTTATTATTTGATCATGGGAAAATATTAATGTAATTATTATAGCTTTCTATCTTCCAAACATAATCTAAAATTATCATGAAATCTATATAATTATCTTTCATGTCATCTTCATTTGATGAAACTAATACTTGTTCTCTTTATTATAAATTATTTAGATTAATAAATTTGACACCTTCCTAGTTGTATGTGATTTTGGCAATGTGTCTAATTCTTTTATAAGAAATAGGTTAAAATATATAAAAGTTGAATATTAATGTGGAATATATGAGTAAGGTACTGAATGCTTATTAGAAAGAAAAACCAATAGCTGAATATCTAATGTTATAATGATGTAAAATAGAAATAATAGGGAGAATGATTGACTCTCTTGAATGGGACATTCTCTTCATCATCAGACTCTGCAGTGACTAAGCACAGTACCATCTATGGTAGCCCACATACAGTATATGTTATCTCATCCTCACACATTGGAATTTATATATTTTTGCACATATTTTTTCTGAATTAAAGCACAATTGCTTTAAATTAATTTTAACTTAGATACTACTAGTTATTATTCTGAGAATGAGATATGGAGTCAAGGGGATTTCCATTAGTTTTACAGGGAATTGAACAATATTATTTTTTCTCCTTCATAGATCATTGCTCCTGACAATGACAGAATAACAGTTAATTCATGAAGTATCATAACTCCATTTAGTTTAAGAACATATCTCGGTTTCTTTTGTATCTAAGTGAATCTGTAACTAATTCTGGACAATAAGATGAAAAGTACAATTAGTTAAATTACACCATATTTGTTGATTATATGTCTCATTTCCTATGCTAATGGAATATTTTTAAACCTTATTTATGTTGAACAATTCTACAAATCTACTCATACAAAATCATAAGCTTGGGCTTGAGAAAAAGTTTAGCAGGGAAAGCTTCAGAGGTTTGCATTCTACTCTAACACCCAAATCCAATTCTAGGAAATCTGTTGCTTCTGGACTCTTAGCACTCATATTTAGGCACAAATAACTCTCTCTCTCTCTCTCTCTCTCTCTCTCTCTCTCTCTCTCTCTCTCTCTCTTTCTGTGTGTGTGTTCTCTCTCTCTCTTTGTGTGTGTGTGTGCGTCTCTCTCTCTGCCCCCTCCAAATTTTTAACTTAAAAGGAAGTTCATAATCCTATTTAGAGTTGGTTGTGTACACCTGTAATCCTAGCATTTGGAAAGCCAAAGATAAAAATTGCATTAGGTCAGCCTCACCAATGAAAGATGTTATAGTAATCATGTTATGATGTTATGATGGATGTTGTTTATCACAGCACTAGGCAGACAGAATCATGTGGATCTCTGTGACTTCAAGTCAGCACTAATCTATAGATCAAGTTCCAGGACAGCCACAACTACACAGAAAATCTCTATCTCCAAAAATCAAAAAAAGAAAACAAAAAATTCTTCTGAGATTTTGATGCGAATTGCAAGGAACCTATAATTTAATTTCAAGATTCCTTGTGCAAACTTGCCAAAGTGTACTTGCTACTGGAGTCTTGTTACATGTTTCTTTTTGCTACTCTGCCTAAGCTCCAGCAAGATCTCCCATGCTCATGGTTTGGTATGGTTAATGTAGTGAAAATGATCATTTTACCAAAAGAAATATGAAGACTGGACAAAATTCCCATCAAAATTCCAACACAACTCCTACAAATCTTGACAGAACAATTCTCAATTTCATATGGAAGAACAAATATCCCAGGATTACAAAGACAATCCTGTAAAATTAAAAAAAAAAAAAAACCTTCTGGAGATATCAATATTCCCAGTGTTAAGCTGTACTACAGAGCATCAGCAAAAAAACAAAACAAAACAAAACAAAACAAAAAACCAAAAAGGTTGATCAATGGAGATGAATAAAAGATCCAAGAGTAAAAATGCACACCTATGTACACTTGATTTTGGACAAAGAAACCAAATTATACAATGGAAAAAAAAAGCATCTCCGATAAATGGTGCCGGATTAATGGGATATCTATATGTAGAAGAATGAAAATAGGTTAATATCTATCGCCCTGCACAATATTCAATTCCAAGTGGATCACAAAACTCAATATAAAACAAGTTATGCTAAATATGAGAGAACAGAAACTAGATAATAACCTTGAATGCATTGGCACAGGAGACAAATTCATGAACTAAGCATTATCAGCTGTGGAACTAAGATCAACAATTAATAAATAGGACTACATGAAACTAAAAGTTTATATAAAGTGAAGGACACCATCAAAAGGACAAAACAGCAGCCTACAGAATGGGTAAAGATATTCAACAACCTTACATCTGATATAGGGCTGATATCCAAAAGGTAGGAAGAACTTGAGAGTAGATATCAATAAATCAAATAACCCAATTAAAAATGGGGTACAGATCTAAACAGAGAATCCTCAACAAAAGAAGCTCTAATGACTAAGAAGGATTTAAAGAAATGGTCAACACCCCCAGTCATCAGGGAAGCGCATATCAAATGACTATGAGATTTCATTTTATACCAGTAAGAATGGCCAAGAACAAAAACTCGGGTGACTTCACATGCTGATGAGGAT
Organism: Mus caroli; assembly: GCF_978045245.1. Taxonomy (NCBI): domain Eukaryota; kingdom Metazoa; phylum Chordata; class Mammalia; order Rodentia; family Muridae; genus Mus; species Mus caroli. The sequence continues at coordinate 56,001,953 of NW_028227273.1, forward strand.
GTGGAGCAGTGGGAACAATCTTCCATTGTTGGTCGAAGACAAAACTTGTACTATCAATTTGGAAATCAATTTGGAGTTTTCTCAGAAAATGAGGAATAATTCTACCGCAGTATCAGCTATCATCTACCAAAATATGTTCCACAATACCACAGGACCCTTGCTCACCTATGCTCATAGTGGATTCATTATAGCCAGAATCTGACAATACACTAGATGTTCCTCAACCAGTGAACGGATAAAGAAAAATGTAGTACATATACACAATGGAATCTTACTCAACTATTAAAAGCAGTGACATCATGAAAATTACAGGCAAGAGGATAGAAATAGAAAAGATCATTTCAATGAGGTAACACAGACCCAGAAATATAAATGTGGCATGTCCTCGGATACAAGTGGAAATTAACCATAAAGAACATGATAACCAATCCAATGCTACAATCCACAGATCGGAAGAAACCAACTAACATGGAAAGATACTGTAATATCACTGAGAAGGGGAAATAGAATAGATGTTGGAAATAGATGGAGAGAGGAAATGTGGTGGGAAAAGATATGGGTGGAGAACAGAAGGGTTCAAGTCTAAGGAAGATGGATGGAGAGAGAACTGAGAAAGAGAATTGAAGCAAGCATCTCTGGGACAAACTAGAAACCGAGGTTAATGGAAACACCCAACCAGAAATCTATGAAGGTGACCCTAGCTAAGACTACTAGCAATAGAAAATATGTAACTTGAAATGGCCACATCTTTTAACTGGAAAAGACTTCCAATGGAAGAATGGGGTTACCTACCCACCCCAAAATCTTTAACCCAAAATTTTTCTTGCCTACAATACATACAGAGATATTGATGGCACAGAAATTGAGGAAATGGCCAACCAATGACAGGTCCAACTTGAGATCTATGCCATGTGAGAGAGCCTACTGTGTTGGGAGCCATTTTTGTCTACTTTTATGAAAACTTGCCTGTCAGAAAGTTTCAAGGCAGATGAATGTCTGCTGCCAGATTTTCTGTCCTGCTTATCATAATAGCAGATACTGGCATGGTTATGACAAAAAAAGGAGCTTTTATACACTGATGGTGAGAGCATAACCTAGTGAGGCCATTTCAAGTTTGGAGTTTTCTCAAAGCACAAACAGCAATATCATATGTCCCAAATGTACCTCTCCTTAGCAAATGTTTGATGGATGTTATAGCCTACTACAGAGACACTCCACCAGAGAACTCCTAAGCCTGATAAACAGCTTCAGTGAAGTAGCTGGATATAAAATTAACTCAAACAAATCAATGGCCTTTCTCTACACAAAGAATAAACAGGCTGAGAAGGAAATTAGGGAAACAACACCCTTCTCAATAGTCACAAATAATATTAAATATCTTGGCGTGACTCTAACTAAGGAAGTGAAAGATCTGTATAATAAAAACTTCAAGTCTCTGAAGAAAGAAATTATAGAAGATCTCAGAAGATGGAAAGATCTCCCATGCTCATGGATTGGCAGGATCAACATTGTAAAAATGGCTATCTTGCCAAAAGCAATCTACAGATTCAATGCAATCCCCATCAAAATTCCAAATCAATTCTTCAACGAATTAGAAAGGGCAATCTGCAAATTCATCTGGAATAACAAAAAACCTAGGATAGCAAAAACTCTTCTCAAGGATAAAAGAACCTCTGGTGGAATCACCATGCCGGACCTAAAGCTCTACTACAGAGCAATTGTGATAAAAACTGCATGGTACTGGTATAGTGACAGACAAATAGACCAATGGAATAGAATTGAAGACCCAGAAATGAACCCACACACCTATGGTCACTTGATCTTCGACAAGGGAGCTAAAAACATCCAGTGGAAGAAAGACAGCATTTTCAACAAATGGTGCTGGCACAACTGGTTGTTAACATGTAGAAGAATGCGAATCGATCCATTCCTATCTCCTTGTACTAAGGTCAAGTCTAAGTGGATCAAGGAACTTCACATAAAACCAGAGACACTGAAACTTATAGAGGAGAAAGTGGGGAAAAGCCTTGAAGATATGGGCACAGGGGAAAAATTCCTGAATAGAACAGTAATGGCTTGTGCTGTAAGATCGAGAATTGACAAGTGGGACCTCATGAAACTACAAAGCTTCTGCAAGGCTAAAGACACCATCAATAAGACAAAAAAACCACCAACAGATGGGAAAGGATCTTCACCTATCCTAAATCAGATAGGGGACTAATATCCAATATATATAAAGAACTCAAGAAGGTGGACTCCAGAAAGTCAAATAACTCCATTAAAAAATGGGGCTCAGAACTGAACAAAGAATTCTCACCTGAGGAATGCCAAATGGCAGAGAAGCACCTGAAAACATGTTCAACATCCTTAATCATCAGGGAAATGCAAATCAAAACAACCCTGAGATTCCACCTCACACCAGTCAGAATAGCTAAGATCAAAAATTCAGGTGACAGCAGATGCTGGCGAGGATGTGGAGAAAGAGGAACACTCCTCCATTGTTGGTGGGATTGCAAGCTTGTACAACCACTCTGGAAATCAGTCTGGCGGTTCCTCAGAAAATTGGACATAGTACTACCGGAGGATCCAGCAATACCTCTCCTGGGCATATATCCAGAAGATGTCCCAACCGGTAAAAAGGACACATGCTCCACTATGTTCATAGCAGCCCTATTTATAATAGCCAGAAGCTGGAAAGAACCCAGATGTCCCTCAACAGAGGAATGGATACAGAAACTATGGTACATTTACACAATGGAGTACTACTCAGCTATTAAAAAGAATGAATTTATGAAATTCCTAGCCAAATGGATGGACCTGGAGGGCATCATCTTGAGTGAAGTAACACAATCACAAAAGAACTCACACAATATGTATTCATTGATAAGTGGCTATTAGCCCAAAACTTAGGATACCCAAGATATAAGATACAATTTGGTAAACGCATGAAACTCAAGAAGAATGAAGACCAAAGTGTGGACACTGTGCACCTTCTTAGAATTGGGAACAAAACACCCAGGGAAGGAGTTACAGAGACAAAGTTCGTAGCTGTGATGAAAGGATGGACCATTTAGAGACTGCCGTATCCAGGGATCCATCCCATAATCAGCTTCTAAACGCTGACACCATTGCATACACTAGCAAGATTTTGCTGAAAGGACCTAAATATAGCTGTCTCTTGTGAGATGATGCCGGGGCCTAGCAAACACAGGAGTGGATGTTCACAGTCAGCTATTGGATGTATCACAGGGCTCCCAATGGAGAAGCTAGAGAAAGTACCCAAGGAGCTAAAGGGATCTGCAACCCTATTGTTGGAACAACATGATGTACTAACCAGAACCCCGAAGCTCTTGTCTCTAGCTGCATATGTATTGAAAGATGACCTAGTCGGCCATCAATGGAAAGAGAGGCCCATTGGACTTGCAAACTTTATATGCCCCAATATAGGGGAATGCCAGGGCCAAAAGAATGGGAATGGGTGGGTAGGGAAGTGGGGGGCGCTATGGGGGACTTTTGGGATAGCATTGGAAATGTAATTGAGGAAAATATGTAATAAAAATATTTAAAAAAAAAAAAGAAAACTAAAATACCATGAAAGTAAAAGGTAAATAGATGGAATGGTAAAATTTATACAAAGGTGTTTAACTCAGGCACAGAAAAACAAAGTCTGTAATTTCTCTTTCATGTGTGGATTCTAGCAAAAAAAAAAAAAAGTTTTATCATCTGCATTTTACTTGGAGCACACATGGAAGCCAGAAAAACAGAAAGGGGTCTCTTTTGTGACAACAACATGTTAATGCAGGAGAATAGTATATTACAAGTAACACAATGACAGAGGGATAGAAAAGATTAACCAGAAAGGAATCTGGGAGTTTGAAAGAAAATGGGTTGGATGGCTCACAAAAAAGAACATATAAGACATATAGAAGCCTGCTATTTCATAACTCATTTTAAAAAATGACAGGGTCATGTAAAATGAAAGAAGAGAAGGAATGCTGGGGTAAAGGATTAAGTGCAGATGGAGGTAAGGAAGGAAAAGTTGAGGGGTGTGATGGTTTGTATATCCTTGGACCAGGTAGTGGCACTATCTAAAGGTGTGGCCTTGTTAGAATAGGTGTGACCTGGTTGGAATGGGTGTGTCACTGTGGGTGTGGATATAAGATCCTCACCTTAGTTGCTTGGAAGTCAGTCTTCCACCAGCAGCCTTTGGATGAAGACATAGAACTCTCAGCTCCTCCTGCACCATGCCTGCCTGAATACTGACATGCTCCCACCTTGATGATAATGGACTGAACCTCTGAACCTGTAAGCCAGCCCCAATTAAATGTTTTTTATAAGACTTGCCTTGGTCATGGTGTCTTGGTGTCATGGTGAATATGGTCATGTCCACAGCAGTAAAACCCTAACTAATACAAGGGGGTTGCAGGTGGGTTAAATAAAAGAGTTGAAATGGAATTATCCTGCATGACAGACACAGTTACTCTCCAGAGATATTAGTTTAAAAAAATGCAGTACAAGGCACAGGATATCTACCTACATAGGTAATCTCTGGATGGCCTTTCCTTCAGTCATTGCTCCATTCTTTATCCCGGTATTTCCTTTATACAGAAGAAATTCTGAGCTAAAATTTTATTATTCTTTTTTTTTTAGTTAGGTATTTTCTTCATTTACATTTCAAATGCTATCCCAAAAGTCCCCCATACTCTCCTCCACCCCGCTCCCCTACCCACCCGCTCCTACTTCTTGGCCCTGGCATTCCCCTGTACTGAGGCATATAAAGTTTGCAAGACCAAAGGGCCTCTCTTCCCACTGATGGTCAACTAGGCCATCTTCTGCTACATATGCAGCTAGAGACACGAGCTCCAGGGGTAATGGTTAGTTCATTTTGTTGTTCCACCTATAGGGTTGCAGACCCCGTTAGCTCCTTGGGTACTTTCTCAAGCTCCTCTATTATGGGTCCTGTGTTCCATCCAATAGCTGACTGTAAGCATCTTTTTGCTAGGCCCCGGCATTGTCTCACAAGAGATATCTATATCTGGGTCCTTTCAGCAAAATCTTGCTAGTGTATGCAATGGTGTCAGCGTTTGGAAGCTGATTATGGGATGGATCCCTGGATATGGCAGTCTTTAGATGGTCCATCCTTTCTTCACAGCTCCAAACTTTACCTCTGTAACTCTTTCCATGGGTGTTTTGTTCCCAATTCCAAGAAGGGGAACAGTGTCCACACTTTTGTCTTCCTTCTTCTTGGGTTTCATGCGTTTAACAAATTGTATCTTATATCTTGGGTATCCTAAGTTTTTGGGCTAATATCCACTTATCAGTGAGTACATATTGTGTGAGTTCCTTTGTGAATATATTACCTCACTCAGGATGATGGCCTCCAGATCCATCCATTTGCCTAGGAATTTCATAAATTCATTCCTTTTAATAGCTGAGTAGTACTCCATTGTGTAAATGTACCACATTTTCTGTATCCATCCCTCTGTTGAGGGGCATCTGGTTCTTTCCAGCTTCTGGCTATTATAAATAAGGCTGCTATGAACATAGTGGAGCATGTGTCCTTCTTACTGGTTGGAACATCTTCTGGATATATGCCCAGGAGAGGTATTGCTGGATCCTCTGGTAGTATTATGTCCAATTTTCTGAGGAACCGCCAAACTGATTTCCAGGGTGGTTGTACCAGCTTGCAATCCCACCAACAATGAAGGAGTGTTCCTCTTTCTCCACATACTCGCCAGCATCTGCTGTCACCTGAATTTTTGATCTTAGCCATTCTGACTGGTGTGAGGTGGAATCTCAGGGTTGTTTTGATTTGCATTTCCCTGATGATTAAGGATGTTGAACATTTTTTCAGGTGCTTCTCTGCCATTCGGTATTCCTCAGGTGAGAATTCTTTGTTCAGTTCTGAGCCCCATTTTTTAATGGGGTTATTTGATTTTCTGGAGTCCACCTTCTTGAGTTCTTTATATATATTGCATATTAGTCCCCTATCTGATTTAGGATAGGTAAAGATCCTTTCCCAATCTGTTGGTGGTCTTTTTGTCTTATTGACGGTGTCTTTTGCCTTGCAGAAGCTTTGCAACTTTGTGAGGTCCCATTTATCGATTCTCGATCTTACAGCACAAGCCTATTCAGGAATTTTTCCCCGAACCCATATTTTCAAGGCTTTTCCCTACTTTCTCCTCTATAAGTTTCAGTGTCTCTGGTTTTATGTGGAGTTCCTTAATCCACTTAGATTTGACCTTCGTACAAGGAGATAGGAATGGATCAATTCGCATTCTTCTACATGATAACCGCCAGTTGTGCCAGCACCATTTGTTGAAAATGCTGTCTTTTTTTCCACTGGATGGTTTTTGCTCCCTTGTCAAAGATCAAGTGACCATAGGTATGTGGGTTGATCTCAGGGTCTTCAATTCTGTTCCATTGGTCTACTTGTCTGTCGTTATACCAGTACCATGCAGTTTTTATCACAATTGCTCTGTAGTACAGCTTTAGGTCAGTCATGGTGATTCCACCAGAGGTTCTTTTATCCTTGAGAAGAGTTTTTGCTAACCTAGGTTTTTGTTGTTCCAGATGAATTTGCAGATTGCCCTTTCTAATTTGTTGAAGAATTGATTTGGAATTTTGATGGGGATTGCATTGAATCTGTAGATTGCTTTTGGCAAGATAGCCATTTTTACAATGTTGATCCTGCCAATCCATGAGCATGGGAGGTTTTTCCATCTTCTGAGATCTTCTTTAATTTCTTTCTCCAGGGACTTGAAGTTCTTGTCATACAGATCTTTCACTTCCTTAGTTAGAGTCACGCCAAGGTATTTTATATTGTTTGTGACTATTAAAAAGGGTGTTGTTTCCCTAATTTCCTTCTCTGCCTGTTTATCCTTTGTGTACAGAAAGGCCATTGACTTGCTTGAGTTAATTTTATATCCAGCTACTTCACCAAAGCTATTTATCAGGCTTAGGAGTTCTCTGGTGGAATTTTTAGGGTCACTTATGTATACTATCATATCATCTGCAAAAAGCGATATTTTGACTTCTTCTTTTCCGATTTGTATCCCCTTGATCTCCTTTTGTTGTCTAATTGCTCTGGCTAGGACTTCAAGTACAATGTTGAATAGGTAGGGAGAGAGTGGGCAGCCTTGTCTAGTCCCTGATTTTAGTGGGATTGCTTCCAGCTTCTCACCATTTACTTTGATGTTGGCTACTGGTTTGCTGTACATTGCTTTTATCATGGTTAGGTATGGGCCTTGAATTCCTGATCTTTCCAAGACTTTTATCATGAATGGGTGTTGGATTTTGTCAAATGCTTTTTCAGCATCTAACGAGATGATCATGTGGTTTTTGTCTTTGAGTTTGTTTATATAATGGATTACATTGATGGATTTTCGTATATTGAACCATCCTTGCATCCCTGGGATGAAACCTACTTGGTCAGGATGGATGATTGTTTTGATGTGTTCTTGAAATCGGTTAGCGAGAACTTTATTGAGGATTTTTGCATCAATATTCATAAGGGAAATTGGTCTGAAGTTCTCTATTTTTGTTGGGTCTTTATGTGGTTTAGGTATCAGAGTAATTGTGGCTTCATAGAATGAGTTGTGTAGAGTACCTTCTGATTCTATTTTGTGGAATAGTTTGTGAAGTACTGGGATTAGTTCTTCTTTGAAGGTTTGATAGAACTCTGCAATAAGCCCATCTGGTCCTGGGCTTTTCTTGTTTGGGAGATTATTAATGACTGCTTCTATTTCTTTAGGGGATATGGGACTGTTTAGATCATTAACCTGATCTGGATTTAACTTTGGTACCTGGTATCTGTCTAGAATCTTGTCCATTTCATCCAGGTTCTCCAGTTTTGTTGAGTATAGCCTTTTGTAGAAGGATCTGATGGTGTTTTGGATTTCTTCAGGGTCTGTTGTTATGTCTCCCTTTTCATTTCTGATTTTGTTATTAGAATACTTTCCCTATGCCCTCTAGTGAGTCTGGCTAAGGGTTTATCTATCTTGTTGATTTTCTCAAAGAACCAGCTCCTTGATTGGTTGATTCTTTGAATTGTTCTTCTTGTTTCCACTTGGTTGATTTCACCCCTGAGTTTGATTATTTCTTGCCGTCTACTCCTCTTGGGTGAATTTGCTTCCTTTCTTCTAGAGCTTTTAGGTGTGTTGTCAAGCTGCTAATGTGTGCTCTCTCTAGTTTCTTTTTGGAGGCACTCAGAGCTATGAGTTTTCCTCTTAGAAATGCTTTCAATGTGTCCCGTAAGTTTGGGTATGTTGTGGCTTCATTTTCATTAAACTCCAGAAAGTCCTTAATTTCTTTCTTTATTCCTTCCTTGACCAAAGTATCATTGAGAAGAGTGTTGTTTAGTTTCCACGTGTGTGTTGGCTTTCTAATATTTATTTTGTTATTGAAGATCAGTCTTAGTCCATGGTGATCTGATAGGGTGCATGGGACAATTTCAGTATTTTTGTATATGTTGAGGCCGGTTTTCTGCTTCCCTAACTAATGTAGTCTCAGGCCCCGCGCGCAATTGGATTGGAGCAGAAGCTGTGTTCCACTCACTAGAAGTCTTAAGATCTTGTGGCGGGTGTTGTGGGTAGCTGGCAAGTGTCAGCCGACCCTGCGCCCTAGCTACCCAGGTGCTTGTCTGACTGGAAGAGCGAAAATATTTCTTATATAAAAAATTTTAAAACAAATCATATCAAATCTGAACAGTTCAGTGTATTGTATAGCATTTATACATTTTTTTGGTATACATAGGTCACAAAAGAATTCAGACAGTTGTGGTATGTGCCATTATGTAATAAAAATACAAATATAAACAAAATAAGACCCTTTATACAGTTACTATGGAATAAAGATTCATATGAGATATGTCTGATTAAAAAGCAGAAAGCATAGGGACACCAAGTCTTGAACTTGAAAGACTTCTGAGATATAACTTGGCATTTAGATTGACATCTGAGAATTAAACATAAGGGAAAATTTCTCATATTGTACTCTTTACTTGGATTCATTAATATTTTATTTCATTTTAGAATTAGCAGTTAGAAAATACAGCTGAGTACAGAGGTACCTTCAAAATTACAGAGAGACTTAACATAAGGCAGACAGAAAAATGTACCAGTTTTTATTTGTTTAATCTGATTTATTGCACATTTTCATTGGCCGGCAGCTCTGAAAGAATCTGTTACCTATTTATTGCCAGAGGTTTCTTCAGACTCAGAGTTTTTCTCAGTGCTGCCTTCACTTCCTTGTTCCTTAAGCTATAGATGATGGGGTTCAGCATGGATGTCACCGCTGTGTAGAAAAGGGCCAAGAGTTTGTCCATTCCTGGTAAGTGGCTAGACTTGGGCCTCAAGTAGGTAATAGATCCTGAACCATAGAAAAGTGTGACTACAAGTAGATGGGAGGAACAGGTGGAGAGAGCTTTATGGCGCCCCTCAGGTGAAGGCATCACCAGCACTGCAACCAGAATTCTGACATAGGAATAAATGATCAACAAAAATGGGCTAGATATGCAGAGAATTGCTGCCACAAAGATTGCAGCCTCATTTTGGGATGTATCTCCACAGGCAAGTGCCAGGACAGGTGGAAGGTCACAGAAGAAGTGGTCTATCTCACATGGTCCGCAGAAGTTCAAGGAGAAAATAAAATTGGTCTGTCCCAACCCTACTATACATCCCATTCCCCATGAAACTATTGCCAAATGGGCACATACCCCACGATTCATTCGGGTTGCATAGTGGAGTGGGGAGCATATGGCCATGCAGCGGTCATAGGCCATAGCTGCCAGTAAGCAACACTCAGTTATACCAAAAAATGTGAAGAAAAACATCTGTGTGGCACAACCCTCCCGAGAGATTTCTCGGGCCTCACTTATGAGGCTCTGTAGCATTTTGGGTATGACAGAACAAGTGTAGCCAATCTCCAGGAGAGACAAGTTGGCCAGAAAGAAGTACATTGGAGTGTGTAGGGCTGGACTGGTGCAGATGGCAAGGGCTATGAGTTCATTTCCTGTCAGTGATACTAAGAACATGAGGAGAATGAGGGTAAACAGGAGGAAGCATTCTCCAGGAACCTCAGAGAACTTGGCAAATGCAAAGCGTTTGACAGACAAGCTGTTCTCCTGCCACAGAGAGCAGTTGATACTCATCTCCTGAAAGAAAGCACAGCAAATCATTACAACAATTCTTGCAGATGGGAGAAATTATTCACTTTTTCTGTCTCTCCCAACTCCCCTAGTCTCTCTCCCTCCCTCTTGCATGTGTGTGTGTGTGTGTGTGTGTGTGTGTGTGTGTAAAATATATGTGCATACATATGCCTGTACCATTCAGATAGCAATTTCAAGTGTCCTTGATTAGTTTCCACCTTATTTTCTAAAACAGGTTACTTGACCTGGAGATACTTGTTTTTTTCTAGAATGAGTCAGAGATCCACCTTCTTTTGCCTTTCATACCGTTAGTATTGGCGTTGCATATAAATGCTGGGTTGCCCAGTCTTTCATGGGTACTGTGGATCCAAATAGCTCCTCACACCTGAACAGCAAGTACACTAATTACTGGACCATTTACATAGCACATCATTTAATTAATTCTAGAGCCTGTGGTAAATTAGAAACTTGTTAGTTAGATGAATTAAAAAAAAAACACCACACACCCTCAATTAAAAAAAAAATCAAATATTTTCCCTATTCATACTACTAGGTGATTTTTCCAATATACATTTAGTTGTCAAACCACTAAATGACCAAATCTTAGCTGGGAAATATGGTATATCCTTTATGCACGTGAATTGTGTGCCTGATATAAAAGGTCTCTGTGAGTTAAATGATAGCCTAGATTGCAGAGTGATATTGTGCTAACAAAGAAAAAAGGTAAACAGATGATCAGTTGTCCATTTAGGTTCCCTTTAGTCAATTGACAATGCTAGTATGAAAAGGTCCTTTCAAATTTAGTTTTCTTTCCTCATGTCTGTCAGCAGTTGCTCTAACCATTTCTCTCCCCCCCCCCTCTTTCTCTTTTCTTTGTCTCTCTCTGTATGTCTCTGTCTCTGTCTTGTCTCTCTCTCTCCCTTTATTTCTTTCTTAAGACAGGGCCTCACTTTTTATTCACCATTTTTTAAACTCAGTATTTACTTATTGGGTCCTGACTCTTTTTAAGTAATACTTTTTGCAGTTTATAGACTCTCATTTGTCAGTTAAATTTGCAGGTATATGTATACCTGTTGTATATTCTCATATCTAGAAGAAGCTATTCAATTTCTTTAGTGACATAGATGTAGATATAGAGGCCAAGAGAGAAATTAACCACAATAAGGAATGTCTGACTAGGGTTTAATTGGTTACCTTTTAAAAAATGGCTTTTTAAATTAGCCTCATCCCACTTAAACTGTAGCAGCCCAATGCAAACATCTGTGTTAGTGATGAAGGCCCATGAGACTGAGGGAATGGAGTCAGTACTTGTGAGGAATGGATGATAGTAAATACTGGCAACCTAACAGTTTGTCCATATTTGTTCTTTTTATACTTTTAGTACTTACAGGACAAATAGAAAACACAGCCTGACATAAGTATATTTCACACCTTCCAAAATTCAGTCAAATAAAATAATTGTAGCATGAGAAGGACTCCAAATACTTTTAAAACTATTATCTAATGCAAATGCTATTCCACTGAGATATTAAAATTACTAAATAACACAAAATGAAGTGAAAAATTTGAAATCAATAAAAATTCCTCTCCTTGTCATTTGGTGTTATATTGAAAGTGCCAAAACCTGACTAAATTTTCTGTTGCTTCGTCAGCTGTTGAGTTCATCATCAGATGCCAAGATCAATGAGAATAATGAAAATTCTATTCGAGATTCATACCAGAAACTTCCATTTTCATAATGACCCATGAAAGGAGAATGGTGTCTCATGTACTGTATGCAGACATATACATGTCCACATACAGATATGAAGGATTTTCAGAAATATGGAAGTATCAGAATAGGCTGCAATGGATAAGCCACTGTCTCTAATCGTAAAGTCATTTTCTTCAAGTAAAATTTCAGATTCATCAATTTGAACTCTTTCCGCTTAAAGCTGCAAATACTTTGAAGCCCAATGTGAATACATAGTAAAATGTTCATTAAAGGGAAAAAGTGCCTGTCCTGAGAAACCTCTTGTGGAGGAAGTTAGGTGCATCATTTAGCTATCCTCTGGAGTCACCCATCTAGTAACAGAATGAAGCCATTCACATAGAGGTGTAACATAATATTTTCCATATTGATTATGAGTTCTGTCTATTACATAGATCTTCAGTGTTATAAAGATTCCATGTGTAGTAAACACTGATCGGCTTTAAAAGATTACAAATGTTAATTGGTGTAGTGATTCCTTATTTCATTCTCTCTCTCTCTCTCTCTCTCTCTCTCTCTCTCTCTCTCTCTCTCTCTCTCTCTCTCAATCTCTCCCTCAATCTCTCACACCAAAATGCTTTTTATGTTCTGTGAGCAGATGGAAAGCATGATACACTGTTAATTCTGATTCTGTAACACATCAGAGTCTGTGCAGAAATTCTCAGGAAATGTTCATTATCACCACCATGTAGTCACTATTTCTAATATTCTATAATAGTATAAACAGTTTATATAGATTGTTAGGAAAAGATTATATGGATGCTCATGCCCCACAATTACTTACCAAAGGACCATGTGTCACCAGATGAATGACGCTTTAGCTTCACACAATAGAAATTTTTAGATTACTTAACTAGATTAAGATGCTGTATATAATGAGAGTCTCCAGTCTCAGCATTGCATTGTGTTGATTTCCCATGGACTTAAGCTATTTTCTGAGAAAGAAAGAAGCCATGATTCTGAGTTGACTGTTTCATTCCCTGAGATGGAGATGTTGAATAAAATAACAGCAATAACACAAAATGTTTGAGTATCAGTTGTTCATTTTTACAATTTAGTTCACTTTCTCTAAGTCCAGTACTGACAACTTAGCTGTAGCACATACCTTCAATCCCAGCACAGGGTTGGAGAATTACTCCTTTTGTGTCTGATTAGCCACCTTCGGGCTTTCTCTGTGCCCTCTCCTTACCACATTTTCATTATCATCTTTAAGCCTGTGCATTAAAAAACCTTCATTGCAGTAAAGAATAACATCTGAGGTCAGGAGGTCTGTGTATCCCAGAGAGAACACTATGTCCTTTGAGGCAAATAATTCAGCATCACACACACACACATACACACACACACACACACACACAAGATGAAAGATGATAGATACAGGAAGGTAAATAAATACATACATGATAGGTAGGTAAATAGATGATAATGATAGATAGATGATAGAATTGAATACATAGATAGATAGATAGATAGATAGATAGATAGATAGAGGTTATTGTATTCACACAATGATATATTGAGATTTCCACATTCTTGAAATCAATGATTATAAATATATTTTACTGCTATCCTCTGTGCTCAGAGATCTGATTCTCTCACTCTCCCCAGGAGACTTTCTAGTTTTTTTCTCACTGAAGTGTGTCAGGAGGCTGTCTGAATCTCCTCTTTAGAGTCAGACTGGACAGCTCTATCAGAGTTTGTAGACAAATGCTAATTTGGAAAGAAAAAAAGTAAATGTAATTGGTGAACAAATCACAAATATATGTAATGAATGATGCAGTTTAATGATAAATGCTGTGAATGCTCTCTTTATCCTGTGATATGAAATGAAATGTAATATTATAATTTATTATTTGATCATTGGAAAATATTAATATAAATTATTCAAGTTTTATATTTTCCAAGCATTACCTAAAATAATCATGAAAACTACATAATTATCTTTTGTGTCATTTTCTTTTGATAAAACTGATACTTGTTCTGTTTATTATAAATTATATATGAAATAAATCCCAAAAAAAGAAAAGAAAAAAGGGAGTGATCCAATATAGTTAACAAAGATAATATAGAATTCTTATGTATGAGCAAAAGCTCTGGATGTGTGCAACAAACTTGGTAATATTCCTGTCCAAAAACAGTAACAGTTATTGAAAAGTTTTATATTAAATTTACCTTGAAAAATCTAATAAAAGGGCATATCTTTATAAAAAATAAATTATATAGGTTAATAAATTTGATGCCTTCCTAGTTGTATGTTACATTGGCTAGGTCTCTAATGGTTTTATCAAAAATAATTTCAATAAAAAAGAGATAAAATTTAGTATTACTGTAGAAGTTGAGTAAGGTACTGAATGCCTATTAGAAAGAAAAACAAATAACTTTGTACCTAAGGTTTTAATGATGTAAAATCGGAATAATAGGGAGAATGATTGACTCTCTTGAATGGGACATTCTCTTTGTCATCAGGCTCTGCAGTGACTTAGCACAGTACAATCTATGATAGCCCACATACAGTATATGTTATCTCAGCCTCAGACATTGGAATTTATATATTTTTGCATATAGTTTTTCTGAATTAAAGCATAATTGCTTTAAATTAATTTACACTTAGATATTACTAGTTATTATTCTGAGAATGAGATATGGAGCCAAGGGGATTTCCATTGTTATCTTAGCCTTAGATATTAGAATTTATATATTTTGCATATAGTTATTCTGAATTAAAGCATAATTTATTTAAATTAATTTTAACTTAGATATTAGAAGTTTTTATTCTGAGAATGAGATATGGAGCCAAGGGGATTTATTTATTAGTTTTATATTCACTATTAGTTTTCTTAGGGGTTATTTTGCATGTGATTGTATTTCTTCTCTTTCAAATATTTTTTGGTATTACTTAAATAAGCTATTGCTTTTTGTATGTTATTTTTGTGTTCTGAAACTTTGCTGAAAGAGTTTATAAAATACATAGGGGTTTGGTAGAAAGCTATTGTAAAGCAAAGGAAACTATGAAGCAAATGAATATGTAGCCCACAGAATGTGAGAACATTCTTGTCATCTATTCATAAGACAGATAATTAGTGTCTAGAATCTTCTTTCTCAACTTTCTTAATACTGCCACCCCTTAATACAGTTCATCATGTGGTGGTGACCCTCCCCAACCATAAAATTATATTGTTGCTGTTTCATATCTATAATTCTGATGCTATAATAAGTTTTAATGCAAATATCTGATATGCAGGATATCTGATATGCAACTTTCAAGAGGATCAAACCGACAGATTCACAACAAATAGTCTAGGACATACAATGAATTAAAAATAAAAGAGTAAACATTAAGATGATAATGTGTTACAACCCCAAATATCTTGCCTATCATCTTTGCCTGGTGCATACCTAGCATTGGCAAACTGTGCCTTGTCCCTTGCACTCCATTTTCTTACCCACAACTCCACTTACATTCCTGAGGCCCTGCTAGCACCAGGGACATCCAGCTTTGCCTGCATCCCTAGAGACCTACTCTCACCAGGGACAAGCAGGTGAGGCCTCTCTCTATATTATCCTGTCTGCCAGGTTCCACCTAGAGCACACCTATTCCTTGAGCTCCATCTTCTAACCCATAGCTCCGTCTGCCTTCCTGGAGCCCTATAGGCACCAGAGACATCCAGGTGAGACCTCTCCAACCCCCATCTCCTACTTGCCACAGCATTGTTGAGCCCTGCTCTCTGCACACCATGTTCTGTCCCACAGCTCTCCCAACATCCATGGAGGCCTGTAGCAACAGGGACATCCTGATAAGACCCTTGACCCTACCCCAATCCCCTGCCTGTTGCTTCTTCCCTTGAGCATACTCAGCACATATGAGTTGTGCCCTATCCCCTGCACTCTCATTTTCTGTTGCCCAACTCTGCCTGCATTCTCTGAGGCCTGCAGGCACCAGAAACAACCAGATGAAGCCAATCCCTCCCAACTCCCTGCCTACCAAGTCCCTCTAAAGCACAACCAACAACTGTAAACTGCATTCAATCCCCTTTTCTCCATTTTCCAGTGCACAACTCTTTCGCTATTTCTGGAGAGCTTCCTACAACAGAGACAATCACATGGCTAAAGGTCAGTGTAAGAACACAATCAACAAGAGTCAACCATACCACTAGATCCCTTCAAATACTGTATAACCTGGATAATATAGGGGAAGCACAAGAAAAGCTTATAAAGCTGACAGAGGCCCTTAAAGAGAAAATGGATAAAATTCCTTTAAGAAATACAGGAAAATACAATCAAACAGGTGAAGGAGATAAATAAAATTGTTCATTACCTGAAAATGGAAATAGCAACAATAAACAAAACACAAACTGAGAGAATCATGGAGATGGAGAACCTAGGCAAGAAAACAGGAACAACAGATGAAAGCATCACCAACAGACTACTAGAGGTAGAAGAGAGAATCTCAGGTGAAGAAAATAAAATAGGAGAAATCAATACACTGGTCAAAGAAAATATTACTTCTAAAAGTTTTTGACATAACACGTGTAGGAATTCTGAGACAATAACCTTAGACACCAACCAAAGAATAACAGAAGTAGAAAAAGATGATTCCCAGTGCAAAGACCTAGAAAAAGTTTTCAACAAAATCATATAAGAAAACATTCCCATCCCAAAGAAAGAGATACTTACAAAAATAAAAGAACCTTACAGTATACCAAATAGATTTGACCTGAAATGAATATTCTCTTGCCACATAACAATCAAACACTAACTGTATAAAACAAACAAACAAACAAAGAATATTAAATGATTCAAGATTAAAAGGCCATGTAACTATAAAGGTAGACCTCTAGAATTACAGCCAAACAGCTGCGACTCTTAAAGCCAGAAGGGCCTGAGCAGATGTCTTGCAGTCTCTAAGAGACCACAGATTCCAGCCCAGATTACTATATCCAGTAAAACTTTTGATCACCATAAATGGAGAAAACAGAATATTTCATGACAAAACGAAATTTAACCAATACCTTTCCACAAATGCAGCCCTCCAGAAAGTACTCGTTTTAATGACTTAACAGCACACGTGAAAGCTCTTGAACAAATAGAAGAAAACACATGCAAGAGGATCAGGTGGTAAGAAATAAACGAATTCAGGGTTGAAATCAGTAAATTAGAAACAAAGAGAACAGTAGACAATCTCAACAAAACAAAGAGTGAGCTGGTTCTTTCAAAAACTCAGCACGATAGACAAACCCTTGACCAAACTAACTAAAAGGCAAAGCAAAATATGTAAATTAATAAAGGCAAAAGTAAAAAGGAGGATATAACACCAGATATGGAGTAAATTCAAAGAATCATTAGGTCTTACTTCAAAAATATGTACTTCAAATATTTGAAAATTTTAAATGAAATAGACAGTGTTCTTGATAAATACTACTTATCCAAGCTAAATCAAGATCATGTAAACAACATAAGTAGGCCTTTAATCTCTAAGGAAATAGAAGCACTCATTTAAAATATCTTGTAAACAAAAATAAAATAAAATAAAAATAAAAACACACTGCCAGATGATTTTAGTACAGAATTCTACCAGAATTTCAAAGAACAGTTAATATAAATACTCCTCAAAATATACCACATAATAGAAACATAAGGATCACTGACAAATTCATTCCATGCCAGCACAATCACCATGATACCTAAACCACACAAACACTTAACTAAGGATGAAAATTTCAGGACAATTCACCTTATGAATATTGATACAAAAATACTCAATAAATAGCTGGCAAACTGAATTCAACAATACATCAAAAATCATTATATACCATGATCAAGTACACTTCATACTATAGATGCAGGGATGGTTAAAATATGAAAATCCATCAATGTAGCCCACTGTATAAACAAACTGAACAAATGGAAACCACATGGTCACATCATTAGATGTAGAAAAGTTATTTCAAAAATATCTAACACCTTTTTATGATAAAAATCTTGAAGAGATAATGGATGCAAGGCACAATAAAGGCAATGTATAGCAAGCTGATAGCCAACATCAAATTAAATGAAGAGAAACTTAGCTAGAGCAATAAGACAACTAAAGAACATCAAGGGGATACAAATTGGAAAGGAAGAACTCAAAATATTACTATTTATAGATGGTATAATAGTATATATAAGTGACCCCTAAAGTCCTTCCAGAAAACTCCTACAGCTGATAAAGACCTTCAGCAAAGTGGCTTAATAAAAAAAAAAACTACTCAAATAACTCAGTAGCCAATGCATATACAAAGAATAAATGGACTAAGAAAAAATAGGGAAACAACATCCTTCACAATAGGCAAAGATAGTATAAAATATCGTGTGGTAACTGTAATGAAGCAAGTAAAAGACTTAAATGACAAGAACTTTGAATCCTTGAAGAAAGAAATTGAAGAAGATATTAGAATATGAAAAGATCTCCCATGCTCACCGTTTGGTATGGTTAATGTAGTGAAAATGAACATTTTACCAAAAGGAATATGCAGACTTGACAAAATTCCCATCAAAATTCCCATCAAAATTCCAATACAACTCCTATAGACCTTGTCAGAAAAATTCTTAATTTCACATGGAAGAACAAAAATCCCAAGATTACTAAGACAATCCTGTAAAATAATAAATAATTAAAAAACCATCTGGAGGTATCAATATTCCCAATTTTAAGCTGCACTACATAGAATCAGGAAAAAAAATTGTGGATCAATGGAAGTGAATCAAAGATCCAGGAGTAAAAACACACACCTATGTACACTTGATTTTTGAAAAAGAAACCAAAATTATACATTGGGGGAAAAAAGCATTTTCAATAAATTGTGCTGGATTAATGGGATATCTGCATGTAGATGAATGAAAATAGGTTAATATATATCTCCCTGAACAATATTCAAATCCAAGTGGGTCACAGAACTCAATATAAAACAAGTTATTCTAAGCAAGATTTTGCTGAAAGGACCCAAATATAGCTGTCTCTTGTGAGACGATGCCGGGGCCTAGCAAACACAGGAGTGGATGTTCACAGTCAGCTATTGGATGTATCACAGGGCTCCCAATGGAGAAGCTAGAGAAAGTACCCAAGGAGCTAAAGGGATCTGCAACTCTATTGTTGGAACAACATGATGTACTAACCAGAACCCCGGAGCTCTTGTCTCTAGCTGCATATGTATTGAAAGATGGCCTAGTCGGCCATCACTGGAAAGAGAGGCCCATTGGACTTGCAAACTTTATATGCCCCAATATAGGGGAATGCCAGGGCCAAAAGAATGGGAATGGGTGGGTAGGGAAGTGGGGGGCGCTATGGGGGACTTTTGGGATAGCATTGGAAATGTAACTGAGGAAAATATGTAATAAAAATATTAAAAATTAAAAAAAAAGAAAAAAAAGTTATTCTAAATATGAGAGAACAGAAAGTAGGTAATAACCTTTAATGCATTGGCACAGGAGACAACTTCATGAACTGAACATCAGCAGCTGGGGCACTAAGATCAAATATTTAAAAATGGGACCTCATGAAATTAAAAAGTTTGTATAAAGTGAAGGACACCATCAAAAGGATAAAAAATCAGCCTACAGACTGGGTAAAGATATTCAACAACCTTACATATGGCATAGGGATGATATCCAAAAGGTAGAAAGAACATGAGAATAGATATCAACAAATCAAATAACCCAATTAAAAATGGGGTACAGATCTAAACAGAGAATTCTTAACAAAAGAAGCTCTGATGACTAAGAAGAACTTAAAAAATGGTCAACATCCCTAAACATCAGGGAAACACATATCAAAATGACTATGAGATTTCATTTTATACCAATAAGAATGGCCAAGAACAAAAACTCGGGTGACTTCACATGCTGATGAGGATGTGGAACAATGGGAACAATCTTCCATTGTTGGTCAGAGAGAAAACTTGTACTATTAATTTGGAGTTTTCTCAGAAAATCAGGAATAATTCTACCACAGTATCAGCTATCATTTACCAAAAGATGTTCCATCATACCACAAGGACCCTTGCTCACCTAGGCTCGTAGTGGATTCATTATAGCCAGAAACTGACAATACACTAGATGTTCCTCAACCAATGAATGGATAAAGAAAAATGTGGTACATATACACAATGGAATCTTACTCAGCTATTAAAAAGAGTGACACCATGAAAATTGCAGGCAAGTGGATAGAAATAGAAAAGATCATTTCAATGAGGTAACACAGACCCAGAAAGACAAATGTGGCATGTCCTTGGATACAAGTGGAAATTAACCATAAAGAACATGATAACCATGCTACAATCCGCAGATCCAAAGAAGCCTACTAATACAAAAAGTTACTATAATATCACTGAGAAGGGGAAATTGAATGGATGTTGGAAATAGATGGAGAGAAGAAACAGGGTGGGAGAAGATGTAAGTGAAGAACAGAAGGGTCCCAGTCTGTGGAAGATAGAAGTAGAGAGAACTGAGAAAGAGAACTGAAGCGAGCATCTCTGGGACAAACAAGAAACCTAGGTTAATGGAACCACCCACCCAGAAATCTATGAGGGTGACCCTAGCCAAGACTACTAGCAATAGAGAATATGTAACTTGAAATGGCCACCTCTTGAAACTAGAAAAGACTTCCAATGGAAGAATGAGGCTACCTACCCACCCAAAAATCTTTAACCCAAAATTTTTCTTTCCTACAATATATACAGGGATATTGTTGGAGCAGAAATTAAGGAAATGGCTAACCAATGACAGGCCCACTTGAGATCTATGCCATGTTGAAGAGCCTACTGTGTTGGGAGCCACTTTGCCTACTTCTATGTAAGCTTGCCTGTCAGAAAGTGTCAAGGCAGATGAATATCTGCTGCCAGATTTCCTGTCCTGCTTATAGTAATAGCAGATACTGGCATGGATATGACAAAAAATGGAGCTTTTATAAACTGAAGATGAGAGCATAGCCTAGTGAGGCCACTTTCAAGTTTGGAGATTTCTCAAAGAACAAACAGCACTACCATATATCCTAAATGTATCTCTCCTGAGCAAATGGTTCATGCACTTTATAGCCTAATACAGAGACATTAAATAACATCTGTTATTTAATGTTGTATTTATAATAGAAAGTGGAATCATCCTAGATGTCCATCAGCAAATGAATGGATATGAAAAACACGATGAAATATACAGCTATAAAGAAAACTAAAATATCATGAAAGTAACAGGTAAATAGATAGAATGGCAAAATTTTTACCAAGGTGGCTAACTCAGGCACAGAAAAAGAAAAGAAAAGTTTTATCTTGTGCACGTTACTTGGAGCACACATGGAAGACATTGAAAAAGAGAAATGGGGCTCTTTTGTGACAACAACATGTTAATGCAGGAGAATGGTATATTACACATAACACGATGATAGAGGGATAGAAAAGATTAAGCAGAGAGGAGTCTGGGAGTTTGAAATTCAATGGGTTGGATGACTCACAAAAAAGAACATATAGGACATATGGAAGCCTGTTATTTCATGACTCAATTTAAAAAAATGAGAGGGTCATGTAAAATGAAAAATGAGGAATGCTGGAGTAAAGCATTAAGTTCAGATGGAAGTAAGGAAGGGAAAATTGAGGTGGTTGTGGGTGGGTAAAATAAAACAGTTGAAATGGAATTATCCTATATGACAGATACTCTTACTCTCTGGAGATATGAGTTTTTAAATTAAAAATACAGTACAAGGCACAGGATATCTCCCTACATGGGCAGTCTCTGGGTGGCCTTTTCTTCAGTCACTGCTCCACTCTTTATCCCTGTATTCCTAGGTTAAAAATTTGAAGATGGTTGAGTGGCTCTATCCCTCAACCAGGGGGCCATGCCTAACCTCTCGATATGGTCTCCACAGTTTAAACTGAGGTTCCTTCACTTATGACTCTAAAGTGTGTCAAGCTGACATAACATTAGCCAGCACAATTGCTCTAGCATATCTTGCAGACAGAATACCATTATAGATCAAAGAGCTTGTGGCTGGCTTAGTGTGTATGTTTCTCTTTTGGTAGTGCACAGAGAGCCTTCCTATAGCAAAGACTCAAGCACACAGGGGTAAAGGTTCTATGTAAGCATCTGCTCACCTTCTTGTTAAGTGAACTGTGTATGTATTGTCTTCAGAAATTGGGCCTTGCTGTCACTTGAGGAGATTAACATATAGCCTGGGCAAAAGTCTAGGTTATTTGCAGATTCCCAT
Organism: Mus caroli; assembly: GCF_978045245.1. NCBI lineage: Eukaryota > Metazoa > Chordata > Mammalia > Rodentia > Muridae > Mus > Mus caroli. The sequence continues at coordinate 56,024,081 of NW_028227273.1, forward strand.
GGGACACCTTTAAGCAACAACTCAATTAGACATAACCAATCCGATTACTAGAAGTTCAGTTTGTTGACAAGAGATTGACATCTGGGCTTTCTCCCCGATTATTTGGTGATATAATTTAGATAGTTATCATATATACATACATTTAGGAAGCTACTATTGTATTAGGTTTTAGAGGCCTATGTATGGTGTCTCAAGTGTCCCTCAATTTTAGCTGTCTTTCCCCAATTTCTTGCCCTCATCTTTCTCTTCACTTCTCCATATACTCAATCTTTCTATTCTAGTCTCTCCCTACCTTCCTCTATTTTTTATTATTTTTAGATTTGTTGTCTTCACAATGCTCTAGATTTCCTGGATGTTTTGTCCTCGAAATTTTTTAGATTTAATATTTTCTTTAAAAGGGGTATCCATTTCTTCAACCATGCCTTCTGAGATTCTCTCTTCCATCCCTTGTATTCTGTTAGTGATTCTTTGAATCACTGAAGTCTCTGAAGTTCCTCTTTGAGTTCCTAATTTTTTCATGTCCAGATTTTCCTCATTTTAGATTTTCTTTATTGACTCTCTGTCCACTTTCAGGTCTTTAACTACTTTACTCATTTTCCTCCACTGTGTTTATTTTCACAGATTTCTTTAAGAGTTTTATTCATTTTCCCTTTAAGGACCTCTATTCATAAAGGTCATTTTAAATCCTTTTTCTTGTGGGTCAGCTACACTGCAATACTTGGACTTCTGTACTACAGTTGCTAGACTGTAGAAACATATTGTCTTGGCTTTTATTTATTGTGTTTTACAATAATTTGTAATTCAATGAAAGACTGTAATTCTGGGTGATTACATCTGGTTGTGTTTGTGCTGGGTGAATGCTTTTTCCATGGTTTCTGGTTCCCTCTCTGGTACTTAGGAGAGTGTGGTGGCTATGTTTTGACAAGTAAGAAAATCTTCTGTGATCCTGATATGTGTGACTACTACATGATTCAGGTAAAATAAGTTTCTAGGTTTTTGGAGCTGTCACTTAGGAAGGGGGATGGGCTAGGAGGAGGGAGAGGGCCCACTAGAAGTAAGAAAGCATGCTGTTCTATATTGATAGGATCAGTCTACTAGGAACAGGGACAGAGCATGAGGAAAGGCTAAAACAGGTTGTCTGCTACAGTGTTGGGCTTGAGATAGGTGATTGGCTTTGGACACAGGAAGGAGTAAACTGAAATTCATCTGAACTTCAACTACATGCTTCACTAGCCTATTTGGATCACAGTCGGGCTAGGATTACATATTCCCAGAAAAATCCACATGGAGTTGGGTCTAAGATAAGAAGGTGAGTATGGAGGAAGGTTAAGAAGATCATCTGCATGGTGTGCTGGAGATGGGGTCAGAATGCAGGTGATCTGCTACAGAGCGGGAGTGAGACTGGAAAATTGGATTTGGTGAAAAGGAGAGTGCAAATGAGAGAGCCTTGAAGATTCTCAATTAGTTTATCTTCTTCCTTGGCAGGAGTAACCTGCAGAATCACAGAGAATTATTGATGAGGTTGGAAGCTGGGTGGAATGAGCTTGGAAAAGGAAGATTGAAGGTCTACGTGATATGTTGGAGTTGGGTGTCAGTAACTGCAGGAGATGTTCTGATACCAAAATGAGGGTGGAATATTGAACTTGGAGGAATTGAGATGTGTTGATTTTCAGGGCAAAGGATGGGGTTGAGAGGTGACAGAATGGCATTATGAATTCCAGGAAATCAGACTCCAGGGATCAACATCAGAGTGCATATCTGGACTTATTTTGCAATGCACTTATATATATACAGTGTTTGAGTAAATCTAAAGTCTCTAAATCCTCAGCCAATTGTATCTTTCTACACCATCTCTATGCCCCAATGAAAGGTCTACCTGATGAAGTCACTCAGAAGGATCTGAGGTGGGGTAAAAAAAAGGGGAGTAGGGGAAGCATCATCCCCTGTTAAGACTGCTATAAAGACAGGGGAATAGGGATCGAGAGATTGCTCAGTGGTTAGCAGCACTGACTGCACTTCCAAAGATCTTGAGTTCAATTCCAAGCAACCACATGGTTGCTTACAACCATCTGTAGTGAGATCTGATGCCTTCTTCTGGTGTGGCCAAAGATAGCTACAGTATACTCATATAAATTAAATACATCTTTAAAAAAATGACAGTGGGTGCAGCCACTACCCAGGCCTTGGTTCCATTTGCTTTCTCACTGTTGTTCCAGGGGCCCTATTAGATCTAATGTTGCGAATACCAGATCAGGACTCTTTGAGGAGTTGAAGAAGCCTGTGGTGCCTCCATCTCCAACCCATTTTTTTCACATATTTAACATCCATATCCCCTACGATGATCTGCATTTAACCTACCTGCTTCCCTGTCCTGATTTGCTCATAGATTCTTGAATATTAATATTTTAAACATTATTTTCAAAACTAGTAGAGGCTTGCTGAATCCTCTGGAGCAAGCTGAGCTGTCCTGAGCATCCTGCTATTCCAGGGGAACCTCCACTCTTTGGCCACCTCTCCCCCTACCTTCATCAGACACACTGAATTATACAAGATAGCTTCCCTTCCTCCACTCATCCCTGTTTGTTGAGTCCTCTGAGCATGCCAAGCTGCCAACAGCAGACTGATAGCCCAGGTAGACCTCCATTCTCCTGTCAACTCTCTGCTGAAATTCATCAGATTGGCAGCAACTGAACCATACACACCTACAGATACTAAACCACACAGACCTCTAGATATGGAATGATACAACACAAGGATATCCATCAGACCTACCACACAAGGACCATCATGGCTAAATCCCTCCCAGTATATACTACAACAAGAACATATAGGAAACAAAGCCATCCAGATAGAGGAAGACCCATGAAAGAACACAATCAACCAAGCTGGGTAAAGAAGGAAAACAAGAAGAAAGACACAAGCAAGGATGCTTGAATCTCACTTAAAAGTGGGAATAAAATAGTCATAAGAGGCAGAGGAAGGGAAGAAACTGAATGAGATAAGGATAGGGTGGGAAGTATGTGTGTGTGTCTGTGTGTGTGTGTGTGTCTGTGTGTGTGTGTGTGTGTGTGTGTGTGTGTGTGTGTGTGTTCCAGATCAGGTTTAGGGAAGGACAGGAGGGATGACCAGGTAGCCATGAGAAGGAATGGGAATCTGCTACTGAAAGGGGTGGGAAGGTAGGGGACCTCTCTAGATAGAGAAAACTGGGATAGGGCAGGTGCCCCAGAATCCATGAAGGTCTCCTTAATTATGACTCACTATGTTGAGGATATGGTAGCTGAAGGAGCCACCTCCTGTAGCCATGCAGGAACCCCAGTGGAGCCATAGGGCCAGAAACCCACCCATATCAATTTTGACCAAAATTTTTTTCTTGTCTTCAAGAAATGCTGACATGGAAATGGTAGAGCAGAGACTGAATGAATGACCAACCAGTAACCAGCCCAATTTGATACTCATCACATTGACAAACACCAGTCCCTGGCACTCTTCATGATACTCTGCTATGTTTGCTGACAGGAGTCTAGCATGGCTGTCTTTTGAGAGGCTTTACCCAGCAGCTGACTCAGACAGATACAAGCACCCACAGACAAACAGTGGCTTAAGCTTGGGAACTTCTATGAAAAATCACAGCAAGGATTGCATCCTGTAAGAAGATTGGAACTCCACAGGAAGAGCAACGGAGTCATCTAACCTGGATCCTTGGTGCTCTCAGAGACTGAACCACCAATCAAAGAACATATATGGGCTGGACCTAGGACTCCCTGCACATATGTAACTGATATGTTGCTTGGTATTCATTTGTATCCTGAGCAACAGCAGCAGGGGATATCCTCAAAGCTGTTGCCAGCATGTGGGATGTTTTTATAGATTAGATGCTTTATCTGACGTCAGTGGGATATTGCCTGGCCTCACATAAAGTTGAACTGCCAGTGTTGGGGATTCCCAGGAAGGACACAACCAACTTAGAGAAGGAGGAGGAATGGGATTAGGAAAAACTGTGGGAAAGTTTACTGAGTGGGGGGCAATGAGCTGCATGTAAAATGAATACATTAACTGATAACAAGAACAAGAAAGATTTAAAGTCTGAAAAACTGGCATAAAAACTCTTGAAAATATTTCTTATGTTATATTTAAATTTTTAAAACAAATCATGTCATATCTGAACAGTTCAGTGTATTGTAGCATTTGTCCATTTTTTGGTATACATAGGTCACAAAGAATTCAGAGAGTTGTATGTGCCATTATTTAATAAAAATACAAATATTAATAAAATAAGACTCTTTATACTGTTAATATGGAATAAAGAGTCATATGAGATATGACTGAATAAAGAGCAGAGAGCATAGTGACACCGAGTCTTGAAATTGCAAGACTTCTGAGATATAAATTTGCATTTAGATTGACATCTGAGAATTAAACATAAGGGAAAACCTCACACATTGTACACTTTACTTGGATTCATTAGTATTATATTTTATTTTAGAATTAGCAGTTAGAAAATACAGCTGAGTACAGAGGTACCTTCAAAATTACAGAGAGACTTAACATAAGGCAGACAGAAAAATGTACCAGTTTTTATTTGTTTAATCTGATTCATTGCACATTTTCATTGGCCGGCAGCTCTGAAAGAATCTGTTACCTATTTATTGCCAGAGATTTCTTCAGACTCAGAGTTTTTCTCAGTGCTGCCTTCACTTCCTTGTTCCTTAAGCTATAGATGATGGGGTTCAGCATGGACGTTACCGCTGTGTAGAAAAGGGCCAAGAGTTCGTCCATTCTTGGTAAGTGGCTAGACTTGGGCCTCAAGTAGGTAATAGATGCTGAGCCATAGAATAATGTGACTACAAGTAGATGAGAGGAACAGGTGGAGAGAGCTTTATGGCGCCCCTCAGGTGAAGGCATCACCAGCACTGCAAACAAAATTCTGACATAGGAATAAATGATCAACAAAAATGGGCTAGATATGCAGAGAACTACTGTCACAAAGATTGCAGTCTCATTTTGGGATGTATCTCCACAGGCAAGTGCCAGGACAGGTGGAAGGTCACAGAAGAAGTGGTCTATCTCACAGGGTCCACAGAAGTTCAAGGAGAAAATAAAATTGGTCTGTCCCAACCCTACTATACATCCCATTCCCCATGAAACTATTGCCAAATGGGCACATACCCCACGATTCATTCGGGTTGCATAGTGGAGTGGGGAGCATATGGCCATGTAGCGGTCAAAGGCCATGGATGCCAATAGACAGCACTCAGTTATACCAAAGAATATAAAGAAAAACATCTGTGTGGCACACCCTTCCCGAGAGATCCCTCGGGCCTCACTTACAAGGTTCTGCAACATCTTAGGTATAACAGAACAAGTGTAGCCCATTTCCAGGAGAGACAAATTGGCCAAAAAGAAGTACATAGGAGTGTGTAAGGCTGGACTGGTGCATATGGCAAGGGTTATAAGTGCATTTCCTGTCAGTGACACTAAGAACATGAGGAGGATAAGGGTGAACAGGAGAAAGCATTCTTCAGGAACCTCAGAGAACTTGGCAAATGCAAAGTGTTTGACAGACAACTTATTTTCCTGCCACAGAGAGCAGTTGACACTCATCTCCTGAAAGAAAGAATAGCTAAACATTAGAAATATTTTGCCTGTGAGAGAAATAAACCTTTTTATTACTATAAGAGCATCAGTTACATAAGAGACAGATTCCTTCTCTGCAGTTAAAAAAAATAAATAAAAGCTTCAAAAAAGTGATTCATCCTCACTAATTTTCATATCTTATACTTTCTCTGTTTACATCAGGTCATTTTTTCCAAAGTGTACTGAGCATTGTACAAAGTATACAAGGATTTGCAGAAGATGGTGTATACTGGTAGTCTCAGCACTGATGAAGCTCAGGCAGAAGACTTACCATGTGTCTGAATTCAGCTACATGTGTTGAGTAAGCTATCATAAAATAAGAAAAGCAACGTTAACTATAGCTCTTTTTTAACCCATTTTTCTCACTAACTAGTTTTCAATGTTACCCAGAAGAGCTGATCTACCCACTCATCTCTATGCTTTCCTGTTGCCACAGATACAGTCTCTTCACCCATTCTCTTTTTGTTTTCTGTACAAATTACTCTGTTATTTGTGTTATTATTGCTCTTGCCAGAATTTAGATCCAGGCATTAAAATTATTGTTTTCTCAACTAAGACTCATATTTTCGTGAAGTGTAAGTAAAATAAAATAACATTTCAATAAATAAATGACTTCTGTAATGCATATAATTAGAGGTAAGACACATCTTGATGTCTGGGAATTAATGAGGTGGTAAGAGAAGTTTCTTAAGATGAATAAGCTGAGACATTGGAGAGATGCAGGGTCAAACAAACACAATTGTAGCAACCACTTCATACCACAAACCTCACAGGGCTGACTTGTGTAACATAATAGTTCTCATCAGGTTTCCTTAGTGAGAGTATCATTGCCTGAACTTTAACTTTCTGTTTTCTTAATGTTATTCCTGATATTCTATGAATCAGGCTATTAAGTTGAATAAAGAAAAAAAGAGTAAAAGGGATTGAGTTTTGGCATGTAGTCCAGGCTAGCCTGAAATTCATACTTTCCATGCTTCAATCTTTTGAATGCTGGAAAATCAGGAGAAAGCCATGGTCCCTGGCTTGATAAAAACTTCCTAACCTTCTATCTCAACAGACTTTACATTGCTATGCCATCAAAATACCTGTATTTCTATGCACATAGTGTATGTTCTCTTTGCTCATTTTCTCACACTGCAGCTGCTGTGTGCTTGCTCGATTGATTACATGAAAATCTGGTCATTCCCAGCACAGCCTTCTCTGTTTTCTGGATATCATTCATCTCTTCTGCCTACAGATACATTCTATGCTTTTCACACTATAACTGCTAAAATAGCCTTTAGCATTCAGGTTGTGACTACTCATTTCTTTCACAGTGTAGCCCTTATTCAGAGACTGAGTATGAACCTGAGTGTGGACGTCAATGTTCTTATCATTATGTTTACCATTTTACCAGTCCATAAGTTATTTTATAACAAGAAGTTCCAGTGTTTAGCTTACTCTGTCCCCTTAGATATTCCATCTGTCCTTGCCCATTGTATCCTCTGAAGTTCAGTCTCATGCCCCTCAAATTTTGAAGATGCAGATGACTTATTTTTCTCTCAGTCTGATAACTTTTCCCTTCAAATGAGGTGATCCTTTTTTTTTTGTAGGGTGTATGTGTCTTTGCTGAAGTTTGGGTTTCCCTATAAAAAATCTGAATGTTCCATATTTTTTTTCTGACAAGGGTAGAATTGGAGATATCACAAGCCTGTTAGGTCCTACTCCCCCTATTCTTTGACATAATAAAATATCACAGGTTATGCTATATTGTATGTGAGTAGACAAGATCATGATTGAACCACAAGTCAAATGTGGGCTTCAGTGTTTCCAAATTATTATAAACATACTACCCATGTTCATGAACACATAAATGACATGTACCTATATGCTTGACACATACACGTGTGTGCTTGTATATTCATGCAGAAACATGGACACAGAGATGTACAATAGAGTCGAGCAAGGGTAGATTGTGTATGAGTTAAAATGTTAGTATAAACAATAAAGCAGGGTAACAGCATTTGTTCACACTCTGCTTCTCCATTTGCTCACTTATAAAAGGGTCTGAGGGGGGGGAAACATATTCCCTATGATGTTACTGCAGTGAGAATTAAGTTAATTTCCCAAATCACTTAAATTGATCAAGTGCTGAATCCTTAGCAACTACTTAGAACATTAACATGTGTATGTCTACCCAAGCCACTTTAGATTTATGTTTGTGTACCCTCTATCTAATTTGAGGAGTTTCACACCATAATCCATAATCTTTGTTCCTATTCAGTTATTGATCACAAGAATATTTTTCTATTGGGGATAATAGAAAACAAACAAACAAACAAAAGGCATAAATAATTTTCTATCCTATGGAGATATAGTTGTATATAATAACTTATTGGATTTATTAGATTAGATATTCACTTATTCTGGAGGAAATTCTAAAGATATGAGGACTGACTTAAAGCTCTGACAATTATGACCTCTCAGTGGACTCTGTTCTTGTATAAGTTTGCTGAAAAAACTCACAATTGTGTTGCATTTATACTTATACAGTCTGCTGTACTATATAAAATTAAGACAAAACAAAACTCCAACTAAAAATGCCCCCAAAAAGCTAACCTAAAAATGGATAATTTTTAATCTAAAATATTTTAAGCACCTTGTCTTTCATTAGTAGTTTCTGTATTTGTATGGGTAGCTCTCTAATTGGTCTTGAGAATGTGGTCTTGCCTCTCTAAGTTAAATTTCCAGAAACTCAGTCTGAGACTCAGAATGATATATTTTCATTCCAATTTGTGTAATAAGAATGATTTGCTTGGAAAGAGTATCAAGATTTTTGAGAAATAAGTGCCAGAACACTGTGATGTATGGGTCTCATCTGCCTCTCATCTCTTACATTTTCTTGACCTAATTTTGGATTCACTACTTCTTTATAAACATTGCATGTCCCCCTGCCCCCATCTTTCTAGTTGAGCTTTTTGAACTGGATTCCTACAGATAATAAGCTCTATTATATACATAGACCTTCAGTGTTATTAAAGTCAAATGTGCAGTAAGCACTTGTAAGAACCTGAAGGTTCATAACACAAAGTGTGTGTGGTTTTTTTTTTTTGCAATTGTATATATGCAAGAGATGATGCCTAATATGAGAGGACCTTGAAATCTTACTGCTTTTTGCTTGGTTTGATACCTCACATATCCTAGACCCCACTTTAAAGAACTCTCTGTTTTATGAATAGTAGAGTGGGAAAAAAAAACCCACAGTTTTCCCCTGGTGTCAAAAGATTAGAAAGGATCATTGGTAGGTTCAGTGCTTTATCTGATCTTTTAAGGCTGCCACACATTGTTTGAAACTGTTTCTGAAAGACCGCAGCATCTGTACATAGAAACTTTCAGTAAGTATTCATCTTCACTACTATATCGTGACTACTTCTAAAATTTTGTAACAGCATACACAACTTGTATACGTTGCTCAGGAAAAGATTATCAGAAGGCTCACCCCTGACTTCCCAGTTTCCTTACATCAGTCACCTAGTAACATTTATACATCTGAGTGATACTTTACCTCAATAAAATAGAGACTGTACAATCACTTGACTAGATTACAATGTACCGTGTAACCTGATGAGTAGGACAGTAATAAGTGAATTCTAATTTACTATGAAATAAGTCATTAACACAACACAGATCTGATTTCTGAGAGGAGAGCTGGAGTCGGTGTAAACTTTAACAGCCTTCAAAGAATTAATTAATTAGAATACCAAGAATGGAAAAATGTTTTGAGTATCTGATGTCCTTTTATATACTTCACTTTTCTCAGGCCTGTTCTTAATAAATTAAATGTGGCACCTACCTCAAATCACAGTATATGAAGATATGATAGGTGGTTTCTACTTCTGATTAGTAATTCCTGGGTTTCTGTTCATCCTTTCCTTACAACATACATGAAACACACACCATCCCCATCTTCATCTCAACATTGTACTAAAAAGCTTTGGTTACAGTCACAAACCATGCCTGATAGGAAGAAAATTACGTATCAGGAGAAAGCACCGTGTCCTTTAAGGCAATGTCCAATATCATACACACATACAAACTCACACACACATACACACACACACACACACACACACACACACACACACACACACACACACACACTTACTTCACTATTCTCATTATATGCATTTTTTCTTTTCCTGGAAAACAATGAGCTTATATTATACTAAAATTCTTCTGTCTTCTACGTCATTTTTTCTTTTACTCTCCCCAGGAGACTCACAATCTCTTCTCACTGGTGAGTTTCAGGAGGCTTCTCATTGCCCTCCTGAGAGTCCTTATAGATAGGACAATAGTTCTGTGCAGAGGAGCTGAATTCTGCAACAGCCCTTTCCCCTGAGAAATAGTGCTATCATAAAAATCTGAATCATTCCATCTACAATGAAGTACTACAGTAAGCTAATCATCTATTTACTAAATCAAAATTGTCACACTGATGACAAAGATTTGACATATGGTCTCCTGGAAAATAAGTTTTATAAACCACAGCACTTGTTCATGCCTAGGCACTCTGAGTTTCAAGTTAAGGTGATGAATAGTATATTCTTATCTTCTTAGTGATAATTGAGTAGTTTTCATTCACATTAGGTACATTTTCTCCCTTTTCTTTTTTCTCCCCTTGCCCCTGCCTCTACCTATGGGACCTATGTAAACTAGCCCTGCCATTTCAGTTCACAAACTGTCCTCTGATACTAAAAGTCTCCTGGGATTTTTATACAAATCATACCCACCACCACCGGAGACGCTTATACCTAGCTCCTCTGAGCACCCTGAAACCACTGGTGCACAACAGACAAACCTAGGTGAGGACAAAACATTCATTTGTTCAAAGATTATATTTCATGAGCACTGATTTAGTCTGCATAGCTACTTTAGGTAAATTCAGATCTTGTGTTTCTACACAAAACAGTTTTGATATCTTTTGTTTCTAGTACATTGTGCATATTACGACATAAGGGAAATATTACCATAAAAGAACAAAATTAATTCATTTTTCATATAATAGTATAACCAAACTAGAAATCAGTATAAGACGAGTACAGAAACTACAAAACCACTTGGAGTCCAACAAGAAACTTTGGAGAGCCTAGTCAATCATTGGAAAGATCAGGAAGTAACTTGAGAGTTCCTAGACTTAAATTCAAGTGAACACAAAACTTACACAAATTTTAACAAACACACAAATGCACTCCTGAGAGAAAATTCTCAGATGAACCTTGCATAAGAAAAACTGATTAATCAAGAATTAATTATGATACTTCTGTTAGACAGACAGGGAAGTGCTCACCACAGTGGCCTGAATTGAGAATACTGAAGAATAAGTAGTATCTGAAATTAATCAAGTCTTTTAATGGGAAGGTCTGACTGAAATTGTTTGAGGCAACCAAGGCTGAGAGAGTCCCTTCTGGAGTTGATATTTTATTTCAACAATAACTAGGGTTTTTTGTTTGTTTGCTTGTTTTTGTTTGTTTGTTTGTTTGTTTTGAGGGTTGGTTTTTTGTTTGTTTGGTTGGTTGGTTGTTGGCTTCCTCAAGGCACTAGTGCTTGCAGCATACAGTTCTGACATGATGGCTATACAGTTGGTTGAGTGGCTTAATTTCTTTGTCTTTGTTAGGCTCCTAGTGCTAAAATCAAACAACTGTACCATCAGCAACTTAGGGAACAGGAGGTTTATTTCATCTTACAATTTTTAGTTGGTACATCATCCAGATGAATCAGGGAATGAAGCAAAACAAGAATCTGGAATTAAGAATTGATGCAGAAGGTCATGGAGGACTGCTGCTTATTGGTTTATCCAATCATGGTTTGCTCTGTCTGCACCCAGGACCACCAGTCAAGAGGTGATACCACCCATAAAGTAATGGGTCTTCCCTCATCAGTTAATCAAGGAAATATACAATATTGCTCATAGTTAATCTGTTCGACCCATTTTCTCAAAGGAGGAACACTCTTTCTAAATAACTCTAGCCAGTGTCCAATTGACATAAAACTCACCAGCATAATTTTCATAATTTTTCATTTAAGGAACCCAGGAGCATCAGGAACTGTGGGGAATTGTAGCCTGGTACCTAGTAGAGCTGAGGTCTGAACCCCTATGGGCATAATTCACCTACATGACAAGGTAGACGTTCCCTCATGCTTCTGAAACTCTAGCCCCTGCCTAAGTTACTGCCCACCACAGCCCCCACAAGAGAAGCATGATCAGTAGTCAAGTAAGCAATGGCCCAAGCTTCTGACCTTCAGGCTAAACTCCTCCCCAGTTACCCAGCAACAGTGAAGACCATAAAAGGGACTGTGATGCCCCCACCTCGATCTCTTGCTCTTACTCTCACTCCTTTGTCCTCTCATCTCTCACTTCTCTCTCCTCTTCCCTTTCTCTTTGTCTTCTTTTCTCCTCTCCTGTCTCCCTCTTTCTCTCTAGTCTCTCTCTCTCTCTCTCTCCCTCTCTCTCTCTCTCTTCCTCTCTCCCTCTCTCCCTCTCTCTCTCTCTTCCTCTCTCCCTCTCTCCCTCTTTTTCTTTCTACCTTCTCTCTCTCTTTCTCTTTCTACCTTCTCTCTTTCCCCCTGTATTTCTATAATGAAGCTCTTAAACCATAGAGAATCTCTGCTCTTTCAAGACCCTCTCCACACTCTGGTCAGTGTTCTCAACTTCTTCCCTAATCCCTCTCTCCTACAACCCTGGGACACTAACAAGGTAGCTCTAGGGTCCCCAGTTGGGGGCTGCCCCTTTTCCACCCTCACTGTGTGGGTCACATGCACATGGGGGGTGGGAAGCATTCAGCAGCTGTGCCTGTGTCCACCTGCCCAGAGCACAGGCTCTGGATGGACATTAGGACCCTTTTCCTCCCCACTATTCCCCAGGGTCCCAGGGTCCCCGGGCCCCCTTATTTTGTTTCCAACAAGGAGCATATCTGACAGCTATTATTTAATGAGTCAAAATCTCCCACCACCTAATAGCTTATTTTAAAACATTTTTGCATTAAAGACTTACTGCTAACTTGAAGCCTATATAAAACTGACCTAATTATGTTTCAACTCTGCCTGAAAGCATAAAAACAGGTATATCTCTTATATGTCTCAACATTACAGATTTTTATTGTGAAATTGTCATCGTCTATTTATTTTCAGTTTGTTTTTAGAGATAACACCGAATGAACTAAGCTTTCTTTTCCAAATCTTCTGAACGTTATCACTGAGACAATTATCTGTGTTCATGTCAATGTTCTTCATGAAACTTATGCTGTTTGTGTTTATCAGCTGTGATTTATGACTGATGTCAAGTGTTTGCCCTCTCTATTCCTAAATGCATGTTTCTATAATGAATTCTCTCTGCATTTGCTTTAATATCTTCTTTATATAAGTTGTTAAGATATATTACACCAATGATATCAATGATAATCACATTTGAGAATTATACCAAAAAGTTCCATTTTCATAATGACCCATGAAAGGAGAATGGTGTCTCATGTACTGTATGTATACACATACATGTCCACATACAGATCTCAAGGTTTTTCATAAAGATGGAAGTATCAGAATAGGCTGCAATGGATAAGTCACTATCTCAAATCTTAAAGTAAATTTCTTCAAGTAAAATTTCAGATTCATCAATTTGAGCTGTTTCAGCTTACAGCTACAAATACTTTGAAGTCCAAACTGAATACATAGTAAAATGTTCATAAAAGTGCAAAAGGGCCTGCCCTGAGAAGCCTCTTGTGGAGGCAGTTAGGGGCATCATGTGGCTATCCTCTGGAGTCACCCATCTAGTAACAAAATGAAGCCAGTCACATAGAAGTGTAACATAATATTTTCCATATGGATTATGAGTTCTGTCTACTACATAGATCTTCAGTGTTATAAAGATCCCATGTGAAGTAAACACTGGTCAGCTTTGAAAGATTAGAAATGTTCATAGGTGGACTTGACTACCTCTCTCTCTCTCTCTCTCTCTCTCTCTCTCTCTCTCTCTCTCTCTCTCTCTCTCTCAATCTCTCTCTCTCTCTCTCCTTCTCTCTCCTAAATGTTTTTTGTGTTTTGTGAGCAGATGGAAAGAGTGATACACTATTAGTTCTGATTCTGAAACACAACAGTGTCTGTGCAGAAATTCTCAGGGTTGTTTTGATTTGCATTTCCCTGATGATTAAGGATGTTGAACATTTTTTCAGGTGCTTCTCAGCCATTCGGTATTCCTCAGTTGAGAATTCTGTGTTTAGCTCTGTATCCCATTTTTTAATGGGGTCATTTGAATTTCTGGAGTCCAGCTTCTTGAGCTCTTTGTATATATTGGATATTAGTCCCCTATTAGATTTAGGAATGGTAAAAATCCTTTCCCAATCTGTTGGTTGCCTTAAGAACACATGCTCCACTATTTTCATAGCAGCTGTATTTATAATAGTCAGAAGCTAGAAAGAACCCAGATGTCCCTCAACAGAAGAATGGATACAGAAAATGTGGTACATTTACACAATGGTGTACTACTAAGCTATTAAAAATAAGGAATTTATGAAATTCTTGGACAAATGGATGTATCTGGAGGATATCATCCTTAGTGAGGTAACCCAATCACAAAAGAAGTCATTAGGTATGCACTCACTGATAAGTGGATATTAGCCCAGAAACATAGAACACTCAAGATACAACTTGCAAAACACAAGAAAATCAAGAAGATGGAAGCCCAATGAGTGAATACTTCATTCTTCCTTAGAATTGGGAACAAAATACCCATGAAAGGAGTTACAGAGACAATGTTTGGAGCTAAGACGAAAGGATGGGCTATCCAGAGACTACCCTACCCAGGGATCCATCCCATAATCAGCCACCAAACCCTGACACTATTGCATATGCCAGCAAGATTTTGATGAAGGGACCCTGGTATAGCTGTCTCTTATGAGGCTATGCCATTGCCCGGCAAATAAAGAAGTGGATGCTCATTGTCATCTATAGGATGGAACACAGGGGCCCCAATGGAGGAGCTAGAAAAAGCACCCAAGGAGCTGGAGGGGTCTGCAATCCTATAGGTAGAACAACAATATGAACTAACCAGTACCCCCAGAGCTCATGTCTCTAGCTGCATATGTAGCAGAATATGGCCTAGTCGGCCATCACTGGGAAGAGAGGACCCTTGGTATTGCAAACTTTACATGCCCCAGTACAGGGGAAAGCATGGGCCTAGAAGCAGAAGTAGGTATGTATATGTAGGGGAGCAGGGTGTGGGGAGTGTATAGGGAACTTTCGTGATAGCATTTAAAATTTGAAATGTATATAAAGAAAATATCTGTGATGGTTTGTATATTCTTGGACCAGGGAGTGGCACCATATAAAAAAGAGAAAAGAAAAAAAGAAAAGAAAAGAAAAGAAAAGAAAAGAAAAGAAAAGAAAAGAAGAGAAAAGAAACTAGCCATGATTCTGAGTTGACTGTTATATTCCCTGAGATTGAGAAGTTAAATATACTAACAACAAGACCTCAAAAGTGTTTTGAGTGTCAGTGGTTCATCTTTACACTTTAGTTCACTTTCTCTAAGTCTAGTATTAACAATTTAGCTGTAGCATATACCTTCAACACCAGCACAAGATTGGAGAATTTCTCCTTTTGCTTCTGATTAGCCAACTTCTAACTTTCTCTGTGCCCTCTCCTTACCACATTCTCATTATCATCTTTAAGCCTGTGCAGTAAAAATCCTTCACTGCACTAAAGAATCACATCTGAGGTCAGGAGGTCTGTGTTTCCCAGAGAGAACACTATGTTCTTTGAGGCAATAATTAAGCAACACACACACACACACGAGATAAAAATGATAGATACAGGAAGGTAAATAAATAGATAAGATAGGAGATAGGTAGGTGTTGTGTCTGTCCAGCAACTCACATGTCTGGGTTCTAGGCTGGAAAGGCATCTTGGAAACCTGGAAGAGAAGAGGGGGGGCTAGGTGGTGTGAGAGAAAGACGGAACCAAGACAAGGCTCTGTTCAAGGTTCGATTTTACTATTTCCGACACTCAGTTATGAAGCAGGGGAAGGGGCCTGATTCCCACCAAATCATCTTGGAGTAAAGTTGCAGGTGAACACGTAGCTCTGGAACAGCTAGTTGGCAGACAGCGGCGGTGGGAGTGGCAGGATGATAGGGCGGCAAGCTCCGCCCTGATGCTAACACTGAAACCTGAGCAAACAGGTTTCAGGCTGGGGAGGGGAGGTTACAGGTAGGTAAATTGATGATAATGATAGATTGATATGAGAGAGAGAGAGAGAGAGAGAGAGAGAGAGAGAGAGAGAGAGAGAGAGAGAGAGAGTTATTGTATTCATACAATGATATATATGAGATTTCCACATTCTTGAAAACAATTATTATAAATGTATTTTACTACTATCCTGTGTGCTCAGAGATTTGATTCTCTCCCCAGGAGACTTTCTAGGTTTTTTTTCTCACTGACGAGTGTCAGGAGGCAGTCTGAGTCTCCTCTTGAGAGTCAGACTGGACAGCTCTATCAGAGTTTGTAGACAAATGCTGATTTGGAAGGAAAAGAAGTAAATGCAATTGGTGAACAAATCAGAAATAAATGTAATGAATGATGCAGTTTAATGATAAGGGCTGTTGTATGCTCTCTTCATCCTGTGACATGAAATGTAATGTAATATTATAATTTATTATTTGATCATTAAAAATATTAATATAAATTATTAAAGATTTCTGTTTTCTAAAAATTATCTGACATAACCATGAAAAATACATAATTATCTTTCAAGTCATCTTCTTTTGATGAAACTAATACTTCTTCTTTTTATTATAAATTTCTTAGGTTAATAAATTTGATGCCTTTCTAGTCGTACGTGAATTTGGCTATGTCTGAAATTGTTTTTATCAAAAATAGGTTCAATAAAAAAAAGATAAAAGTTGAGTATTAATGTGGTAGATATGAATAAGGTACTGAACGCTTATTAGGAAGAAAAAACAGTAGCTGAATATCTAAGTTTTTAATGATTTAAAAGAGGAATGATAGGAAGAATGATTGAGTCTCTTGATAGGAACATTCTCTTTGTCATCAGACTCTGCAATGACTAAGCACAGTCCTATCTATAACAGCCCACATACAGTACATGTTTATCTCAGCCTCAGACATTAGAATTTATATATTTTTGCATATAGTTTTTCTGAATTAAAGCATAATTTCTTTAAATTAATTTTAACTTAGATATTAGCAGTTATTATTCTGAAAATGAGATATGGGGATTTCCATTACTTTTACAGAGAGTTTAATACTGTTATTTTTTTCTCCTTCATACATCCTTGGTCCTGACAATGACAGAATAAGAATTAATACATGAAGTGTCATAACTTCCATTAAATTTGACAACATACCTCGGCTTCTTTTGTATCTAGGTGCATCCATAACTAATTCTGGACAATAAGATAAAAAGTACAATTAGTTAAATAACACTGTATTTGTTGATTGTCTTTCTAATTTTCTATGCTACTGGAGTCTTTCTTTCTTTTTTTAGTAAAATCTTATTTATGATAAACAATCCTATAAATCTATTCATACAAAATCATAAGCTAGGGCTTGAGAAAAGACTCAGCAGGGAAAGCAGCAGAGGGTTTGCATTCTACCCTAGCACGCATATGCAGCCCTAGGAAATTTGTTGCTTCTGAACCTTAGGCACTAGTATTTAGGTGCAAATAATTCTCTCTCTCTCATTTTCTAATTCTCTCTCTCTCTCTCTCTCTCTCTCTCTCTCTCTCTCTCACTGCCCCCAATTTCATTACCTTAAACGAAAGGTCATAATCCATTCAGAGGTGGTTGTGTACACCTGTAATCCTATCATTTGGAGAGCCAAAGATAAAAATTGAATTAAGAGTTCAAGGCAGCCTCATCTATGTAAGATGTTATAGTAATCATATTATGGTGGATGTGGTCATGAACCTTTAATCCAAGCACAGGGCAGACAGAATTAGGTGGATCTCTGTGACTTCAAGTCAGGCCTAATCTATAGAATGAGTTCCAGGATAGCCACGTCTCCACTGAAATAATCTATCTCCAAAAATAAAAAAAGAAAAAAAAAAGTCTGCAGAGATTTTGATGCGAATTGCAAGGAATGTACAATTTAATTTGAAGATTCCTTGTGCAATCCTGCTAAAGTGTATTTGCTACTGGACTCTTGTTACATGTTTCTTTTTGCTACTCTGCCTAAGCTCCAGCATCAGGCCCCACTACAAGCCCCCACTCAGCTTCCCCTGAATCCATGGATAAAAGACACACACAGAGTTGTTCCTTTTCAACTTGGCTTCTTGGTATAATTGTTGGGTACTACTACCTCCCACCTGGAAAAACATGGTCTTATTATTACTATTAGCTCTGCACCTACCACCTGCCCTAAACTTTAGTGCCTAGTCCCATCTAGCTCCTGACTACCAACTGTAGAAACAGCCTATGTGGCACTCCATTTTGAGATCTCACAGGACTCTTCAACCCTTCCTCATCAGAAGCCTGGGAAACTCTGTCTCTCCTTCTTTGCATCTCCCTTTTACTCCAGGGACCACCTTCTTCCCAGCAGTTGTCCTCAGCAATTGTCCTGTGTCTTTATTTACTGACAGATCAAGAACCAACTGGGGAACAGGACCTTAGTATCAGAATTGCCCATACAGAGACTTATTCTGAAGGTCTTCATCTATGCCATATGTCTTACTTTCTCTTCTATTAGTACCAGGATATCTGACCTCATGTTGAGGTCTTGATCCATATGAAAATGTGTTTAGTGCAGCATAAAATATAAAGATCGAATTCCACTTTTTTCTGCATTATAAAGTCCAGTCTCTGCAGTACCATTTGTTAAAGATTCTGTCCTTTCACTGCACATATACTTTGCATCTTTGTAAATTAACCATATGGATATAGGAATATAGGCTTATTGCTGAGTCTTCAGTTATATTCCATTTTTATCTGTCTGTTATAGGGCTAGTATCATGCTGTTTTTATTATTGTAGCTCTGTATTGTAATATGAAATCAGTTATGAAGATATTTCATTTTTTAAGGAATTGCTTTAGCTAAACTCAGTCTTTGGTATCTCTATAAAAACTTTTGGATTTGTTTTCTGTCTGTGAAGAATGAGATAGAGATTTTGATTGCAGTTGCATTGGATTTATAGATTGCAATTGCAAGGTTCCTATTTTCACAACATTGGTTCTTTGAATCCATGAACATGGAAAGAAAGCCTTACACCTTCTACTGTCTTCTTCAATTTCTTGCTGTAGAGCCTTAAAATGACTTTCATTTTGTTGATTAGGTTTATTTCCATGTATTATTTTTTTAGGGGTGATTGTACATGGGATTGTTTTCCTGACTTCTCTTTCAATCTATTTTTTGTTAGTACATAAGTAAGCTATTTGTTTTTGTATGTTTGTGTGTGTGTGTGTGTGTGTTCTGTAAGTTTGCTGAAAGTGTTTAAAAACTATATAGGGGTTTTGGTAGAAAGCTACTGTAAAGCAAAGGAACCTATGAAGCAAATGAATATGTAGCCCACAGAATGTGAGAATATTCTTTGACATCTACTCATAAGACAGGTGATTAGTGTCAAGAATCTTGTTTCTCAGCTTTCCTAATACGGCCACTCTTTAATACAGTTAAAGGGATGGCCTTTCCCTCAGTCACTGCTCCACTCTATCCCTGTATGGTTAAAATTTTGGAGATGGGTGGGTAGCACCATCCCTCAACCAGGGGGGCATGCCTAAGCTCTAGATATGGTCTCCACAGTTTAAACTGAGGTTCCCTCACTTATGACTCTAAAGTGTGTCAAGCTGACATAACATTAGCCAACACGTTTGCTCTTGCATATCTTTCAGACAGAATACCATTATAGATCAAAGAGCTTGTGGCTGGTTTAGTGTGTATGTTTCTCTTTTGGTAGTGCACAGAGAGCCTTCCTATAGAAAAGACTCAAGCACACAGGGGTAAAGGTTCTATGTAAGCATCTGCTCGACTTCTTGTTAAGTGAACTGTGTATGAATTGTCTTCAGAAAATGGGCCTTGCTGTCACTTGAGGAGATTAACATATAGTCCTGGCAACAGAATAGGTTATTTGGAGATTGCCATGGGACACCTTTAAGCAACAACTCAATTAGACATAACCAATCCGATTGCTGGAAGCTTTATTTGATGACAAGAAATGACCATCTGGTCCATTTCTTCCCAATTATTTGGTGATATAATTTAGATAACTATCATATATGCATACATTTGGGAAGCTACTGTTGTATTAGGTTTTAGAGGCCTATGTATGAGGTCTCAAATGTCCCTCAATTTTAGCCGTCTTTCCCCATATTTTCTCCCTCATCTCTCTCTCTCTGCACTCCTCCCTCCACTCAATCCTCCTGTTCTAGTGTCTCCCCAACTTCCTCTATTTTTATTATTCTTAGATTTGTTCTTTTCACAATGCTCTAGATTTCCTGGATTTTTTTGCGCTCTGATTTTTAAAAATTTACTATCTTCTTTAACCAGCTTATCCATTTCTTCAATCATGTCTTCTGAGAGTCTCTCTTCCATCTCTTGTATTCTGTTAGAGATTCTTGTCTCTGAAGTTCCTCTTTGTGTTCCTAATTTTTTTCATGTCCAGATTTTTCTAATGTTATATATTATTTATTGACTCTATGTCCACTTTCAGGTCTTAACTACTTTACTCAGTTTCTTCCACAGTGTGTATTTTCAAAGATTTCTTTAAGAGATTTACTCATTTTCCCATTAAGGACCTCTATACTATTCATAAAGGCCATTTTTAATTCTTTTACTTGTGGTTCAGCTACATTGCAACACTCAAGGTCTTCTGTACTACAGTTGCTAGACTGTAGAAACATATTGTCTTGGCTTTTATTTAATGTGTTTTACAATAATTGGAAATTCAATGAAAGATTGTAATTGTGGGTGCTTACATCTGGTCTTGTTTGTGCTGGGTGGATGCTTTGTTCCTTGGTTTTTGTTTCCCTCTCTGGTCCTTAGGAATGTGTGGTGGATCTGTTTTGCCAAGTAAGTAAATCTTCTGTCTTCTGAGAGGCTTTACCCAGCAGCTGACTCAGATAGATACATGCACTCAGAAACAAAGAGTTGATTGAGCTTGGGAACTCTTATGGAAAATTATAGCAAGGATTGCATTCTGTAAGAAGATTGGAACTCCACAGGAAGAGCAATGGAGTCATCTAACCTGGATCCTTGGTGCTCTCAGAGACTGAACCACCAACCAAAGAACATATATGGGATGGACCTAGGCCTCCCTGCACATATGTAACTGATGTGTTTCTTGGTATTCATCTGTATCCTGAACAACAGGAGCAGGGGCTATCCCCAAAGCTGTTGCCTGCATTTGGGATGTTTTTATAGCTTGGATGCCTTATCTGAACTCAGTGGGAGATTTGCCTGGCCTCAAAGATACTTGACTGCCAGAGTTGGGGATTACCATGGAGAGCACAACCAACTCAGAGAAGAAGGATTGGGAGAAAAATTGTGGGAGGCGTGACTGAGTGGGGGGCAATGAGCAGGATGTAAAGTGAATACATAAAATAATAACAAGAAGAAGAAAGATTAAAAGTCCGAAAAACTGCCATAGAAACTCTTAAAAATATTTCTTATGTTATATTTAAAATTTTAAACAAATCATGTCAAATCTGAACACTTCAGTGTATTGTAGCATTAATACATTTTTCAATATACATCGGTTACAAAAGATTTCAGAGAGTTGTGGTATGTGCCATTATTTAACAAAAATTCAAATATTACTAAAATAAGACCCTTTATGCAGTTACTATGAAATAAAGAGTCATATGAGATATGTCTGAATAAAGAGCAGAAAGAATAGGGAAGTCTTGAATTTTCAAGACTTCTGAGATATAAATTTGCATTTAGATTGATATCTGAGATTTAAACATAATGGAAAACCTCTCACATTGTACTCTTTCCTTGGATTCATTAGTATTTTATATTATTTCAGAATCAGCAGTTAGAAAATACAGCTGACTACAGAGGTACCTTAAAAATTACAAAAAGACTCATCATAAGGCAGACAAAAGAATGCACTAGGTTGTGTTTGCTTAATCTGATTCCTTGAACATTTTCATTAGCTAGCAGCTCTGCAAGGTTCTGTTACCTATTTATTGCCAGAGGTTTCTTCAGACTCAGAGTTTTTCTCAGTGCTGCCTTTACTTCCTTGTTCCTTAAGCTATAGATGATGGGGTTCAGCATGGATGTTACCGCTGTGTAGAAAAGGGCCAAGAGTTTGTCCATTCCTGGTAAGTGGCTAGACTTGGGCCTCAAGTAGGTAATAGATGCTGAGCCATAGAACAGTGTGACTACAAGTAGATGAGAGGAACAGGTGGAGAGAGCTTTATGGCGCCCCTCAGGTGAAGGCATCACCAGTACTGCAATCAGAATTCTGACATAGGAATAAATGATCAACAAAAATGGGCTAGATATGCAGAGAACTGCTGCCACGAAGATTGCAGCCTCATTTTGGGATGTATCTCCACAGGCAAGTGCCAGGATAGGCGGTAGGTCACAGAAGAAGTGGTCTATCTCACAGGGTCCACAGAAGTTCAAGGAGAAAATAAAATTGGTCTGTCCCAACCCTACTATACATCCCATTCCCCATGAAACTATTGCCAAATGGGCACATACCCCACGATTCATTCGTGTTGCATAGTGGAGTGGGGAGCATATGGCCATGCAGCGGTCAAAGGCCATAGCTGCCAATAGGCAGCACTCAGTTATACCAAAAAATGAGAAGAAAAACATCTGTGTGGCACACCCTTCCCGAGAGATCCCTCGGGTCTCACTTACAAGGCTCTGTAGCATTTTGGGTATGACAGAACAAGTGTAGCCAATTTCCAGGAGAGACAAGTTGGCCAGAAAGAAATACATGGGGGTATGTAGGGCTGGCCTGGTGAAGATGACAAGGGCTATGAGTGAATTTCCGGTCAGTGATACTAAGAACATGAGGAGGATGAGGGTAAACAGGAGGAAGCATTCTCCAGGAACCTCAGAGAACTTGGTAAATGCAAAGCGTTTGACAGACAAGCTGTTCTCCTGCCACAGAGAGCAGTTGATACTCATCTCCTGAATGAAAGACAGAAAATCATTACAATAATTCTTGCAGATCAGAGAAATTATTCACTTTGTCTGTCTCTCCCAATTCCACTACTCTCTCTCCCCTCCCTCTTGCATGTGTGTGTGTGTGTGTGTGTGTGTGTGTGTGTGTGTGTGTGTATAAAATACATGGGTATGCATGTGGCTGAAACATTCAGATACCAATTTCAAGTGTCCTTCTTGATTAGTTTCCACCTTATTTTCTGAAACAGGTTACTTGACCTGGAGATACTTGTTTTTGCTAAAATGAGTCAGAGATCCACCTTCTTTTGCCTTTCATACCCTTAGTATTGGAGTTACATATAAATGCTGGGGTTGTTCAGTCTTTCATGGGTACTGTGGATCCAAATTGCTCCTCAAACCTGAATAGCAAGTACACTGATCACTGAAGCTTTTCTATAGCACGTAATTTTATTAATTCTAGAGCCTGTGGTAATTAGAAATTTGTTAGATGAATTTTTAAAAAAAAATCACCACACAACCTCAATTAAAAAATAAATAAATAAAATCTTTTCCCTAATCATACTACTAGGTGATTTTTCTCCAATATATACTTGTCAAACCATTAAATGACAAAAAGCTTAGCTGGGAAAAATGGTATATCCTTTACTCCCAAGAATTGTGTGCCTGATGCAGAAAGTCTCTGAGAGTTAAATGATAGCCTAGATTACAGAGTGATATTGTGCTAACCTTAAAAAACTGTAAATAGATGGTCAGTTGTCCATTTAGGTTCCCTTTAGTCAATTGTCAATGCTAGTATGAAAAGGTCCTTTCAAAAATCATACATAGTACTACTGGAGGATCCAGCAATACTACTCCTGGGCATATACCCAGCAGATGTTCCAACTGGTAATAAAGAACACATGCTCCACTATGTTCATAGCAGACTTATTCATTATAACCAGAAGCTGTAAAGAACCCAGATGTCCCTCAACAGAGGAATGGATACAGAAAATATGGTACATTTACACAATAAAGTACTACTAAGCTATTAAAAACAATGAACTTATGAAATTTTTAGGCAAATGGATGGATCTGGAGGAAATCATCCTGAGTGAGGTAACCAAATCACAACAGAACTCACATGTTATGCACTCACTGATAAGTGGTTATTAGCCCAGAAACTTAGAATAACCAAGATACAATTTGCAAAACACATGAAACTCAAGAAGTAGGAAGACCAAAGTGAGGATACTTGATTCCTCCTTAGAATGAGGAATAAAATACCCATGTAAAGAGTTACAGAGACAAAGTTTGAAGCTGAGAAGGAAGGAAGGACCATGCAGAAACTCTCCCATCTGGGGATCCATACTATATACAACCACCAAACCCAGACACTATTGCATATGCCAGCAAGATTTTGCTGAAAGGATCCTGATATAGCTGCCTCTTGTGAGGCTATGCCAGTGCCTGGCAAATATGGAAGGGGAGGCTCACAGTCATCTATTCGATGGAACACAGGGCCCCCAATGGAGGACATAGAGAAACTATCCAAAAAGCTGAAGGGGTCTGTAACCCTATAGGAGGAACAGCAATATGAAATAACCAGTACTCCCTGAGCTCCTATCTCTAGCTGCATATGTAGCAAAAGATGGCCTAATTGGCCATCATTAGGAGGAGAGGCCCTTGGCTTTGCAAAGATTATATGCCCCACTACAGGGGAATGCCAGGGCCAGGAAGTGGGAGGGGGTGGGTTGGGGAGCAGGTTGCAGGGAGGTTATAGGGGAACTTCAGGATAGCATTTGAATTGTAAATGAAGAAAATATCTACTAAAAATTGTTAAATAATAAAAAAAACTTCCTTTCATTATTTTAAAAGATTAAATAAAGAAACCAACTGTTAAAAAAGTGAGTTTTATTTCCTCATTCCTGTTAGCACTTGCTCTCATTAACCATTCTCTCTCTCTCTCTCTCTCTCTCTCTCTCTCTCTCTCTCTCTCTCTCTCTCTCTCTCTCTTCCCCCCTCTCTCTGTTCTCTCTTTCTCTCTCCTCTCTGTCTCTGTATCTCTGTCTCTATCTCTCCCTTTTTTCTTTCCTGAGATAGGGTCTCACTTTTTATTTACCATATTTTTTTACTCAAGAATTTCTTATTGGGCCCTGACTTTTTCTCAATAATACATTTTGAAGTTTATAGTCTCTCATTTGTCAGTTAGGTTTGCAGGTATATGTATACTTGTTGTATATTCTCACATCTGGTAGAAGCTACACAATTTCCTTAGTGACATAGTTGTAGATATAGAGGCCAAGGACAAATGTAGCCACAATAAGGAATGTCTGACTAGGGCTTAACTGGTGACTTAAAAAACGTGTCCCACTTAAACTGTAGCAGCCCAATGCAAACATCTGTGTTAGTGATGAAGGCCCATGAGACTGAGGAAATGGAGTCAGTCCTTGTGAGGAATGGATGACAGTAAATACTGGCAACATAACAGTCTGTCCATATTTGTTCATTTTATTCTTTTAGTACTTACAGGACAAATAGAAAATACAGCCTGACATAAGTATATTTCATACCTTACAAAATTCAGAGTTAAATAAAATAATGGGTGTATCAGAATGTATCTAAATACTTTAAAAACTATTATCTAATACAAATACTATTCCACTGAGATATTAAAATTATTAAATAACACAAAATGAAGTGAAAAATTTGAAATCAGTAAAAATTCCTCTCTTTATTATTTGATATTATATTGAAAGTACCAAAACCTGACTAAGTTTTCTATTGCTCCTTCAACTGTTGAGTTCATGCTCAGATGCCGAGATCAATGAGATCAAAGAGAATTCTATTCGAGATTCATACCAGAAAGTTCCAATTTCACAATGACACATGTAAGGAGAATCGTGTCTCATGTACGGTATGTAGACACATACATGTCCACAAATAGATCTCAGAGTTTTTCAGAAAGATGGAAGTATCAGAATAGGCTGCAATGAACAAGCCACTGTCTCAAATCTTAAGGTAATTTCTTTCAAGTAATATTTCAGATTCATCAATTTGAGCTGTTTCAGCTTAAAGCTGCAAATACTTTGGAGCCCAAAGTGAATACATAGTAAAATGTTCATTAAAGTGCAAAATTGCCTGTCCTGAGAAACCCTGAGGCAGTTAGGGGCATCATGTGGCTATCCTCTGGAGTCACCCACCTAGTAACAAAATGAAGCCATTCACATAGAGGTGTAACATAATATTGTCCATATTGATTATGAGTTCTGTCCACTACATAGATATTCAATGTTATAAGGATTCCATGTGTAGTAAACACTGGTCAGCTTTAAAAGATTAGGAATGTTCATGGTGAACTTGATTTCTTATTTCATTTTCTCTCTCTTTCTCTCTTTCTCCAAATGTTTTTAATCTTCTGTAAGCAGAAGGAAAGCATGATACACTGTAAATTCTGATTCTGTAACACATCAGAGTCTGTGCAGAAATTCTCAGGAAATGTTCATTATCACCACCATGTAGTCACTATTACTAAAATTCTATAATAGTACACATGGTTTATGTCGATTGTTAGGAAAAGATTATTAGGAGGCTCACACCCAACAATAACTCACCAATGGACCATGTGTCACCAGCTGAGTGACACTTTAGCCTCACACGATAGAAATTGTTAGATTACTAAAGTAGATTAAGGTGCACTATGAATGAGGGTCTCCAGTCTCAGCATTGCATTGTGTTGATTTCCCATGGACTTAAGCTATTTTCTGAGAAATAAAGAAGCCATGATTCTTAGTTGACTGTTACATTCCCTGAGATGGAGATGTTAAATAAAATGACATCAAGAACTTATAAGTATTTTGAGTGTCCGTTGTTCATTTTTACATTTTAATTCACTTTCTCTAAGTCCAGTATTGATAACTTAGCTGTAGCACATACCTTCAATCCCAGCACAACATTGGAGAATTACTCCTTTTGCTTCTGATTAGCCACCTTCTAACTTTCTCTGTGCCCTCTCCTTACCACATTCTCATTATCATCTTTAAGCCTGTGCAGTAAAAAGCCTTTGTTGCAGTAAAGAATCACTTCTGAGGACAGGCGGTTTGTGTATCCCAGAGAGAACACTATGTCCTTTGAGGCAATAATTCAGCATCACACACACACACACACACACACACACACACACAAAAGAGATGAAAGATGATAGATACACTAAGGTAAATAAATAGATAGGTGATAGGTAGGTAAATGGATGATAATGATAGATAGATGATTGATAGAGATAGATAGATAGATAGATAGATAGATAGATAGATAGATAGATAGATAGAGGTTATTGTATTCACACAATGATATATTGAGATTTCCACATTCTTGAAATCAATGATTATAAATATATTTTACTGCTATCCTCTGTGCTCAGAGATCTGATTCTCTCACTCTCCCCAGGAGACTTTCTAGTTTTTTTCTCACTGAAGTGTGTCAGGAGGCTGTCTGAATCTCCTCTTGAGAGTCAGACTGGACAGCTCTATCAGAGTTTGTAGACAAATGCTAATTTGGAAGGAAAAAAAGTAAATGTAATTGGTGAACAAATCACAAATAAATGTAATGAATGATGCAGTTTAATGATAAGTGTTGTTGTATGCTCTCTTCATCCTGTGATATGAAATAAATTGTACTATTATAATTTCTTATTTGGTCATTGGAAAATATTAATATAAATTATTCAAGTTTTATATTTTTCAAGTATTTCTAAAATAATCATGAAAACTACATAATTTTCTTTCATGTCATCTTCTTTTGATGAAACTAATACGTTTTCTATTTATTATAAATTATTTAGATTAATAAATTTGACACCTTCCTAGTTGTATGTGATTTTGGCTATGTCTCTAATTGTTTTTATCAAAAATAGGCTCAAAATAAGAGAAAAATGTTGAATATTAATGTGGTAGATATGAGTAAGTTACTGAATGCTTATTAGGAAGAAAAACCAATAGCTGAATATCTAAGTTTCTAATGATGTAAAATAGGAATAATAGGGAGAATGAGTCTTTTGAGTGGAACTTTCTCTTTGTTATCAGACTCTGCAGTGACTAAGCACAGTCATATCTATGACAGCCCACATACAGCACATGTTATTTCAGCCTTAGACATTAGAATTCATATATTTTTGCATATAGTTTTTCTGAATTTAAGCATAATTGCTTTAAATTAATTTTAACTTAGATATTAGTAGTTATTATTCTGAGATGAGATATGGAGCCAAGGGAATTTCCATTGGTTTTACAGGAAGTTGAACAATGTTATTTTTTTTTCTCCTTCATAGACCCTTGCTCCTGTCAATGACAGAATAAGAGTTAATTCATGAACTGTCATAACTCCATTTAGTTTGAGAACATATCTCAGTTTCTTTTGTATCTAAGTGCATCTGTAACTAATTCTGGACAATAGGATGAAAAGTACAATTAGTTAAATTACACCATATTTGTCGATTGTTTCATTTCCTATGTTAATCAAATCTTTTTTTTTTTTTTTTTGTAAAACCTTATTTATGGTGAACAATCCTACAAATCTACTCATACAAAATCATAAGCTTGGGCTTGAGAAAAATCCAGCAGGAAAATCTTCAGAGGGTTTGCATTCTACCCTAACACCCATATGCAGCTCTAGGAAATCTGTTGCTTCTGCACTCTTGGCACTCATATTTAGGTGCAAACAATTCTCTCTCTCTCTCTCTCTCTCTCTCTCTCTCTCTCTCTCTCTCTCTCCCTGATCCCATCAATTTCATTAACTTGAAAGAAAGATTATAATACTATCCAGAGGTAGTTGTATGCCCCTGTAATCCTATCATTTGGAGAGTCAAAGATAAAGATTGGATTAGGAGTTCAAGGCCAGCCTCACTTATGTAAGATGTTAGAGTAATCATATTATGATGGAAATGGTAATGCACACCTTTAATCCCAGCCATGTGCACGCAGAATTAGGTGGATCTCTGTGACTTCAAGGCAGGCCTAATCTACAGATGGAGTTCCAGGACAACCATGACTACATAGAGATACTATCTCCAAAAATCAAAAGAGGAAAAAAAATTCGGAAGAGATTTTTATGTGACCAGCAAAGAAAATATAATTTAATTTGAAGGTTCCTTGTGCAACCTTGCTAAAGTGTATTTGTTCCTGGAGTCTTATTACATGTCTCTTTTTGCTACTTTGCCTAAGCTCCAGCATCAGACCCCACTACAAGCCCCCATTCAACGTCCCTTGAATTCATGGATAAAACACAAACACACAGTTGTCCGTTTTCAACTTGCCTTCTTGATGCAATTGTTGGGTACTACTACCTCCCACCTGGAAAAACCTGCCCTTATTATTACTCTTAGCTCTGCACCTTCAATCTGCCTTAAACTTTAGTGGCTAGTTCCATCTAGCTTCTTACCACCAACTGTAGGAGCAGTCTATGTGGCCACTCCATTTTTAGATCTCACAGGACTCTTCAACCCTTCCTCATCAGAAGCCTGGAAAACTCTGTCTCTCCTTCCTTACATCTCACTTTTACTCCAGGGACCACCTTCTGCCCAGCCATTGTCCTCAGCAATGGTCCAATGGCTTTCTTTAATGGCAGATCAAGAACCAACTGGGGAACAGTACCTTAGCATCAGAACTGCCCCTACAGAGTCTTATTCAAAAAAGTCTTCATCTATGCCATATGCCTTACTTTCTCTTGTATTAGGATCAGGGTACCTGAACTTATGTTGAGATCTTTGATCCATATGAAATTATGTTATGTGCAGTATAAAATATAAGGATTGAATTCCACTTTTTTTCTGCATTATAAAGTCCAGTCTCTCCAATACTATTTGTTAAAGAATCTCTCCTTATTTTGGTGCACATACACTTTGCGTCTTTGTAAATTTACCAAGTGGGTATAGAACTATGGGCTTATAGGTGAGTCTTCAGTTCTATTTCATTTTTATCTGTCTGGTATTATGCTAGAATCATACTGTCTTTATTATTATATCACTGTATTGTAATATTAAATCAGTTTGAATATATTTAATTTTTTTAGAAATTGCTTTGGCTAAACACAGTCTTTGGTATCTCTATAAATTTTTTGGATTTGTTTTCAGTCTGTGAAAAATGACACTGAGATTTTGACTGTAGTTGCACTGGACTTATATATTGCCCTTGTAAGGTGTCTATTTTCACATATTGGTTCTTTGAACCCATGAACATGGAAAGAAAGCCTTACATCTTCTACTGCGTTCTTTAATTTCTTGTTGTAGAGCCCTTTTGTTGATTAGGTTTATTTCCATGCATTATTTTTTTAGAGGTGATTGAACATGGGCTTGTTTTCCTGATTTCTCTTTCAATCTATTTTATGCCAGTACATAAGTAAGCTCTTGGTTTTTGTATGTTATTCTTTGTTCTGAAACTTTGCTGAAAGTGTTTTAAAACACTATAGTGGTTTTGTTAGAAAGCTACTGTAAAGCAAAGGAACCTATGAAGCAAATGAAGATGTAGCCCACAAAATGTGAGAACATTCTTGTCATCTATTCATAAGACAGTTGATTAGTATTTAGAACCTTGTTTTTCAGCTTTCCTAATACTTCCACTCTTTAATGCAGTTCATCATGTTGTGGTGACCTTACCCATGATAAAATTATTTTGTTGCTACTTCATATCTATAATCCTGTTGCTGTTATAGATTTTAGTGCAAATATCTGACATGCAGGATATCTATTAATATGCAAGCTTCAAGAGGGTCAAACCCAGAGATTGACAACCACTAATCTAGGACATAAAAAGAATTAAAAATAAAAGAGTAAACATTAAGATGACAATGTGCCGCTGCCCCCAATATCTTGCCTATCATCTTCTCCTGGAACATACTTACCATTGGCAAACTGTGCCCTGTCCCTTGCACTCCATTTTCTGACCCACAACTCCACTTACATTCTTGAGGACCTACTAGCACCAGGGACATCTAGCTCTGTATGCATTCCCAGAGACCTACTGTCATCAGGTACAAGAGGGGAGGCCTCTCTCCATATTATCCTGTCTGCCAGGTTCCACCTGGAACAAACCTAGCAGAAAGGAGCTGTGCCCTATCCACTGAGCTCCATCTTCTAACCCATAGCTCTGACTGCATTCCTGAGGTCTATAGGTACTTGAAGACATCCAAGTAAGAACGCTCTAACCCCAATTTCCTACTTGCCACAGCAATGCTGAGCCCTGCTACTTGCACTCTATGTTCCATCCAACAGCTCTCCCAACATCCCTGGAGGCCTTCAGCACTAGGGATATCCAGATAAGACCTTGCCTGTACCCAAATCCCCTGCTTGTTGCTTCTTCCCTTGAGCATACCCAGGAGTTATGAGTTGTGCCCTATCCCCTGCACTCTTATTTTCTGTTGCTCAACTCTGCCTGCATTCTCTGAGGCCTTCAGACACCAGAAACAGCCAGGTAAAACTCTTCCCTCCCTATTCCCTGCCTATCAAGTCCCCCTAAAGCACAACTAACAGCTCTAAACTGCAATCAATCCGCTTTTCTCCATTTTCCAGTGCACAACTCTTCCTGGATTCCTGGAGAGCTTCCTACATCAGAGACAACCAGATGGCTAAAGGTCAGTGTAAGAATACAATCAACAAGAGTCAATAATACCACTAGATCCATTCAAGTACTGTATAACCTGGATAATAGAGCTGAATCACAAGAAAAGCTAATAAAGCTGACAGAGATCCTTAAAGAGGAAATGGATAAGTTCCTTTAAGAAATACAGAAAAGGACGCGGGACCTGAGACTGCTCTGGTTGGGGAGAGAGAAATCCGGCCTACATAGGGCCACAAGCCTCTTCCGGTCAGAAAAGCACCGGGGCAGCTAGGGCGCAGGGTCGGCTGACACTCACCAGCTACCCACAACACCCGCCACAGGATCTTAAGACTTCTGGTGAGTGGAACACAGCTTCTGCTCTAATCCAATTGCGTGCAGGACCTGAGACTGCATTAGTTAGGGAAGCAGAAAACCGGCCTGAGTAGGGCCACAGGACTCATCCGGCCAGATCAGCGCCGGGGTAGCTAGAGCGCAGGGTTGCCTGACACCTGCCAGCTACCCACAACCCCCGCCACAGGATTTTGGGACTGCTGGTGACTGGAACACAGCTTCTGCTCCAGTCCAATCACGCAGGACCTGAGACTTCTCTGGTTGGGGAGAGAGAAATCCGGCCTACATAGGGCCACAAGCCTCTTCTGGTCAGAAAAGCACCGGGGCAGCTAGGGCGCAGGGTCGGCTGACACTCACCAGCTACCCACAACACCCGCCACAGGATCTTAAGACTTCTGGTGAGTGGAACACAGCTTCTGCTCCAATCCAATTGCGCGCGGGACCAGAGACTGCATTAGTTAGGGAAGCAGAAACCGGCCTGAGTAGGGCCACAGGCCTCATCCGGCCGGATCAGCACAGGGGTAGCTAGAGAGCAGGGTCGCCTGACACCCACCAGCTACCCACGACCCCTGCCACAGGATTTTGCTGGTGAGTGGAACACAGCTTCTGCTCCAGTCCAATCACGCGGGACCTGAGACTGCTTTGGTTGGGGAGGCAGAAATCCGGCCTACGTAGGGCCACAAGCCTCTTCCGGTCAGAAAAGCACCTGGGCAGCTAGGGCGCAGGGTCGACTGACCCTCGCCAGCTACCCACAACACCCTCCACAGGATCTTAAGACTTCTGGTGAGTGGAACACAGCTTCTGCTCCAATCCAATTGCACGCGGGACCAGAGACTGCATTAGTTAGGGAAGCAGAAAACCGGCCTGAGTAGGACCACAGGCCTCTTCCAGCTGGTCCAGCACCGGGGTACCGCCAGCTACCCACGACCCCCACCACAGGATTTTGAGACTGCTGGTGAGTGGAACACAGCTTCTGCTCCAATCTTTAAACAGTGACAACGATAACAACTAACCCCAGAGATTACCAGATGGCAAAAGGTAAACGTAATAATCTTACTAAAAGAAACCAAGACCACTCACCATCATCAGAACCCAGCACTCCCACTTCGCCCAGTCCAGGGCACCCCAACACACCGGAAAAGCTAGACACGGATCTAAAAGCATATCTCCTGATGATGGTAGAGGACATCAAGAAGGACTTTAATAACTCACTTAAAGAATTACAGGAGAACATGGCTAAAGAGTTACAAGTCCTTAAAGAAAAACAGGATAACACAATCAAACAGGTAGAAGTCCTTAAAGAAAAACAGGATAACACAATCAAACAGGTAGAAGTCCTTAAAGAAAAACAGGAAAACACATCCAAACAGATGATGGAAATGAACAAAACCATACTAGACCTAAAAAGGGAAGTAGACACAATAAAGAAAACCCAAAATGAGGCAACACTGGAGATAGAAACCCTAGGAAAGAAATCTGGAACCATTGATACGAGCATCAGCAACAGAATACAAGAGATGGAAGAAAGAATCTCACTTGCTGAAGATTCCATAGAGAACATCGGCACAACAATCAAGGAAAATGTAAAATGCAAAAAGATCCTAACTCAAAACATCCAAGAAATACAGGACACAATGAGAAGACCAAACCTACTGATAATAGGAGTGGATGACAATGAAGATTTTCAACTCAAAGGACCAGCAAACATCTTCAACAAAAATATAGAAGAAAACTTCCCAAATCTAAAGAAAGAGATGCCCATGAACATACAAGAAGCCTACAGAACTCCAAATAGACTGGACCAGAAAAGAAATACCTCCCAACACATAATAATCAGAACAACAAATGCTCTAAATAAAGATAGAATACTAAAAGCAGTAAGAGAAAAAGGCCAAGTAACATATAAAGGCAAGCCTATCAGAATTACACCAGATTTTTCACCAGAGACTATGAAAGCCAGAAGATCCTGGACGGATGTTATACAGACACTAAAAGAACACAAATTCCAGCCCAGCCTACTATACCCAGCCAAACTCTCAATTACCATAGATGGAGAAACCAAAGTATTCCACGACAAAACCAAATTCACACATTATCTCTCCACGAATCCAGCCCTTCAAAGGATAATAACAGAAAAAAACCAATACAAGGACAGGAACCACGCCCTAGAAACAACAAGAAGGTAATCCCTCAACAAACCTAAAAGAAGACAGCCACAAGAACAGAATGCCAACTTTAACAACAAAAATAACAGGAAACAACAATTACTTTTCCTTAATATCTCTTAATATCAATGGACTCAACTCCCCGATAAAAAGACATAGACTAACAAACTGGCTACACAAACAAGACCCAACATTTTGCTGCTTACAGGAAACTCATCTCAGAGAAAAAGATAGACACTACCTCAGAATGAAAGGCTGGAAAACAATTTTCCAAGCAAATGGTATGAAGAAACAAGCTGGAGTAGCCATTCTAATATCTGATAAGATTGACTTCCAACCCAAAGTCATTAAAAAAGACAGGGAGGGACACTTCATACTCATCAAAGGTAAAATCCTCCAAAAGGAACTATCAATCCAGAATATCTATGCTCCAAATACAAAGGCAGCCACATTCATGAAAGAAACTTTAGTAAATCTCAAAGCACACATTGCACCTCATACAATAATAGTGGGAGACTTCAACACACCACTTTCACCAATGGACAGATCATGGAAACAGAAACTAAACAGGGACACAGAGAAACTAAGAGAAATTATGAATCAAATGGATCTGGCAGATATCTACAGAACATTCTATCCTAAAACAAATGGATATACCTTCTTCTCAGCACCTCATGGCACCTTCTCCAAAATTGACCACATAATTGGTCACAAAACAGGCCTCAACAGATACAAAAATATTGAAATTGTCCCATGCATCCTATCAGATCACCATGGACTAAAGCTGATCTTCAATAACAAAATAAATAATAGAAAGCCAACATTCACCTGGAAACTGAACAACACTCTTCTCAATGATAACTTGGTCAAGGAAGGAATAAAGAAAGAAATTAAGGACTTTTTAGAGTTCAATGAAAATGAAGCCACAACATACCCAAACTTATGGGACACAATGAAAGCATTTCTAAGAGGAAAACTCATAGCTCTAAGTGCCTCCAAAAGGAAACTAGAGAGAGCACACATTAGCAGCTTGACAACACACCTAAAAGCACTAGAACAAAAGGAAGCAAATTCACCCAAGAGGAGTAGACGGCAGGAAATAATCAAACTCAGGGGTGAAATCAACCAAGTGGAAACAAGAAAAACTATTCAAAGAATCAACCAATCAAGGAGCTGGTTCTTTGAGAAAATCAACAAGATAGATAAACCCTTAGCCAGACTCACTAGAGGGCACAGGGAAAGCATCCTAATTAACAAAATCAGAAATGAAAAAGGAGACATAACAACAGATCCTGAAGACATCCAAAATACCATCAGATCTTTCTACCAAAGGCTATACTCAACAAAACTGGAGAACCTGGATGAAATGGAGAAGTTCCTAGACAGATACCAGGTACCAAAGTTGAATCAAGATCAGGTTAATGATCTAAACAGCCCTATATCCCCCAAAGAAATAGAAGCAGTCATTAATAGTCTCCCAACTAAAAAAAGCACAGGACCAGATGGGTTTAGTGCAGAGTTCTATCAGACCTTCAAAGAAGATCTAATCCCAGTTCTTCACAAACTATTCCACAAAATAGAAACAGAAGGTACTCTACCCAACTCATTCTATGAAGCCACAATTACTCTGATACCTAAACCACAAAAAGACCCAACAAAGATAGAAAATTTCAGACCAATATCCCTTATGAATATTGATGCAAAAATCCTCAATAAAGTTCTTGCTAACCGAATCCAAGAACACATCAAAACAATCATCCATCCTGACCAAGTAGGTTTCTTCCCAGGGATGCAGGGATGGTTCAATATACGGAAATCCATCAACGTAATCCAGTATATAAACAAACTCAAAGACAAAAACCACATGATCATCTCGTTAGATGCGGAAAAAGCATTTGACAAGATCCAACACCCATTCATGATAAAAGTCTTGGAAAGATCAGGAATTCAAGGCCCATACCTAAACATGATAAAAGCAATCTACAGCAAACCAGTAGCCAACATCAAAGTAAATGGTGATAAGCTTGAAGCAATCCCTCTAAAATCAGGGACTAGACAAGGCTGTCCACTTTCTCCATACCTATTCAACATTGTACTTGAAGTCCTAGCCAGAGCAATTCGACAACAAAAGGAGATCAAAGGGATACAAATTGGAAAAGATGAAGTCAAAATATCACTTTTTGCAGATGATATGATAGTATATATAACTGACACTAAAAATTCCACCAGAGAACTCCAAAACCTGATAAACAGCTTCGGTGAAGTAGCTGGATATAAAATTAATTCAAACAAATCAATGGCCTTTCTCTACACAAAGAATAAACAGGCTGAGAAAGAAATTAGGGAAACAACACCCTTCTCAATAGTCACAAATAATATAAAATATCTTGGCGTGACTCTAACTAAGGAAGTGAAAGATGTGTATAATAAAAACTTCAAGTCTCTGAAGAAAGAAATTCTAGAAGATCTCAGAAGATGGAAAGATCTCCCATGCTCATGGATTGGCAGGATCAACATTGTAAAAATGGCTATCTTGCCAAAAGCAATCTACAGATTCAATGTAATCCCCATCAAAATTCCAAATCAATTCTTCAACGAATTAGAAAGTGCAATCTGCAAATTCATCTGGAATAACAAAAAACCTAGGATAGCAAAAACTCTTCTCAAGGATAAAAGAACCTCTGGTGGAATCACCATGCCGGACCTAAAGCTCTACTACAGAGCAATTATGATAAAAACTGCATGGTACTGGTATAGTGACAGACAAATAGACCAATGGAATAGAATTGAAGACCCAGAAATGAACGCACACACCTATGGTCACTTGATCTTCGACAAGGGAGCTAAAAACATCCAGTGGAAGAAAGACAGCATTTTCAACAAATGGTGCTGGCACAACTGGTTGTTAACATGTAGAAGAATGCGAATTGATCCATTCCTATCTCCTTGTACTAAGGTCAAGTCTAAGTGGATCAAGGAACTTCACATAAAACCAGAGACACTGAAACTTATAGAGGAGAAAGTGGGGAAAAGCCTTGAAGATATGGGCACAGGGGAAAAATTCCTGAATAGAACAGTAATGGCTTGTGCTGTAAGATCGAGAATTGACAAGTGGGACCTCATGAAACTACAAAGCTTCTGCAAGGCTAAAGACACCATCAATAAGACAAAAAAACACCAACAGATTGGGAAAGGATCTTCACCTATCCTAAATCAGATAAGGGACTAATATCCAATATATATAAAGAACTCAAGAAGGTGGACTCCAGAAAGTCAAATAACCCCATTAAAACATGGGGCTCAGAACTGAACAAAGAATTCTCACCTGAGGAATACCGAATGGCAGAGAAACACCTGAAAAAATGTTCAACATCCTTAATCATCAGGGAAATGCAAATCAAAACAACCCTGAGATTCCACCTCACACCAGTCAGAATGGCTAAGATCAAAAATTCAGGTGACAGCAGATGCTGGTGAGGATGTGGAGAAAGAGGAACACTCCTCCATTGTTGGTGGGATTGCAAGCTTGTACAACCACTCTGGAAATCAGTCTGGCGGTTCCTCAGAAAATTGGACATAGTACTACCGGAGGATCCAGCAATACCTCTCCTGGGCATATATCCAGAAGATGTCCCAACCGGTAAAAAGGACACATGCTCCACTATGTTCATAGCAGCCCTATTTATAATAGCCAGAAGCTGGAAAGAACCCAGATGTCCCTCAACAGAGGAATGGATACAGAAATTATGGTACATTTACACAATGGAGTACTACTCAGCTATTAAAAAGAATGAATTTATGAAATTCCTAGCCAAATGGATGGACCTGGAGGGCATCATCTTGAGTGAAGTAACACAATCACAAAAGAACTCACACAATATGTATTCACTGATAAGTGGATATTAGCCCAAAACTTAGGATACCCAAGATATAAGATACAATTTGCTAAACGCATGAAACTCAAGAAGAATGAAGACCAAAGTGTGGACACTGTGCACCTTCTTAGAATTGGGAACAAAACACCCATGGAAGGAGTTACAGAGACAAAGTTCGTAGCTGTGATGAAAGGATGGACCATTTAGAGACTGCCGTATCCAGGGATCCATCCCATAATCAGCTTCTAAACGCTGACACCATTGCATACACTAGCAAGATTTTGCTGAAAGGACCCAAATATAGCTGTCTCTTGTGAGACGATGCCGGGGCCTAGCAAACACAGGAGTGGATGTTCACAGTCAGCTATTGGATGTATCACAGGGCTCCCAATGGAGAAGCTAGAGAAAGTACCCAAGGAGCTAAAGGGATCTGCAACCCTATTGTTGGAACAACATGATGTACTAACAAGAACCCCGGAGCTCTTGTCTCTAGCTGCATATGTATCGAAAGATGGCCTAGTTGGCCATCAATGGAAAGAGAGGCCCATTGGACTTGCAAACTTTATATGCCCCAATATAGGGGAATGCCAGGGCCAAAAGAATGGGAATGGGTGGGTAGGGAAGTGGGGGGGCGCTATGGGGGACTTTTGGGATAGCATTGGAAATGTAATTGAGGAAAATATGTAATAAAAATATTAAAAATCAAAAAAAAGAACCCCCCCCCAAAAAAAGAAATACAGAAAAGTAAAATCAAACAGGTGAAGGAGGCAAATAAAAATTTTCATGACCTGAAAATGGAAATAGCAACAATAAACAAAACACAAACTGAGAGAATCATGTAGATAGAGAACCTAGGCAATAAAACAGGAACAACAGACGAAACCATCACCAAGAATACTAGAAGTTGAAGAGAGAATCTCAAATGAAGAAAACAAAATAGAAGAAATTAATACATTGGTCAAAGAAAATATAACTTCTGAAGTTTTTTTTACATAAAACATCTAGGAATTCTGAGACAATAATCTTAGACACCAACCTAAGAGTAATAAAAACAGAAGAAAATGATTCCCAGTGCAAAGACCTAGAAAATATTTTCAACAAAATCATGTAAGAAAACATTCCCATCCTAAAGAAAGAGATACTTACAAAAATACAAGAAGCTTACAGAATACCAAATAGATTTGACCCGAAAAGAAGCTCCTCCTGCCATGTAACAATCAAAATCTTAGTGTACCAAATAAAGAAAGAATATTAAATGATGCAAGATTATAATGCCATGTAACTATAAAGGCAGACCTCTCAGAATTACAGCCAAACAGCTGAGACTCTTAAATCCAGAATGGCCTGAGCAGATGTCTTGAAGTCTCTAAGATACCACAGATTCCAGCCTAGACTACTATATCCAGTAGAACTTTTGATCACCATAAATGGAGAAAATAGCATATTACATGGCAAAACCAAATTTAACAAATACCTATCCACAAACACAGTCCTCCAGAAAGTCCTCATTTCAATGACTTAAAAACACACATGAAAGCTCTTGAACAAAAAAGAAACAAACACACTCAAAAGGATTTAGTGCTAAGGAATAACCAAATTCAGGGTTGAAATCAGTGAATTAGAAACAAAGAGAACAGTAGCAGACTCAAAAAAAAAAAAAAAACAGAAAAAAAAAAGCTGGTTCTTTCAAAAAATCAGCAAGATAGACAAACCCTTGGCCCAACTAACTAAAAGGCAAAGAAAAATATATAAATCAATAAAATCAAAAGTAAAGGGGGGATATAATACCAGACATGGAATAAATTCAAAGTATCATTAGGTGTTACTTCAAAAACATGTACTTCAAAAATTTCAAAAATAGGTGGACTCCAGAAAGTCAAATAACCCCATTAAAAAATGGGGCTCAGAACTGAACAAAGAATTCTCACCTGAGGAATACCGAATGGCAGAGAAGCACCTGAAAACATGTTCAACATCCTTAATCATCAGGGAAATGCAAATCAAAACAACCCTGAGATTCCACCTCACACCAGTCAGAATGGCTAAGATCAAAAATTCAGGTGACAGCAGATGCTGGTGAGGATGTGGAGAAAGAGGAACACTCCTCCATTGTTGGTGGGATTGCAAGCTTGTACAACCACTCTGGAAATCAGTCTGGCGGTTCCTCAGAAAATTGGACATAGTACTACCGGAGGATCCAGCAATACCTCTCCTGGGCATATATCCAGAAGATGTCCCAACCGGTAAGAAGGACACATGCTCCACTATGTTCATAGCAGCCCTATTTATAATAGCCAGAAGCTGGAAAGAACACAGATGTCCCTCAACAGAGGAATGGATACAGAAATTATGGTACATTTACACAATGGAGTACTACTCAGCTCTTAAAAAGAATGAATTTATGAAATTCCTAGCCAAATGGATGGACCTGGAGGGCATCATCTTGAGTGAGGTAACACAATCACAAAAGAACTCACACAATATGTATTCACTGATAAGTGGATATTAGCCCAAAACTTAGGATACCCAAGATATAAGATACAATTTGCTAAACGCATGAAACTCAAGAAGAATGAAGACCAAAATGTGGACAATATGCCCCTTCTTAGAATTGGGAACAAAACACCCATGGAAGGAGTTACAGAGACAAAGTTCGTAGCTGTGATGAAAGGATGGACCATTTAGAGACTGCCGTATCCAGGGATCCATCCCATAATCAGCTTCCAAACGCTGACACCATTGCATACACTAGCAAGATTTTGCTGAAAGGACCCAAATATAGCTGTCTCTTGTGAGACTATGCCGGGGCCTAGCAAACACAGGAGTGGATGCTCACAGTCAGCTATTGGATGTATCACAGGGCTCCCAATGGAGGAGATAGAGAAAGTACCCAAGGAGCTAAAGGGATCTGCAACCCTATTGTTGGAACAACATGATGAACTAACCAGTACCCCGGAGCTCTTGTCTCTAGCTGCATATGTATCGAAAGATGGCCTAGTCGGCCATCAATGGAAAGAGAGGCCCATTGGACTTGCAAACTTTATATGCCCCAATATAGGGGAATGCCAGGGCCAAAAGAATGGGAATGGGTGGGTAGGGAAGTGGGGGGCGCTATGGGGGACTTTTGGGTTAGCATTTGAAATGTAATTGAGGAAAATATGTAATAAAAAATAATAAAAATTAAAAAAAAATGAAATAGACAGTGTTCATGATAAATTCCACTTACCCAAATTAAATCAAGATCATTTAAACACCTTAAGTAGGTCTATAACCCCGAAGGAAAAAGAAGCAGTCATTAAAAAATCTTCTAACCAAAAATAAAATAAAATAAAATAAAATAAAATAAAATAAAATAAAATAAAATAAAATAAAAAACACACTGCCAGATACTTTTAGTACAGAATACTATCGGAATTTCAAAGAACAGTCAATAACAATACTCCTCAAAATATTCCACAAAATGGACATGTAAGGAACACTGACATATTCTTTCTATGATAGCAAAATGACCCTGATACCAAAACCACACAAACACTTAACCAAGGATGAAAATTTCAGGACAATTTCCCTTATGAATATTGATGCAAAAATATTCAATAAATGGCTGGCAAACTGAATTCAACAATACATCAAAAATCATTATCCTCTGTGATCAAGTAGGCTTCATACTACAGATGCAGAGAAGGTTAAAATATGAAAATCCAACAATGTAGCCCACCATATAATCAAACTGAACAAAAGGAAACCACATGGTCTCAACATTAGATGTAGAAAAGTCCTTTGAAAAAAATCTAACACCCCTCTATGATAAAAGTCTTGGAGAGATAATGGATACAAGGCACAATAAAGGCAATGTACAGCAAACTGATAGCCAACATCAAATTAAATGGATAGAAACTTAGCTAGAGCAATAAGACAACTAAAGAACATCAAGGGGATACAAATTGGAAAGGAAGAACTCAAAATATCACTATTTATAGATGATGTGATAGTATATATGAGTGATACCAAAGTCCTTCCAGAAAACTCCTACAGCTGACAAACACCTCAACAAAGTAGCTTGATTAAAAAAATTACTCAAATAACTCAGTAGCCAATGTACATACAAAGAATAAATGGACTGAGAAAAAAATAGGGAAACAACATCCTTCACAATAGTCAAAAATAGTATAAAATATCATGGTGTGATTCTAACGAAGCAAGTAAAGACATAAATGACAAGAACTTTGAGTCTTTGATGAAAGAAATTAAAGAAGATATTAGAAGACAGAAAAAACTCCCATGCTCATGGTTTGGTATGGTAAATGTAATGAAAATGATCATTTTACCAAAAAGAATATGCAGACTCAACAAAAATCCCATCAAAATTCCAAAACAACTTTTACAGACCTTGAAAGAACAATTCTCAATTTCATATAGAAGAAGAAAACTCCCAGGATTACTAAGACAATCCTGTAAAATAATAAAATATATATATATATATAAAAAACTTCTGGAGTTATCAATAGTACCAATTTTAAGCTGTACTACAGAGCATCAGCAAAACCAAACAAACAAACAAAACAAAACAAACAAACAAAACAAAAATGTTGATCAGTGGTAATGAATCAAAGACCCAGGAGTAAACAAACACACCTATGGACAAAGAAACCAAAATTATACAAAGGAAAAAAGAAAGCATCTTCAACAAATGATGCTGGATTAACTGAATATCTACATGTAGAAGAATGAAAATAGATTTACATTGATCATCCTGCAAAATATTCAAGTCCAAGTGGATCACAGGACTCAATATAAAACATGTTATTCTATATATGAGAGAACAGAAATAGGTAATAACCATCAATGCATTGACACAGGAGACAACCTCATGAACTGAGCATCAACAGCTGAGGCACTAAGATCAACAATTAATGAATGGAAGCTCATGAAACTAAAAAGCTTGTATAAAGTGAAGGACACCATCAAAAGGATCAAACAGCAGTCTACAGAATGGGTAAAGATATTCAACAACCTTACATCTGACAAAGGGCTGATATCCAAAAGGAAGAAAGAACTTGAGAATAGATATCAACAAATCAAAACCCAATTAAAAATGGGGTTTAGATCTGTGCAGGTGAGATGTGGACTACAGAAACTAACAGCTTCTGGGACAGGCGGTAGCCATACAGCTTCTGAGGCAGACCCCATTTCAGGCTCCAGATGTCCAGGCACCTTCCCTGCCAGAGGAGAGGTGTCTGCCCCACCCAGGAGGGATTTTTGAGAGCACCTGGGGGAGCCATCTTGGTTCCTGGATCCCTCTGACACTAGGATGCGCAGGTGAGAGTGTGGACTACAGAAGCCAACAGCTTCAGGGACAGGCGAAAGCAACACAGCTTCTGGGACAGGCCTGTTTCAGGCCTTCATCTTCTGCCAGGAGGCAGGTCCACACACCAGATATCTGCACACCTTCCCTGCAAGAGGAGAGATTGCCTACAGAGAGTGCTCTGACCACTGAAATTCAGGAGAGAGTTAGTCTTCCAGGTATGCTGATAGAGGCTAACAGAATCACGAGATGAACAAGCACTAACCAGAGACAACTATAACAAGTAACTCCAGAGATTACCAGATGTTGAAAGGCAAACGTAAGAATCTTACTAAAAGAAACGAGACGAACAAGCTCTAACCAGAGACAACTATAACAACTGACTCCAGAGATTACCAGATGGTGAAAGGCAAACATAAGAATCTTATTAAAAGAAAGCAAGACAACTCACCATCATCAAAACCCAGCACTGCCATCTCAGCCAGTCCTGAGCACCCCAACATACCCGAAAAGCTAGAACCAGATTTAAAAGAATATCTCATGATGATGGTAGAGGAGAGAACATCAAGAAGGACTTTAATAACTCACTTAAAGAAATACAGGAGAACACTGCTAAAGAGTTACAAGTCCTTAAAGTAAAACAGGAAAACACAACCAAAGAGGTGATGGAAATGAACAAAATCATACTAGACCTAAAAATGAAAGTAGACATAATACAGAAAACCCAAAGTGAGGCAACGCTGGAGATAGAAAACCTAGGAAAGAAATCTGGGACCACAGATGTGAGCATCAGCAACAGAATACAAGAGATGGAAGAGAGAATCTCAGGAGCAGAATATTCCATAGAGAGCATGGGCACAAGATTCAAAGAAAATGCAAAATGCAAAAAGATCCTAACTCAAAACATCCAGGAAATCCAGGACACAATGAGAAGACCAAATCTACAGATAATAGCAGTTGATGAGAATGAAGATTTTCAACTTGAAGGGCCAGCAAATATCTCCAACAAAGTTATAGAAGAAAACTTCCCAAACCTAAAGAAAGAGATGCCGATGAACATACAAGAAGCCTACAGAACTCCAAATAGACTGGACCAGAAAAGAAATTCCTCCAGACACATAAAAATCATAACCACAAATGTACTAAATAAAGATAGAATATTAAAAGCAGTAAGGGAAAAAGGTCAAGTAACATATAAAGGCAGGCCTATCAGAATTACACCAGACTTTTCACCAGAGACTATGAAAGCCAAAGATCCTAGACACATGTTATACAGACACTAAGAGAACACAAAAGCCAGCCTAGGCTACAATACCCAGCCAAACTTTCAATTACCATAGAGGGAAAAACCAAAGTATTCCACAACAAAAACAAATTCACACATTATCTTTCCACGAATCCAGCCCTTCAAAAGATAATAACAGAAAGAAACCAATATAAGGTCGGGAAACCATGAACTAGAAAAAGCAAGAAAGTAATCCTTAAACAAAACTAAAAGAAGACAGCCACAAGAACAGAATGACAACAACTCTAACAACAAAAATAATAGGAAACAACAATTACTTTTCCTTAATATCTCACTATCAATGGACTCAATTCCCCAATAAAAAGTCATAGACTAACAGACTTGCTACACTTATAGGACCCAACATTTTGCTGCTTACAGGAAACCCACCTCAGGGAAAAAGACAGACACTACCTCATAGTAAATGGCTGGAAAACAAATTTCCAAGAAAATAGTCCCAAGAAACAAGCTTGAGTAGCCATTCTAATATCGAATAAAATCTACTTCCAACCCAAAGTTATCAAAAAAGACAA
Source organism: Mus caroli (assembly GCF_978045245.1). Lineage (NCBI taxonomy): Eukaryota > Metazoa > Chordata > Mammalia > Rodentia > Muridae > Mus > Mus caroli. Next base: position 56,068,913 of record NW_028227273.1, read on the forward strand.
GGAAGGGCACTTCATACACATCAAAGGTAAAATTTTCCAAGAGGAACAATCAATTCTGATTATCTATGCTCCAAATGTAAGGGCAGCTACATTCATTAAAGAAGCATTTGTAAAGCTCAAAGAACACATAGCACCTCACACATTAATAGTGGGAGACTTCAACACACCACTTTCATCAATGGACAGATCATGGAAACATAAACTAAACAGGGGCACAGTGAAACTAACAGAAGTTATGAAACAAATCAATTTAACAGATATTTACAGAACATTTTACCCTAAAACAAAAGGATATAGCTTCTTCTCAGCACCTCATGTTACCTTCTCCAAAATTGACCATATAATTGGTCTCAAAACCATGGACTAAGGCTGATCTTCAATAACAACATAAATAATAGAAAGCCAACATTCATGTTGAAACTAAACAGCACTCTTCTCAATGATACCTTGGTCAAGGAAGGAATAAAGAAAGAAATTAAAGACTTTTTAGAGTTTAATGAAAATGAAGCCACAACATACCCAAACTTATGGGACACAATGAAAGCATTTCTAAGAGGGAAACTCATAGCTCTGAGTGCCTCCAAAATGAAACCAGAGAGAGCACACTCTAGCAGCTTGACAACACTATAAAAGCTCCAGAACAAAAGGAAGCAAATTCACCCAAGAGGAGTAGAAGGCAGGAAATAATCAAACTCAGGGGCTAAATCAACCAAGTGGAAACAAGAAGAACTATTCAAAGAATCAACCAAAGGAGGAGCTGGTTCTTTGAGAAAATCAACAAGATAGATAAACCCTTAGCCAGACTCACTAGAGGGCACAGGGACAGCATCCTAATTAACAAAATCAGAAATGAAAAGGGAGAGATAACAAGAGATCCTGAAGAGTTACAAAACACCATAAGATACTTCTACAAAAGGCTATACCCAACAAAACTGAAAAACATGGATAAAATGGAAAAATTTCTAGACAGATACCAGGTACCAGTGTGAAATCAGGATCAGGTTAATGATCTAAACAGTCCTATATCCTCTAAAGAAATAGAACCAGTCATTAATAGTTTCCCAACCAAAAAACAAACAAACAAACAAAACAAAACAAAACAAAACAAAACAAAACAGGACCAGATGGGTTTACTGCAGAGTTCTATCAGACGCTCAAAGATCTAATACCACTTCTTCAAAAACTATTCCACAAAATAGAAGCAGAAAGTACTCTACCAAATTCATTTATGAAGTCACAAGCATTCTGATACCTAAACCACAGAAATACCCAACAAAGATAGAGAACTTCAGACCAGTTTCACTTATGAATATTGATGCAAAAATACTCAATAAAATTTTTTCTAACCGAATCCAAGAACACATCAAAACAATCATCCATCCTGACCAAGTAGGTTTCATTCCAGGGATGCAGAGATGGTTTAATATATGGAAATCCATCAACGTAATCCATTATATAAACAAACTAAAAAAAAAAACAAAAAAACCACATGATCATCTAGCTAGATGTGGAGAAAGCATTTGACAAAATCCAACATCCATTCATGATAAAAGTCTTGGAGAGAACAGAAATTCAAGGCCCATACCTAAACATGATACAAGCAATCTACAGCAAACCAGTAGCCAACATCAAAGTAACTGGTGAGAAGCTGGAAGCAATCCCACTAAAATCAGGAACTAGACAAGGCTGCCCACTTTCTCCCTACCTATTCAACATAGTATTTGATGATGTCCTAGCCAGAGCAATTCAACAACAACAACAACAACAAAAAAAAAAAAAAAAAAAAAAAAAAAAAAGATCAAGGGGATACAAATTGGAAAGGAAGAAATAAAAATATCACTTTTTGCAGATGATATGATAGTATATATAAGTGATCCTAAATATTCCAACAAAGAACTCCTAAACCTGATAAACAGATGCAGTGAAGTAGCTGGGTATAAAATTAACACAAACAAGTCAATGGCCTTTCTCTACACAAAGGATAAACAGGCTGAGAAAGAAATTAGGGAAAGAAAACCCTTCACAATAATTACAAATAATATAAAATACCTTGGAGTGACTCTCAGGAAGTGAAAGATCTGTATGGTAAGAACTTCAAGACTCTGAAGAAAGAAATTAAAGATCTCAGAAGAAGGAAAGATCTCCCATGCTCATGGATTAGCAGAATCAATATAGTGAAAATGACTATGTTGCCAAAAGGAATCTACAGATTCAATGCAATCCGCATTAAAATTCCAACTCAATTCTTCAACGAATTAGAAAGAGCAATTTGCAAATTCATCTGGAATAACCAAAAACCTAGGATAGCAAAAACTCTTCTCAAGGATAAAAGAACCTCTGGTGGAATCACCATGCCTGACCTGAAGGTGTTCTACAGAGCAATTGTGATAAAAACTGCATGGTACTGGTATAGTGACAGACAATAGACCAGTGGAATAGAATTAAAGACCCAGAAATAAACCAACACTCCTATGGTCACTTGATCTTCGACAAGGGAGCTAAAACCATCCAGTGGAAAAAAGACAGCATTTTCAACAAATGTTGCTAGCACAACTGGTAGTTATCATTTAGAAGAATGCAAATTGATCCATTCCTATGTTCTTGTACTAAGGTCAAATCTAAGTGGATCAAGGAACTCCACATAAAACCAGAGACAGTTAAACTTATAGAGGAGAAACTGAAGAAAAGCCTTGAAGATATGGGCACATGGGAAAAGTTCCTGAATAGAACAGCAATGGCTTGTATTGTAATATCAAGAATCAACAAATGGGACCTCATAAAATTGCAAAGTTTCTGTAAGGCAAAAGACATAGCCAATAAGACAAAAAGGCCACCAACAGATTGGGAAAGGATCTTCACCTATCCTAAATCAGATAAGGGACTAATATCCAATATATATAAAGAACTCAAGAATCTGGACTCCAGAAAATCAAATAACCCCAATAAAGTATGGGGCTCAGAGCTAAACAAAGAATTCTCACCTGAGGAATACCGAATGGCAGAGAAGCACCTGAAAAAATGTTCAGCATCCTTAATCATCAGGGAAATGCAAATCAAAACAACCTTGAGATTCCACCTCACACCAGTCAGAATGGCTAAGATCAAAAATTCAGGTGACAGCAGATGCTGGCGAGGATGTGGAGAAAGAGGAACACTCCTCCATTGTTGGTGGGATTGCAAGCTTGTACAACCACTCTGGAAATCAGTCTGGTAGTTCCTCAGAAAATTGGACATAGTACTACCAGAAGATCCTGCAATACCTCCCCTGGCATATATCCTGAAGATGTTCCAACTAACTGGTAACAAGGACACATGCTCCACTATGTTTATAGCAGCCTTATTTATAATAGCCAGAAGCTAGAAAGAACCCAGATGCCCCTTAACAGAGGAATGGATACAAAAAATGTGGTACATTTACAGAATGGAGTACTACTCATCTGTTAAAAAGAATGAATTTATGAAATTCCTAGGTAAATGGATGGCCCTGGAGGGCATCATCCTGAGTGAGGTAACCCAATCACAAAAGAACTCACATGATATGCACTCACTGAAAAGTGAATATTAGCCCAGAAACTTAGAATACCCAAGATACAAGATACAATTTGCAAAACACATGAAACTCAAGAAGAATGAAGACCAAAGTGTGGACACTTTGCCCTTTCTTAGAACAAAACACCCATGGAAGGAGTTACAGACACAAAATTAGGACCTGAGATAAAAGGATGGATCATCTAGAGAGTGCTATACCTGGGGATCCATCCCATAATCAGCCTTCAAAAACTGACACCATTGCATACACTAGCAAGATTTTGCTGAAAGGACCCTAATATGGCTGTCTCTTGTGAAGCTGTGTCGGGGCTTAGCAAACACAGAAGTGGATGCTCACAGTCAGCTATTGGATGGATCACAGGACCCCCAATGGAGGAGCTAGAGAAAGTATCCAAGGAGCTAAAGGGGTCTGCCACCCTATAGGTGGAACAACAGTATGAACTAACCAGTACCCACTGAGCTAGTGTCTCTAGCTGCATATGTATCAGAAGATGGCCTAGTCGGCCATCATTGCGAAGAGAGGTCCATTGGCCTTTCAAACTTTACATGCCCCAGTACAAGGGAATGTCAGGGCCAAGAAATGGGAGTGGGTGGGTAGGGTAGCATGGCAGGGGGAGGGTATGGGGGACTTTTGGGATAGCATTGTAAATATAAATGAAGAAAATGCCTAATAAATAAAAAATGGGGTTTAGGTCTAAATAGAGAATTCTTAACAAAAGATGTTCTAATGACTAAGAAGGACGTTAAGAAATGGTCAACATCCCTATTCATCAGAGAAATGCATATCAAAATGACTATGAGATTTCATTTTATACCTGTAAGAATGGCCAAGAACAAAAACTCAGGTGACTTCACATGCTGATGAGGATGTGGAGCAATAGGAACAATCCTCCATTGTTGGTTGAAGTGAAAACTTGTACAACCAATTTGGAAGTCAATTTGGAGAATTCTCAGGAATAACTCTACCTCAGTATTAACTATCATTTACACAAAAGATGTTCCACCACACAACAAGGACCCTTGCTCAGCTATGCTCATAGTGGATTCATTATAGCCAAAAACTGACAATACACATGATGCTCCTCAACCAATGAATGGATAAAGAACAATGTGGTACATATACACAATGGAATCTTACTCAGCTATTAAAAACAATGACATCATTAAAATTGCAGGCAAATGGATAGAACTAGAAAAGATCATTTCAATGGGGTAACACAGATCCAGAAAAACAAATGTGACATGTCCTCAGTTACAAGAGGAAATTAACCATAAAGAACATGATAACCATGCTATAATCCACACATTCAAAGAAGCCAACTAACATGGAAAGATACTATAATATCACTGAGAAGGGATGTAGTGGCTCTTCCTGGTTGTCAACTTGACTATATTTGGAATGAGCTACAATCCAGAATTTGAAGGCTCACCAGTGACCCTTATCTGGAGGCTGGGAGATAGAAGTTTCTGATCTGGATCCTGGTATGGAGATCTTAAGGCATAGTGGCTATGGATTCTAGAAGATTAAATCTCTGAGTTCAAGGTCATCTGGGATTAAAGGTGTGGTAGAACACACCTGTCATCTGGGCTACACCTTCTGCTGGAGACAATATAAAGACATTGGAAGAAGGGAGTCTCGTTCTTGCTCCATTGTCTGTTTGTTGTGTGTGACTGTTTAACTGGTAGATCCTTGGACTTCCATTCACAGCTACTACTGAACCATTTTTGGGAATTGGACTGCAGACTGTAAGTCATCAATAAATTCCTTTACTATATAGAGAATATTCATAAGTTCTGTGACTCTAGAGAACCCTAACTAATACAAGGGGGATTAGAATAGATGTTGGAAATAGATGGAGAGAGGAAACAGGGTGGGAGAAGGTATAGGTAAAGAACAGAAGGAAGTCTGAGGAAGATGGAAGGAGAGAGAACTGAGAAAGAGAGCTGAAGCAAGCATCTCTGAGACAAACTAGAAACCTAGGTTAATGGAACCACCCACCCAGAAATCTATAAGGGTGACCCTAGCTAAGACTACTAGCAATAGAGAATATGTAACTTGAAATGGCCACCTCTTGTAACTAGAAAAGACTTCCAATAGAAGAATGGGGCTACCTACCCACCCAAAAATCTTTAACCCAAAATTTTTCTTGCCTACCATATGTACAGTGATAAGGATGGAGCAGAAATTGAGGAAATGGCCAACCAATGACAGGACCAACTTGAGATCTATGCCATGTGAGAAAGCCTACCCTGTTGGGAGCCATTTTTGCCTACTTCTATGAAAGCTTGTTTGTCTGAAAGTGTCACGGCAGATGAACATCTGCTTTCCTGTCCTGCTTATAGTAATAGCAGATACTTGGCATGGATATGACAAAATAGGAGCATTTATACACTGATGGTGAGAGCATAGCCTAGTGAGGCTACTTCAAGTTTGGAGTTTCCTCAAATAACAAACATAGAACTACTATATGGCCTAGATGTAACTCTCCTGAGCAAATGATTGATGGACTTTATAACCTACTACAGAGACACTCATACATCTATATTGTTTAATGCTATATTTATAATGGAAAGTAGAATCATCCTAGATGCCCATCAGCAAATGAATGTATAGGAAAATACACAATGAAATATTCACCTATAAAGAAAACTATAATATCATGAAAGCAACAGGTAAATAGATTAACAAAGTCTGTAATTTCTTTTACATGTGTGGATTCTAGCAAAAAAAAAAAAAAAAGAAAGAAAGAAAAGTGTATCTTGTGCATTTTACTTGGACCACACATGGAAGCCAGAAAAAGAGAAATGGGTCTCTTTTGTGACAACATGTTAATGCAGGAGAATAGTACATTACATGTAAGTGTTGATAAAAGGATAGAAAAGATTAAGCAGGAAGGAGTTGGGGAGTCTTAAAAAAATGGGTTGGATGGTTCACCAAAAAAATAAGAACATTTAAAACATAAGGAAGCCTGCCATTTCATAACTCAATTTAAAATAATGAGAGGGTCATATAAAATGAAAGAAGAGGAGGAATGCTGGGGTATAGGATTAAATTCAGATGGAGGTAAAGAAGGGAAAGTTGAGGTGGTTGTGGATGGGTTAAAGAAAAGAGTTGAAAAGGAATCATCCTGCATGACAGACACTTTTACTCTCCAGAGTTTTTAAATAAAAAATGTAGTACAAGGCACAGGATATCTCCCTAAATGGACAGTGTCTCGATGGCCTTTCCTTCAGTTGCTCCTCCACTCTTTATCCCTGTATTTCCTTTAGAAGGGAGCAATTCTGGGTTCAAATTTTGGAGATGGGTGGGTTGCACCATCCCTCAACCAGGGGCCCATGCCTAAGCTCTCGATATGGTCTCCACAGTTGAAACTGAGGTTCTCTCACTTATGACTCTAAAGTGTGTCAAGCTGACATAACATTAGCCAGCACAATTGCTCTAGCTTATCTTGCAGATAGAATAGCATTATAGATCAATGAGCTTGTGGCTGGTTTAGTGTTTATGCTTCTCTTTTGGTAGTGTAGACAGAACCTTCCTATAGCAAAGACTCAAGTACACAGGGGTAAAGGTTCATTGTAAGCATCGTCTCACATTCTTGTTAAGTGAACTGTGTATGTATTGTCTCCAGAAAATGGGCCTTGCTGTCATTTGAGGAGATTAACATATAGTCCTGGCACAGTTATTTGGAGATTCCCATGGGACACCTTTAACCAACAACTCAAGTAGACATAACCAATCCCATTACTGAAAGCTTTGTTTGGTGACAAGAGATGGCCTTCTGGGCTCTTTCCCCCCAATTATTTGGTGATATTTTTAGATAACTATCATATATGTATACATTTTGGAAGCGACTGTTGTATTAGGTTTTAGAGGCCTATGTATGGGGTCTCAAATGTCCCTCAAATGTAGCCGTCTTTTGCCATATTCTCTCCCTCATCTCTCTCTTCACTCCTCTCTCCATGCAATCCTCCTGTTCTAGTCTCCCCCAACCTTCCTCTAATTTTATTATTCTTAGATTTGTTCCTTTCACAATGCTCTAGATTTCCTGGATATTTTGTCCTCAATGTTTTTAGATTTAATATTTTCTTTAAAAGGGGTGTCCATTTCTTCAACAATGCCTTCTGAGATTCTCTCTTCCATCGCTTGTATTCTGTTAGTGATTCTTGTCTCTGAACTTCCTCTTTGAGTTCCTAATTTTTTCATGTCCAGATTTTCCTCATTTTAGATTTTCCTTATTGACTCTCTGTCCACTTTCAGGTCTTGAACTACTTTACTCATTTTCTTCCTCTGTGTGTATTTTCACAGATTTTAAAAAGAGATTTACTCATTTTCCCTTTAAGGACCTCTATATTATTCATAAAGGCCATTTTTAATTCTTTTTCTTGTGGTTCAGCTACACTGAAATACTCAAGGCCTTCTGTACTACGGTTGCTAGACTGTAGAAACATATTGTCTTGGCTTTTATTTATTGTGTTCTACAATAACTTGTAATTCCATGAAAGATTGTAATTGTGGGTGCTTACATCTGGTCTTGATTGTGCTGGGTGGATGCTTTGTTCTTTGGTTTCTTTTTCCCTCTTTGGTCCTTAGGACAGTATGGTGGCTGTGTTTTGCGAAGTAAGAAAATCTCCTGTGAGTCTGATATGTGTGGCTACTACATGTTTCAGGTAAAATAAGTTTCTAGGTTTTTGGACCTGAAACTTAGGAAGGGGTATAGGCTAGGTGGAAGGAGAGGGCCCTCGAGAAAGGAAGAAAGCATGCTGTTCTACCTGGATAGGCCCAGTCTCCTAGGAACAGTGACAGAGTGAGGAGAGACCAAAACAGGTAGTCTGCTACAGAGCTGGTGTGGGGCATTGGGCTATGCACAGACAGGCTGGTCTCCAGTTGAGTTGAGGTCTGAACCCTAGAATCTTGATAATCCACCTGTATGACACCTTTGGTGTTCCCTCATGCTCCTGGAACTCTGGGTCCAGTCTAAGTTACTGCCCCCCCCCAGCCCCAACAAGAGAATCATGTCTAGAAGTCACATAGGCAATTTCCCAAGATTCTGATTTTCAGGCTAAATTCCTCTCCAGTTAGCTAGCAACAGTAAAGACCATAAAATGGGCTGTTAGGCCCCTCCTCACCTCTCTCTTACTTCTCACTATCACCCTCTCCCTCCTCTCTCTCTTTGTTTTCTCTCCTCATTCCTCTCTCTTTTCTCTTTGTCCTCTCCTCTCCTCTCCTCTCCTCTCCTCTCCTCTCCTCTCCTCTCCTCTCCTCTCCTCTCCTCTCCTCTCCTCTCCTCTCCTCTCCTCTCCTCTCCTCTCTCCTCTCCTCTCTTACTCTTACTCTCTTTCACTCTAGCCTTCTCTCTCTCACTCTCTCTCTCTCTCTCTCTCTCTCTCTCTCTCTCTCTCTCTCTCTCTCTCTCTCTTTCTACCCCTTGTCCACCCCCTGAAGAATAGGTCAAAGCCTTGGATGCCCAACAAGGGGCTGAGTAGAAAGCATATGGCAGGCCTCCCACATCTGCCTATCCAGAACATAGGTGGACCTCTGGCGGGACAAGGGTCCTTCCTTCCCCTCTTCCCCTGGGCCCCTTTTTAGTTCTCACAAGCAGGGAGTGAGATAGGTGATTGGCTATGTAGACAAGGAAGGAGTGTGAACATCTGAACTTCAACTCCCTGCTTCTCTGGCCTATTTGGATCACAGTCAGTCTAGGTTTGCATAGTCCCAGAAAAATCCAGATGAAGTTGGGTCTAAGATAAGAAGGTAAGTACGGAGGAAGATTAAGAAGATCATCTACATGGTGTGCTGGAGATGGGGTCAGAATGGAAGTGATCTGCTACAGAAATGGGAGTGAGACTGGAGAATTGGATTTGGTGGAAATGAGAGAGCCTTGAAGATTCTCAATTAGTGTATCTTCTTCCCCGGCAGGAGTAACCTGCAGAATCCCAGAGAATTACTGATGATGTTGGAAGCTGGGTGGAATGAGCTGGGAAAAGGAAGATTGGAGGTCTACATGATCTGTTTGAGTTGGTTGTCAGTAACTGCAGGATGTGTTCTGATACAAAAAAATGAGGATGGGGTTTTGAACTTGGAGGAATGGAGGTAGATGTGTTGATTTTCAAGTCAAAGGATAGGGTTGAGAGGTGACAGAATTGCATGATGAATCCCAAGAAACCGGCTCCAGGAACCAATAGTATGTGCATATCTGGATTTATTATGCAATATACTTGAATATATACAGTGTTTGAGACGATCTAAATTCTCTAAATCCACAGTCAATTGTACCATGCTACACCTTCACTATGTCCCAATGAAAGGTCTACCTGATGAGGTCACTCAGAAGGATCCGAGGTGGGATAAGACTACTATGAAGTCAGGGGAATAGGAATAGAGAGATTTCTCAGTGGTTAGGAGCACTGACTACTCTTCCAAAGATCTTGAATTCAATTCCCAGCAACGACATGGTGGCTTACAAACATCTGTAGTAGAATCTGATGCCCTTTTCTGGTGTGTCTGAAGACAGCTAGAGTGTACTCATATAAATATAATAAATAAATCTTTTTAAAAAACCACCACCAACAACAGAAATACAGGGGGAGCAGCCACTATCCAGGCTTTGGTTCCTTTTTGCTTTCTCACTGTTGTTCCTGGGACCATATTAGATCTAGTGTTGTGTACACCAGATCAGGACTCTTCGAGGAGTTGAAGGAGCCTGTGGTGCCTCCATCTCAAATCCACTTTTTTCTTCACAAGGTTGACTTCCATATCCCCCACAATGATCTGCATTTAACCTACCTGGTTTTCTGTCCTGAGTTACCCATGTATTCTTGAATATTAATATTTTAAACATTATTTTCAAACCTAATACAGGCTTACTGAATCCTCTGGAGCAAGCTGAGCTGTCCTGAGCAGCCTGCTATCCCAGGGGAACCTCCATTATTTGTACACTTCTCCCCCTACCTTCATCAGACACACTGAATTCTACAAGTTAGCTTTCCTTCCTTGAGTCCTCTGGACATGCCATGCTGCCCACAGCAGACTGATAGCCGAGGTAGACCTCCATTCTCCTGCAAACTGCTGAAATTCATCAGATTGGCAGCAACTGAACCATACACACCTGCAGATACTAAACTACACAGACCTCTATATGTGGATTGATCCAACACAAGGATACCCATCAGAGGCCTGCCACATCAAGACCATTGAGGCTAAACCCCCTCCCAATACCAACTACAACAAGAACATACAGGAACCAAAGCCATCCAGAAAGCTAAAGGCCCATGAAAGAACACAATCAACCAAGCTGGGTAAAGAAGGTAAACAAGAAGAAAGACACAAGCAAGGATGCTTGAATCTCACTAAGAAGTAGTCATAAAAAGCAGATGGAGGGAAGAAACTGGGTGAGATAAGAATAAGGTGGGGAAGCACTGTGTGTGTGTGTCTGTGTGTGTGTGTGTTCCAGGTCAGGTGTAGGGAAGGACAGGAGACATGACCAGATAGCCATGAGTATGAATGGAAATCTACAACTAAAAGAGGTAGGAAGGTTGGGGCCTCTCCAGGAAGAGACAGAAAACTGGGATAAGGGAGGTGCCACAGAATCCATGGAAGTGTCCTTAATTATGACTCACTATGTTGAGGATATGGTACCTGAAGGAGCCATGCTCTATAGCTGGGCAGGAACCCCAGTGGAGCCATAGGGCCAGCAACCCACCCATATAAATTTTGGCCAAAAATTTATCCTGTCTTCAAGGAATGTTGTCATGGGAATGGTAGAGCAGAGGCTGAATGAATGACCAACCAATAACCAGCCCAATTTGAGACTCATCACATTGGCAAACACCAATCCTTGGCACTCTTCATGATACTCTGCTATGCTTGCAGACAGGAGTCTAACATATCTGTCTTCTGAGAGGCTTTACCCAGCAGCTGACTCAGACAGATACAGACACCCACAGACAAACTGTGGATTGAGCTTGGGAATTTCTATGGAAAATCACAGCAAGGATTGCATCCTGTAAGAAGATTGGAACTCCCCAGCAAGACCAACAGAGTCATCTAACCTGGATCCTTGGTGTACTCAGAGACTGAACCACTAACCAAAGAACATATATGGTCTGGACCTAGACCTCCCTGCACACATGTAACTGATGTGTTGCTTTGTATTGATGTGTATCCTGAACAACAGGAACAGGGGCTATCCCCAAAGCTGTTGCCTGCATTTGGGGTGTTTTTATAGCTTGGATGCCTTTTTTACCTCATTGGGATATTTCCCTTGCCTCACAGATACTTGAACTGCCAGTGTTGGGAATTCCCATGGAGGACACAACCAACTCGGAGAAGAAGGAAAGATGGGATTGGGGTAAAAGTTGTGGGAGGGGTGACTGAGTCGGGGTCTATGAGCAAAATATAAAGTGAATACATAAAATAATAACAAGAAGAATAAAGATTAAAAGTCTGAAGAACTGCCATAGAAACTCTTAAAAATATTTCTTATGTTATATTTAAAAATTTAAAACAAATAATGTCAAATCTGAACAGTTCAGTGTATTGTAGCATTTGTTCATTTTTTTGGTATACATAGGTCACAAAGAATTCAGAGAGTTGTGATATGGGCCATTATTTAATAAAAATACAAATATTACTAAAATAAGATAGTTTATATAGTTACTATGGAACAGTCATATGAGATATATCTGAATAAAGACCAGAAAGTATAGGGACACCAAGTCTTGAATTTGTAAGACTTCTGAGATATAAATTGGCATTTAGATTGACATCTGAGAATTAAACATAATGGAAAATCTGTCACATTGTACTCTTTACTTGGATTCATTAGTATTTTATTTCATTTTAGAATTTGCTGTTAGAAAATACAGCTGAGTACAGAGGTACCTTCAAAATTGCAGAGACTCCAATGTAAGGAAAAGAGAAGAAAGTACCATTTTTTAATTTTTTTTTAATCTCGCTCATTGCACATTTTCATTGGCCGGCAGCTCTGCAATGTTCTGTTACCTATTTATTGCCAGAGATTTCTTCAGACTCAGAGTTTTTCTCAGTGCTGCTTTCACTTCCTTGTTCCTTAAGCTATAGATGATGGGGTTGAGCATGGATGTTACTGCTGTGTAGAAAAGGGCCAAGAGTTTGTCCATTCCTGGTAAGTGGCTAGACTTGGGCCTCAAGTAGGTAATAGATCCTGAGCCAAAGAACAGTGTGACTACAAGTAGATGGGAGGAACAGGTGGAGAGAGCTTTATGGCGCCCCTCAGGTGAAGGCATCAGCAGCACTGCAACCAGAATTCTGACATAGGAATAAATGATCAACAAAAATGGGCTAGATATGCAGAGAACTACTGCCACAAAGATTGCAGCCTCATTTTGGGATGTATCTCCACAGGCAAGTGCCAGGACAGGTGGAAGGTCACAGAAGAAGTGATCTATCTCACAGGGTCCACAGAAGTTCAAGGAGAAAATAAAATTGGTTTGTCCCAACCCTACTATACATCCCATTCCCCATGAAACTAATGCCAAATGGGCACATACCTCACGACTCATTCGGGTTGAGTAATGGAGTGGGGAGCATATGGCCATGTAGCGGTCAAAGGCCATAGCTGCCAGTAGGCAACACTCAGTTATACCAAAGAATATAAAGAAAAACATCTGTGTGGCACACCCTTCCCGAGAGATACCTCGGACCTCACTTACAAGGTTCTGCAACATCTTCGGTATGACAGAACAAGTGTAGCCAATTTCCAGGAGAGACAAGTTGGCCAGAAAGAAGTACATAGGGGTGTGTAGGACTGGACTGGTGCAGATGGCAAGGGTTATAAGTGCATTTCCTGTAACTGATACTAAGAACATGAGGAGGATGAGGGTAAACAGGAGGAAGCATTCTCCAGGAACCTCAGAGAACTTGGCAAATGCAAAGTGTTTGACAGACAACTTGTTCTCCTGCCATAGAGAGCAGTTGATACTCATCTCCTGAAAGAAAGGACAGCAAATCATTAGAACCATTTTTGCCTATGAGAGAAATTTATCCTTTTATTACAGTAGGAGCATCAGTTACATCAGAGACAGAATCCTTCTCTGCAGTCAAAAAAAAAAAATCAAATCTTGGAGAAAGTGATTCATCCTCAGCAATTATCATAGCTTATACTTTCTCTGTTTACATCAGGTGATTTTCTGAAGTGTACTGAGCATTGTATAAAGTGTACAAGGATTTGCAGAAGATGGTATATACTTGTAATCTCAGCACTGATGAAGCTCAGGCAGAAGACTTACCATGTGCCTGAATTCAGCTACATGTGTTGAGTAAGCTATCATAAAATAAGAAAAGCAACGTTAACTATAGCTCTATTTTTACCCAGTTTTCTCACTAACTAGTTCTCAATGTTACCCAGAAGAGCTGATCTACCCACTCATCTCTATGCTTTCCTGTTGCCACAGATACAGTCTCTTCACCCATTCTCTTTGTGTTTTGGGTCCAAATTACTCTTATTGCTCTTGCCAGAATTTAGATCCAGGCATTAAAATTATTGTTTCCTCAAGTAAGACTCATATTTTTGTGAAAGGTAAGTAAAATAACGTAACAATTCAATGAATAAATGACTTCTGTAATGCATATATTTAAAGGTAAGGTACATATTGATATCTGGGAAGTAGTGAGATAAGAGAAGCTTCTTAAGATGAATAAGCTGAGACATTGGAGAGATGCAGGGTCAACCAAACACAATAATGGCCAGCACTTCATACCACAAACCTCACAGGGCAGCTGATTTGTGTAACATAATAGTTCTTATTATGTTTCCTTAATGAGAGTATCATTGCATGAACATTAAATTTCTGTTTTCCAATATTATTCCTGATATTCTATGATTCAGGCTATTAAGTTGAATAAAGAAAAAAAGACTAAAAGTGATTGGATCTTGGCATGTAGTCCAGGCTAGCCTCAAATTCATAATTTCCATTCTTCAATCTTTTGTATGCCTGAAATCTAGGAGAAAGCCATGGTGCTTGGCTTGATAGAAACTTCTTCCCAACCTTCTATCTTGACAGACTTTACATTGCTATCCCATCAAATTACCTGTATTTCTATACATATAGTGTATGTATAGTTCATTTCTCTTTGTTCATTTTTTTCACAGTGCAGCTGCTGTGTGCTCGCTTGGCTGTTTACATGAAAAACTGGTCATTCCCAGCACAACTTGTCTGTTTTCTGGATATCATACATCTCTTCTGGCTACTGTTACACTCTAAGCTTTTCACACTATAACTGCTAAAATATCCGTTAGCCATCTGGTGGTGACTACTCATTTCTTTCACAGTGTTGCCTTGTACAGAGACTGAGTATGGACCTGAGTATGGACGTCAATGTTCTTATCATTATGTTTACCATCTTTACCAGTCCATAAGTTCTCTTGTAATAAGAAGTTCCAGTGTTTAGCTTACTCTGTCCCCTTAGATATTCCATCTGTCCTTGCCCATTGTATCCTCTGAAGTTCAGTCTCATGCCCCTCAAATTTTGAAGATGCAGATGACTTATTTTTCTCTCAGTCTGATAACTTTTCCCTTCAAATGAGGTGATCCTTTTCTTTTTTTTGTAGGGTATATGTGTCTTTGCTGAAGTTTGGGTTTTCCTATCAAAAATCTGAATGCTCCATATTTTTTTCTGACAAGGGTGGAATAAGAGATATCACCAGCCTGTTAGACCCTCCCTCTATTCTCTTGACATAATAAAATATCACAGGTTCTGTGAGTAGACCTGATCATGGTTGATGAACGAGTCAAATGTGGGCTTCAGTGTTTCCAAATTAATATAAACATGCTACCCATGTTCATGAACGCATAAATGACATGTAACTATATGCTTGACACATAAACATGTGTGCCTGTATATTCATACAGAAACATGGATACAGAGAAGCACAATGGAGTAGAATCAGGGGAGATGGTGTATGAGTTAAAATATTAGTAGAAACAACAATGCAGGGTTGTTACGCATTTGTACGCACTCTTCTTCTCCATTTGGTCACTTATAAAAAGGGTTGAGGGGGAAAAAAAAGTATTTCCCATGAGGTTACTGCAGTGACAATTAAGTTAATTTCCCAAATCACTCAAGTTGATCAGCTTATCAGCTACATAGGACATGAACATGTGTGTATGTCTACCCAAGCCACTTTAGATTTATGTTTGTGTACCCTCTATCTAATTTGAGGAGTTTCACACCATAATCCATAATCTTTGTTCCTATTCAGTAATTGACCACAAGATTATTTTTCTGTTAGGGATAGTGGAAAACAAACAAACAAAAAAGCATACATAATTTTCTATCCTAGGGAGATATAGCTGTATATAATAGCTTATTGGATATATTAGATTAGATATGCATGAATTCAGGAATAAATTCTAAAGATATGAGGACTGACTTAAAGCTTTGACAACTATGACCTCTCAGTAGACTCTGTTCTTATAAAAATTTGCTGAAATGCTGACAATTCTGTTGTGATGCATTTTATACTTATACAGTCTGCTGTACTATATTAAGACAAAACAAAACAAACCTCCAAATAAACAATGTCCCCAAAAAACCAACACAGAAATGCCTATTTTTTAGTTTGAAATATTTTTTCAGCACCTTGTCTTTCATTAGTAGTTTCTGTATTTGTTTGGGTAGCTCTCTAATTGGTCTCGAGAATGTGGTCTTGCCTCTCTAAGTTAAATTTCCAGAAACTCAGCTAAAGACTCAGAATCTTACATTTTCATTTCTATATGTGTCATAAGAAGGATTTTCTCAGAAAGTGTATCAAGATTCTTGAGAAACTAGTGTCAGAACACTGTGATGTATGGATCCCATCTGCCTCTCATGTCTTACATTTTCTTGACCTAATTTTTGATTCACTACTTCTTTGTGACCATTGCATGTCCTCAGCATCTTTCTAGTTGAGCTGTTTGAACTGGTTTCCTACCATTACTCAGTTCTATTTTATACATAGACCTTCAGTGTTATTATAGTCAAATGTGCAGTAAGCCCTTGCAAGAATCTGAAGGTTCATACCACAAGGTGTGTTTTTGGCAACTCTATATATGCAAGAGATTATGTGTGATATGAGAGGACCTTGAAATCTTACTGTATTGGCTTTTTATGATACCTCACATAGCCTAGACCCCACTTTAAAGAGCTCTGTTTTATGAATGGTACAGTGGGAAAAAACGCACAGTTTTCCCCTGGTGTCAAAAGGTTAGAAAGGATCATCGGTAGGTTCAGTGCCTTTTCTGATATTTATGGCTGCCACACATTGTTAGAAACTGTTTCTAAAAGACTGCCATGTGGGTAAAAGGAACTTTCAGGAAGTATTCATGTTCACTACTATGTGGTGACTACTTCTAAAATTCTGTAACAGCATGCACAACTTGTATACATTGTTCAGGAAAGGATTATCAGAAGGCTCACCCCTGACTTCCCAGTTTCCTTACATCATTCACCTAGTAACATTTATACATCTGAGTGATACTTTACCTCAATAAAATAGAGACTGTACAATCACTTGACTAGATTACAATGTACCGTGTAACCTGAGTAGGACAGTAAAAAGTGAATTCTAATTTACTATGAAATAAGTCATTAACACAACACAGATCTGATTTCTGAGAGGAGAACTGGAGTCTGTGTAAACTTTAACAGCCTTCAAAGAATTAATTAATTAGAATACCAAGAATGGAAAAATGTTTTGAGTATTTGATGTCCTTTTATATACTTCACTTTTCTCAGGCCTATTCTTAATAAATTAAATGTGGCACCTACCTCAAATCACGGTATATGAAGATATGATAGGTGGTTTCTACTTCTGATTATCAATTCCTGGGTTCATCCTTTCCTTACATGAAACACACACCATCCCCATCTTCATCTCAACATTGTACTAAAAAGCTTTCGTTACAGTCAGAAACCATGCCTGATGTCAAGGAAATTGTGTGTCTCATGAGAAAGCACCATGTTCTTTAAGGCAACCTGCAATATCACACACAGACACACAGACACACACACACACACACACACACACACACACACACACACACACACACGCACACTTACTTCACTATTCTCAGTATATGCATTTTTTTTCCTTTCCTGGAAAACAATGAGCTTATATTATACTAAAAATTTTCTGTCTTCTAAGTCCTTTTTCTTTTACTCTTCCCAGGAGGCTCACAATCTCTTCTCACTAGTGATTTTCAGGAGGCTTCTCATTGCCCTCCTGAGAGTCCTTATGGATAGGACAATAGCTCTGTGCAGAGGTGCTGAATTCTGCAACAGCCCTTTCCCCTGAGAAATAGTGCTATCATAAAAATCTGAATCATTCCATCTACAATGAAGTACTACAGTAAGCTAATCATCTTTCTACTAAATCAAAATTGCCACACTGATGACAAAGATTTGACATATGGTCTCCTGGAAAATAAGTCTGTAAACCACAGCACTTATTCATGCCTAGGCACTCTGAGTTTCAAGTTAAGGTGATGAATACTATAGTCTTTTTTATAGTCTTTTTTTTTTTTTTTTTGAGACAGGATTTCTCTGTGTATCCCTGGCTGTCCTGGAACTCACTTCGTGGACCAGGCTGAACTGGAACTCAGAAATTCGCCTGCCTCTAACTCCCGAGTGCTGGGATTAAAGGCGTGTGCCACCACGCCCGGCTAATATTATATTCTTATCTTCTTAGTGATAACTGAGTAAAGTTTTCATTCACATTAGGTACATTTTCTCCCTTTTTTTTTTTTCCTCCCCTTGCCCCTACCTCGACCTACGGAACCTATGTAAACTAGCCCTGCCATTTCAGTTCACAAACTGTCCTCTGATATAGTCTCCTGGGATTTTTATACCAATCATACCCACCACCACCAGAGACCCTGATCCCTCATTGCTCTGAGCATTCTGAGACCACTGGTGCACAACAGCCAAACCTAGGTGAAGACATAGAAAACATTCATTTTTTTCAAGGATTATATTTCATGAGCACTGATTTAGTCTTTCATAACTACTTTAGGTAAATTCAGATCTTGTGTTTCTACATGAAACAGTTTTGATATCATTTGTTTCTAGGACATTGTGAATGTTATGACATAAGGGAAATATTACCATAAAAGAACAAAATTAATTTATTCTACTTTTCATATAATAGTATAACCAAACTAGAAATCAGAATAAGGAGAGTACAGAAATTACAAAAACACTTGAAGTCCAACAGGAAACTTTGGAGAGCCTAATCAATCATTGAAAAGATCAGGAAGTAACTTTAAAGTTCCTAGAATTAAATTCGTGAACACACAACTTTCACTAATTTTTACAAACACACAAATGCACTGTTGAGAGAAAATTCTCAGATGAACCTTGCATAAAAAGAACTGATGAATCATGAATTAATTATGAGACTTCTGTTAGGCACACAGGGAAGTGCTCACCACAGTGGCCTGAATTGAGAATACTGAAGAATAAGTAGTATCTGAAATTCATCAAGTCTTTTTTTTTTTTTTTTTTTTTTTTTGGTGAAAGAAAAAAGTACTTTCCTTTTTATTTCTGAAAGAAAAAAGCCCCTCTTATTGTTGTTCTGAGTTCTTTTTTTTAATATTTTTATTACATATTTTCCTCAATTACATTTCCAATACTATCCCAAAAGTCCCCCATAGCGCCCCCCACTTCCCTACCCACCCATTCCCATTCTTTTGGCCCTGGCATTCCCCTATATTGGGGCATATAAAGTTTGCAAGTCCAATGGGCCTCTCTTTCCATTGATGGCCAACTAGGCCATCTTTCGATACATATGCAGCTAGAGACAAGAGCTCCAGGGTTCTGGTTAGTACATCATGTTGTTCCAACAATAGGGTTGCAGATCCCTTTAGCTCCTTGGGTACTTTCTCTAGCTTCTCCATTGGGAGCCCTGTGATACATCCAATAGCTGACTGTGAACATCCACTCCTGTGTTTGCTAGGCCCCTGCATCGTCTCACAAGAGACAGCTATATTTGGGTCCTTTCAGCAAAATCTTGCTAGTGTATGCAATGGTGTCAGCGTTTAGAAGCTGATTATGGGACGGATCCCTGGATACAGCAGTCTCTAAATGGTCCATCCTTTCATCACAGCTACGAACTTTGTCTCTGTAACTCCTTCCCTGGGTGTTTTGTTCCCAATTCTAAGAAGGGGCACAGTGTCCACACTTTGGTCTTCATTCTTCTTGAGTTTCATGCGTTTATCAAATTGTATCTTATATCTTGGGTATCCTAAGTTTTGGGCTAATAGCCACTTATCAATGAATACATATTGTGTGAGTTCTTTTGTGATTGTGTTACTTCACTCAAGATGATGCCCTCCAGGTCCATCCATTTGGCTAGGAATTTCATAAATTCATTCTTTTTAATAGCTGAGTAGTACTCCATTGTGTAAATGTACCATAATTTCTGTATCCATTCCTCTGTTGAGGGACATCTGGGTTCTTTCCAGCTTCTGGCTATTATAAATAGGGCTGCTATGAACATAGTGGAGCATGTGTCCTTCTTACCGGTTGGGACATCTTCTGGATATATGCCCAGGAGAGGTATTGCTGGATCCTCCGGTAGTACTATGTCCAATTTTCTGAGGAACCGCCAGACTGATTTCCAGAGTGGTTGTACAAGCTTGCAATCCCACCAACAATGGAGGAGTGTTCCTCTTTCTCCACATCCTCGCAATGAAAGCATTTCTAAGAGGAAAACTCATAGCTCTGAGTGCCTCCAAAAGGAAACTAGAGAGAGCACACATTAGCAGCTTGACAACACACCTAAAAGCACTAGAACAAAAGGAAGCAAATTCACCCAAGAGGAGTAGACGGCAGGAAATAATCAAACTCAGGGGTGAAATCAACCAAGTGGAAACAAGAAAAACTATTCAAAGAATCAACCAATCAAGGAGCTGGTTCTTTGAGAAAATCAACAAGATAGATAAACCCTTAGCCAGACTCACTAGAGGGCACAGGGAAAGCATCCTAATTAACAAAATCAGAAATGAAAAAGGAGACATAACAACAGATCCTGAAGACATCCAAAACACCATCAGATCCTTCTACCAAAGGCTATACTCAACAAAACTGGAGAACCTCATCAAGTCTTTTAATGGGAAGGTCTGGCTGAAATTGTTTGAGGCAACCAAGGCTGAGAGAGTCCCTTCTGGAGTTGATATTGTATTCAACACTAACTAGGGTTTTTTGTTTGTTTGCTTGTTTTTGTTTTCTTTTTTGTTGTTTTTGTTTTGTTTTGTTTTTTTTTTTTTTGGTGGCTTCCTAGGGCGCTAGTGTTGCAGCATCCAGTTTTGACATCATGGCTATCCAGTTTGTTGCGTGGCTTAATTTCTTTGTCTTAGTTAGGCTCTTATTGCTAAAATCAAACAACTGTACCATCAGCAACTTAGAAAACAGGAGGTTTATTTCATCTTACAATTTTTAGTTAGTACATCATCCAGATAATTCAGGGAATGAAGTCAAAACAAGAATTTTGAAATAAGAATTGATGCAGAATGTCATGGAAGACTGCTGCTTACTGGCTTATTCAATCATAGTTTGCTCTGTCTGGACCCAGGACCACTAGTCAAGAGGTGATACCATCCATAAAGTAATGGGTCTTCCCACATCAATTAATCAAGAAAATAAATAGTTTGACCACAGTTAATCTGTTCGACCTATTTTCTCAAAGGAGGAACCCTGTTCCTAAATAACTCTAGCTTGTGTCAAATTGATATAAAACTCACCAGCATAATTTTTCACTTAAGAAACCCAGGAGCAACAGGAGCATATCTAACAGCTATTATTCAATGAGTCAAATCCTCCCTTTGCATTAAAGACTTACTGCTTACTTGGAGCCTATATAAAACTGATCTAATTATGTTTCAACTTTGCCTGAAGGCATAAAGACTGGTACATCTCTTATATGTCTCAACATGACAGATTTTTATTGTGAAATTGTCATCATCTATATATTTTCAGTTTGTTTTTAGAGATGACCCTGAATGAACTAAGCTTTTTTTTTCCAGATCTTCCGAACGTTATCACTGAAAGAATTATCTGTGTTCATGTCAATGTTCTTCATGAAACCTATGCTGTTGTGTGTTTATCAGCTGTGATTTATGACTGATGTCAAGTGTTTGCCCTCTCTATTCCTAAAGGCATGCTTTTGTAATGAAGTCTCTCTGCATTTGCTTTAATATCTTCTTTATATAAGTTATTAAGATATGTTACCCAAGTAAAGGCTTTTAAGAAAATGAATTGCAAGAAAGTGGTCTCAAGCAACTTAGCCTATGTGCTTTGCTTTGTGAACTTGAAGGAAGTACCAATGGACTTTGAGAGTTTTGAAGAGCTTTATATGTGAAGCCTCTCCGCCTAATTGACCACAAGATCTTTTATAAATTTGAAGAATCTGGATAACACTGTCAGAATACCTACGCTTATTTCTCTCCAACAGACTCCACATGTGAAAATCTATCCCTATGACAACAGTTGATACATATATTCACCTACATTCATGTTAGGAGAGCTTGAAATTGTATTCTAATTATATAGAGATACCAGTGAAGGCAACTATTCCATGAGAATCAGGTCTTTAATCTTGACTTGTTCAGAGTAAGACATTTATTTTAATTTTCAAAATCCATATCCAGAATGTGACTTGACAGCCTAGAATTTTCTCATATTAAAGACCTACCTGTGCAGCAGCAGTGATTACAATGCAGCTTCCCAGAAGATTTTGCTCTTGGTCACTCTCATGCCTGGTGATAATTGTTCTCTTGGGAATATAGGGACCTCCAGGTCCCATTTTGAGCTGATATAATTTCCTTCTGCAGTGATACACTTCAGTATCCCCTGGCTCTGGGCAAAGCACTCACATCTGATATTTGGTCTTGGATTCTAAGATTCATTTTCAGAATATATTACTTCTGGAACTCATAATCTTCTCAAACTAGGGAAATAATTGAAAGAGTGAGCAGACAAAATTTTCAGAAGTGAGGAAATAATAGCCATAAAGTTTTCTTTTTCTCATCTCACTGTACTACAAACTCTCTAGCTGAGAAAACAATATTATTTTTATCAACTGCCAAGTCATTTTTTAAAATGATTCAGTTAATAATTCACATGGCCTTTTATCATGGTAAGCATTTAAAGTATTTTTGGATGATATAGTAAACTAAATTTCAATATAAAATTGGATTTAAAATAATTCATATTTTACAGTTACCTAAAACTTGAAGAACTTTCAACAATAAGGAAAAAAGCAAAGATAGATAAGCAAAAAGATACCACTTTTATATTTGGAAGGATTTCTCTATGACTTAGTTGTCTTAAAATCTTTACAAGTTTTCTGAAGTTTTCAGTTTTCTGAAGAACTAAAAATGTGAAGTTCTTTCTGATACAGTGATAGTATTGATATACATGTGGTACTGAGAAGACAGTCTATGCTTCTCTGCATTCATGTACAGGTATGGTAACTATTTCTGTTCCCTTATCTGTGAATCATTGTGGTTTTGGAAAATATACAGAATTAAAAACATGACTTTCATATTAAATACTTATATTTCAAATATGAGTAAACTAAGATGTTCATGCCTTCTACTTCCTTAACAATATTGAATTAAATAAATACATTTGGACAAGATGACTATATCTGAGGGAAAACTTTAAAATACAATATATAATAGTACATACCCTAACATGTCTCAGAAAGTTTATTTTACAGCGTTATAATACTAAAATATGGATTCACACAATTCCTATGGACATTCAAATACCTTGACTAAACAATATGGAGAGCACAACATTAGGGAATGAACACATATCTTTTTAAATAAATATGTATGGGTGGAATTGAAAAATTCAGGGATGGATTTTATGTGTGGATTCTGTTGGAAAGAAATTATAGTAGCAATTTTGATAGTGTTAACCACATTCTTCAATTTTTATAAATTGATTGAAAATTTCAATTTGTAAATTTATTTTTTCAATAAATGTGAATATATTACCATACATATGTTAGCTTTGAATTAGATGATTTAAGAAACATTATTTTACCACACCACATATTTAAAAGAAGCTTTAAACAACATTTTCAGGTTAAGAGAGGAATGTAGGGAAAATAAGAATTTAAAAATATAGTAAAGATATCAACTTATTAAAGTATATCACGTCTATTCTGTTGTTTAAAAATAGTCACTCATTTTTGATAATAAAAAATAGATTTTAAAAGATTATACTCACTAAGCACTCCCTTCTTCTTTTAGGACATTTGATCTGCTCTGTGAAATGGGCTTATGCACCAATTTACATGGTTACAAACAAAGCAGCTAAGGGTTTCAGGAGGAATGTTCAGGACAGTGCTGCTTGGAAAATGTTCAACTGGAAATAGGTATTGACATGTGGACAGAAGTTGTAAGGTATAATTGAAATAGTATTAGAAAAAGACACAGGATAAATAAAGAAGTTAAAACTTGATTTGGTAAGAAGTAACACAAGTGAGATATCACTCTGAAAACAGAAAGGAGGATAGAAATTGTACATAACCTTGAATAAATTGATAGTATGTGAAGTTAATATTTTTAGAAATAATTTTATGTTGATGAATGTCCTATTATTATATTATTCTTATGGCCACAAGAGGTCATGTAATGAAGAGTTATAGCCAAAAGATAAGTAATCACCTATAAGTCTTCCTATTGAGATGAAAAATTGAGTTGTAGTTACTGTGACATAAAAATAAAATGTACAAGCCTAAAATAATTTTACAAGGCTCTAAAATTATACAAAACTAACAAGAGTAGTCTACCTTGACTATTAAAATATTCCAGAATGCCTTTTCCATATTATAAGGAAAATTCTGGCTGAAAAACAATCCATGCATGATATCTAATACTCAAGTCATTATGGTTGTGTACTTTGTTCTTAGCATGGTGTTTATACATTTATACATTTAGGTAGAGAGATAGAATAGCTTAAAAATACAGATTCCAGGTACAGAAGTATCATGTCCTTTTATTTTTTTCTCTGCATATGCATCTTTGTTACTTTTCCTTCTGACATAATTGGATACCTTCCAAGACCTTATTTATATGTTTGCAATCTCTCTTTCTAACTTTTGTTGATAATTTTACAAGGGCTGTTGAGGAAGAAGAAGGTAAATTTCCTGAAAGAACAACTGAGGCAACTTGGAAGAACTGAGCAATATTGACTGTTGAGTAGTTTTCTACATGATCTGTTTTATAGCTCAGAATCTTTCTGAAACATTTTTTTCTTTACTTTTTGAGATTGTAATAGAATTTCATCATTTCCCCATTCTCTTTCCTTCTTTCATATCCTCCAATATACTCCTCTTGCTCTCTTTCCAGTCCATGGCCTTTCTCATTAATTGTTACATGTACACATTTAAGAATGGGTGTGTGTGCATGTGTGTGTTCTGTTCAGTTTGTATAATGTTACTCTATGTGTTTTTAGGACGGACCATTTTGGATTGCTTTACCAATTGGTGTCCACTTCCCAGGGTAAGACTACTTCTCTCACCCTCATTGTTTTTTGTAGTTCTACGTGTAGCTCTGTACCTTTAACAGTTCTCAGTGCACTCTGTATTCTTTGACTTTCCTCCTGGAAGGCTCGCTCTCTCTCTCTCTCTCTCTCTCTCTCTCTCTCTCTCTCTCTCTCTCTCTCTCCTGTATAAAACATAACCCATCTTCCACCTTTAGGGTCCATGTCTCTCAAGGGGATTTCTGACCCCATTACATTCCTCCTTATCTAACATGTATTTCTGCACTTGTCACCCTCCTTTTTTTGTGAAAAGAGTGATGACAATTAACAAGAGCTCAGGTGGTGATTTCATCCTGGTGGGCTTCTCTGATCAACCACAACTTGAGAAGATCCTCTTTGTGGTGGTGCTGATCTCCTACCTCCTGACACTGGTAGGCAACACAGCGATCATCCTCGTTTCCTGTTTGGATTCTGCGCTCCAAACGCCCATGTACTATTTCCTTACCAACCTCTCTTTCGTTGATATCTGCTTTTCCACCAGCATTGTTCCTCAGCTGCTGTGGAACCTCCATGGTCCAGCCAAGACAATTACTGCCACAGGCTGCGCTATTCAGCTTTATGTGTCTCTGGCTCTGGGGTCCACTGAATGTGTCCTCCTCGCAGTTATGGCATTTGATCGCTATGCTGCTGTTTGCCGACCACTTCACTATGCTACAGTTATGCACCCACGGCTCTGCCAATCTCTTGCAGGAGTGGCATGGCTGAGTGGATTGGGCAACACTCTGATTCAGGGCACCATCACCCTTCGCCTGCCTCGCTGTGGGAACCACAAGATTTATCACTTCATCTGTGAAGTTCCTGCCATGATCAAGTTAGCATGTGTAGACATTCATGCCAATGAAGTGCAGCTATTCATGGCTTCCTTGGTGCTGCTCCTCCTTCCCCTGACACTCATCTTGGTATCTTATGGGTACATTGCCCAAGCACTGATGAGGTTAAGGTCAGCTCTAACCTGGGGTAAAGCTCTTGGAACCTGTGGATCCCACCTACTTGTAGTAGTACTATTTTATGGCACAAGCACTGCTGTCTATATTCATCCTAACAGCTCCTATGCACAGAGTCAGGGGAAGTTTATCACCCTTTTGTATACTGTGGTTATTCCTACTCTAAACCCCCTCATTTACACTTTAAGAAACAAAGATGTAAAGGGAGCTTTGAAGAGACTGGTAAGGAAAGATTCTAGCACTGGAAAGAAAATTCTTTCGAAGTAGAGATATAGTTCTCTCTGTCCTCACAATAATGAAGGTGTTGATCCACATGAATTATCCAGGGTCGTCCTGACATAGATGCTCCAAAACTAAACTCACAGGGCTCTGTGGAAACTATAAGCAAGGAAACCACTCCCCTAATTATCATAGTCAGAGATGTCCCATTTAGTCCTGACAATCAGATTATCTAATGAACTGAAAGCAACATTTGCTGTTGTCAAGACTCCTGCAATTGTTTTCTTTTTAAGTTATCACTCTTTTTTTTTTTTTAAGAATCCAGGTTCTTATTAGATTAAGTATGTCTACTGGTTTGTTTCTTTTGTATAAAGATAAAGTGTGTTTACAGCTAGCTAGACGTCTTTGAGGTATTCTTTAGTGGTGTGTTTCTGTTAACCCAGTGAAATAGAGCCCCCTGTATCCTTAGACCAATGTCCTCTGATAATGTCCTAGTCAAAAATATATGCCTGGGCTCTCCCTCACTGGTCTGTTCCAGTGGGTCTCATAGTGGATTTTATTGATTTTTACATCTGGTACATTTGCTAAGTGAGATTTTCACTAAAATTTCAAGTTTCTATATCTAAGTATTTATATTGGATGGTTATTACTGAGCTTTGATTTTTGTATTCAGAATATTAGGTAATTTTTATCATGTGATCTTAGAAATTGAATTCATTCCACTCAAAATCAGACATGAAATTTGGGCCTAATTGATTTGGTGTGTGTGTGTGTGTGTCCCTTGTAATACTCTAATGTCTGTAGCAAATACATTTTTCTATGGAAGATGTAGGATTGAGAGATTCTGAGTTATTTGTCTTATTGATTTTTAATGGACTCTTCTCTGTGTCTTTGTGTTTGCACTATGATTAATCTCACTAATGATAAAGATCACCACCCTTCTCCGTCATACCAAAATTTTAAAAATGAATATCCATTTTAGGCCCAATATTTGTCAATATCTGAGAAAAGAAACTGGTGTAACAAAGGTGTGATCGTTTATATATGCTCTGCCCAGGAAGTGGCACTATTGGGAGGTGTGGCCTTATTAGAGAAGGTGTGGCCCTGTTGGAGTTGGAATATCACTGTGGGTGTGGGCTATAAGACCCTCTTCCTAACTGCCTGGAAGTCAGTATTCTGCTAGCAACTTTCAGATGAAGATGTAGAACTCTCAGCTCTTCCTGCACCATGCCTGCCTGGATACTGCCATGTTCCTGCCCTTTGTCCTATGAAAGTTCTATGCCCCAGTGTGGAGGAATGCCAGGGCCAGGAATTGGGAGTGGGTGTGTTGGTGAGCAGGGGACACTTCTATGGTCTCATAACCCCAATAAGGAACTGACTTATCTATACCTTGAGGAACCAGGAAGTCAAAGGGACAGTAAAGAAGGTTCTTGTAAGAGAACAAGAGCAAGGGTGGATCTTGGTTTAGGTGAAAGCAGATCTTACCACATTCCAGTCCTTGGGTCTATAGCAGGATTACCTACAGCCCTCATTCATCCAGCAAGAAAAACAGAGCCTGATTGTGACCACTTGTTATTGATGAGCTTGTCCCTTGATCTCTAACAGCTGTCTAGTTGCTCTAGCTAAATCTTCAAGTACTATACTGAATAGATATGGAGACAGTGTATGTATTGGTCTTGATGCTGATTTTAGTGGAACTGATTTGAGTCTCCATTTAGATTAGTGTTAGTAATGGACTTGGGGCAAATTGCATTAATTATGTTGAAGTATGTCCTTTGTATCCCTTATCTATCCAGGACTTTTATCATGAAAGGATATTGGATTTTTGTCAAAGAGCTTTTCTTCATCTAGTGAGATGATTCGGAGGGTTTTATATTTTATCTGTATACAGGGTGGATTCTGTTAATTGATTTATGTATGTTGAACCATGTCTGCATCTCTGGGATGAGGCCAACTTGATCACAGTGGATAAATCTGATGTGTTCTTGAATAGACTTTGTAACTATCTTACTGAGAACTTTTGAATCCATTCATAAGGGAAATTAGTCTGTAGTTTTCTCATTTTGAGGCATCTCTGTGGATTTAGGAGTAGTGTAATAGTGGGTTAAAAAAGAATTAGGAAATATTTCTTCCATTTTCTTTTTGTGCAATGATTTAAGGAATATTGGCGTTAGGTTTTTGAATGTCTGGGAAAATTCTGTTCTGAATTCATTTGCCCTCACACACACACACACACACACACACACACACACACACACACACACACAGAGGAGGTTTTTAATTACTTTTTCTATTACAGCAGGGATTATAGGTCTTTTAAAATTGTTTACTGTATCTTGATTTAAATTTGGTAGATCACATATCAAAAAATCCATGCATTTATTTTGGATTATCAAGTTTGGTGGAATGCAGATTATCTTTATTTTTATTTTTATTTTTATTTTTATTTTTAGAAGTATAAAATTTTATTAAACCAAATCATGGTCAGGCTTTTCATTTGCAGTATATCTTTTTTTAAAACATTTTTTATTAGATATTTTCTTCATTTATAGTTCAAATGCTATTCTGAAAGTCCCCTATACCCTCCCCCAACCTGCTCCCCAAGCCATCCACTCCCACTTCCTGGCCCTGACATTCCCTTGTACTGGGGCATATAATATTTGAAAGACCAAGGGCCTCTTCTCCCAATGATGGCCAACTAGACCATCTTCTGCTACATATGCAGCTAGAGACATGAGCTCTGGGGGTGCTGGTTAGTTCATATTGCTGTTCCTCCTCTAAGGTTACAGACCCCTTCGCTCCTTGGGTACTTTCTCTAGCTCCTCCTTTGGGAACCCGGTGTTCCATCCAATAGATGACTGTGAGCATCCACTTCTGTATTTGCCAGGCATTGGCATAGCCTCACAAGAGACAACTATATCAGGGTCATGTCAGCAAAATCTTGCTGGCATATGCAATAGTGTCTGGGTTTGGTGGCTGATTGTGGTATGGATCTCTGGATGTGGCAGTCTCTGAATGGACCTTCCTTCCATTTCAGCTCCAAACATGTCTCTGTAACTCCTTCCATGGGTATTTTGTTCCCCATTCTAAGGAGGGATGAAGTATCCACACTTTGGTCTTCCTTCTTCTTGAGTTTCATTTGTTTTGCAAATTGTATCTTGGGTATTCTAGGTTTCTGGACTAATATCTACTTCTCAGTGAGTTCATATCATGTGAGTTCTTTTGTGATTGGTTACCTCACTCAGAATGATGCCGTCCAGATCCATCCATTTGCCTAAGAATTTCATAAATTCATTGTTTTTAATTGCTGAGTAGTACTCCATTGTGTAAATGTATCACATTTTTTGTATCCATTCCTCTGCTGAGGGACATCTGGATTCTTTCCAGCTTCTGGCTGTATGAATAAGGTTGTTATGAACATAGTGGAGTCTGTGTTCTTATTACCAGTTGGAACATCTTCTGGGTATATGCCCAGGAGAGGTACTGATAGGTCCTATGGTAGTCATATTATCTTTATTTAACATTGGTAGATCACATAAAAACACCTATCCATTTATCTTAGGTTTTTAAGTTTGGTGGAATGCAGATTTTTAACATATGTTTTTATGATTCTCTGAATTTCCTTGTTGTCTGTTGTAATGTTTTGTTTCTAATTGTATTAATTAGGATCTTCTCTCTACATTTTTGATTAATTTGGCTAAAAGTTTGTCAATCTCAAGGATTTCTTCCAAGAACTAATTCTTGTTTCATTGAATCCTTATATTGATTTCTGTTTTGTTTTTTATTTCATAGATTCCTTCCCTCTGTTTCCTTGTTTGTTGATGTTTATTTTTTGGGTATTAATATTTTTCTAGAGATTTCAAGCATATCATGAATTTATCAACATGCTGTTTCTCAAGAGTTTTTTGTTTGTTTGTTTTGTTTCTTTATTTGTCTGTTTTATGCTGGTACCAAGTGCTATGAACTGGCTTCTGCCACCCACAAGATTTGATTCCAAATTCTAGAATCTGATTCTTCAGCTGCCTCTTCACTCAACTTGCTTTCTAACTATCTGTCTTTAATATCTCTGGGATATGGCCTGCTAATGCTTCCATGTGGGCATGTAGAGGAATTTTAATCCAGCAACATGACTACTCTGGCTGTGGATCACATCCAAAGACCTATGTCTGTGTGATCCAGATGGAATACAGACACATCCTTAGTACACACCTTTAATCTGAGACAATGATGTCTATTAACAGACAGACAAGGTGACAAATCATAGAAACTTCTGATAGAATGAGTCCAAAATGGGATCCACCCAACTCTTCTGAGAACAGACAAGGAAAGAGGCTACTTCAGAGCAGTAAGAGAGAAAGGTAGTAGTGGTGTGGTGTATGTGTGTTCAGAAGTATTTCTGGGACACTTTCACAGAGACAGGTTGCAGAGAGAATAAGCTAGACACAGGTGAAGGCAGAGTGAGCCAGAAAATGAGAGTGAGATAGAAGTTTAGAACATATTGACAAAGTTAGTATGAAGTCAAGCAGAGCAATTCAGTCAGAAGCTGAGAGAATCTGGATTCAACCAGTCACCTTGGAAGAATAGATTTTATGGAGGCTAGAAGCTTTCATGCTTAGGCCTAGGGACAGTGAAAATAGAAAATGAAGTGCTCTGGGCTCAGACCAATCAATGTTTTCACACAGCTTGGGTACACAACTCATCTCAGGTTGTCATCTGAGGAAATAAAAGTATAATTTGCATCTTTTATTTTATCTTATACTTCAAGCTAAGAGTCAGTCATAAAGGGAAGGCATAGTAAAAACTCAGATCTGGAATCTATAGACAGGAACTGAAGCAACCCCAGAAGCATGCTGCTTGCTGGCTTTTTTCTAGGCTCATAATCTTACAAACACAGGCTCATCTGCCTAAGAATGGTACCAACTATGTGCTCTTGGTTCTCCTCCATAAATTAAAGACAAGAAAATTCCCCACAAATCTGCCATTTAAGACATCAAGTACTATATTGAATAGGTAGGGAGAAAGTGGGCAGCCTTGTCTAGTCCCTGATTTTAGTGGGATTGCTTCCAGCTTCTCTCAATTTACTTTGATGTTGGCTACTGGTTTGCTGCATATTGCTTTTATTGTGTTTAGGTATAGGCCTTGAATTCCTGATCTTTCCAAGACTTTTATCATGAATGGGTGTTGGATTTTGTCAAATGCTTTCTCAGCATCTAATGAGATGATCATGTGGTTTTTGTCTTTGAGTTTGTTTATATACTGGATTTTGTTGATAGATTTCCATCCGTGCATCCCTGGGATGAAGCCTACTTGTTCATGTTGGATGATCATTTTGATGTGTTCTTGGATTCAGTTTGTGAGAATTTTATTGAGTATTTTTGCATGGATATTCATAAGGGAAATTGGTCTGAAGTTCTTTATTTGTTGGGTCTTTTTGTGGTTTAGGTATCAGAGTAATTGTGGCTTCATAGATTGAATTGGGTAGAGTACCTTCTGTTTCTATTTTGTGGAATAGTTTGAGGAGTATTGGGAATAGGTCTTCTCTGAAGGTCTGATAGAACTCTCCAGTAAACCCAACTGGCCCTGGGATATTTTTTTGGTTGGAGATGATTAATGACTGCGTTTATTTCTTTAGGGGAAATGGACCTGTTTAAATTGTTAATCTGATCCTGATTTAATTATGGTACCTGGTATCTGTCTACGAAATTGTCCATTGCCTCCAAGTTTTCCAGTTTTGTAGAATACAGTTTTGTAGTAGGATCTGATGATGTTTTAGATTTCCTCATGTTCTTTTGTTATGTCTCCTTTTTATTTCTGATTTTGTTAATTACCATACTGTCCCTGTGCCCTCTAGTTAGTCTGACTAAGGTTTTATCTATCTTGTTGAGTTTCTCAAAAAAACAGCTCCTGGTTTGGTTGATGCTTTGTATAGTTCTTTTTGTTTCCACTTAGTTGATTTCAGCCCTAAGTTTGATTATTTCCTGCTGTCTACTCCTCTTGGGTGAATTTGCTTCCTTTTGTTTGAGCTTTTAAGTGTCCTGTCAAGCTGCTAGTATATACTCTCTCTAGCTTCTTTTTGGCGGCACTCAGAGCTGTGAGTTTTCCTCTTAAAATTTTTTTCATTGTATCCCATAAGTTTGGATATATTGTGGCTTCATTTTCATTAA
This sequence comes from Mus caroli, assembly GCF_978045245.1. Classification (NCBI taxonomy): domain Eukaryota; kingdom Metazoa; phylum Chordata; class Mammalia; order Rodentia; family Muridae; genus Mus; species Mus caroli. The sequence continues at coordinate 56,101,360 of NW_028227273.1, forward strand.
ACTCTAAAAAGTCTTTAATTTCTTTCTCAAATTTTTCCTTGACCAAGTTATCATTGAGTAAAGTGTTGTTCAGCTTCCATGCCAGTGTTGGCTTTCTATTATTTATGTTGTTATTTAAGATTAGTCTTAGTCCATGTTGATCAGATAGGATGCATGGGATAATCTCAATATTTTTGTATCCGTTGAGGCCTGCTTTGGGACCAATTATATGGTCAATTTTGGAGAAGGTACCCTGAGATGCTGAGAATGTATATCCTTTTGTTTTAGGATGAAATGTTCTGGAGATATCTATTAAATCCATTTATTTCATAACTTCTGTTAGTTTCAATGTGTCTCTGTTTAATTTCTGTTTTCTGGATCTGTACATTGATGAGAGTGGGGTATAAAAGTCTCCCACTATTATTGCTTTACTGCTTTTAATATTCTATCTTTATTTAGTGCATTTGTTGTTCTGCTTATTATGTGTCGGGAGGAATTTCTTTTCTGGTCCAGTCTATTTGGAGTTCTCTAGGCTTCTTGTATGTTCATGGGCATCTCTTTCTTTAGGTTAGGGAAGTTTTCTTCTATAATTTTGTTGAAGATATTTACTGTCCGTTCAAGTTGAAAGTCTTCATTCTCATCTATAACTATTATCCCTAGTTTTGGTCTTTTCATTGTGTCCTGGATTTCGTGGATGTTTTGAGTTAGGATCTTTTTGCATTTTCCATTTTCTTTGATAGTTGTGTCCATGTTTTCTATGGAATCTTCTGCACCTGAGATTCTCTCTTCCATCCCTTGTATTCTGTTGCTGATGCTCACATATATGGTTCCTGATTTCTTTCCTGGGATTTCTACCTCCAGAGTTGTCTCCCTTTGGGTTTTCTTTATTGGTTTTGTTCAGTTCCATCACCTGTTTGGTTGTGTTTTCCTGTAATTCTTCAAGGGATTTTTGTGTTTTCTCTTTAAGGTCTTCTACTTGTTTAGCACTGTTTTCCTATAACTCTTTGAGGGATTTTTGTGCTAATTTTTAAGAGCTTCTACCTGATTAGCAGTGTTTTCCTGTATTTCTTTAAGTGAGTTATTAATGCTCTTCTTAAAATCCTCTACCAGCATCAGGAGATATGATCTTAAATCCAAACCTTGCTTCAAGGGTGTGTTGGGGTATCCAGGATTCATTGTGGTGGGCGTTCTGGGTTCTGATGATGCTGAGTGGTCTTGGTTTTTGTTAGTAAGTTTCTTAAGTTTGCCTTCGACATCGGGTAATCTCTGGTGTTAGATGTCCTAGCTGTCTCTGGCTGGAGCTTGTACCTCCTGTGATTCTGTTAGTCTCTGTTAGCACTCCTGGGAGTCCAACTCTCCTGAGTCCCAGTGGTCAAAGCACTTTCTGCAGGCAAGCTCTCCTCTTGCAGGGAAGGTGCACAAAGGTCTGGAGCTCAGATCCACGTGTTGGCTGAAGATGAAGGCCTGAAGGGATCCTGTCCAAGAAGCTCTGTTGCTTCTGTGGCCCACATGCTGTCCTGTGTGGACTGGTCTCTGAAAGACCCAGGATACAAGATTGTGCTCTAACCTGAGTCCAGGAGTCAGAGCCCTCTCTAGAGGCGAACTCTTCTCAGTGATCCTAACATCCTGGGTGTGCTAGGGCATCTGCAGCATGGAGAGTCCTCTGGGGACCCTGGGACCTACTGCTGCATTCGAATCCTTGACAACTATTTAATTTGTCAAAGTATGATAAATTTTTAAATCAATCAATGTAAAAATTTACTACAAATGATCATTAGGTTTATTATTTTATCAACCTCAAGGAGAAAAGAAACTAAAAACAAAATTTGAAATAGACACATTACATGGTAAACTTGACTGAGGGCTCTGATTCCTGCTTCCTTTCACATGGCATAAGGTTTTAAAGGAACCAATAAATCTAAAGTATTTTAGAAAGATCAAATTATTATTCCAACACAAAGAACACGAGACAAGGTAGCTTTCAAATGTGCCCATGAAAGCAGAAGCTCAAAACAGCTAAATTATTACCATTTTTTTTTCCATTCGACAGTGAGTTGTCTGCCCATGTCAGTGTAGACTGACAGTTCTTTTGCTATAGCCTCTTGAGCAACAGATTTGCTTGACCTTAAAAGCAAATTTTCTTGTAATCAAAACCCAATAACCTGAGAGGAGATAGTATTTTGTTTGTTCTTTGCAAAAGAGATGTGAGAGAGCAATACAGGAAAGGTAGCACTGGATGGGAAATGTCTCTGAAATTGATGCAGAGGAGGACAGAGTGCTGTCCTAAAGGTTTAGACTCTCACAGAAATCATTTCTAGGAAATTGATTTACTCATGCACACACATACACAAATAATCCTGTGGGGTTTCACACCCCCATATGCTATGATATACACATTGATGAATACTTATTTTCTTTCAGTGAAAAATCAAACCCTTAAGTTTGAAGTCACTCTTATCTGTGATATAGTTGGAGTCTGTTCTCGAATTCTGTACTAAACATGTGAATATTTTCTCCACATTAAATCTTCCTCTATATAATCACTTTCTCTCTGCCAAAAAGAGTCTTTCCTGGAAGTAAGCCAAAAGTAAGTATCTGGTGACTTCCACTGAAAACAAATGACAGGAAAATTCAGGAAAAAAAATGAAAATTCAAATGCTAGTTGATTCATACCAAAGACATATCATAATATAAAATTAGACAACAAATTTTAAAGTTAGATCTATTTTTGTCACAAAGGTAATTTTGTTCTTGTTTAAAATATTAATAGCTGGGACTGGAGAGATGTTTAAAAGCACAGTTTTTCCAGAGGAGGCAATTTAGATTTCCATCATCCACATGACTCACAAGTTTCTATAACTCCAGTTCCAGGAGTTTTGGTACACTTTCTGGGCACCAGGGATCCCAGACACACACATAGAACACAGCTACATACATTCAGACAAAACATCTGCATATTACACATAAAAACAAGTAAATGAATTCCAAATATAAATAGTTGTAGATATATAGCTTACTAGTAGAGAAATGGAAAATTTATAAGAAAGAAATATTATAATCCATTTTGTCCCTGAACTCCATTTTTTTTTCAGGAAAGGATTTGAGGGCCACCAATCGACAATGAATTGATGGTTCAAATTAGTAAAATCTATACACAATGAAACCCATCAGATGTGCAGAAAGCTTTTGGAAAAATATAATTGAATTTCTACTGATAACTTTCAAGAAATGATGAGGTTTTGGGGGAGCAAAACAAAGGAATTCTTCATTTTCTGTGGAAAAGAATTTGATTTTTATGGAGTGAACCAATTTTTCTATAATATTGCCTCTACCTGCAGGGATAATCAGCAGAGACCCAGGGCAAGGGCAAGAGAGTGGGAGGGATGGAGACAGAAAGAATGAGAGCAAGTCAACCATATGGACCAAGTTCTGAAAAACTTTATTCCAGAGTGACAATATAAGCATAAACAAGAGGAGGCTCCAAAGGAGGGGGGGAAGAGTCCAGGGGCTCACTAAAGGTCATGTGGCAATCTTCAGCTGCTGGAACCAATGGTCACAGTGTCCTCTTTACCCACAAACATTCTTACTGTTATGACCATGAATGTTCTCTCAGGATTGTTTATGTAAGCTAGAAAATATCCACAAGACCATGGCTGAGACATGGTCCTGGCATCTCCTCCCTTTTAATTATTTTCAATAAGGCCCCACAGAGCTGGGGTGTTCAATAGTCATCTCATCCTTGGATGAGTAGGCATTAACCAGCAGGGGGAGCATTGACCTGATCCTTCCATGGGTACCATGATGTCCCATAGTCATGACTCTTGGTATTTTTTGGGCAGGGTAGGTAGAGCCTTAGAAAAATCCTTAGGATAAGGCTGAAAACAGATACCAACCTCCTTGCAAACCACGTTTGTCTCATGGGGAATACAGAGATGGTCTGTGTTAGACCTTCCCTTGCAGTGCTTAGCCTTGCAACCCTCGCTGGTGCCCATACTGGGTTAATTTTATCAAGAATCAGTATGCACAGGTCTGAATCCTATCCAGCTCCTGAAGAATTATCAGCCTCAGGTTCAGAAAGTCCTCTGTCAGCCAAATCAAATATATGATAACGAATTTGCAAGAGTCTCGATGCTAAGGAATCAATCTGCCATTTTATAAAACCAGTAATTCTGTTAAAAATAAAAGGCCCCAAAGTTGCTAATAATAAAATGCTTATTAAGGGTCCAAGGAGGGGCATCAAGAGAGTGAACATAGAGGACTTTCACCAGTTACCAGTAGCGGCTGAAAACTGTTTTCTCTGGAGCTTCAACTTAAGTTTATGTACCTGCTGGTTTCATGTTTCCATTATACCTGATTCATTTAGATAAAAGCAACATTCTTCTTGCATAAAGAGACGGGTGCCACCTTTCTCAGAAGTCAGCAAATCAAGTGCTCTTCGATTCTGTAAGGCAACTTGGGCAAGGGAAGTTAATTGTCTCTGTAAATAGGCTAATGATTCAATGGAGGCTTCCACTGCCAACTCAAATTGTTGAGAATATTTTGGTGGTGGTGAGAAGAGAATGGGTTAAAGATCCTCCAGCCAAACCAGCAGCCACAACAGAGGTGACCAGGGAGACTGCGGCCACTACAGAGAGGGAAACAGCTAGCTTGATTCTAATATCTGGGGGCTATTCCAGCTCAAATCTCAGTGGGAGTTAGCAATGTCAACTGAGGAACTAGGGTCATAGGAAGACACAGCAATTCTTTATGTATGTTTTTGGAAAGAGTTTTAGTAAGGGTACCATTACACCAAAAATATAAAAAATAAAACCTTCAGAGGCAATCATATCCTGACTAGGCGAGCTAGTTAGATTTCACAAATTATCATTGGGACTAGTATAGCAGAATTTAAATTGCTGTTGTTCAGGGATCAAGAACAGGGGTACTTCAAAAATTAGGGAAAATATTTTAGGACTGGCACTAGAAATTTAAAAAGGGATGGGATAAGGGACAGCTGTCAGTGGAAGATGTCCTAATGCAGCACAAAGGAAGCACATTGAGACATTTCCTAATCCAGTAATATTGGCAAGTATCAGGCCCTCTCATAGGAGAGATAGCCAGGAAAAAGGGTGATGTGTGGACAATGTGGAGAGCTGTATACCCAGTGTCCTTTATTTATTCTGTATCTATTGTTGTTCTAAGAAGCTCATATTTTTTTTCCTTGCAAAACTAGGGCAGAAGCCCCTTTAGCTGTACTTTCCACAAAAGCCTATGGAGACTTCAGCTCTCAATCTTTAGTAATTAATTTCTCTATTGATAGTGAAATTCCTCCAGCAGGCATATCCATCAACTTAGTGTTGTTTACCATTACCAAAACTTCTAGGCCTTCCCATACGTTGGATGTAATAAAGGGTGGATCAGGGATGAAGACCCAATACAACTGCTCTATCATCATTGTTAGGACACTCTACAAACTCATGGTCAGCATCATTCTTTGTCCCATCATCAGCATGTCTTACTAACCATTCTGGCAGTTAGTATGCTCCTTCAGCATCCTGCAGAAAAAAACACAAGCATGCCCTCTTCCCCACACACAGAGAGTTCCTTGGAATTGAAATTTTAAATTCTTTGTGGTGTACGGGGATATGATTCCCCCATTTTTGTATTCAAAAGCCAATTTTTCAGAGTGCAATGCACAGTTCAACAATTCCTTGTCCCATGGATTATAAGTAATTCCAGTTTTATGTTCAATTCCAAATTTTATACAAAATTGTACAAAGTTGTTTCCATTATAAGCAGGGCCATTATCTGTCTTGATGATTTTAGGCAATCCCATAGCAGTAAAAGCCTGTAAGCAATATCAATTACATTTCTAGAAGTTTCTCCTGTATGTAGAGAAGCAAAAATGAGTCCTGAACAAGTATCAATACAAACATGTATATAAATTTTAATTTTCCAAATTCTGAATAATGAGTTACATCTACTTGACAAATATGATTGGGCATAAGTTCTCATGGATTAACCACTAAACGAGGAACTTGAGACAAAGCAAGACAATCAAGACATTGCTTTAAAATCATTCTAGCTTGCTCCTTTGTGATCTTATGTAGGAGCCTTAAGGTATGACTAGAAATATGAATTTTATTGTGACCCCATTTAGCCAAAACAATAAGATCTGAAACTAAAGCTGCTCCTATCAAAGCTTTATCAATACAAGCATTGCCTGCATATAAAGGTCTGGGAAGATCAAAATGAGCTTTTATATGACCAATATAAATAGGATTTTTTTGAGCAAGAATGGTGTTTGTGCTACACCACCTCCTGTAGGATCTGTGTGACAAGTTCCACAGACTGAGGTAATTGACCACAAAAGGTCCTGTAGGCATATGAGTTCTATTAAAAATCAGCAAATGTAAAGGCAAAGAATAAACTATATAAGTAACAAATTGTTTTTTCAGTAGCTCTTTCTACTTGTTGTAAGGCCAACAATCCTTCTGAAGTTAAAACTTGAAAGGTAGACCTTCCTGGTCAGAGCACAGGTGTTCGCACGGCCCGAGAGGCTTCAGCCTCAGGTTCTGCAGAAGCTAGCTTGGTTCCGGGACTCCACGGAGGGCAGTCTGCACAGGTGAGAGTGTGGAATACAGAGGTCAGCAGTCTCTGGGACAGGTGAGAGCCACAGAGCCTCTGAGACGTCACCATTTTCTGCTCCAGACAACCGGCCACCTTCCTGGTCAGAGCACAGGTGTCCACCTGGCCCGAGAGGCTTCTGCCTCAGGTTCCGCGGGAGCCACCTTGGTTCTGGGACTCTGCGGAAAGTAGTCTACACAGGTGAGAGTGTGGACCACTGAAACAACTGCTTCTGTGACAGGCCAAAGCAACACAGCTTCTGGGAAAGATCCTGTTTTGGGCCTTCATCTTCGGCCAGGAGGAGGTCCAAACACCAGATAACTGTGCACCTTCCCTGAAAGAGGAGACCGTGCCTACAGAGACTGCTCTGACCACTGAAACTCAGAGGAGACAGCTAGTCTCTCAGGACTGCTCATAGAGCATAACAAAATCACCAGAGGAACAATCTCTAAACAGAAACAACTATAACAATTAACTGCAGAGATTACCAGATGGCAAAAGGTAAATGTAAGAATCTTACTAACAGAAACCAGGCCACTCACCATCATCAGAACCCAGCACTCCCACTTCGCCCAGTCCAGGGCACCAAAACACACCTGAAAAGCTAGACCTGGATTTAAAAGCATATCTCATGATGATAGTAGAGGACATCAAGAAGGACTTAAAAATCACTTAAAGAAATGCAGGAGAACACTGCTAAACAAGTAGAAGACATTAAAGAGGAAACACAAAAATCCCTTAAAGAATTGCAGGAAAACATAACCATACAGGTAGAAGACATTAAAGAGGAAACAAAAAAATGCCTTAAATAATTGCAGGAAAACACAACCAAACAGGTGATGGAATTGAATAAAACCACTCAAGACCTAAAAAGGGAAGTAGACACAATGAAGAAAATCCAAAGTGAGGCAACACTGGAGATAGAAACCCTAGGAAAGAAATCTGGAACCATAGATGCAAGCATCAGCAACAGAATACAAGAGATGGAAGAGAGAATCTCAGGTGCAGAAGATTCCATAGTGAACATCAGCACAAAAATCAAAGAAAATGGAAAATGCAAAAAGTCCTAACTCAAAATATCCAGGAAATCCAGGACACAATGAGAAGACCAAACCTACAGATAATAGGAGTGGATGAGAATGAAGATTTTCAACTCAAAGGACCAGCAAACATCTTCAACAAAATTATTGAAGAAAACTTCAGAAATCTAAAGAAAGAGATGCCCATGAACATACAAGAAGCCTACAGAACTCCAAATAGACTGGACCAGAAAAGAAATTCCTTCCGACACATAATAATCAGAACAACAAATGCACTAAATAAAGATAGAATACTAAAAGCAGTAAGGGAAAAAGATCAAGTAACATATAAAGGCAAGCCTATCAGAATTACACCAGATTTTTCACCAGAGACTATGAAAGCCAGAAGAGCCTGGACAAATGTTATACAGACATTAAGAGAACACAAATTCCAGCCCAGGCTACTATACCCAGCCAAACTCTCAATTACCATAGATGGAGAAACCAAAGTATTCCACTACAGAACCAAATTCACCCATTATCTCTCCACGAATCCAGCCCTTCAAAGGATAATAACAGAAAAAAAAAACAATACAAGGACGGGAACCACACCCTAGAAAAAACCAAAAGGTAATCCCTCAAAAAACGTAAAAGAAGACAGCCACAAGAACAGAATGCCAACTTTAACAACAAAAATAACAGGAAGCAACAATTACTTTTCCTTAATATCTCTTAATATCAATGGACTCAACACCCCAATAAAAAGACATAAACTAACAAACTGGCTACACAAACAAGACCCAACATTTTGCTGCTTACAGGAAACTCATCTCAGAGAAAAAGATAGACACTACCTCAGAATGAAAGGCTGGAAAACAATTTTCCAAGCAAATCATAGAAAGAAACAAGCTGGAGTAGTCATTCTAATATCTGATAAGATTGACTTCCAACCCAAAGTCATCAAAAAAGACAGGGAGGGGCACTTCATACTCATCAAAGGTAAAATCCTCCAAGAGGAACTCTCAATTCTGAATATCTATGTTCCAAATACAAAGGCAGCCACATTCATTAAAGAAACTTTAGTAAATCTCAAAGAACACATTGCACCTCACACAATAATAGTGGGAGACTTCAACACACCACTTTCACCAATGGACGGATCATGGAAACAGAAACTAAACAGGGACACAGTGAAACTAACAAAAGTTATGAATCAAATGGATCTGGCAGATATCTACAGAACATTCTATCCTAAAAGAAAAGGATATACCTTCTTCTCAGCACCTCATGGTACTTTCTCCAAAACTGACCACATAATTGGTCATAAAATAGGCCTCAACAGATACAAAAATATTGAAATGGTCCCATGCATCCTATCAGATCACCATCGACTAAGGCTGATCTTCAATAACAAAATAACTAATAGAAAGCCAACATTCACGTGGAAACTGAGCAACACTCTTCTCAATGATACCTTGGTCAAGGAAGGAATTAAGAAAGAAATAAAGGACTTTTGAGAGTTCAATGAAAATGAAGCCACAACATACCCAAACTTATGGGACGCAATGAAAGCATTTCTAAGAGGAAAACTCATAGCTCTGAGTGCCTCCAAAAAGAAACTAGAGAGAGCACACATTAACAGCTTGACAACACACCTAAAAGCTCTACAACAAAAAGAAGCAAATTCACCCAAGAGGAGTAGACTGCATGAAATAATCAACCTCAGGGGCGAAATCAACCAAGTGGAAACAAGAAGAACTATTCAAAGAATCAACCAATCAGGAGCTGGTTCTTTGAGAAAATCAACAAGATAGATAAACCATTAGCCAGACTCACTACAGGGCACAGGGAAATCATTCTAATTAACAAAATCAGAAATGAAAAAGGAGACATAACAACAGATCCTGAAGAAATCCAAAACACTTTCAGATCCTTCTACAAAAGGCTATACTCAACAAAACTGGAGAACATGGATGAAATGGAAAAGTTTCTAGACAGATACCAGGTACCAAAGCTGAATCAAGATCAGGTTAATGATCTAAACAGCCCTATATCCCCCAAAGAAATAGAAGCAGTCATTAATATTTTCCCAACCAAAAAAAGCCCAGGACCAGATGGGTTTAGTGCAGAGTTCTATCAGACCTTCAAAGAAGATCTAATCCCAGTTCTTCACAAACTATTCCACAAAATAGAAAAAGAAGGTACTCTACCCAACTCATTCTATGAAGCCACAATTACTCTGATACCTAAACCACAAAAAGACGCAACAAAGACAGAAAACTTCAGACCAATATCCCTTATGAATATTGATGCAAAAATCCTCAATAAAGTTCTTGCTAACCGAATCCAAGAACACATCAAAACAATCATCCATCCTGACCAAGTAGGTTTCATCCCAGGGATGCAGAGATGGTTCAATATACAGAAATCCATCAACGTAATCCAGTATATAAACAAACTCAAAGACAAAAACCACATGATCATCTCGTTAGATGCGGAAAAAGCATTTGACAAGATCCAACACCCATTCATGATAAAACTCTTGGAAAGATCAGGAATTCAAGGCCCATACATAAACATGATAAAAGCAATCTACAGCAAACCAGTAGCCAACATCAAAGTAAATGGTGAGAAGCTGGAAGCAATCCCACTAAAATCAGGGACTAGAAAAGGCTGTCCACTCTCTCCATACCTATTCAACATTGTACTTGAAGTCCTAGCCAGAGCAATTCGACAACAAAAGGAGATCAAAGGGATACAAATTGGAAAAGATGAAGTCAAAATATCACTTTTTGCAGATGATATGATAGTATATATAACTGACCCTAAAAATTCCACCAGAGAACTCCAAAACCTGATAAACAGCTTCAGTGAAGTAGCTGGATATAAAATTAACTCAAACAAGTCAATGGCCTTTCTCTACACAAAGAATAAACAGGCTGAGAAGGAAATTAGGGAAACAACACCCTTCTCAATAGTCACAAATAATATAAAATATCTTGGCGTGACTCTACCAAAGGAAGTGAAATATCTGTATAATAAAAATTTCAAGTCTCTGAAGAAAGATATTATAGAAGATCTCAGAAGATGGAAAGATCTCCCATGCTCATGGATTGGCAGGATCAACATTGTAAAAATGGCTATCTTGCCAAAAGCAATCTACAGATTCAATGCAATCCCCATCAAAATTCCAACTCAATTCTTCAACGAATTAGAAAGTGCAATCTGCAAATTCATCTGGAATAACAAAAAACCTAGGATAGCAAAAACTCTTCTCAAGTATAAAAGAACCTCTGGTGGAATCACCATGCCTGACCTAAAGCTTTACTACAGAGCAATTGTGATAAAAACTGCATGGTACTGGTATAGTGACACTCAAGTAGACCAATGGAATAGAATTGAAGACCCAGAAATGAAGCCACACACCTATGGTCCCTTGATCTTCGACAAGGGAGCTAAAACCATCCAGTGGAAGAAGGACAGCATTTTCAACAAATGGTGCTGGTACAACTGGTTGTTATCATGTAGAAGAATGCAAATTGATCCATTCCTATCTCCTTGTACTAAGGTCAAATCTAAGTGGATCAAGGAACTTCACATAAAACCAGAGACACTGAAACTTATAGAGGAGAAAGTGGGGAAAAGCCTTGAAGATATGGGCACAGGGGAAAAATTCATGCATAGAACAGCAATGGCTTGTGCTGTAAGATTTAGAATTGACAAGTGGGACCTCATGAAACTGCAAAGCTTCTGCAAGGCTAAAGACACCATCAATACGACAAAAAGACCACCAACAGATTGGGAAAGAATCTTTACCTATCCTAAATCAGATAAGGGACTAATATTCAATATATATAAAGAACTCAAGAAGGTGGACTCCAGAAAATCAAATAACCCCATTAAAAAATGAGGCTCAGAGTTGAACAAAGAATTCTCACCTGAGGAATACCAAATGGCAGAGAAGCACTTGAAAAAATGTTCAACATCCTTAATCATTAGGGAAATGCAAATCAAAACAACCCTGAGATTCTACCTCACACCAGTCAGAATGGGTAAGATCAAAAATTCAGGTGACAGCAGATGCTGGCGAGGATGTGGAGAAAGAGGAACACTCCTCCATTGATGGTTCGATTGAAAGCTTGTACAATCACTGTGGAAATCAGTCTGGCGGTTCCTCAGAAAATTGGACATAGTACAACCAGAGGATCCAGCAATACCTCTCCTGGGCATATATCCAGAAGATTTTCAAACCGGGAAGAAGGACATATGCTCCACTATGTTCATAGCAGCATTATTTATAATAGCCAGAAGCTGGAAAGAACCCAGATGCCCCTCAACAGAGGAATGGATACAGAAAATATGGTACATTTACACAATGGAGTACTACTCAGCTATTAAAAAGAATGAATTTATGAAATTCCTAGCCAAATGGATGGACCTGGAGGGCATCATCTTGAGTGAGGTAACACAATCACAAAGGAACTCACACAATATGCATTCACTGATAAGTGGATATTAGTCCAAAACTTAGGATACCCAAGATATAAGATACAATTTTCTAAACGAATGAAACTCAAGAAGAATGAAGACCAAAGTGTGGACACTGTGCCCCTTCTTAGAATTGGGAACAAAACACCCATGGAAGGAGTTACAGAGACAAAGTTTGGAGCTGTGATGAAAGGATGGACCATCTAGAGACTGCCATATGCAGGGATCCATCCCATAATCAGCTTCCAAACGCTGACACCATTGCATACACTAGCAAGATTTTGCTGAAAGGACCCAAATATAGCTGTCTATTTTGAGACTATGCTGGGGCCTATCAAACACAGAAGTGGATGCTCACAGTCAGCTATTGGATGGATCACAGGGCTCCCAATGGAGAAGCTAGAGAAAATACCCAAGGAGCTAAAGGGATCTGCAACTCTATAGTTGGAACAACATGATGAACTAACCAGTACCCCGGAGCTCTTGTCTCTAGCTTCATATGTATTGAAAGATGGCCTAGTCGGCCATCACTGGAAATTGAGGCCCATTGGACTTGCAAACTTTATATGCCTCAATACAGGGGAATGCCTGGGCCAAAAGAATGGGAATGGGTGTGTAGGAAAGTGGGGGGTGGGGGTGGGGGACTTTTGGGATAGCATTGGAAATGTAATTGAGGAAAATACGTAATAAAAAATAAATTAATTAATTAATTAATTAATAAAAAAGAGTAAAAAAAAAAAAGAAATGCCACACAATGCTCATTGAGTCTGCTATGAGGTTTGCATTAACTCAAATATGATCTGAGCATACTGCCAGAGTCCTGGCTCAAATATTATCCCTTCTGCAGTGTGGACAGATTCCACAGAAACAATTCTACCACTGTCTATGCCTCTAATTTTTAGACAGTCTTTCCTCAGAAGATTTATACTTAAAACATTCCCGATAACCTTAGTACTGTAGCTCCCTGCAAGGCAGCAGCCATAGCCAAACTGATTGTGTGAGGGTCCAATTTCTGCACAAAGATGAACATATCTAAAGAAGTGTGACTTTGCTTTATATGACCAGATGGCTGCAGGGAGCCCCGTTACTGATCTCATAAGATAAACTCTTATAATCACCCTAATTACAATATATGGGTGAGTTAAAAATCCTGAGATTGTGATCAAATTGCAAACTGCAGTCAATGGAACACTGTCAATTTTAACCAAAATTTTTAAGTTTCTTTTGCAATATTATAATATATCCATAACTTTTGGAAAGCAAAACTCAATTTTAAACAATCTATTCTCTTTAAAATCAATAACAAAATCATCAGTTTCATGTTACAAAGTTTGGCTGCCAGCTCTTATATATGAATGCATGACAGTGCAGCTTTTAATACCTCATTGAAGAGACATTGTTTTAAATTCTATCCTTATAAATCTAGTTTCTAGAATAAGAATTACACAAAATATTATCCAAAATTAGAAGTATCATTAAAGACCGGTTTTCCTGGGTTGGCTCATGCCACATGTTGTCTAGAATGACTCCAACCCTGAGTTACCAATTTTAAGCTAACTTTCTGTTACAAGCAAAAATCTGTTGGCCCCTTCAAGAGCTGCTTGTGTAGATAATCAGCCTCTGGCTGTGCTTTTCCAGCTGTACTTTACTCCCGGACACAATGCAGTGTAACTTATCAGTTTCTACTGTGCAAATTGACAATGCCTTTTAAACAAGTTAAACTAAATCAAAGGATGAACAGCCAACAGATAAAACTTTACCATTTTTTTTCTTTCAAAATGAAACACAGAACAACAATCATTCAAACAACAAAACAAAACCAAATATAAATAGACAGACATACGGACAAATGGTACACCAAGGACAGACAATAGACAGAGGGAATAGAGCTTGATGTCTCAAAGCAACCCAGATATCCTAACCAGAGCTAAGAATATCTCCATAGGAGCCAGAGAGGAAGCAGGACATTTCCGGATTTCCTCCTGTCCCTAGGAGAGCTCTGAAATAGCTTATTTCTATTTTCCTTCTCTTTTGCTAAAAGGTCCCGAACAGGGGATAACTGCTTTTCTGAAACCTATTCTCTCTCTCTCTTTCTCCCTCTCATGTTCAAAGTCTAATTCTTTATCTCCTTCTTCTGGGAATTCTGCCAGAGAAGGGAGAGGAGGCACAGTGGTAGCTACTGATAGTTGTTCCTCAGTGCCCTGGTTTTCTAACTTTCCTTATTACTCCTTAACTTGTCAAATTCTTTCATTTATATATTTACCATTCCTACTTCTGGTAATTAAGAACAACATAAATGTACTTGAGTTACAATTTTTTTCTAACATCTGTTATTTTGTTTTTGTAGTTTTATTTTTTACTCTTTTTATTTACTTTATTTTATTTTAAACCCTATTCCTCCCACCTGGAGCAGCTCTTGGCTGTGAATAAATTTTCTTAACCCATATTCCTCGTGTCTTGAGGAATTCCTTTAGATCCCTTTAAAAACAATTCATGTTTACTTAATGCTTGTCCCATAGTCTAGCCACTCTTCCGACCTTTCTTGGATAGGTCTCACAGTGCAGGATACACTGCAGAGATCTCTGTGTGGATCTTCACTCACTTCCTAATGAAGCAGCAATCCAGTGCTGGTATTCACTCACCTCTTGACAAAGGGACGACTCAGTGTGAACCTTCACTCCCTTCCTGATGAAGTGGTGGTTCAGTGTGAACCTTCACACACTTCTTGAGGAAGCTGTGGTCCAATGCGAACCTTCACTCACTTCCTAATTAAGCAGTGGTTGAGTGTGGGTCTTCACTCACCTTTCAATGAAGCAGTGACCCAATGAGAGGAGTGGTCTCTCTCAGATCCCAAACCCAGAGCCACATGCAGGGCTCCAGTTTGCACCAACCTGAATCAGCAGGGACCCAGGGCAAGGGAGTGAGAGAGTGGACATAGTACTTCCCGTATATCCAGCAATACCTCTCCTGGGCATATACCCAGAAGATGTTCCAAATGGTAATAAGGACACATGCTCCACTATGTTCATAGCAGCCCTATTTATAATAACCAGAAGCTGGAAAGAACCCAGATGCCCCTCAGCAAAGAAATGGATACAGAAAATGTGGTACATTTACACAATGGAGCACTACTCAGCTATTAAAAACAATGAATTTATGAAATTCTTGGGCAAATGGATGTATCTGGAGGATATCATCCTGAGTGAGATAACCCAATCACAAAAGAAGTCACTTAATAAGCACTCACTGATAAGTGGATATTAGCCCAGAAACCTAGAATACCCAAGATACAATTTCCAAAACAAGAAAATCAAGAAGGAAGACAAACATATGGATACTTCATTCCTCCCTAGAATAGGGAATAAAATATATATGGAAGGAGTTGCAGAGACAAAGTTTGGAGCTAAGATGAAAGGATGGACCATCCAGAGACTGCCCCACCCAGGGGTCCATCCCATAATCAGTCACCAAACCCAGACACTATTTCATACACCAGCAAGATTTTGCTGGAAGGACCCTGATATAGCTGTCTCCTGTGAGGCTTTGCCAATGCCTGGCAAATACAGAAGTGGATGCTCACAGTCATCTATAGGATGGAACACAGGGCCCCCAATGTAGGAGCTAGGGAAAATATCCAAGAGCTGAAGGGGTCTGCAACCCTATAGGTGAAACAACAATATGAACTAATCAGTACTCCCAGAGTTCATGTCTCTAGCTGCATATGTAGCAGAAGATGTCCTAGTCAGCCATCTTTGGGAAGAGAGGCCCCTTGGTCTAGCAAACTTTATATGCCCCAGTACAGGGGAACACCAGAGCCAAGAAGTGGGAGTGAGTGGGTAGGGGAGCAGGGCAGGGGAAGTTATAGGGAACTTTTGTGATAGCATTTGAAATGTAAATAAAGAAAATATCTAATAAAATAAAAATAAAAAAAAGAATGAGAGCAAGTCAATCATACTGATCAAGCTCTGAAAAACTTTAGTCAAGAATGGCAATATAAGCATAAGCAAGAGGAGGCTCCAAGGGAGGGGGAAGAGCCCGGGGGCTCTCTGAAATTCAGGTGTCAATCTTCAGCTCCTGGAACCAATGATCACACTGTCCTTTTTACCCATAAACATTCTTACTGTTATTATCATGAATGTTCTGTCAGGATTGTTTATGTAAGCTAGAAAATATACACAATGCCATTGCTGAGGTCATGGTTCCTGGCATAACATCACCTATGACTTGGCCACACTCAACACTCTTCTGTGTCTGATGATTCCTTAACACAAACTCTAAACTTCACATAGAAGAAATATTTCTGTATATAAATTTCAACCATTGTTCTAACTGATAAATTATAAATCCTTTGATATTACCTGTTAGAAAGAACAATGGCAGACAAATGTATAAATTCCTACATTATTTTTCTATTGTAATTTATATATTATTTTGGCCTGCCAGAAATGAACAGTTTTCAGCTGCCCCTCCTGCAGTGGCTAAGTCAGAAACACTCAGTGTGGTTCCCAGAATTCTGAACTGTACGCGGATCTCTGGGAGATTCACAGGTTTAATAAGAACTAAAAAACACTGAGCTGGGACAACCAAACCTAAAGCTCAAAAAATCCTTCAACAGCTGCGTGGAAATGTTAATGATTCCAAGTCTCGGGTGACGCAGGGTCAAAGTAAATGAAGTAACTTGGTCTAAGTCCAAACTTCCATTTCAAAAGAAAGTATTCCTCCAAGACCATCCACTCTCCACAAGAAGATAGCTCACCACGATTGTACTCTAGGGACATAATAAGGTTTTTAAATATGCAATTGTAAACAAGAACTATTAGGAAATGCAGATCATCTTGAAGAGCTACACACACAACAAGACATTCTGGAGTAAGTCTGGCAAACTTGAATGAGGAAATATTAGTATTTTATGGAAATTCTGTGAGAATTTTAAGGAAAACTCTGAGAAACATAAGGGAGAACTTTGATTTGCTCTGATTTCTTTTGTGTATATCAGGTATTAAAGAAATCAGATGGTAAGAGGATATTCTAGAAAGATTCAAGTTATGACTGAGGTATATAGAGCAGGAGACAAAAGACTTTCAAACACAAAAGTTGTACCAGATGATACAAAAGTTATTTAGTTTATTTAACAGTGTTTTGTTTTCCTATGGATGGAGGATCTTCCTGTGGAGTTCACACTGGTTGGAATTTGGCATGCTGCTGCCACAGATCCTGGGACTCATTTTCTCATGTCATGGTTGGCTCTAAGATCACTTTAATTACAATCAAATTACAATGTCCTAGCAAGTAATTGGATGCATGTTTGGAAATATTTGGATTAAGTTCATTCTTGCAAAAGAGTTATGAAGGAGGTAGAGTGAATTTGTTCTGTCACAAGAGAGATGCCACTTAATGTATGATGCCTCAAGATTGAAAAGGATGACCTAAATTTTATTCTGCAATTACATTTTTTAAGGACACAATTTTTAGATAGGCACAAAATGTATCTGATAATATTTCACAGGACTTAAAATTTCAAAAGACCAACAGAGCATATTTTCTTTCATTGCACAAAACTCACTAATGGAAAAAAAAATGCAGGAAGTTGACACTCCATTCTCATCAGGCATCAAACACTAACATTCATCTTGCAAGGGAAGAATGATGGATTATGTTTAATCCATCAAATATCAAAACAAAGGATGATGAACTAAAACATGACTTCTATCTGAAACATAAATGACTTTACATTTCCAGTCTCTTATTGGTTATTGGCCATTTTCCTCCACATCTTAAACTACCTCAAGAAATGAACATCTGTCTTTGCAGTAGTCTTTGCTTGTGGTAAGTGCTAATAACTGTTTGATGGCTACACTTGAGGTTAGTAGTATAGGCTGCAGTGAAATAAAAACAGAATTCAAAGAGAAACTATTTGACCTCTAAAACACTCCTTAAAATTAAATAGGGTATGTAAATTGAGAATGGGATGTGAGTGTTGCCCTTGCACAAGTGATTTTGTTCTTCATTTTAATAATACCTGTGTGGTAATTTAAGGTTAATAAAACTATCATTTTTATACTTCATTCTACAATGACCAATAACCTCTTGCAGTAACAACAGTATTGTTCACTAAGAGAATAGCTGTTTTGAGTGGACACCCAAATATATTTTAATTCCTGGTATATTTCTTATAGTATCTATTTCATTTGTCACAATGGTATTTAATCCAATGTTCAAAAACTCCTCACCCATAGTCTATCACAGCATGTTTATTAAGGACTTAAAGAAAATTAACAGGTTTTAACTGTGGCAGTGGAATAGAACGTTTTCATGGAGCAAACACAACCACATACCTTGAGAGGACCAGTGATGGGCCACATGTACATGTACCTGTAGCTACTGCTTTATGAGTAGATAGTGTGAGGCATATGCAGGTGAGAAAAATGTGCTCTCACTTATGATTTTCAATAAATAGAGAATCGATAGATGATAGAAAAATGCATAGATAAATAGGTGATAGATCTCGATAGAAGATGGAGTAATTATTAAAATAATTATTGATAAACAAATAATGCTGCAAGGTTAAATATTATTACATTTAATATATTATTTTATTCTCCAGCTCCTACCATAATTTTTATTACTAAAATGACTGTAAAAAATATAACCACAATGAGCGGATTTCTCCTCATGGGATTCTCTGACAACCGTGAGCTGCAGATCTTGCATGCTTTGCTCTTCTTGGTGACATACCTATTCGGCTCAGCAGGGAACTTCATCATTATCACCATCACAACACTGGACCCACAGCTCCAGTCTCCAATGTATTACTTTCTGAAGCACCTTTCCATTCTGGACCTCTCATCCCTCTCTGTCACAGTTCCCCAGTATGTTGACAGTTCATTGGCAGGAAGTGGCTACATTTCATATGGACAGTGCATGCTGCAGATTTTTTTCTTTGCAGCTTTTGCCTGGGGTGAGGTGGCTATTCTCACAGTGATGTCATATGATCGTTATGTAGCTATTTGCCTTCCACTCCACTATGAGGTCATCATGAGTCCCAGAAAGTGTAAGTGGGCAGTGACAAGTGTATGGCTAAGCAGTGTAATTACAGGAACCCTGTATATAGCACCCATATTCTCTATTAGATTCTGTAGGGCCAAAATAATTCACCAATTATTCTGTGATGTTCCCCAGTTGCTCAAGCTGTCCTGCTCTAATGATCACCTTGTAGTAATAGGAATGGTTGGTTTCATGACTGCAGTGGCCTTTGCCTGCTTCGTTGGGATTGTCATCTCCTATGTCCACATATTCTCCACAGTTCTCAGAATGCCCTCTGCTGAAAGCAGGTCTAAGGTCTTCTCTACTTGCCTGCCCCACCTTTTTGTTGTCTCATTATTTATTTCTACAGGCTCCTGTGCATATCTAAACCCAACCTCAGACTCTCCAACTGCTTTAGAGTTCTTGTTCTCTATCTTTTACACAGTACTACCTCCAACTCTCAACCCTGTTATTTACAGTCTGAGAAATGAGACGATAAAGAGTGTTGTAAGGAAGTTACTGTTGAGTTCAAAATTCACTGTTAGAATTATTTGCCCTGTTGCTACTGATTGATCAATTATACACAAGAATAGAATTCTTTCAAATTCTAATGTTAATGAAAGACAATGTATTGGTTTTTTTCTGTAAACTACATTATGTAACAATTGTCCTTACAAAAGTACAATGTCTTATTACTTTGCATTTTAATATAAAAGCTATTGTTCCTTCAAATTAATAAAACTATTAAAAGCTTTGAAATAGAGATCCACTACTTACATCCTAATGCATCTACACAGAAAGACACACACACACACACACACTGACATTCTCATTATATTTCTTAAGACTTTTGCAGAGGGAATATTACAATAATAAAAATAATAAAAGTAATATGATTAGCTCCTTTTCCACATACCAATTCACAATTTTTAAGTCAACTCTTTATCTTTCAACTTTTATGTTAAATTTATTTTTAACTATCAAGATACATATTGATATAAATGTATATCACTAGGTAAACTTACATTGTTATAATTTTCCTAAAGTACTGTTTTCAATTTATCTGCATATATTTACTGTCTTTTGCCTTTATAAATATAGTCAATAGTATTATAAGTAATAATAAAAATTCAAGTTTTGTCTATATAATTCTAAAAAAATAGGTTTATTAATCAAAGTATGCCTGGAACATTCCAGCCTGTAGTGTGTTGAAAGGAGACACAGAGTCAGACTCAAATGTAGCTTTAAAGACTCATTTTCTCCAGAAGCTCAAGCTTGCTAACTATACTAAATACTTGTTGATAATTTCTAAAAAGTCCTAAAAACTTTCTGGCTCTTTCTGAGGGTTAAAAGCCACTGCCTTAAGTGATTAATACATGTAGCATAAGAGTGGGAGAAGAAGTAATGGATTAATTGTTACAGACTTTTCCCTTTTATCCAAATGCCTCTTCCTTGTCAGGCTAGGGGGAAGTTTGGAGCAGTAAATTTCTATTGAACAAGGAGAAAAGGATCATGCTTGCACAAGGGAAAAACATTGTATACAAGCAAATATGGACTAAACTCACATAAATTCATATATAGAATCATGCATAAAAATTTCTTAATCTCCATTCTGGGCCCAGCTTACATGCATTCTCATAATTATATAATTACAAACATATCCAAACTTACATATGCATTTAGAGCAAAAGACCAAGCATCAATGCAGAAAGAACTCATTCATTCTGGATGAAAAATGGTCTCCAATCTTTATTGCATAGAGAAAGAAAAAATTTCTACCCTATTAATGCTAAATGAATTAAATCCAAGTTTGGAAAAAGAAAGCTTTGTACTGTTTAATAAGACTGAACTTACCTTGCTCTTAGGAAAAGACCTGTTCTGTCCCATGGTAAGGAGAAACCTGCCTGTTCCTTCTGCCCTCTCTGCAGCTTCTCTTTTCCTCTTTCCCTCTGCATTCTGCATACTGCTCTCTTAGTTTTTTAAATTGTCTTAAATTTTCCAAGTTTATGGTTTTTGTTTTGTTCATTTGTTGCTTTGAGGACACCTTATTCTCTTCTTAATTTTTTCCTACTTAAAGAAACTTTACTTTTGAGTGAAGGTTTTCCTACAGAGAACATGAACATGCACAAACACTGCCTTGGACAAACACTTGGGCATGGCTCTTTCATGACACTCTGAACGCAAGAGAATTAGTGTGTACTGTACTTTTCCTGAAACATTGAGTAATGATTTGGTCCTCTTTTTTGGGTGATTATATAAATGTCACAAGTCTTAGGCTGTACACTTTTGTGAGAGGTAAATTTTGCACAATCTCACTTCCTGACAGGAATATTAATTATTAAACTGAATATCAGATATGTGAAGTACTTTTACATCAGTTATCTGGCAATCTTATGATTATTACACCCATTGTAGCATTACTGCTATACTTGTTTCAAGCACACTTTCTTTTCTTTAACAGTGTCTACAAATAACAAGCATGCAGTACTGATAACTTAATTCCGTGTGTCTTTATTGTTCCATGATTAGTTTTTAATCTGTTGCTGTTCCTAATGAGGATATATTGAAATGCAAATATGTACAGGGTCTCGACCTGACAGCTTGTGCTTTGGGAGTAAAGGGAACCATCAATCCACTGTTTATAGGAGTACAAATTTACAGCTACTACAAAAATCAATGTGGGGGTGTTTCAGGAAGTTTGGAATAGATATATCTCAGGATCCAACTATACAACTCTTGGGCATACACAAAGGATTAAAAATCCTACTACAGAGATTGTTACTCACATATGATCACTGAAGCTCTATCATACTAGTCAGAAATTTGAAACTGCCTGGATAATTGTCAGTGGATGAATCAATGAAGAAAATGTTGTACATTAACATAATAGAATATTTCTCAGTCATTGAAAAAAATTAAATAATGAAACTCACTGGTATCTGGGTGGAGTTAGGAAAATTCATCCTGAGTAATATAATCCAGACACAAAAAGATAAATTTGTTATGGTGTATATTCACTTGTATTTGGATGCTACCTGTTAAGTCATTGATAATCCAGCTACAGTCTAAATAGCTAGAGAAGTTAGATATATAGTACAAGACTAGGAGGTGTATCTACCTAAGAATGGAAAATACAATAGATAGTTATAGGTGTATATGGCAGGCACTGAGACAGGAATATCAAACACAGAGAGAAAGGGAAGAGGACTGATAAATCTCTTCATCATTTGAGGGGTGGGATGGAAACCTAATGTAGTAGAAGCTTCATAAAATATATGCACATATGAAGGCAATCAATAAAAATGGCAAATAACAGATGAGACAGAACTAATCTCTCATCCCCAAATGGTCCTTCCACTACCAGCAATGGCTTAATTTAATGGTATTTCACCCCTGTAGACTGATGTTTGTGGTACTATAAAGCACACTGAAGAGTTTCCAGAGAATAAAAGCAAATGGTAACCCAAACACAAACCTTTCTATCTACAATGGTGAAATATATGTAAGATACATTGATACAATGGTGGCACATAAGTTGTGGGAGTAACCAACCATCCCACTAAATGGAACCCATCCCTGACACTGTTGGATGACCAAGAACCTGAGACTAGTTAGATTAATGATATAGATAAATACTCAGTACTGCTAAGATGATATAGAAATAAAATAACTCCTTGGAGCATTTTGCAATATTTGTAGACTAGTGCCTTGCTCAGCATCTTCAGAGAAGCTCACACATGCAGTATATTGGAACAAATACAAAGATTCACAGTGGATTAGTGTGCAGAGAATGAAAAACTTAGACACGCTCGCTTACTCCTAAATGGGTTATCTCTATCAATTTTGTCCAGTCAGAGATCAAAGAATCCCGCAAAACAGGAGGCAAAAAGAATGTAGGAGGCAGAGGGGATGAAAGAGTATAAAAGTCAGAGGGGAGGGAGGCCACTAAAGAAGTGAATCCTAAACACAGGAGTACTAAAGTACTTGTGAACTCCCAGAGACTGTGGTAGGATGCACAGGGCCTACACAAGAGCACCAGATGAGGTCCCAGAACTGAGAAAAAAAGTGGACACAGTTCCCATCCCTAACCTAGAAATAAATATGCAAATGTAAAGTTAGTTTTCCCCCATCAGAGTCTCACTCTAAAAACAAATAATAACAACCAAGAAAACAAACAAAAAAATTTTCAAACAAACAGAACCCCACTGATACTCTTAATGATACTCAGCTATGCTAGCAGGTAGGAACCTATTATAATTGTCATCTGAGAATCTTCATCCAACAGCTGAAGGAAACATGTAGGTGACCCACAGCCAAACATTTGTCAGGGCTCAGGGAGTCTTGTGGAAGACTCAGAAGGATTGAGGGAGCCAGAGGTGTCAAGGACACTGCAAGAAGACCTACAAAGTCAACTAACCTGGGCTGATGAAAGCTCAAAGAGTCTGTACCACCAAACCCAAAGCATTCATGGTCTGGAACTAGGACCCCTACACATGTGAAGCTTTGTGGGGCATTGGGCTATGTGCAGGCAGCCTGGTTTCCAGTTGAGGCTAGATTTTGAACCCCAAGACCCAGTGGTGATAAATCATGGGGTAGAAGGAGTTCTCTCATGTTTCCTGGACCCTGGCTCCTGTCGAAGTTACTGTCCCTTCAGCCCCCACAGGAGAAGTGTGTGGCTAGTAGTCAAGTAGGCAATGTCCCAAGCTTCTGACCTTCAGGCTAAACTCATCCCCAGTTACCTAGCAACACCACACTGTAAGAAAGGCTATTTGGCCCCTCCTCATTCTCTTGCTCTCTTGCTCTTACTCCCCTTTCACTCTTTTCTCCTTTTCTCTCTTCTCTCTCTTCCTCTCTCTCTCTCTTACTCTCTAGCCTTTCTTCTCTCTCTCTCTCCCTTTTCCCCTTCTCTCCTCTTGGCCATGGCCAGTCTCTATTTTACCTTTTCTCTTTCTCCCTGTTTTTCTACAATAAAGCTCTAAAACCATGCCCCCCTTTTAGTTCCCACATATATTGGTCTTCATAGCGGTCCCATAACAACTGGATCAGGGGCTGTCTCTCAGACTCTGTTGGCTGCCTTAGGATTCCATTCCTCTAGCTGGGTTGCCTTGTCTGGCCTCAATGGGAAAGGATGCACTTAGCCCTGAGGCAACCTGGTAGGCTAAAGTGGGTACCATGGGGGGGGCAGGCAGGGGGCTTCTACTTTTCTAAAGAGAAAGGGAAGATAAAATAGGGAAAGGGGAATTGGAGTATGGGACTAGAAAGAGAGGAGGGAGGGGGACTGTGATCAGGGTATAAAGTGAAAATATGAATTAATAAAGGAGAAAACCCCCACAATGGCAGCTTTGGAGGTTGTTTTAGGTTTTGTCAGGGCATTTTTTTTTAACCTTACAGGTCCTTTGCATGTGTATTATTCCTTCTGGTTTTGATTTCTTTATGGAATCCCTGGGTGTAATGGATGAATATGTGTATCTCTTCATATACTTGTTTTTTACATGAGTGTTCTTTGTCTGTATTTCTTCTGCTTTTAGTTTGTGTGTGTGTGTGTATGTGTGTGTGTGTCCCCTGTTCCTTTTGTTTTGTTTTATACTATATTTTATTATTATTATTTCGGTGTCTGGCATTTTGTTCTAATGAGAGACAGATTGTGGAACTGGATTGGAGGGGAAGTGAGAAGGAACTTGGAGGCTTTGAGAAACGGGAAATCATAATAATATATTAGATTCTTAGTCCGCTTTTCATTTGTATATAGGATATAATCTTTATGTCTTAGTTTTGTGCCCTGCTACTTCTCTGAAAATATTTATCAGCTTTAAGAGTTCCCTGGTGAAACTTTTAAGGTCACCTGTATATACAATTATATCATTTTAAAATAAACTTTGACTTGTTCTCTTTCTATTTTGTCTCCCCTTGATCATCTGCAGTTGTCTTATTGTTCTTTCTAAGACTCCCAAAACTATAATGAAAAAATCTGGAGAGAATGATAAACCTTGTCTTTTTAATGAAATTTCTTTGAGATTCTCTTCATTTAAATTGATCTTGACTATGTGCTTCCTGTAAACTGCCTTTATTCTGCTTTAGTTATATTTCTCAGAACCTATGCTAATAGGGTTGCTAGGCTCGCTATGACAGTTAGTGCTGGCTGTTTGACTGGTTTTATTCTAATGTGTAAGCATGTAAATTAGAGCTGATTATGATTCTAGGTGTTTATATCTTGTCTTGTCTTTGTAGGGCGGGTTTTTCACTCCTTACTTTCTGTTGCCTTCACTGGATTTTAGGAGTATGTGATGACTGTGGGTGGCCTGATATAAAGTATAGCTGTGTCCCTGCAACATGGGGACACTGTAGATTCCCAGAGAGAAGATATTCTAGGTGTTAGGAGCTGACAAAAATGAATGGGGATAGGCTAGGAGAGTGGGGGTGAGAAAATCTGTAGGAGGGAGGAAAACTGGGTCTGCCCCAAGGATTTGTGGAGTTCATAGGGAAGTAGAGAGGGTAGAGAGACCTCTGCATGCTACCTGCAGCACAATGGGGACAAGATTGGAGAACTGGAAATGGAGGTGTGGCAGAACAGTGAAGATCACCTACCTGGTTCACTTATCAGTGTAGAAATCTAAATGTGAATGGCTGTAGAGTTATTTCTTGGTAGCACAGCAAGACTTCTTCTCCAACAATGGAAAAAATAGTAATAGAAAAAGCAACATCATGATCCATTTTGTCTCTCAATTCCAGTGTTTTCAGAAAAGGATTTAGTTATCACCCATCTACAACTAACTGATGCTTCAAGTTAGGCAAAGCTCTACACAATTCAACCCATCAGATGTTGGGAAAGCTTTTGACAATATTCTGTATTTGCATTTCTGTTGGAGACATTCAAGAAGTCATGAGATTTTATTTGAAGCAAAACAAAGTAATGCTTTGTGTTCTGTGGAAAGGAATAGTTAGTTTTTAAGGATCAAACCAATTTTTTTATTAGATATTTTCTCCATTTACATGTTATCCACAAATCACCCTATAACCTCCACCCAACCTCCTTCCCAAACCACTCACTCCCAGGTCCAAGCCCTGGTATTTCCCAGTACTGGGGCATATGATCTTCACATGACCAAGGGCCATTCCTCCAATAGTTGGCCAACTAGGCCATGCTCTGCTAAATGTGCAACTAGAGACACAGCTCTGGTGAAGGGGGGCTACTGGTTAGTTCATCTTGTTGTTCCTCCTATAGGGTTGCAGATCCCTTCAGCTCCTTAGGTACTTTCTCTAGCTCCTTCACTGGTGGCCCTGTGTTCATACAATAGGTGACTGTAAGCATAGACTTCTGTATTTGCCAGGCATTGGCATAGCCTCACAAGAGACAGCTATCTTTGGGTCCTTTCAGCAAAATCTTGCTGGCATATGAAATAGTGTCTGGGTTTGGTGGTTGTATATGGGATGGATCTCTGGGTGGGGCAGTCTATGGATGGTCCTTCCTTCAGGTTCTGCTCTGAACTTTGTCTCTGTAAATCCTTCCATGGGTATTTTGTTCCCCATTCTAAGAAGGAAAAAAGTATCCACACTTTGGTCTTCCTTTCTTCTTGAGTTTCATATGTTTTGTTAATTGTATTTTGGATATTTTAAGTTTCTGGGTTAATATCCACTTATCAGTGAGTGCATATCATGTGTGTTCTTTTGTGATTGGGTTACCTCACTCAGGATGATATCCTTCAGATTCATTTGTCTAAGAATTTCATGAGTTCATTGTTTTTAATAGCTGATAAGTACTCCATTGTGTAAATGTACCACATTTTCTGTATCCATTCATCTGCTGAGGGACATCTGGGTTCTTTCCAGCTTCTGGCCATTATAAATAATGCTGCTATGAACATAGTGGAGCATGTGTTCTTATTACCAGTTGGAACATCTTCTGGGTATATGACCAGAAGAGGTATTCCTGGATCCTCCAGTAGTACTATGTCCAATTTTCTGAGGAACTGTCAAACTGATTTCCAGAGTCGTCGTAAAAGCTTGCAATCCCACCAAGAATGAAGAAGTGTTCCTCCTTTACCACATCCTTGCCAGCATCTACCATTACCTGAATTTTTGATCTTAGCCATTCTGACTGCTGTGAGGTAGAATCTCAGGGTTGTTTTGATTTGCATTTCTCTGAGGATTAAGGATGTTAAACCTTTTTTCAGGTGCTTCTCAGTCATTAGGTATTCCTCAGTTGAAAAGTCCTTATTTAGCTCTGTACCCCATTTCTTAATCGTGTTATTTGATTTTATGGAGTCCAGCTTCTTGAGTTCTTTGTTTATGTTGGACATTAGTCTCCTATGGGATTTAGGATTGGTAAAGATCCTTTCCCAATATGTTGATGGCCTTTTGGTCTTATTGACAGTGTCTTTTACCTTACAGAAGCTTTGCAATTTTATGAGGTCCCATTTAATGATTCCCAATCTTACAGCACAAGCCATTGCTATTCTGTTTAGGAATTCTTCCCCTGTGCCCATATCATCAAAGATTTCCCACAATTTCCCCTCTATAAGTTTCAATGTCTCTGGTTTTATGTGGAGTTCCTTGATCCTCTTAGACTTGAGCTTTGTACAGGAAATAAGAAGCCCAGGAGCGCTTTGCCTCAGCATCAGGAGAAGACATCTTGGTTCCGGGACTCCACCAAGAGTATGAGAGTGTGGGCTACAGAAGCTAACAGCTTCTGTGACAGGTCCTGTTTTGGGCCTTAATCTTCGGCCAGGAGGGAGGTCTGAACACCAGATATCTGTTCACCTTCCCTGTAAGAGGAGAGTTTGCCTGCAGAGAGTGCTCTGACCACTAAAACTCAGAGGAGAGAGCTAGTCTCCAAAGTCTGCTGATAGAGGCTAACAGAAACATGAGAGAAACAATCTCTAACCAGAGACAACTAAAACAACTAACTCCAGAGATTATCAGATGGCGAAAGGTAAACTTAAGAATCTTAATAACAGAAACCAAGACCACTCACCATCATCAGAACCCAGCACGCCCACCTTGCCCAGTCCAGGGCACCCCAACACACCTGAAAAGCTAGACCCAGATTTAAAATCATATCTCAAGATGATGGTAGAGGACATCAAGAAGGACTTTAATAACTCACTCAAAGAAATACAGGCGAACACTACTAAACAGGTAGAAGACCTTAAAGAGGAAGCACAAAAATCCCTTGAAGAATTGCAGGAAAACATGACCAAAGAGGTGATGGAATTGAATAAAATCATCCAAGACCTAATAAGGGAAGTAGACACAATAAAGAAAACACAAAGTGAGGCAACACTGGAGATAGAAACCCTAGGAAAGAAATCTGGAACCAGAGATGCGAGCATCAGCAACAGAATACAAGAGATGGAAGAGAGAATCTCAGGTGCAGAAAATTCCTTAGAGAACATCGGCACAACAATCAAAGACAATGGAAAATGCAAAAAGATCCTAACTCAAAACATCCAGTAAATCTAGGACACAGAGAACAGCAAACCTACTGATAATAGGAGTAGATGAGAATGAAGATTTTCAACTCAAAGGGCCAGCTAATATCTTCAACAAAATTATAGAAGAAAACTTCCCAAACCTAAAGAAAGAAAGGCCCATGAACATACAAGAAGCCTACAGAACTCCAAATAGTGCCTCCAGAAAGAAACTGGAGAGAGCACACACTAGCAGCTTGAGAACAAACCTAAAAGCTCTAGAACAAAGGGAAGCAAATTCACCCAAGAGGAGTAGACAGCAGGAAATAATCAAATTCGGGGATGAAATCAACCAAGTGGAAACAAGACGAACTATTCAAAGAATTAACCAAATGCGGAGTTGGTTCTTTGAGAAAATCAACAAGATAGATAAACCCTTAGCTAGACTCAATAGAGGGCACAGGGACAACATCCTAATTAACAAAATCAGAAATGAAAAGGGAGACATAACAACAGATCCTGAAGAAATCCAAAACACCTTCAGATCCTTCTACAAAAGGCTGTACTCTACAAAACTGGAAAACCTGGATGAAATGGACAAATTTCTAGACAGATACCAGGTACCAAAGTTAAATCAGGATCAAGTTAACGATCTAACAGTCCCATATCCCCTAAAGAATAGAAGCAGTCATTAATAGTCTCCTAGCCAAAAAAGCCCAGGACCAGATGGGTTTAATGCAGAGTTCTACCAGACCTTCAAAGAAGATCTAATTCCAGTTCTGCACAAACTGTTCCACAAAATAAAAGTAGAAGGAACTCTAACCAACTCATTCTATGAAGCCACAATTACTCTGATACCTAAACCACAGAAAGATCCAACAAAGATAAAGAACTTCAGACCAACTTCCCTTATGAATATTGATGCAAAAATCCTCAATAAAATTCTCGCTAACAGAATCCAAGAACACATTAAAGCAATCATCCATCCAGACCAAGTAGGTTTTATTCCAGGGATACAAGGATGGTTTAATATACGGAAATCCATCAACGTAATCCATTATATAAACAAACTCAAAGACAAAAACCACATGATTATCTCCTAGATGCAGAAAAAGCATTCATGAATATCCAACACCCATTCATGATAAAAGTCTTGGAAAGATCAGGAATTCAAGGCCCATACCTAAACATGATAAAAGCAATCTACAGCCAACCAGTAGCCAACATCAAAATAAATGGTGAGAAGTTGAAGCAATCCAACTAAAATCAGGGACTAGACAAGGCTGTCCAGTCTCTCCATACCTATTCAACATTGTACTTGAAGTCCTAGCCAGAGCAATTCGACAACAAAAGGAGATCAAGGGGATACAAATTGGAAAAGATGAAGTCAAAATATCACTTTTTGCAGATGATATGATAGTATATATAAGTGACCCTAAAAATTCCACCAGAGAACTCCTAAACCTGATAAACAGCTTCAGTGAAGTAGCTGGATATAAAATTAATTCAAACACGTCAATGGCATTTCTCTACACAAAGAATAAACAGAGTGAGAAAGAAATAAGTGAAACAACACCCTTCTCAAAAGTCACAAATAATATAAAATATCTTGGCTTGACTCTAACTAAGGAAGTGAAAGATCTGTATGGTAAAAACTTCAAGTCTCTGAAGAAAGAAATTAAAGATGATCTCAGAAGTTGGAAAGATCTCCCATACTCATGGATTGGCAAGATCAACATTGTAAAAATGGCTATCTTGCCAAAACCAATCTACAGATTCAATACAATCCCCATCAAAATTCCAACTCAATTCTTCAAAGAATAAGAAAAAGCAATCTGCAAATTCATCCTCTCAAGGATAAAAGAACCTCTGGTGGAATCACCATGCCCGTCCTAAAGGTTTACTACAGAGCAATTGTGATTAAAAACTGCATGGTACTGGTATAGTGACAGACAAGTAGACCAATGGAATAGAATTGAAGACCCAGAAATGAACCTACACAACTATGGTCACTTGATCTTCGACAAGGAAGCTAAAACCATCCAGTGGAAAAAAGACAACATTTTCAACAAATGGTGCTGGCACAACTGGTTGTTAACATGTAGAAGAATGCAAATCCATCGATTCTTATCTCCTTTTACTAAGGTCAAATCTAAGTGGATCAAGGAAATTCACATAAAACCAGAGACACTGAAACTTATAGAGGAGAAAGTGGGGAATAGCCTTGAAGTTATGGGCACAGGGGAAAACTTCCTGAATAGAACAACAATGGCTTGGGCTGTAAGATCTAGAATTGGCAAATGGGACCTCATTAAACTGCAAAGCTTCTGCAAGGCAAAAGACACCATCAATAAGACAAAAAGACCACCAACAGATTGGGAAAGGATCTTTACCTATCCTAAATAAGATAGGGGACTAATATCCAACATATATAAAGAAATCAAGAAGGTGGACTCCAGAAAATCAGAAAACCCCATTAAAAATGGGGCTCAGAGTTGAACAAAGAATTCTCACCAGAGGAATACCGAATGGCAGAGAACCACCTGAAAAAAATGTTCAACATCCTTAATCATCACTGAAATGCAAATCCAAACAATCCTGAGATTCCACCTCACACCAGTCAGAATAGCTAAGATCAAAAATTCAGGTGACAGCAGATGCTGGCGAGGATGTGGAGAAAGAGGGACACTCCTCCATTGTTGGTGGGATTGCAAGCTTGTACAACAACTCTGGAAATCAGTTTGGCAGTTCCTCAGAAAATTGGACATAATACTACCAGAGGATCCAGCAATACCTCTCCTGGGCATATATCCAGAAGATGTTTCAACCGGTAAGAAAGACACATGCTCCATTATGTTCATAGCAGCCTTATTTATAATAGCCAGAAGCTGGAAAAAACCAAGATGCCCCTCAACAGAGGAATGGATATAGAAAAAGTGGTACGTTTACACAATGGAATACTATTCAGCTATTAAAAAGAATGAATTTACGAAATTCCTAGGCAAATGGATGGACCTGGAGGGCATCATCCTGAGTGACCTAACACAATCACAAAGGAACTCACACAATATGTACTTACTGATAAGTGGATATTAGCCCAAAATTTAGGATACCCAAGATATAAGATACAATTTGCTAAACGCATGAAACTCAAGAGGAATGAAAACCAAAGTGTGGACACTGTGCCCCTTCTCAGAATTGGGAACAAAACACCCATGGAAGGAGTTACAGAGACAAAGTTTGGAGATTTGATGAAAGGATGGACCATCTAGAGACTGCCATATCCAGGGATCCACCCCATAATCAACTTCCAAATGCTGACACCATTGCATACACTAGCAAGATTTTGCTGAAAGGACCCAGATATAGCTGTCTCTTGTGAGACTATGCCGGGGCCTAGCAAACACAGAAGTGGATGCTCACAGTCAGCTATTGGATGGATCACAGGGCTCCCAATGGAGAAGCTAGAGAAAGTACCCAAGGAGCTAAAGGGATCTGCAACGCTATAGGTGGAACAACATTATGAACTAACCAGTACCCCGGAGCTCTTGACTCTAGCTGCATATGTATCAAAAGATGGCTTAGTCGGCCATCACTGGAAAGAGAGGCCCATTGGACTTACAAACTTTATATGCCCCAGTACATAGGAATTCCAAGGCCAAAAAGTGGGAGTGGGTGGGTAGGGGAGTGTGGGGGGAGGGTATGGGGGACTTTTGGGATAGCATTGGAAGTGTAATTGAGGAAAATACGTAATAAAAAATATTAAAAATTTTTAAAAAACAAGTACTTATCAGCGAGAGGGGTGGAGCAGTGGAAATTATTCTTTTGGTAGCTACACAGGGAAGCAGGAACTTGGTGGTATCAGGGTGTGGTCAGGACATCTGGCGCTGACTTAGGGCTGGAACATTCTGTGGTTTTTCTCGGAATGGTGCATCGTTGGCCCACTTTTGACCCCCTTTTCTTCTTGGGGGGAAAGGCCCAATTCAGAGATCAGGACAATACTATTGTCTTAATAGCTCCCAACAGCAGAGTTCTATCAGACCTTCAAAGAAGATCTAATCCCAGTTCTTCACAAACTACTCCACAAAATAGAAAAAGAAGGTACTCTACCCAACTCATTCTATGAAGCCACAATTACTCTGATATGTAAAACACAAAGAGTCCCAAAAAAGATTGAGAACTTCAGACCAATTTCCCTTATGAATATCAATGCAAAAATCCTCAATAAAGTTCTCGCTAACTGAATCCAAGAACGCATCTAAACAATCATCCATCCTGACCAAGTAGGTTTCATGCCAGGGATGCAGGGATGGTTCAATATACGGAAATCCATCAACGTAATCCATTATATAAACAAACTCAAAGACAAAAACCACATGATCATTCCGTTACATGTGGAGAAAGCCTTTGACAAAATCCAAAACCAATTCATGATAAAAGTCTTGGAAAGATCAGGTATTTGAGGTCCATACCTAAACATAATAAAAGCAATCTACAGCAAACCCGTAGCCAACATCAAAGTAAATGGTGAGAAGCTGTAATCAATTCCACTAAAATCAGGGACTAGACAAGGCTGCCACTCTCTCCCTACCTATTCATCATTGTACTTGAAGTCCTAGCCAGAGCAATTAGACAACAAAAGGAGATCAAGGGATACAATTTGGAAAGGAAGAAGTCAAAATATCACTTTTTTGCAGATGATATGATAGTATATATAAGTGACCCTAAAAATTCCATCAGATAACTCCTAAGCCTGATAAACAGCTTCATTGAAGTAGCTGGATATAAAATTAACTCAAACAAGTCAATGGCCTTTCTGTACACAAAGGATAAACAGGCTGAGATAAAAATTAGGGAAAGAACAGCCTTCTCAATAGTCACAAATAATATAAAAAACCTTGGCATGACACTAAGGAAGTGAAGGATCTGTATGATAAAAATTTCAAGTCTCTGAAGAAAGAAATTAAAGATCTCAGAAAATGGAAAGATCTACCATGCTCATGGATTGGCAGGATCAATAGTGTAAAAATGGCTATATTGCCAAAAGTAATCTACATGTTCAATGCAATCCCCATCAAAATTCCAAATCAATTCTTCAAAGAATTAGAAAGGGTGATCTGCAGATTCATATGGAATAACAAAAAACCTAGGATAGCAATAACTCTTCTCAAGGATAAAAGAAGGTCTGGTGGAATCACCATGCCTGACCTAAAGCTGTACTACAGAGCAATTGTGATAAAAATGCATGGTACTGGTATAGCAACTGACAAGTAGACCAATGGAACAGAATTGAAGACCTAGAGATGAACCCACACACCTATAGTTACTTGATCTTTAACAAAGGAGCTAAAACCATCCAGTGGAAAAAAAACAGCATTTTGAACAAATGGTGCTGGCACACTGGAGGTTATCATGTAGAAGAATGCAAATTGATCCATTCCTATCACCTTATACTAAGGTCAAATCTTAGTGGATCAAAGAACTCCACATAAAACCAGAGACACTGAAACTTATAGAGGAGAAAGTGGGGAAAAGCCTTGAAGATATGGGCACAGGGGGAAAATTGCTGCATAGAAAAGCTTTTACTGTAAGAACATGGCTTGTGCTGTAAGATCGAGAATAGATAAATGGGACCTCATAAAATTACAAAGCTACTGCAAGGCAAAAGACACAGTCAATAAGACAAAAAGACCACCAACAGATTGGGAAAGGATCTTTACCTATCCTAAATCAGATAGGGGACTAATATTCAAAATATATAAAGAAATCAAGAAGGTGGACTCCAGAAAATCAAATAACCCCATTAAAAATGGGGCTCAGAGTTGAACAAAGAATTCTCACCTGAGGATTAACTAATGGCAGAGAACCACCTGAAAAAATGTTCAACATCCTTAATCATCAGGGAAATGCAACTCAAAACAACCCTGAGATTCCACCTCACACCAGTCAGAATGGCTCAGATCAAAAATTCAGGTGACAATAAATGCTGGTGAGTTTGTGGAGAAAGAGGAACACTCCTCCATTTTTGGTGGGATTGCAAGCTTGTACTACCACTCTGGAAATCAGCTTGGTGGTTCCTCAGAAAATTTCAAATAGTATTACCAGAGGATCCCGCAATACCTCTTCTGGGTATATATCCAGAAGATGTTCTAACCAGTAAGAAGGACACATGCTCCATTATGTTCATAGCAGCCTTATTCATAATAGCCAGAAGCTGGAAAGAACCAAGATGCCCCTCAACAGAGGAATGGATATAGAAAAAGTGGTACGTTTACATAATGGAATACTATTCAGCTATTAAAAAGAATGAATTTATGAAATTCCTAGGCAAATGGATGGACCTGGAGGGCATCATCCTGAGTGACATAACACAATCACAAAGGAACTCACACAATATGTACTCACTGATAAGTGGATATTAGCCCAAGACTTAGGATACCCAAGATATAAGATACAATTTTCTAAACGAATGAAACTCAAGAAGAATGAAGACCAAAGTGTGGACACTGTGCCCCTTCTCAGAATTGGGAACAAAACACCCATGGAAGGAGTTACAGAGACAAAGTTTGGAGATTTGATGAAAGGATGGACCATCTAGAGACTGCCATATCCAGGGATCCACCCCATAATCAACTTCCAAATGCTGACACCATTGCATACACTAGCAAGATTTTGCTGAAAGGACCCAGATATAGCTATCTCTTGTGAGACTGTGCCGGGGCCTAGCAAACACAGGAGTGGATGCTCACAGTCAGCTATTGGATGGATCACAGGGCTCCCAATGGAGAAGCTAGAGAAAGTACCCAAGGAGCTAAAGGGATCTGCAACGCTATAGGTGGAACAACATTATGAACTAACCAGTACCCCGGAGCTCTTGACTCTAGCTGCATATGTATCAAAAGATGGCTTAGACGGCCATCACTGGAAAGAGAGGCCCATTGGACTTGCAAACTTTATATGCCCCAATACAGAGGAATGCCAGGGCCAAAAAGTGGGAGTGGGTGGGTAGCGAAGTGGGGGGGGGGAGGGTATGGGGGACTTTTGGGATAGCATTGGAAATGTAAATGAGGAAAATACCTAATTAAAAATATTAATAAATTAATAAATTAATTAATTAATTAAGATTTCATCAATACAGAAATAATTACTTAAAAGCATCATCTTATCCATTTTAATTTATATTTTGGGTATATTTTATGTGTATAAAGCATAACTGGTATATTAAAATATCTTATAGAAATGAATACAAACATAAATTAAAAAAAAAGAAAGAGCAATCTGCAAATTCATCTGGAATAACTAAAAACCTAGGATAGCAAAAATGCCTCTCAAGGATAAAAGAAGGTCTGGTGGAATCACTATGCCTGACTTAAAGCTGTACTACAGAGCAATTGTGATAAAAACTGCATGGTACTTGTATAGGGACAGACAAGTAGACCAATGGAAAAGATTTGAAGACCCAGAGATGAACCCACACACCTATGGTCACTTGATCTTCGACAAGCAAGCAAAAACAATCCAGTGGAAAAAGACAGCATTTTCACAAATGGTTTTGGCACAACTGGTGGTTACCATGTAGAAGAATGCAAATTGATCCATTCCTATCTCCTTTACTAAGGTCAAATCTAAGTGGATTAAGGAACTCCACATAAAACCAGAGACACTGAAATATATAGAGGAGAAAGTAGGGAAAAGCCTCAAAGATATGGGCACAGGGGAAAAATTCCTGAATAGAACAGCATTGGCTTATGCTGTAAGATCGAGAATCAACAAATGGGACCTCATAAAATTGTAAAGCTTCTGTAAGGCAAAAGACATAGTCAATAAGACAAAAAGGCCACCAACAGATTGGGAAAGGATCTTTTCCTATCCTAAATCAGATGGGGAACTAATATCCAATATATATAAAGAACTCAAGAAGGTAGACTCCAGAAAATCAAATAACCCCATTAAAAAATGGGGCTCAGAGCTGAACAAAGAATTCTCACCTGAGGAATACCGAATGGCAGAGAAACACCTGAAAAAATGTTCAACATCCTTAATCTTCAGGAAAATGCAAATCAAAACAACCTTGAGATTCCACCTCACACCAGTCAGAATGGCTAAGATCAAAAATTCAGGTGACAGCAGATGCTGGAGAGGATGTGGAGAAAGAGGAACATTCCTCCATTGTTGGTGGGATTTCAAGCTTGTACAACCACACTGGACATCAGTCTGCCGGTTCCTCAGAAAACTGGATATTGTACTACTAGAAGATCTAGCAATACCTCTCCTGGGCATATATCCAGAACATGTTCCAACCTGTAAGAAGGACACATGCTCCACTATGTTCATAGCAGGCTTATTTATAATAGCCAGTAGCTGGAAAGTACCCAGATGCCCCTCAATGGAGTAATGGATACAGAAAATGTGGTACATTTACAGAATGGAGTACTACTCAGCTATTAAAAAAATGAATTTATGAAATTCCTAGGCAAATGGATGGACCTGGAGGGCATCATCCTGAGTGAGGTAACCCAATCACAAAAGAACTCGCACAATATGTACTCACTGATAAGTGGTTATTGGCCCAGAATTTTAGAATACCCAAGATATAAGATAAAGTTTGCTAAACGCAGTAAACTCAAGAAAAACGAAGACCAAAGTGTGGACACTTTGCCCCTTCTTAGAATTGGGAACAAAACACCCATAGAATGAGTTACAGAGACAATATTTGGAGCTGAGACGAAAGGATGCACCATCTAGAGACTGCCATATCCGGGGATCCATCCCATAATCAGCTTCCAAACGCTGACTCCATTGTATACACTAGCAAGATTTTGCTGAAAAGAACCAGATATGGCTGTCTCTTGTGAGACTATGCCGGGGCCTGGCAAACACAGAAGTGGATGCTCACACTCCCCTATTGGATGGATCACAGGGGCCCCAATGGAGGATCTAGAGAAAGTACCCAAGGAGCTGAAGGGATCTGCAATCCTATAGGTGCAACAACAATATGAACTAACCAATACCCCCCCACACCCGGAGCTTGAGTATCTAGCTGCATATGAATCAGAAGATGACCAATTTGGCCATCAGTGGAAAGAGACGCCCATTGGTCGTGCAAACTTTATATGCCTCAGTACAGGGGAATGCCAGGGCCAAGAAGTGGGAGTGGGTGGGTAGGGGAATGTGTGGGGGAGTGTGTGGGGGACTTTTGGATAGCATTGGAAATGTAAATGAAATAAATACCCAATTAAAAAAAAGAATTAGAAAAAAAAGAAGAAATAGCCCCTCTGGCAATCTTTGATGCTACATACAGAGCTCCTGATGCCTTGGCTTAGGGGCCTGATTTTTATAGACTCTAAAAAATAATTCAACACAATTTTTTAATTATTATTAATGATTGTGACAAATTTGTAACTATTTTTAATTAATAAAACAATTGTATAAAAAAAAGGAGATAAGAAGGGATCAATTCGCTTTCTTCTACATGATGACTGCCAGTTGTGCCAGCACCATTTTTTGAAAATGCTGTCTTTTTTTTCCACCTGATGGTTTTAGTTCCCTTGTCAAAGATCAAGTGATCATAGGTGTGTGGATTCATTTATGGGTCTTCAATTCTATTCCAATAGAATAGTGTCTGTCATTGTACCAGTACCATGCAGATTTTATCACAATTCCCTTGTAGTACAGCTTGAGGTCAGGCATTGTGATTCCACCAGAGGTTCTTTTATTGCTGAAAATAGTTTTCACTATCCTAGGTTTTTTATTATTCCAGATGAATTTTCAAATTGTCCTTATTAACTCAGTGAAGAATTGAGTTGGAATTTTGATGGGATTTGCATTGAATCTGTAGATCACTTTCGGCATGATAGCCATTTTGGATATATTGATCCTGCCAATCCATGAGCATGGGAGATCTTCCAATCTTCTGAGATCTTCTTCAATTTCTTTCTTCTGAGACTTAAAGTTCTTATCATACAGATCTTTCACTTCCTTAGTTAGAGTCACACCAAGGTATTTTATATAATTTGTGACTATTGTGAGGGGTGTTGTTTCCTTAATTTCTTTCTCAGTTTATCCTTTGTGTAGAGAAAGGCCAATTATTTGTTTGAATTAATTTTTTATCTAGTTACTGCACTGAAGCTTTTTATCAGCTTTAGGAGTTCTCTGGTGGAATTTTTAGGATCACATATATATTATCATATCATCTGCAAATAATGATATTTTGACTTCTTCCTTTCCAATTTGTATACCCGTGACCTCCTTTTTGTTTTCTAATTGTTCTGGCTAGAACTTCAAGTACAATATTGAATAGGTAGGGAGAAAGTGGGCAGCCTTGCCTAGTTCCTGATTTTAGTGGGATTGCTTCGAGTTTCTCTCCATTTATTTTTATGGTGGCTACTACTTTGCTGTATATTGCTTATATTATGTTTATTATGGGCCTTGAATTCCTGAACTTTCCAATACTTTTATCATGAAGTGGTGTTGGATTTTGTCCAATGATTTCTCAGCATCTAAGGAGATGATTATGTGGTTTTTGGTTTTTTTTTTTTTTTGTCTTTGAGTTTGTTTATATAGTGGATTACATTGATGTATTTCCATATATTAAACCATCCCTTCATCCCTGGAATGAAGCCTACTTGATCATGATGAATGATCATTTTGATGTGTCCTTGGATTTGGTTTGAGAGAATTTAATTGAGTATTTTTGCATCGATATTCATGAGGGAAACTGGTCTGAAGTTTTCTATCTTTGTTGGGTCTTTATGTGGTTTAGGAATCAGAGTAACTCTGGCTCCATAAAATGAATTGAGTAGAGTACCTTCTGTTTCTATTTTGTGGAATAGTTTGAAGAGAATTGTAATTAGGTCTTCTTTGTAGGTCTGATAGAACTCTGTACTAAACCCATATGGTCTTGGGCTTTTTTTTTTTTTTTTTTTTTTTTTTTTTTTTTTTTTGACAGACTATTAGAGGATATGAGACTCTTTAGGACATTAATCTGATCCTGATTTAACTTTGGTACCTGGTATCCATCTAGAAATTTGTCTATTTCATCCAGGTTTTCCAAGTTTGTTGGGTATAGCCTTTTTAGTAGGATCTGTTGATGTTTTAGATTTCCTCATGTTGTGTTGCAAACCAATTTTTAAATAATATCGTCTGGGACTTGGCCACACTCAACATTCATTTGTACAGATCATTTCCTAACATGAAATTTCAGATACAAAAGATATTTGCTGTGTTTAGATTTCCTCCATTACTTTAGCTGATAAATTAAGAATTCTTTGAAAATAACTGGTAGAATAAACTATGGCAGACAAATATATAAATTCTTACATTATTTCCTACTGTAATTTACATATTCTTTTGTTCTGTCAGAAACAAACAGTTTTGCTACACACTACCCCTCTACCCATGGTATTCAGATCAGGATCTGCCCCTTGAGCTATTGCCTATAATGTCTGAATAACAGACACTCAGTGTGGTGCCCAGAGTTCTGAGCTCTAATCAGCTCTCTGGAGATTCACAGGTCTACTAAGGATTGAAAATCACTGAGCTGGGACAACCAAACCTCAAGATTGCAAAACCATTAGACAGCTGTGTGGGAATTTTAGGGATTCTATGTCCCAGGTGATGTGGGGTCCTACTGGTTTGAATGAAGCAATTTTGTCTATGTCCAATTTTCCATTTCAAAAGAGAGTACAACTCCAAGTTCTTCTCCTCTCTGCAAGAAAACAGCTGACCAAAATTGTTCTCTAGAGACTTTATATGATTTAAAAGACTGCAGTCATACAGAAGAAATATGAGAAATTGATCAGCTTGGAGAGCCACATACATAACAAGTCATACTGGAGTGAGTTCCCGGAACTTGAAAGAGGGAAGATAAGTATTTCATGGAAAGTCTAGCAAAACCATACAACCTTAGTTTGGAAAAGCAAGGCTATATTATAACAAGGAAGCAAGGGCACTTTATTGAAAAACAAAAACAAAAACAATGGTTTTAAAATCCATCTAAACATAATAAGAGACCATATGAGAAGACTACTGAATGAGAAAAGTTAAAATGTTATATTCTTGCATATGTGACATGTCTATAAATAGTTAAAGCACTTCTTCAACAGCTCTTAGATATCAATATTAGAGACAGCCTAAGTAGCCATGTTCAATGTGATTATTACCCTGTCACTGTGTGTTTTTTGTTATGTATACATTATAACTTGATGTTACTTAAGCTATGAGCACTTAAATTTTTCTATTTAAATGCTTATCTGCAAGATGATGAAATTATCTGTGTGGACCAAGGGACACTTATTTTAGCAAGGACCCAAACATGTTTTCTGTTCATTTACATGGATGATCAATATTATTCAGCTTTCTCAACTCCCAGTGTACTGGTTTGATTTGACAGATTAAAATATTAATATTAAATGAGCTAGTTTGATTTATCATAATGAAATGTTAATTTAAATGAACCAATATAAAATTTATTATAAACAATATTTATAAATCTGTTTATCATTTTACCAATCTCAAAGAAAAATACTATCAAAGCAAAGAATTTGAAAAGTTGAAAACTGTGAGAGACATAAGGAAGATCTATGATTTTTCTCTTATTTTTTCTATGTAGATGAGGTGTTGAACAATTCAA
Source organism: Mus caroli (assembly GCF_978045245.1). NCBI lineage: Eukaryota > Metazoa > Chordata > Mammalia > Rodentia > Muridae > Mus > Mus caroli. Next base: position 56,142,513 of record NW_028227273.1, read on the forward strand.
ACAGTATGATGATATTATAGAATGATTCAAGCTATAACTGTGGTACACAGAGCAGGAGACAAGAGACTTTCAAATACAATAGTTGTATCAGATGAAACAAAAGCTATCTACTTTATTTAACAGTGATTTATGTCTATATAGATGGAAGATCTTTTGGAGCTCACACTGGTTTGAATTCAGCATGCTGCTGCCACAAATCCTGTAACTCGTTTTCTCATGTTGGCTCTAAGACCACTTCAATTACAATCCAATTGTCATCACGTCAGGTACTTGGATGTAAGCTCATTCTTGAGAAAGAGGTGTTAGGGAGCTAGAGTGAGTTTTTCCTGTCATTGGAGAGATGCCATTACTTGGAAAAATGCTGTAACATTGAAATGGGTGACCTGAAATTTTATTCTACGATTACATTTGTAAGCACAAAAATTTTAAGTAAACTTGAAATTGTGTGATGATATTTCATTTGCTTATGTTTTCTAGAACTCACTAATGGAACAAAAAAAAATCATAGAGGAAGCTCACAGTCCATTAAATTCTCATCAGCCTGCAAAGAGCAACATATATATTGCAAGGGGGTTTAATCTATCCAATATCAAAAGGACCATGAACTAAAGCATGACTTTTATTTGAACCATAAATGACTTTATGCAGTCTCTGATTGTATATTGTATATCGCCATTTTCCTCCTCATCTTAAACCATCTCTAGAAATCACCATCTGTCTTTACAGTTGTCTTTCCTTCTGGTAAGAGCTAATACACTCCTTAAAATGAAATAGGATATCTAAATTGAGCATGCCATGTGAGTATTCCACTTACACAATTTATTTTTCTTATTGATTTCAATAATTACTGCGTAGCATTTAAAAGCATTTTTTTTTATTTTTATTACATATTTTCCTCAATTACATTTCCAATGCTATCCCAAAAGTCCCCCATAGCGCCCCCCCAATTCCCTACCCACTCATTCCCATTCTTTTGGCCCTGGCATTCCCCTATATTGGGGCATATAAAGTTTGCAAGTCCAATGGGCCTCTCTTTCCATTGATGGCCGACTAGGCCATCTTTCAATACATATGCAGCTAGAGACAAGAGCTCCGGGGTTCTGGTTAGTACATCATGTTGTTCCAACAATAGGGTTGCAGATCCCTTTAGCTCCTTGGGTACTTTCTCTAGCTTCTCCATTGGGAGCCCTGTGATACATCCAATAGCTGACTGTGAACATCCACTCCTGTGTTTGCTATGCCCCAGCATCATCTCACATGAGACAGCTATATTTGGGTCCTTTCAGCAAAATCTTGCTAGTGTATGCAATGGTGTCAGCGTTTAGAAGCTGATTATGGGATGGATCCCTGGATACCACAGTCTATAAATGGTCCATCCTTTCATCACAGCTACAAACTTTGTCTCTGTAACTCCTTCCATGGGTGTTTTGTTCCCAATTCTAAGAAGGGGCATATTGTCCACATTTTGGTCTTCATTCTTCTTGATTTCATGCGTTTACCAAATTGTATCTTATATCTTGGTTATCCTAAGTTTTGGGCTAATAGCCACTTATCAGTGAATACATATTGTGTGAGTTCTTTTGTGATTGTGTTACTTCACTCAAGATGATGCCCTCCAGGTCCATCCATTTGGCTAGGAATTTCATAAATTCATTCTTTTTAATAGCTGAGTAGTACTCCATTGTGTAAATGTACCATAATTTCTGTATCCATCCCTCTGTTGAGGGACATCTGGGTTCTTTCCAGCTTCTGGCTATTATAAATAGGGCTGCTATGAACATAGTGGAGCATGTGTCCTTCTTACCGGTTGGGACATCTTCTGGATATATGCCCAGGAGAGGTATTGCTGGATCCTCCGGTAGTACTATGTCCAATTTTCTGAGGAACCGCCAGACTGATTTCCAGAGTGGTTGTACAAGCTTGCAATCCCACCAACAATGGAGGAGTGTTCCTCTTTCTCCACATCCTCGCCAGCATCTGCTGTCACCTGAATTTTTGATCTTAGCCATTCTGACTGGTGTGAGGTGGAATCTCAGGGTTGTTTTGATTTGCATTTCCCTGATGATTAAGGATGTTGAACATTTTTTCAGGTGGTTCTCTGCCATTCAGTATTCCTCTGGTGAGAATTCTTTGTTCAACTCTGAGCCCCATTTTTAATGGGGTTTTTTGATTTTCTGGAGTCCACCTTCTTGATTTCTTTATATATGTTGGATATTAGTCCCCTATTTTATTTAGGATAGGTAAAGATCCTTTCCCAATCTGTTGGTGGTCTTTTTGTCTTATTGATGGTGTCTTTTGCCTTGCAGAAGCTTTGCAGTTTAATGAGGTCCCATTTGCCAATTCTAGATCTTACAGCCCAAGCCATTGTTGTTCTATTCAGGAAGTTTTCCCCTGTGCATTCTTCTATATGTTAACAACCAGTTGTGCCAGCACCATTTGTTGAAAATGCTGTCTTTCTTCCACTGGATGTTTTTAGCTCCCTTGTCGAAGATCAAGTGACCGTAGGTGTGTGGGTTCATTTCTGGGACTTCAATTCTATTCCATTGGTCTATTTGTCTGTCACTATACCAGTACCATGCAGTTTTTATCACAATTGCTCTGTAGTAAAGCTTTAGGTCTGGCATGGTGATTCCACCAGAGGTTCTTTTATCCTTGAGAAGAGTTTTTGCTATCCTAGGTTTTTTGTTATTCCAGATGAATTTGCAGATTGCACTTTCTAATTCGTTGAAGAATTGAGTTGGAATTTTGATGGGGATTGCATTGAATCTGTAGATTACTTTTGACAAGATAGCCATTTTTACAATGTTGATCCTGCCAATCCATGAGCATGGGAGATCTTTCCATCTTCTGAGATCTTCTATAATTTCTTTCTTCAGAGACTTGAAGTTTTTATCATACAGATCTTTCACTTCCTTAGTTAGAGTCACGCCAAGATATTTTATATTATTTGTGACTATTGAGAAGGGTGTTGTTTCCCTAATTTCTTTCTCAGCCTGTTTATTCTTTGTGTAGAGAAAGGCCATTGATTTGTTTGAGTTAATTTTATATCCAGCTACTTCACCGAAGCTGTTTATCAGACTTAGGAGTTCTCTGGTGGAATTTTTAGGGTCACTTATATATACTATCATATCATCTGCAAAGAGTGATATTTTGACTTCATCTTTTCCAATTTGTATCCCTTTGATCTCCTTTTGTTGTCGAATTGCTCTGGCTAGGACTTCAAGTACAATGTTGAATAGGTATGGAGAAAGTGGACAGCCTTGTCTAGTCCCTGATTTTAGAGGGATTGCTTCAAGCTTCTCACCATTTACTTTGATGTTGGCTACTGGTTTGCTGTAGATTGCTTTTATCATGTTTAGGTATGGGCCTTGAATTCCTGATCTTTCCAAGACTTTTATCATGAATGGGTGTTGGATCTTGTCAAATGCTTTTTCCACATCTAACGAGATGACCATGTGGTTTTTGTCTTTGAGTTTGTTTATATACTGGATTACGTTGATGGATTTCCTTATATTGAACCATCCCTGCATCCCTGGGATGAAACCTACTTGGTCAGGATGGATGATTGTTTTGATGTGTTCTTGGATTCGGTTAGCAAGAACTTTATTGAGGATTTTTGCATCAATATTCATAAGGGATATTGGTCTGAAGTTTTCTATCTTTGTTGGGTCTTTTTGTGGTTTAGGTATCAGAGTAATTGTGGCTTCATAGAATGAGTTGGGTAGAGTACCTTCTGTTTCTATTTTGTGGAATAGTTTGTGAAGAACTGGGATTAGATCTTCTTTGAAGGTCTGATAGAACTCTGCACTAAACCCATCTGGTCCTGGGCTTTTTTTAGTTGGGAGACTATTAATGACTGCCTCTATTTCTTTGGGGGATATAGGGCTGTTTAGATCATTAACCTGATCTTGATTCAACTTTGGTACCTGGTATCTGTCTAGGAACTTCTCCATTTCATCCAGGTTCTCCAGTTTTGTTGAGTATAGCCTTTGGTAGAAGGATCTGATGGTGTTTTGGATGTCTTCAGGATCTGTTTTTATGTCTCCTTTTTCATTTCTGATTTTGTTAATTAGGATGCTTTCCCTGTGCCCTCTAGTGAGTCTCGCTAAGGGTTTATCTATCTTGTTGATTTTCTCAAAGAACCAGCTCCTTGATTGGTTGATTCTTTGAATAGTTTTTCTTGTTTCCACTTTGTTGATTTCACCCATGAGTTTGATTATTTCCTGCCGTCTACTCCTCTTGGGTGAATTTGCTTCCTTTTGTTCTAGTGCTTTTAGGTGTGTTGTCAAGCTGCTAATGTGTGCTCTCTCTAGTTTCCTTTTGGAGGCACTCAGAGCTATGAGTTTTCCTCTTAGAAATGCTTTCATTGCGTCCCATAAGTTTGGGTATGTTGTGGCTTCATTTTCATTGAACTCTAAAAAGTCCTTAATTTCTTTCTTTATTCCTTCCTTGACCAAGGTATCATTGAGAAGAGTGTTGTTCAGTTTCCACGTGAAGGTTGGCTTTCTATTATTTATTTTGTTATTGATGATCAGCCTTAGTCCATGGTGATCTGATAGGATGCATGGGACAATTTCAATATTTTTGTATCTGTTGAGGCCTGTTTTGTGACCAATTATGTGGTCAATTTTGGAGAAGGTGCCATGAGGTGCTGAGAAGAAGGTATATCCTTTTGTTTTAGGATAGAATGTTCTGTAGATATCTGCCAGATCCATTTGATTCATTATTTCTCTTAGTTTCTCTGTGTCCCTGTTTAGTTTCTGTTTCCATGATCTGTCCATTGGTGAAAGTGGTGTGTTGAAGTCTCCCACTATTATTGTATGAGGTGCAATGTGTGCTTTGAGATTTACTAAAGTTTCTTTAATGAATGTGGCTGCCTTTGTATTTGGAGCATAGATATTCAGAATTGAGAGTTCCTCTTGGAGGATTTTACCTTTGATGAGTATGAAGTGTCCCTCACTGTCTTTTTTAATGACTTTGGGTTGGAAGTCAATCTTATCAGATATTAGAATGGCTACTCCAGCTTGTTTCTTCATACCATTTGCTTGGAAAATTGTTTTCCAGCCTTTCATTCTGAGGTAGTGTCTATCTTTTTCTCTGAGATGAGTTTCCTGTAAGCAGCAAAATGTTGGGTCTTGTTTGTGTAGCCAGTTTGTTAGTCTATGTCTTTTTATCGGGGAGTTGAGTCCATTGATATTAAGAGATATTAAGGAAAAGTAATTGATGTTTCCTGTTATTTTTGTTGTTAAAGTTGGCATTCTGTTCTTGTGGCTGTCTTCTTTTAGGTTTGTTGAGGGATTACCTTCTTGTTGTTTCTAGGGCGTGGTTCCTGTCCTTGTATTGGTTTTTTTCTGTTATTATCCTTTGAAGGGCTGGATTCGTGGAGAGATAATGTGTGAATTTGGTTTTGTCGTGGAATACTTTGGTTTCTCCATCTATGTTAATTAAGAGTTTGGCTGGTTATAGTAGCCTGGGCTGGAATTTGTGTTCTTTTAGTGTCTGTATAACATCCGTCCAGGATCTTCTGGCTTTCATAGTCTCTGGTGAAAAATCTGGTGTAATTCTGATAGGCTTGCCTTTATATGTTACTTGGCCTTTTTCTCTTACTGCTTTTAGTATTCTATCTTTATTTAGAGCATCTGTTGTTCTGATTATTATGTGTCGGGAGGTATTCCTTTTCTGGTCCAGTCTATTTGGAGTTCTGTAGGCTTCTTGTATGTTCATGGGCATCTCTTTCTTTAGATTTGGGAAGTTTTCTTCTATAATTTTGTTGAAGATGTTTGCTGGTCCTTTGAGTTGAAAATCTTCATTCTCATCCACTCCTATTATCCGTAGGTTTGGTCTTCTCATTGTGTCCTGTATTTCTTGGATGTTTTGAGTTAGGATCTTTTTGCATTTTACATTTTCCTTGATTGTTGTGCTGATGTTCTCTATGGAATCTTCTGCACCTGAGATTCTCTCTTCCATCTCTTGTATTCTGTTGCTGATGCTCGTATCTATGGTTCCAGATTTCTTTCCTAGGGTTTCTATCTCCAGTGTTGCCTCATTTGGGGTTTTCTTTATTGTGTCTACTTCCCTTTTTAGGTCTAGTATGGTTTTTTTCATTTCCATCATCTGTTTGGATGTGTTTTCCTGTTTTTCTTTAAGGACTTCTACCTGTTTGATTGTGTTATCCTGTTTTTCTTTAAGGACTTCTACCTGTTTGATTATGTTATCCTGTTTTTCTTTAAGGATTTGTAACTCTTTAGCTGTGTTCTCCTGCAATTCTTTAAGGGATTTTTGTGCTTCCTCTTTATTGTCTTCTGCCTGTTTAGCAGTGTTCTCCTGCATTTCTTTAAGTGTGTTATTAAAGTCCTTCTTGAAGTCCTCTATCATCATCAGGAGATATGCTTTTAAATCTGTGTCTAGCTTTTCCGGTGTGTTGGGGTGCCCTGGACTGGGCGAAGTGGGGGTGCTGGGTTCTGATGATGGTGAGTGGTCTTGGTTTCTGTTAGTAAGATTATTACGTTTACCTTTCGCCATCTGTTAATCTCTGGGGTTAGTTGTTATCGTTGTCACTGTTTAAAGATTGGAGCAGAAGCTGTGTTCCACTCACCAGCAGTCTCAAAATCCTGTGGCGGGGGTCGTGGGAAGCTGGCGGTACCCTGGTGCTGGTCCAGCCGGAAGAGGCCTGTGGTCCTACTCAGGCCGGTTTTCTGCTTCCCTAACTAATGCAGTCTCTGGTCCCGCATGCAATTGGATTGGAGCAGAAGCTGTGTTCCACTCACCAGAAGTCTTAAGATCCTGTGGCGGGTGTTGTGGGTAGCTGGCGAGTGTCAGCCGACCCTGCGCCCTAGCTACCCCGGTGCTTTTCTGGCCGGAAGAGGCTTGTGGCTCTATGTAGGCCGGATTTCTCTCTCCCCAACCAGAGCAGTCTCAGGTCCCGCGTGATTGGACTGGAGCAGAAGCTGTGTTCCACTCACCAGCAGTCCCAAAATCCTGTGGCGGGGGTCGTGGGTAGCTGGCGGGTGTCAGGCAACCCTGCGCTCTAGCTTCCCTGGCGCTGATCCGGCCAGATGAGGCCTGTGGCCCTACTCAGGCCGGTTTCTGCTTCCCTAACTAATGCAGTCTCAGGTCCCGCGCGCAATTGGATTGGAGCAGAAGCTGTGTTCCACTCACCAGAAGTCTTAAGATCCTGTGGTGGGTGTTGTGGGTAGCTGGCGAGTGTCAGCCAACCCTGCGCCCTAGCTGCCCCAGTGCTTTTCTCAGCATTTTTTAGAATTGATTCTACAATAACCAATATCCTCTTGCTATAATGACAACATTGTTTTCTAAGAGAGTAGCTGTTTCTAGTGGACAACCAAACCATATTTTAATTCCAGGTATATTTCCTATGAATGCCTATTTCATTTGCTAACATTGTACCATGTTCAAGATATACATAACCAACCTAATCTATGTTCAAAAATTCATTCCACAGTCCATCACTGACTGACTGTTGATGACATAAGGAAAAGCAATGGGTTTCACCTGTGTTGGTGGAACAGTGCTTTTTCATAGGGCAAACTAAACCACATTCCTTGAAAGAACCCAGTGATGGCCCACTTGTACATTCTCCTGTAACTACTTCTTTATGAGTAGATAGTGTGAGATGTATTGAGATAAGAAAAATGTGTTCTCAGTTAAGTTTCTCAACAAGTATAGATGACAGAATATGTAGAGAGAGTCGCTCTTGAAATAAATATTGATGAAAATTAAATAATGCCTCAGTTTCTTTCTACTGTATTTGTTGTACTGTCTTATTTTCCAGCTGGCACCACAATTTCTGTTTTCAAAATGATAGTGGAAAATATAACCACAATGAGTGGATTCCTCCTCATGGGATTCTCTGACAACCATGACCTGCAGATCTTACAGGCTTTGCTCTTCTTGCTGACATACCTATTGGGCTCAGCAGGGAACTTCATCATTATCACCATCACAACACTAGACCCACAGCTCCAGTCTCCAATGTATTACTTTCTGAAGCACCTTTCCATTCTGGATCTCTCATCCCTCTCTGTCACAGTTCCCCAGTATGTTGACAGTTCCCTGGCACGAAGTGGCTACATTTCATATGAACAGTGCATGCTGCAGATTTTTTTCTTTACATGTTTTGCCTGGGATGAGATGGCCATTCTCACAGTGATGTCATATGATCGTTATGTAGCTGTTTGCCTTCCACTCCACTATGAGGTCATCATGAGTCCCAGAAAGTGCACTTGGGCTGTGGCAGCTGTGTGGCTAAGTGGAGGTATCTCAGGAACATTGTACACAGCAAGTACACTCTCTATCAGATTCTGTGGGGACAGAATAATCCACCAATTCTTCTGTGATGTCCCCCAGGTGCTCAAGCTCTCCTGCTCTAACGATTACCTTGTAACAATTGGAGTTGCTGATTTCCTGACTGCAGTGGCCTTTGCCTGCTTCATTGGGATTGTCATCTCCTATGTCCACATATTCTCCACAGTTCTCAGGATGCCCTCTGCTGAAAGCAGGTCTAAGGTCATCTCTACTTGTCTGCCCCATCTTTTTGTTGTCTCATTGTTTCTTTCTACAAGCTCCTTTGCATATCTAAACCCAACCTCAGACTCTCCAACTGCTTTAGATTTCTTAATTTCTGTCCTTTACACAGTTCTACCTCCAACTATCAATCCTGTTATTTACAGTCTGAGAAATGAGACAATAAAAAGTGTCATAAGGAAGTTACTGTCGAGTACAAAATTCACTTTTTAGAATCATTTTGCCCTGTTATTACTGACTGTTCAATTATACACAAGATTAGGATGACTTCAAAGTCTAATGTTAATGAAGGGCAATGTATTTTTTTCTGTAGACAAAATGCGTTATATAACAGTTGTCCTTATGGAAATACAATGTCTTATTTCTTTTCATTTTAATAAAAAAAACTGTTGTTCTTTCAAATTAATAAAAATATTAAAAGTTTTATAATAGAATTTCACTACTTACATTCTAATGCATCCACACAAACACACACCCCCACCCCCCTACCCCCCATCCCCACCCCCCAACACACACAGATCTTATAGGCTTTGCTCTTCTTGGTGACATACCTCCTCAACTCAGAAGGTAACTTCATCATTATCACTGTCACAACACTAGACCCACAGCTCCAGTTTTGCATATATTACACACACACACACACACACACACACACACACACTGACATTCTCAGTGTATTTCTTAAGACTTTTGCAGAGACAATATTACAATAAAAAGAAGAAAAGTAATACTATTATGTGAATCCCCATTTCTACACACCAACTCATAATTTTTAAGTCAACCATTTATTTTTCAATTTTTATTTTAAATATATTTTTAATTCTCAAGATACATATTGTTGCTCTCTTACTCTCTTGTCTCTCTTACTCTTGTTTCCCACTTGCCCTCTCTCTCCCCACTCCCTTCCCTCCTCTCTCTCCACATGGTCATGGCTGGCTTCTACTACTCTATTCTCTTCTTCTCTCTGCCTTTCTCTGCCTCTGCTACTCTTTAACTCCCCTCTTATGTCCTAAATAAACTCTTTTCTATATACAAAAAAGATACATATTGATATAAATGTATATGATATCACTAGGTAAACTTGCATTGCTTTAATTTTCCTGAAGTATCTTTTCAATTCATATTAAAATTTATCTGTATATATTCACTGTCTTTTGCTTATGTAGATATATTCAATATTATTATAAATGATAATAAAAATTCAAATTTTGACTTTATAATTCTAAAGAATAGGTTGAATCAAAGTGGGCCAGGTGAATCCCAGTCTGTAGTGTGTTGAAAGGAGACACAGAGTCATGTGTAGGTTTAAAGACTGATGGTCTCCAGATGTTCTAGCTCACTAAGTATACTAAATGTTTGTGGATAGCTTCTAAAAAGTCCTTAATACTTTCTACATCTTTCTGAGGGTCACTAGCCAGCTGTGATTAGGTGATTAATGCCTGTAGCCTAAGAGTGGGGGATTAAGTAATGGATTAATTGTGAGTGCCTTTCCCCTTTTATCCAAATGCCTCTTGCTTGTCAGGCTAGGGGAAGTTTGGAGCAGTAAATTTCTATTGAACCAGGAGAAAATAATCACACTTGCACAAGGAAGAAACCTTTTATGCAAGCAAATGTGGATTAAACTCACATAAATTCATATACAAATTCATGCATACAAATTTCTTTTCTTTTTTTCCTGTGACAAGTAATCTTTATTGTCAACTTGACAGGATTAATAGGGTATATCCATGAGTGATTTCCCAGAAACCATGGAAGATGATTAGTCCCTAAATATGGACAATACCATCGAAATTGACAGGAGTTCTGAACTGAATAAAAAGGAAAAAGTAAGCTGATGATAGCATTCAACACTCTCTGCTTCCTCCCTGCAGATGTAATGGAATCAGTGGCCTCATGCCCCTGGCATCATGTACCTTCAACCTATGATCTAACAGTGTTTATCAGTTATTTTGTCACAACAAGAAAAGTAATTAATCCAAGCCCCAAATTTCTATTGTGACACTAGAGTGACTGACTCCAAGGGTGTCACGTTTCTACTGTTGAGCTAATACAGCTTACATTTCCCAGAGTATGGTTTTGGAAGCCACTGCTATAGTCGAATAAGGAATTTGAATATTGACTTAATCCCTTAGAATACTTAGAATTTCTTCAACTGGTTAAAAAATCATTCCAAACCTCACAGAGCCTTTATGATTACGATTAAGTCTGAGGGTAAGTCCTTATTTATCCAACAGATTCATTTTTATGTCATTTTCAACTTCATTTATTTACTCTTTTTCTAAAATGTCTTACAATGTTATCTATATGATATGGTTCAGTATAATTAGATTGTTTCCAGTAAAAAGACAAAAGATAAATGAAGGAATTCTCACCCAAATTCCAACTTTCCAGGTTATTTCAATGCTGTATAAAGAGAAGAATACTCTCACTTTGCCTTACAGTGAAATTTATTCTTGTAATAAAAGAGAATTAAAACTTTGAGCAAGGGAAATGCTAAATAAATCTTCTATAACATGCAGGACAGTCACATACTACTCTACTTAATCTTCACAACTGGGCCCAAGTTCTTTGTTCTTCATCTCTCATAAAGATTTTCAATCCTGAGCCAAATAATATAGTTGGACTAAATTAATATAGGATTTTTAATTTTTATTAAATTTAATTTTTCTTAAATTTTTATTATTTAAATGCATTTTATACATCAAACACATTAATAATATTGAATATTTTAAGAATCAAATAATAAACAAATAATTGTTCAACTTATATACTCATATCCTTTCATAACCTAAATATATGATTAATGAACACTTAATACTATCCATAACTGAGGATCCTATATCTAATGTTGAATACTACAGTGTTTCAAAACATACAAAATGTTCTTTGGGAAATAAACATAGTAAAAAATGTATAGAATATTAAAAATGAATCATTAAGAAATATATTTAAGAGCCCTTATATGATACTACCTGACATACTAAGAGAGTATTTAAAACACATTATATAGCTGGGCATGGTGGCACATGCCTTTAATCCCAGCACTCAGGAGGCAGAGGCAGGCGGATTTCTGAGTTCGAGGCCAGCCTGGTCTACAAAGTGAGTTCCAGGACAGCCAGGCTATACAGAGAAACCCTGTCTCGAAAAACAAAAAATAAATAAATAAATAAATAAATAATAAAAATAAAAACACATTATATATCTATGTACATCATCTAACTGTAAGTTTACTTAAAAACAATTATTAGTGTTTCTAGGAGAGAAATTATTTTATCAGTAAGTATATTATTAAAATTTCAAAAGAGCAAAAACTCTGCAAAGTTAAACATTAATAAAATACTAATTTCAAGCACAATGAGAAAAAAATTAATATTTCCATGATGTTTGTAGAACATGATTTCTATATTTTCAACTGTTAATATTCAACAAACAGAATAATTATTTTAATATGTATTTCCTAATGTCTCCCTTTTCATTTCTGATTTTACTAATTTGGATACTCTCTCTATGTCCTCTGGTTAGTCTAGCTAAGGGTTTATCTATCATGTTGATTTCTCAAAGAACCAGCTCCTGGTTTTTTTATTTTTATTTTTTTGTATAGTTCTTTTTGTTTCTATTTGGTTGATTTCAGCCCTGAGTTTGATTATTTCTCACTGTCTACTCCTCTTGGGTTTATTTGCTTCTTTTTGTTCTAGAGCTTTCGGGTGTGGTGTCAAGCTGCTAGTGTAAACTCTTTACCATTTCTTTTGGAGGCACTTAGAGCTATGAGTTTTCTTCTTACCACTGCTTTCATTGTGTCCCATATGTTTTGGTATGATGTGTCTTCATTTTCATTACATTCTAAAAAGCCTTTATTTTTTCTTTATTTCTTCCTTGACCAAGTTATCATTGAGTAGAGCATTGTTCAGCGTTAATGTGTATGTGTGCTTTCCATTGTTTGTGTTGGTATTTAAGACTTAGTCCATGCTGATCTGATAGGGTGCATGGGATTATTCCATTCTTCTTGTATCAGTTGAGGCCTGTTTTGTGACCAATTATATGGTCAATTTTAGAGAACGTATCATGAGGTGCTGAAAAGAAGGTATATCCTTTTGCTTTAGGATGAAATATTCTATAAATATCTGTTAGATCCATTTGGTTCATAACTTCTGTTAGTTTCACCGTGTCTCTGTTTAGGTTCTGTTTCTATGATCTGTCCATTGCTGAGAGTGGGGTGTTGAAGTCTCCTACTATTATTGTATGGGGTGTGATGTATGCTTTGAGCTTTAGTAAAGTTTCTTTTATGAATAGCTGCTCTTGCATTTAGAGCAGAGATGTCCAGAATTGAGAGTTCATCTTGGTAGATTTTTTTTTCCTTTGACCAGTATGAAGTGTCCTTTTTTGTTTGTTTGTTAACTTTTGGTTGAAAGTTGATTTTATTCAATATTAGAATGGCTACTCTAGCTTGTTTCTTGGGAGAACTTGCTTGGATAAATGTTTTCCAAACATCCATCCATTGTTTATAGGAGTATAAATTTATACCTACTACAAAAATCAGTGTGGGGGTTCCTCAGGAAGTTTGGAATAGATATGTCTCAGAATCCAGCTATATAACATGTTCACATACACAAAGGACTTAAAAATCCTACTACAAAGATTGTTGCTCAAACATGTTCACTTAAGCTCTATTCATGATAGCTAGAAATTTGAAACTGCCTTGATAATTGTCAATGGATGAATGTATGAAGACAATGTGGTACACTTACACAATAGAATATTTCTCAGTCATTAAAAAGTGAATCATGACATTCACTGGTAACTGGGTAGAGTTAGGAAAAATTCTCCTGAGTAATGTAATCCAAACACAAAAAGATAAATTTGGTATGGTATATATTCACTTGTATTTGGAGGCTACCTGTTAAGTCATTGATAATCCAGCTACAGTCTACATATCCACAGAAGTTAGGTATAGACTGAGGGACTAGTGGGTGTATCTACCTAAGAATGGAAAATAAAATAGATAGTTATGGATTTGTATGGTAGGCACTAGGACAGGAGTATCAGTGAGGAATACAGAGAGGAAGGGAAAAAAATGTGAGGGAGGGAATGCAAGAAGGGACAGATAAAACTATGCATCCGTTGAGGGGTGGGATGGAAGCCCAATACAACTGAAGCTTCCTAAAATATATACATATATGAAGGAAGGCAACCAATAAAATTGTCAAATAATAGAAGAGACAGAACTCATCTGTCATTCACAAATGATCCTTCCAGTACCAAGAATGGGCTAATTTAATGATGTTTCATCCCCTGTAGACTGATGTTTTTGGTACCAAAAAGTACACTGAAGAGTTTCCAGAGGAAAGCAAATGGTAACCCAGAGACAAACCTTTCTATCTATAATGGTGAAATATATGTAAGATTCGTTGATACAATGGTGGTACATAAGTCATGGGAGTAACCAGCCATCCCACAAGATGCAACCCATCCTTGATACTGTTAGATGGCCAAAAATTGAGACTAGACAGACTAATGATATAGATAAAAACTCAGTACTGCTAAGGGGATATAGAAGTAAAATTCCTCCTTGGAGCATTTTGCAATATTTGGAGACTAGTGCCTTGCTCAGCATCTTCAGAGAAGCTTGCACATGAAGTATATGAGAACAAATACAGAGATTCACCACTGAACTGTGTGCAGAGAACAAAACATTTGAAAGCACTCACTCCTAAATGGGGTATCTCTGTCAATTCGGCCAGTCAGAGTTCAAAGAATCTGGCAAAAGAGGAGGCAAAAAGAATGTAAGAGCCAGAGGTAATGAAAGACTATAAGAGCCAGAGGGGATGGAAGCCACTAAGGAAATGAGGCCTTGTAAACACAGGAGTACTACAACACATGTGAACTCCCAGAGACATAGGATGCACAGGACCTACACAAGTGCACCAGATGAGGTCCCAGAACTGAGAAAAAGAGTGGACACAGTTCTCACCCCTAAGCTAGAAATAAATATGCAAATGTAAAGTTAGTTTTCCCCAGCAGTCTCACTCTAAAAACACACAATAAAAACCAAGAAAACAAACAAAAAATATCAAGAAACAAACAAATCCATTTACCGTATTAATAATACTCAGCTATCCTTGCAGGTAGGATCCTACCATAACTGTCATCTGAGAATCATCATCCAGCAGCTGATGGAAACATATGTAAAGATCCACAGCTAAACATTTGGCAGGGCTCAGGGAGTCTTGTGGAAGACTCAAGAGAATGATAGAGGGAACCAGAGGTGTCAAAGACACCACAAGATGACCTACAAAGTCAGTGCTTATGGATGTTCAAAGAGTCTGTACCACCAAACAAAAAGCATCCATGGACTGAATCTAGGCCCCCTGTACATGTGTAGCTTGGTGTTCATGGCTAACCCATAAAACTGGTGTGGAGGCTATCTCTGACTCAGACTCTTTTGGCTGCCTTTGGATTCTATTCCCCTAGCTGGGCTGCCTTGTCTGGCCTCAGTGGGAAAGGATGCACTTAATCCTGAGGCAGCCTGGTATGCTAAGATGGGTATCACAAGGGTCTTCCACTTTTCTGAAGATAAGGAGAGGATGTAATACGAAAGTGGAGATTGAGGATGAGACTGAAAAGAGAGGAAGGAGAGGGACTGCAATGAGGACATAAAGTGAATATATTAATTAATAAAGGAGAATAAAACCACAATGGCACCTTTGGAGGTTGTATGCCTCATGTTTTGTCAGGGCATTTTTTCTTAACCTTACAGGTACTTTGCATATGTCTTATGGCTACTGTTTTCTATTTCTTTATGGAATCCTTGGGTGTGGTACATGAACATGTATGTGTATGTCTGAATTTACTTGTAATTCATGTTATTTTTCTTTAGCTGTATTTCCTCTGCTTTTGCTGTGTGTGTGTGTGTGTGTGTGTGTGTGTGTGTGTGTGTGTGTGTGTGTGTGAGTGTGTCTGTGTGTGTGCATGTCTCCTGTTCCAATATTGTTTTGTTTTATTTTATATTATTTATTTATTACTATTTAGATGACTGGCTTTTTGTTCTAACAAGAGACATTTTGTGGATCTGAATTGTCAGAGAAGTAAATAAGAAGTTGGAGGTATTGAAAAAGGGGAAATCATTATCATAGTATATTATATTCTGTCTTAGTCCATTTTTCTTTTGTATATAGGGTACTTATCTGTATGGGATAGTATTGTGCCCTGATACTTTGCTGAAAGACTTTCTCAGCTGTAAGAGTTTCCTGGTGAAACACTTAGAGTCACTTTTATATGCAATTATATCATCTGAAAATAAAGAAAATTTGACTTTTTTCCATTACTGTTTTTTTCCCTTTGTTCTCCTACTTACTGTTCCTGCTAAGACTGCTAATACTATACTGAAAAGGTCTGGAGAGAGTGGTCAACCTTGTCTTTTTAGTGAAATTTCTTTGAGTTTCTCTTCATTTAAGTTGATCTTAACTGTGGGTGTCCTGAAAATTGCCTTTATTATGCTTTAACAATATTCCATTTCTCAGGACCTATTTCAGTATGGTTGCTGGGCTCTGGCAAAAACATGTTGCGCTTGCTGTTTGATTATTTTTTTCATTCTGGCATCTAAGCAAGTAGATTTGGGGTGATTGTGATTCTAGGTGTTTATATCTTGTCTTGTATTTGTAGGGTGGGTTTTCCACTCCTTGGTTTCTGTTGCCTCCACTAGATGTTAGGAGCTTATGGTGGCTGTGTGTTGCCTGATACAGATTTTTTCTGTATCCCTGCCAGGTGGGGAAACTGGATTCTTAGAGAGAATGTTTTCCTAGGTAGTAGGATCTGACAAAAATGAATGGGGATAGACTAGGAGAATGGGGGTGAGAAAATATGTAGGAAGGAGGGAGGAAAATTGGGTCTACCCCAAGGAACTGTGGAGTCTATGGGGAAATAGAGGGTAGACAGGCCTCTATAAGCTGTCTGCTGCACAATGGAGATGAGATTGGAGAATTGAAAATGGAGGTCTGGAAGTGCACTGAAAATCACATACCTGGTTCACTTATCAGTGTAGAAACCTAAATATGAATAGCTGTAGAGATATAACTTGGTAGCACAGCTGTGCTTGTTCTCCAGAAATGGAAAAATAGAAAAAGCAATATCACTATTCATTTGTCCCTCAATTCCAGTGTTTTCAGGAGAGGAATTGGGCATCACTAATTTGTAACTAACTGATGCTTCAAATGAGGCAAAGCTCTACACAATTCACTTCATCAATTGTTCAGAAAGCTTTTGGCAATATCATGTAATTGCGTTTCTGTTGGAGACTTTTAAAAAAATCTTGATATTTTTATTTCAATCAAAAGAAAGTAATGCTTTTCTTTCTATAGAAATGAATAACTCATTTTTAAGGGGCAACCAAATTTTTTATTAGATATTTTCTTCATTCACATTTTAAATCCTAGCCCCTTTACTAATTTCCTCTCCAATAGTCCCCTATACACTCCCCCCACCCTGCTCCCCAACCTACCCACTCCTGCTTCCTGGCCCTGGCATTCCCCTGTACTAGGGCATATAATCTTTGCAAGACCAAGTGCCTCTCCTCCCATTGATAGTTGACTAGGCCATCTTCTGCTACATATGCATCTAGAGACAAGATCTCTGAGGAGAATGGCTAGTTCATATTGTTGTTCCTCCTATAGGATTGCAGACCCCTTCACCTCCTTGGGTACTTTCTCTAGCACCTTCACTGACAGTCCTGTGTTCCATCCAATAGATAACTGTGAGCATCCACTTCTGAATTTGCAAGGCACTGGCATAGCCTCATAAGAGACAGCTTATATCAGGGTCCTGTGAGCAAAATTTTGTTGGCATATGCAATAGTGTCTGGGTTGGGTGGTTGTTTATGGGATAGATACCCCAGGTGGAGCACTCTATGGATGGTCCTCCCTTCTGTCACAGCTCCAAACTTTGTCTCTGTAACTCCCTCAATGGGTATTTTGTTCCCCATTCTAAGAAGAAATGAAGTATCCATAGGTTGGTCTTCCTTCTTCTTGGTCTTCTTGAGTTCCATGTGGTTTGCAAATTGTATCTTGGGTACTCTATGTTTCTGGGCTAATATCCACTTATCAGTGAGTGTATATCATGTGTGTTCTTTTGTGACTGGGTTACCTCACTCAGGAAGAAATCCTCCAGATCCATCCATTTGCCTAAAAATTTCATAAATTCATTGTTTTTAATAGCTGAGTAGTACTCCATTGTGTAAATGTACCACATTTTCTGTATCTATTACTCTGTTGAGGGACATCTGGGTTCTTTCCAGCTTCTGGCTATTATAAATAAGGCTGTTATTAACATAGTGAAGTATGTGTCTTTCCTGCAAGTTGGAACATCTTCTGGGTATATGCCCAGGAGAGGTATTGCTGAATCCTCCAGTAGTACTATGTCCAATTTTCTGAGGAACTGTCAATCTGATTTCCAGAATGGTTGTACCAGCTTGCAATCCCACCAGCAGTGGAGAAGTGTCCCTCTTTCTCCACATCCTTGCCAGCATCTGCTGTTACCTGAATTTTTTATCTTAGCCATTCTGACTGGTGTGAGGTAGAATCTCAGGGATGTTTTGATTTGCATTTCCCTGATGATTAAGGGTGTTGTACATTTTTTCAGGTGCTTCTCAGGCATTCAGTATTCCTCAGTTGAGAATTTTTTGTTTATCTCTTTACCCCATTTTTTAATAGGGTTATTTGGTTTTCTGGAGTCCAGCTTCTTGAGATCCTTGTATATATTGGATGTTAGTCCACTATCAGATTTAGGATTGGTAAAGATCCTTTCCCAATCTGTGAGTGGTCTTTTTGTCTTATTGACAGTGCCTTTTGCCTTGCAGAAGGTTTGCAATTTTATGAGGTGCCATTTGTCAATTCTTGATCTTACAGCACAAGCCTGTTCTGCTCAGGAATTTTTCCCCAGTGCCCATATCTTTGAGGCTTTTCCCCACTAAATCATCTATAAGTTTCAGTGTCTCTGGTTATATGTGGCTGTCCTTGATCCACTTAGACTTGAGCTTTGTACAAGGAGAAAAGAATGTATCAATTCCCATTCTTCTACATGACAACCACCAGTTGAGCCAGCACTATTTCTTGAAAATGCTGTCTTTTTTCCACTGGATGTCAAACCAATTTTTTCTATGGCATCAACTGTGACTTGGTCACACTCAACATTCATCCTTTCCTAACACCAACTTTAAACTTCACATAAAAAGAATTCTTGCTGTAGTTATATTTCCTCTATTAGTTTAACTGATAAATTATGAACACTTTGAAAATAACTGATAGAATAAACTATGGTTGACAAATAATTTCTTACATTATTTTCTACTGTATGTCAGAAATGTACAACTTCGCTACACACTAGTCCTCTACCTGTGATATTCAGACCATAATCTGCCCCCATGAACTATTGACTGCAATGGCTGAATCAGAGACACTCAGTGTGGTGCCCAGAGTTCTGAGCTCTAATCAGTTCTCTGGAGATTTACAAGTCTACTAAGGACTGAAAATTACTGAGCTGGGACAAGTAAACCACAAGATCACAAAACAATTCAACAGCTGTGTGGAAATTTTAGGGACTCCATGTCCCAGGTGACATGGAGTCAGAGTAAATAAAGTAACTTTGTCTAAGTCCAATTTCCATTACAAAAAAAGAGTACAGTTCCAATTCCATCCCCTCTCCTGAAGAAGATAGCTCACCACATTTGTTCTCTAGGGAAATAATATGATTTAAAAGTCTGCAACTGTGGACAAGAAATATGAGAAATTGTTGATCAGCTTGGAGAGCAAACATACACAATAAGTCATCCTGTATTGAGTTTCCTGAACTTGGATGAGGAAATGTAAGTCTTTTATAGAAATTCTGTCACAACCTTACAACTTTAGTTTGGAAAATCAAGGCTAACATTAGAACAAGTAAGCAAGGACACCTTACTGAAAATAAACCGATTCTAAAAATTCATATAAACATAGTAAGAGACCATGAGAGAAGACTACTAAATGAATGAGAAAAGTTAACATGTTATATTCTTGCATTGCATATGTGACACTACTGTATACAGTTAAAGCACTTCTTCAACAGCTGTCAGATATCAATATTACAAACTGCCCAAGTAGCCATGTTCAATGTAATTATTACCTTGTTCCTGTGTGTTTTTGGATATGTATAAATTAATGTAACTTGATCCCAATATTGTTACTTAAGCTATGAACACTTGATTTTTTTCTATTAATATGTTTATCTACAAGCTGATTAAACTATCTGTGTAGATCAAGGGACACCTATTTTAGGAAGGACCCAAACATGTCTCCTGTCTCATTTACATAAATGATCAATATTATTCATCTTTCTTAATTTCCAGTGTACTAGTTTGAATTGGCAGATTAATATATTAATATTAAATGAGTTTGATTTATCAGATTGAAATGTTAATTTAAATGAACCAATATAAAATTTATTAAGAACAATAGTTAGAAATGTTTATCATTTTACCAATCTCAAAGAAAATTACTATCAAAGCAACGACTTTGAAAAGAAGAAAACTGCGAGAAACATAAGTGACATCTTGATTTGATCTGATATCTATTGTGTATATGAAATGTTAAAGAAGTTAAACAGTACGATGATTTTCTAGAAAGATTCTAGTTATGACTGAGGTACACAAAAAAAGAGACAAGAGGCTTTCAAACAAAAGAGTTGTATCAGATGAAACAAAAGTTATCTACGTTTTTTAACAGTGATTTATGTCTCTATAAATGGAGGATTTTTCTGTGGAGCACACACTGGTTTGAATTCAGCATGCTCCTGCCACAGGTCCTAGGACTCATTTTCTAATGTCATGGTTGGCTCTAAGATCACTTTAACTGCAATCAAATTCCAACATCCTGTCAGGTATTTGGGTGTAGGTTCATTCTTTGAGAAAGAGGTGTGAGGGGGCTGGAGTGAGTTTTTGTTGTCAAAAGAGAGATGCCATTAAATGAAAAATAAAAAGGACCACCTGAAAATTTATTCTATAATTACATTTGTTAGCACAAAAATGTTAAGCAAACTTGAAAATTTGTATGATATTTCATTTGCTTTTGTTGCCTAGAACTCACAAATGGTACAAGAAAAACACACAGGAAACTAACACTCCATTTTATTCTCATTAGCCCTCAGACACCAACATGCATCTTGCAAGCAGAGAATAATAGGTTATTTTCAAGTCCTCAAATATCAAAAGGACCATAAACTCAAGCATGACTTTTAGTGGAAAAATAAATGACTTTAAGTTTGAAGTCTTTATTGGATATTGAACATTTTCCTCCACATCTTAAGCCATCTCTAGAAATCACCATCATCCTTTGCAATTCTCTTTGGCTTTGGTAAGAGCTAATAACTTTTTGGTGGCTACACCTGAAGACAAGTACTATGAACAGCAGTTAAACAGGAATAGAATTCAAATAGAAGTTGTTTGTTCCCTAAAACACTCCTTAAAATGAAATCGGATATGTAAATTAAGAATGTCATGTATTACCCTTTCACAGGTATTTTTCTTATTGATTTCAGTAACTCCTGTATAGCACTTAAAACTATTTTTTACACTTGTTTCTACAATAACCAATATCCTCTTGCTATAATGACAGCATTGTTTTTTAAATAGAATAGCTGTTTCTAGTGGACAACCAAACTGTATTTTAATTCTGGGTATATTTACTATAAATCCCTATTTAACTTGCTAACATGGTACACTGCCCAAGCTATACATAGCCAACCTAATCTATGTTCAAAAACTCATTTCACAGTCCATCGCTGACGAGCTACTGATATATTAAAGAAAAGCAATGGGATTCAACTGGGACTGTGGAATAGTGCTTTTTTCATGGGGCAAACCAAACCACATTCCTTGAAAGAACCCAGTGATGGCCCACTTATACATTCACCTGTAAGTACTGCTTTATGACTGGATATCTTGAGATCTAAGGAGATGTGAAAAATGTGTTCTCACTTAAGTTTCTCAACAAGTTTACATGACTGAGTACACAGAGAAAATAACTATTGAAATAAATATTGATGAAAAATAAATAATGCCTCAGGTTCTTTCTACTGCATTTATTGTACTGTTTTATTTTCCAGCTGCTATCACAATTTCTGTTTTCAAAATGATAGTGGAAAATATAACCACAATGAGCGGATTTCTCCTCAGGGGATTCTCTGACAACTGTGAGCTGCAGATCTTACATGCTTTGCTCTTCTTGGTGGCATACCTATTCGGTTCAGCAGGTAACTTTATCATTATCACCATCACAACACTGGACCCACAGCTCCAGTATCCAATGTATTACTTTCTGAAGCACCTTTCCATTCTGGACCTCTCATCCCTCTCTGTCACAGTTCCCCAGTATGTTGATAGCTCACTGTCAGGAGGTGGCTACATTTCATATGGACAGTGCATGCTGCAGATTTTTTTCTTCACAGCTTTTGCCTGGGGTGAGCTGGCCATTCTCACAGTGATGTCATATGATCGTTATATAGCTGTTTGCCTTCCTCTCCACTATGAGATCATCATGTGTCCCAGAAAGTGTAGGTGGGCTGTGACAGCTGTATGGCTAGGCAGCAGTATTCCAGGAACCCTATATATAGCAACCATATTTTCTGTTAGATTCTGTAGGGCCAAAATAATTCACCAATTCTTCTGTGATGTCCCCCAGCTGCTCAAGCTCTCCTGTTCTAATGATTACCTTGTAATAATGGGAGTGGCTGACTTCCTGTCAGTAATAGGTTTTGCCTGCTTCGTTGGGATTGTCATCTCCTATGTCCACATATTCTCCACAGTTCTCAGGATGCCCTCTGCTGAAAGCAGGTCTAAGGTCTTCTCTACTTGCTTGCTGCACCTGTTTGTTGTCTCACTGTTTCTTTCTACAGGCATCTTTGCATATCTAAACCCAACCACAGACTTTCCAACTGCTTTAGAGTTCTTATTTTCTGTCTTTTACACAGTACTACCTCCAACTCTCAACCCTGTTATTTACAGTTTGAGAAATGATGCTATAAAGAGTGTTGTAAGGAAGTTACTGTTGAGTGGAAAATTCAGTAGTTAGAATCATTTTGCCCTGTTATTACTGGCTGTTCAATTATAAACAAGAGTAAGATTCCTTCAATCCCTAATGTTAATAAAGGGCAATGTTTTTTTTTTCTTTAAATAAACTACATTATATAACAATTGTCTTGATGGATGTACAATGTCTTATTTCTTTGCATTTTAATATAAATCTGTTGTTCTTGAAATTAATAAAAATATTAAAATCCTTGTGATAAAGATTCATTGCTTACCTCTTAATGCATCCACACAAATACATACATACACATACACTCACACACACTGACCTTCTCAGGTATCTTAAGACTTTTGCAGAGACAATATTACAATAATAAAAAGAAGAAAAGTAATACTATTAGCCCCATTTCATTCACCAACTCATAATTTTTATGTCAATTATTTATTTTTAACTATCAAGATTCATATTTATATAAATATAAATAATATCACTAGGTAAACTTGCAAGGTCAGTTGTAATTTTACTGAAGTACAGTTTTCAATTCATATTAAATTTTATCTGTATATATTCACTCACTTTTGCCTTTATATATATATATATATATATATATATATATATATATATTCTATAGTATTATAAGTAATAATAAAAATTCAAATTTCGTTTTCACAATTTTAAAGAATATGTTTATTGATTCAAAGTGTTCTGGGAGCTTCCCAGGCTATTTGGATAAAGGGAGCACAGAGTCAGACTCCTGTAGCACCCAAGGAGCTGAAGGGTCTGCAACCCTATAGATGGAACAACAATATGAACTAACCAGTACCCCCACAGCTTGTGTCTCTAGCTGCATATGTAGTAGAAGATGGCCTAGTCGGCCATCATTGGGAATAGTGGCCCCTTGGTATTGCAAACTTTATATGCCCCAATACAGGGGAATGCCAGGGCCAAAAAGCAGGAGTGGGTGGGTAGGGGAGCAGAGTTGGGGGAGTGTATAGGGAACTTTCGTGATAACATTTGAAGTGTATATAAAGAAAATATCTAATAAGAAGAATTAATCATTAAAAAAAAAGACTGATGATCTCCGGATGTTATAGCTCTCTAACTCTATTAAGTGTTTGTTGACAGCTTCTAAAAAGTCCTAAAAACTTCCTAGTTCCTTCTGAGGGTTAAAAGGCAGTAGCTTAGGTGATTAACACCTTTAGTCTAAGAGTGGGGGATTAAGTAATGGATTAATTGTTAGTGCCTTTCCCCTTTTATCCAAATGCCTCTTGCTTGTCAGGCTAGGGGGAAGTTTGGAGCAGTAAATTTCTATTGAACCAGGAGAAAATAATCACACTTGCACAAGGAAAAAACCTTTTACACAAGCAGATGTGGATTAAACTCACATAAATTCATATGCAGATTCATGCATACAAATTTCTTAAATCTCCATTCTGGGCCCAGCTTACATGGATCCTCATAATTGCATACTTACACATATATCCAAACTTACATATGCATTTGCAGCAAAAGACTAAGCATCAGTGCAGAAAGAACTCAATCATTCTGGATGAAAAATGGTCTCCAATCTTTATTACATAGAGAAAGAAAATTTTCTACCCTTTTAATGCTAAATGAATTAAATGCAAGTCTGTAAGAAGAAAGCTTTGTACTGTTTAATAAGACTGAACTTGCCTTGTTCTTAGGAAAAGACCTGTTCTGTCCCTTGGTAAGGTAAAACCTGCCTGTTCCTTCTGCTCTCTCTGCAGCTTCTCTTTTCCTCTTTCCCTCTACATTCTGCTAATTGCTGTCTTAGTTTTTTAAATTGAATTATAATTTCTAAGTTTATGTTTTTTGTGTTGTTCATTTATTGTTTTCAGGATAACTTATTCTCTTCTTAATTTTTCCTACTTAACGGAGCTTTATTTTGAGTGAAGGTTTTTCTAAGACAACATGAACATGCACAAACACTGCCTTGGAAAAATACTTGGGCATGGCTCCTTCATGACACTCTGAGCTCAAGAGAATTAGCGTGTACTGTAGTTTTCCTGAAACGTTGAATAATGATTTGATCCTCTTTTTTTGGTGATTATATAAATGTCACAAGTCATAGGCTGTACACTTTTGTGAAAGATGGAATTTTGCACAATCTTAGTTCATCCTGACAGGAATATTAATCACTAAATTGAATATCAGATATGTAAAGTGCTTTTACTTCATTCATCTGGCAATCTTATTATTATTACACCCATTGTAGCATTGCTGTTATACCTG
The DNA here is from genome assembly GCF_978045245.1 of Mus caroli. Taxonomy (NCBI): domain Eukaryota; kingdom Metazoa; phylum Chordata; class Mammalia; order Rodentia; family Muridae; genus Mus; species Mus caroli. The sequence goes on from NW_028227273.1 coordinate 56,167,355, forward strand.
TTTCAAGCACAGTTTATTTCTTTTAACAGTGTCTACAAATAGCAAGCATATGGTTCTAATAACTTAATTCTGTGTGTTTTTATTACTCCATGATTAGTGGTTATTCTGTTTATGTGACTGAGGAGGATATACTGAAAAGCAAATATGTACAGCATCCATGCCGGACAGCTCAGGCTGGCTAGGATTTACAGTAAAGTGAACATCAATCCACTACAAATTTAAAGCTAAATTGGTGTGGGGAAGTTTGGACTAGATAAGTCTCAGGATCCAGCTATACAACTCTTGGGCATACACAAAGGACTTTAAATCCTACTACAGAGATTGTTGCTCACACATGTTCACTGAAGCTCTATTCATAACAGCCAGAAATTTGAAACTGCCTTGATAATTGTCAATGGATAAATGGATGAAGACAATGTGGTACATTTGCACACTGGGATATTTCTCAGTCGTTAATAAAATGAAACCATGAAATTCACTGGTAACTGGGTGGGGTTAGGAAACATCATCCTGAGTTAAGCAATCCAGACCCAATAAGATAGATTTGGTATGGAATATATTCACTTGTATTTGGATGCTACCTGTTAAATCATTGATAATCCAGCTACAGCCTGCATAGCCACAGAAGTTAGGTATAGAGCTAGGAACTAGGGGGTATAATCTTCCTAAGAATGGAAAATACAATAGATAGCTGTGGGTGTATATGGCCAGCACTGGGAGAGGAATATCAAACATAGAGAGAAAGGGAAGCAGAGGTTGAGGGAGGAAATGCAATAAGGGACAGATAAATCTATGCATCAGTTGAGGGGTGGGATGGAGGAAACCTAAGATAGTAGATGCTTCCTAAAATATATGCATAAATGAATGCAACCATTGAAGTTGGCAAATAACAGAGGAGACAGAAGTAATCTCTCATCCCCAAACAGTCCTTCCAGTACCTGTAATAACTTAACTTAATGGCATTTCACACTGTAGACTGATGTTTGTGGTACTATAAAGCACACTGAAGAGTTTCCAGAGAATAAAGGCAAATGGTATCCCACAAATCTTTCTATCTACAATGGGGAAATATTTGTAAGACACATTGATAAAATGGTGGCATATAAATTGTGGGAATAAGCAACCATCCCACAAGATGGAACCCATTCCTGACACTGTTGGATGGCCAAGAACCTGAGACTAGATAAACTTATGATAGAGATTAAAAACTCAGTACTGCTAAGGGGATATAGAAGTAAAATTACTCCTTGGAGCATTTTGCAATATTTGGAGACTAGTGCCTTGCTCAGCATCTTCAGAGAAGCTTACACATGCAGTATATGGGAACAAATACAAAGATTCACAATGTATTACTGTGCAGAAAATGAAAAACTTAGACACACTCACTCCTAAATGGGTTATCTCTATCAATTCTGTCCAGTCATAGATCAAAGATTCCTGCAAAAGAGGAGGCGAAAAGAATGTATAAGAGCCATAGGAGATGGAGGCCACTAAGGAAATTAATCCTTATAAACAGAGGAGTACTAAAGCACATGTGACCTCCCAGAGACTGTGTTAGGATGCACAGGGCCCACACAAGTGCACCAGATGGGGTTCCAGCACTGAGAAGAGAAATGGACACAGTTCCCATCCCTACCCCTGAAATAAAAATGAAATGAAAAGTTAGTTTTCCCTAGCCGAGTTTCACTCTAAAAACAAAAACAACAACAAAATCAAACAAAAAATATCTAACAAACAAACCCCTTGACACTATGAATGATACTCAGCTGTGCTTGCAGGTAGGAGCCTAGCATATCTGTCATCTGAGAATCTTCATCCAGCATTTGATGGGAATAAATGTAGAGACCCACAGCCGAGCATTTGGCAGGGATCAGGAAGGTTTGTGGAAGACTCGAAAGGATTCAGGGAGCCAGATGTGTCAAGGATACTGCAAGAATACTTACAATGCCAGGGCCTATGGAGGCTCAAAGAATCTGCACTACCAACCAAAGAGCATCTGGCCATAGGCCCCCTACACATGTGTAGCTTGGTCTTCATAGTGGTCCCATAACAACTGGATCAGGGACTGTCTCTGACTCAGACTCTGTTGGCTGCTTTCGGGTTCCATTCCCCTAGCTGGGCTTCCTTGTCTGACCTCAGTTGGAAAGGATGCACTTAGTCCTGTGGCAACCTGGTATGCTAAGGTGAGTACCACGAGGGGCTTTCACTTTTCTGAAGAGAAGGGAGAATGGAATAGGGAAAGGGGTGTTTGAGGATTGGACTGGAAAGAGAGGAGGGAGGTAGACTGGGATCAGGGTGTAAAGTGAATATAGTAGTTAATAAAGGAGCAAAAAACCACAATGGCATCTTTTGAGGCTGCATGTTTCATATTTTGTCAGGGCGTTTTTCTTAACCTTACAGGTCCTTTGTGTATGTCTTATGGCTTCTGGTTTTGATTTCCTTCTGGAATCCCTGGGAGTGGTGTATGAACCTGTTTATCTTTGTATTAACTTGTGTTTCACGTGTTTTTTCTTTGGCTGTATTTCTTCTGTTTTTAGTGTGTGTGTTTCTGGGGTGGGGGTGGGGGAGTTTGTGTGTGTTTGTTTGTGTCTCCTGTTAGAATATTTTGGTTTTGTTTTATATTATACTTTATTATGATGATTTAGATGTCAGGCAATTTATTTTAATGAGAGACAGGTTGTGGAACTGGATTGGAGGGGAAGTGAGAAGGAACTTTGAGGCATTGGGAAAGGGGAAATCATAATCATAATATATTATATTCGGTCTTAGTCCATTTTTCTTTTGAATATAGTCTACTAATCTTTACCTGTTAGTTTTGTGTCCTGCTACATGGCTGAAAATTTTTCTTGGCTCTAAGAGGTCCCTGATGAAATTTGTAGGGTCACTTTTATACACAATTATATCATTTGAAAAATAAAAAAACTAACTTTTCCCTCAATATTTTCTCCCCATGGTCTCCTATAGTAGTCTTACTGTTCTTGATAAGACTGCCAATACTATATTGACAAGTTCTGGAGAGAGTGGTCAACATTGTATTTTTAGTGAAATTTCTTTGAGCTTCTCTCTATTTAAGTTGATTTTGACTATGGGTGTCCTGTAAAATGCCTTTATTATTTTTTTCTCGGGACCTATTTCAGTAGGGTTGCTGGGCTCTGACATAAACATGTTGTGCTGGCTGTTTGATTATCTTTTCATTCTGGCATCTAAGCAACTAGATTTGGGGTGATTGTGATTCTAGGTGTTTATATCTTGTCTTGTCTTTGTAGGGTGGGTTTTCTACTCCTTAGTTTCTGTTGCCTTCACTGGATTTTAGGAGCATATGGTGGCTGTGAATTGTCTGATAAAGAGTCTCTCTGTGTCCCTGCCAGGTGGGGACACTCTGGAGTCCCAGAGTGAATGTTTTTATAGGTGTTAGGAGCTGACAAAAATTAATGGGGATAGGCTGGGAGACTGGAGGTGAGAAAATATGTAGGAGAGAGGGAGGAAAACTGGGTCGGCCCCAAGGGTCTGTGGAAGTCGTAGTCCACAGGGGAAGTAGAGAGAGAGTAGACAGGCCTCTGCAAACTGTCTGCCCCACAATGGGAATGAGATTGGAGGAAATGGAGGTCTGGAAGAACAGTGAAGCTCACCTACTTGGTTCTCTCATCAGTGAAGAAACCTAAATATGAATAGCTGTAGAGATATAACTTGATAGCACAGCTGGACTTGTTCTCCAGCAATACGATAAAATAGTAATAGAAAAAGCAATATCATGATCTATTTGTCCCTCAATTCCATTGTTTTCAAGAAAGGATTTGGGCATCACCTATTTACAATTAACAGATGCTTCAAGTTGGACAAAGCTCTACACAATTCAACCCATCACAGGTTCATAAAGCTTTTGGCAACATCCTGTAATCGTATTTCTGTTGGAGACTTTCAAGAAATCTAGACACTTTATTTGAAGCAAAAGAAAGTAATGATTTATTTTCTATAGAAAGGAATAATTCATTTTTAAGGAGCAAACCAATTTTTCTATGGCATCAACTGTGACTTAGCCACACTCAACATTGATCCTTACTGATGAATTCCTAACACCAACTTTAAACTTCAAATAGAAGGAATACTTGCTGTATTTGTATTTCCTCTATTAGTCTAACTGATAAATTATGGACACTTTGAAAATAACTGATAAAATAAACTGTGGTTGACAAATGTATAAATTCATATATATTTTACTATAATTTATATATTCTTTTGTTCTGCCAGATAAGTACAATTTTGCGAAATGGTAACCCTCTACCAGAAACTGCCCCTGTGAGCTATTTATTGCTTACAATGGCTGATTTGGAGAGACTCACTGTGGTGCCCAGAGTTCTGAGCTCTAATCAGCCCTCTGGAGATTCACAGGTCTACTAAGGACTGAAAACCACTAAGATAGGACAACAAAACCCCAAGATCTCAAAACAATTCAACAGCTGTGTGGAAATTTTAGGGACTCCATGTCCCAGGTGACATGGTGTCAGAGTAAATGAAGTAATTTTGTTTAAGTCTACATTTCCATTTCAAAAGAGAATAAACCTCCAATTCCATCCCCTCTCCTCAAGAACATAGCTCACCACATTTGTTCTCTAGGGAGAACATAATATGATTTAAAAGTGGGCAACCATGGACAAGAAATATGATAAACTGTAGATCAGCTTGGAGACACACATACATCACAAGTCGTCCTGCAGTGATTTTCTGAACTTGGATACAGAAAGGTAAGTATTTTATGGAAATTCTAACACAGCCTTACAACCTTAGTTTGGAAAAGCAAGGCTATCATTGTAACAAGGAAGCCAGGGAACCTTACTGAAAACAAACTGATTTTAAAATTCATATAAACATAAGAGACAATGTGAGACGACTACTGAATTAGAAAAGTTAACACGTTATATTCTTGAATAAGTGACACTTTTGTAAACAGTTAAAGCCCTTTTTCAATAGCTCTCAGATATAAACACTAGAGACAGCATAAGTATCCATGTTCAATGTGATTATTACACTGATCCAGTGTGGTTTTGATATGTATAAATTACTATAACTTGATGTCAATATTTTTACTTAAGCTATGAATACTTAATTTTTTATATTAAAATGCTTATCTACAAGCTGATTAAACTATCTCTGTGGAGCAAGGGACACATATTTTAGGAAGGACTCAAAAATCAAAGACCTCCACATAGGACCAGAGACACTGAAATTAATAGAGGAGAAAGTAGGGAAAAGCCTCTAAGATATAGGCACAGGGGAAAAATTCCTAAACAGAACAGTAAGGACTTGCGCTGTAAGATCAAGGATTGAAAAATTGGATCTCATAAAATTGCAAAGCTTCTGTAAGGCAAAAGACACTGTCAATAAGACAAAAAGGCCACCAACAGATTGGGAAAGGACTTTTACCAATCCTAAATCTGATAGGGGATTAATATCCAATATATACAACAAGCACAAGAAGCTGAACTCCAGAAATTCAAATAATTCCATTAAAAAAATGTGGTTCAGAGCTAAACAAAGAATTCTCAACTGAGGAATACCGAATGGCTGAGAAGCACTTGAAAAAATGTTCAACATCCTTAATCATCAGGAAAATGCTAATCAAAACAGCCCTGAGATTCCACCTCACACCAGTCAGAATGGCTAAGATAAAAAATTCAGGTGACAGCAGATGCTGGCAAGGATGTGGAGAAAGACGAACACTCCTCCACTGCTGGTGGGATTACAAGCTTGTACAACCACTCAGCTATTAAAAACAAGGGATTTATGAAATTCTTGGACAAATGGATGTATCTGGAGGATATCATCCTTAGTGAGGTAACCCAATCACAAAAGAAGTCATTAGATATGCACTCGCTGATAAGTGGATATTAGCCCAGAAACATAGAACACCCAAGATACAATTTGGAAAACACAAGAGGGAAGACCAATGGGTGGATACTTCATTCTTCCTTAGAATAAGGAACAAGATACTCATGAAAGGAGTTACAGAGATAAAGTTTGGAGCTAAGACGAAAGGATGGACTGTCTTAGTCAGGGTTTCTATTCCTGCACAAACATCATGACCAAGAAGCAAAGTTGGGGAGGAAAGGGTTTATTCAGCTTACAATTCCATATTGCTGTTTATCACCAAGGAAGTCATGACTGGAACTCACACAGGTCAGGAAGCAGGAGCTGATGCAAAGGCCATGGAGGGATGTTCTTTACTGGCTTGCTCCTTCTGGCTTGCTTAGCCTGCTCTCTTATAGAACCCAAGACTACCAGCCCAGAGATGGTCCCACACACAAGGGGCCTTTCCCCCTTGATCAATAATTGAGGAAATTTCTTACAGTTGGATCTCATGGAGGCACTTCCTCAACTAAAGCTCCTTTCTCTGTGATAACTCCAGTTGTGTCAAGTTGACACAAAATTAGCCAGTACATGGACTATCCAGAGAATACCCCACCCAGGGATCCATCCCATAATCAGCCACCAAACCCAGACACTATTGCATATGCCAGAAAGATTTTGCTGAAGGGACCCTGTTATCGCTGTCTCCTAAGAGGCTATGCGAGTGCCTGGCAAATACAGAAGTGGATGCTCACAGTCATCTATAAGATGGAACACAGGGCCCCCAATGAAGAAGCTAGAGAAAGCACCCAAGGAGCTGAAGGGTCTGCAACCCTATAGGTGGAACAACAATATGAACTAACCAGTACCCCCAGAGCTCATATCTCTAGCTGCATATGTAACAGAAAATGGCCTAGTCAGCCATCAATGGGAAGAGAGGCCCCTGGGTGTTGCAAACTTTATATGCCCCAGTACAGGGGAATGTCAGGGCCAAGAAGAGGGAGTGGGTGGGTAGGGGAGCAGGGCAGAGGGAGGGTATAGGGAACTTTCAGGATAGCACTTGAAATGTATATAAAGAAAATATCTAATAAAAATAAATAAATTTTGAAGAAGAAAGAAAGAAAACAAAAAAACAAAAAAAAGGACCCAGACATGTTTCATGTCTCATTTAAACAAATGATCAATATTATTCATCTTTCTCAATTCTCAGTGTATTGGTTTGATTTAAAAGATTAATATATTAATATTAAATGAACCTGTTTGATTTATCAGATTGAAATTTTAATTTAAAGAACCAATGTAAAATTAATTATGAACAATAGTTATAAATGTTTATCATTTTACCAACCTCAAAGAAAATTACTATCATATCAACGAATTTGAAAAGAAGAAAACTGTGAGAAACATAAGTGAGATCTTGATTTGCTCTGATTTCTATTGGGTATATAAGGTGTTGAAGAAATTAAACAGTATGACAGTATTCTATAAAGATTCAAGTTATGATTGAGGTACACAAATCATGAGACAAGAGGCTTTCCAACCTAAAAGTTGTATCAGATGAAACAAAACTTATCTACTTTATTTAACAGTGATTTATTTTCCTATAGATGGAGGATCGTTCTATGAAGCAAACACTGGTTTGGATTCAGCATGCTGCTGCCACAGGTCCTTGGGCTCATTTTCTAATGTCATAGTTGGCTCTAAAATCACTTTAACTACAATCACATTCCAACATCCTGTCAGGTATTTGGATGTAGGTTTATTCATTGAGATACTGGTGTGAGGGAGCTGGAAGGAGTTTTTGTTATCATACGAGAGATGCCATTAAATGAAAAATGCCTCAACATTGAAAAGGATCAACTGAAATTTTATTTTACAATTACATTTGTACGCACAAATTTTATGTAAATTTGAAAATATATGATGATATTTCATTTGCTTTTGTTGCCTAGAACTCACTATTGGTAAAGAAACACACACACACACACAAACAAACATACAGGAAACTAACACTCCATTAAATTCTCATCAACCCTCAGACAACAACATGCACATTCAAGACGATAATGATGGGATGATGGGTTATTTTCAATCCCTCAAATATCATAAGGACCATGAATTAAAGCATAATTTCTACTGGAAACATAAATGACTTTAAATATGCAGTCTTTTACTGAATATTGGCCATTTTCTCCTTATCTTAACCCATCTCTAGAAATCACCTTCTGTCTTTTCAATTCTGTTTGCTTTTGGTAAGACCTAATATTGGCTGGCTACACCTGAAGGCAAGTATTATTGACAGCAGTTAAATATGAATAGGATTCAAATAGAAGCTGCTTGTCCACTAAAATACTCCATAAAATGAAATTGGACATTTAAACTGAGTCAGGTGAGTATTTTCCTTACACAAGGATTTTTCTTATTGATTTCAATAACTCTTGCACAGTACTTAAAAGCAAGTTTTACACTTGATTCTACAATAACCAGCATCCTCTTGCTATAATGACAGCATTGTTTTCTAAATAAAATAGCCGTTTCCAGTGGACAACCAAACTGTATTTTAATTCTGGGTATATTTCCTATAAATTCCTATTTCACTTGCTAACATTATACCCTGTCCAAGCTATACATAAACAACCTAATCTATGTTCAAAAATACATTCCACGGTCTGTCACCAACGGACTATGGATAAATTAAAGAAAAGCAATGGGTTTCAACTGTGACTGTGTAATAGTGCTTTTTCATGGAGCAATCCAAACTACATTCCTTGAAAGAACACTGTGATGACCCACTTGTACATTCACCTGTAACTACTGCTTTATGAGTGGATAGCTTGTGATCTATGGAAATGAGAAAAATGTGTTCTCACTTAAGTTTCTGAACAAGTATAGATGATAGAAAATATATAGAGAGAAACTATTGAAATAAATATTGATGAAAAATTAAATAGTGCCTCAGTCTCATTCTACTGAATTTATTGTACTGTTTTATTTTCCAGCTGCTACTACAATTTCTGTTTTCAAAATGATAGTGGAAAATATAACCACAATGAGTGGATTCCTCCTCATGGGGTTCTCTGACAACCATGATCTGCAGATCTTGCAAGCTTTGCTCTTCTTGGTGACATACCTATTGGGCTCAGCAGGGAACTTCATCATTATCACCATCACAACACTAGACCCACAGCTCCAGTCTCCAATGTATTACTTTCTGAAGCACCTTTCCATTCTGGACCTCTCATCTCTCTGTGTCACAGTTCCCCAGTATGTTGACAGTTCCCTGGCAAGAAGTGGCTACATTTCATATGGACAGTGCATGCTGCAGATATTTTTCTTCACAGGTTTTGCTTGGGGTGAGGTGGCCATTCTCACAGTGATGTCATATGATCGTTATGTAGCAGTTTGTCTTCCACTTCACTATGAAATCATCATGTGTCCCAGAAAGTGTAGGTGGGCTGTGACAGCTGTATGGCTAAGCAGTGTCATTCCAGGAACCTTGTATATAGCAACCATATTCTCTATCAGATTCTGTAGGGCCAAAATAATCCATCAATTCTTTTGTGATGTCCCCCAGGTGCTCAAGCTCTCCTGCTCTAACGATTACCTTGTAACAATTGGAGTTGCTGATTTCCTGACTGCAGTGGCCTTTGCCTGCTTCATTGGGATTGTCATCTCCTATGTCCACATATTCTCCACAGTTCTCAGGATGCCCTCTGCTGAAAGCAGGTCTAAGGTCTTCTCTACTTGCTTGCCCCATCTTTTTGTTGTCTTATTGTTTCTTTCTACAGGCATATTTGCATATCTAAACCCAACCTCAGACTCTCCAACTGCTTTACAGTTTTTGCTCTCTGTCTTTTACACAGTACTACCTCCAACTCTCAACCCTGTTATTTATAGTCTGAGAAATGAGACGATAAAAATTGTTGTAAGGAAGTTACTATTGAGTTCAAAATTCACTGGTTAGAATCATTTTGCCCTGTTGCTACTGACTGATCAATTATACACAAGAATGGGTTTCCTTCGAACTCTAATGTTAATGAAGGGCAATTTTTTTACTTTTTTTTGGTAGATAATCTACATTATAGAACAATTATCCTTACAGAAATACAATGTTGTATTTCTTTGCATTTTAATGTAAACACTGCTGTTCCTTCAAATTAATAAATATATTGAAATCTTTGTAATAGAAATCCACTATTTACATCCTAATGCATCCACACAGAAACACACACATACACACACTGACATTCTCAGTATATATCTTAAGGCTTTTGCAGAAACAATATTACAATAATAATAAGAATAAAAGTAATATAATTGGCCCCATTGCCACACAAGAACACATCATTTTTAAGTCAATCCTTTATTTTTACATTTTTATTTTAAATTAATTTAAACTATCAAGATATATATTGATATAAATATATATAATGTAACTGGGTAAACTTGCATGGTTATAATTTTCCTGAAGCACAGGTTCAATTCATATTAAATTTTATCTGTATACATTCACTATTTTTAGCCTATATTAATATATTTAATATTATTATAGGTGATAATAAAAATTCAGGTTTTCTTTTTATAATTCTAAGGAAATGGTTTATTGAAACAAAGTATGCTAGGAACATCCCAGTTGCTAGTGTGTTGAAAGGAGACACAGAGTCAGACTGAAATGTAGTTTTAAATAGTGATTGTGTCCAGATGTTCTAGTTTGCTAACTATACTAAATGTTTGTTGATAGCTTCTAAAAAGTCCTAAAAACTTCATAGCTCTTTCTGAGGGTTAAAAGCCACTATTTTAGGTGATTAACACCTGTAGCCTAAGAGTAGGGGAAGAAGTAATGGATTAATTGTTAGAGACTTTTCCCTTTTATCCTAATGCCTCTTGCTTGTCAGGCTAGGGGGAAGTTTGGAGCAGTAAATTTCTATTGAACCAGGAGAAAATAATCACATGTGCACAAGGAAAAAACCTTTTTACACAAGCAAATGTGGATTAAACTCACATAAATTCATATACAGATTCATGCATACAAATTTCTTAAATCTCCATTCTGGGCTCAGCTTACATGGATCCTCATAATTACATGCTTACACACACATCCAATCTTATGTATGCATTTGGAGCAAAAGACCAAGCATCAATGCAGAAAGAACTCACTCATTCTGGATGAAAAATGGTTTCCAATTTATTGCATAGAGAAAGCAAGAATGTCTAGCCTTTTAATGCTAAATGAATTAAACCCAAGTCTGTAAGAAGAAAGCTTTGTACCGTTTAATAAGACTAAACTTACCTTGCTCTTAGGGAAAGACCTGTTCTGTCCCATGGTAAGGAGAAACCTGCCTGTTCCTTCTGCTCTCTTTGCAGCTTCTCTTTTCCTCTTTCCCTCTGCATTCTGCATATTGCTCTCTTAGTTTTTTAAATTGTCTCATAATTTCTAAGTTTATGGTTTTTGTGTTGTTCATTTATTGCTTTGAGGACATCTCATTCTCTTCTTAATTTTTTCCTACTTTAAGGGAGCTTCATTTTGAGTGAAGGTTTTTATAAGAGAACATGAACATGCACAAACACTGCATTGAACAAACACTTGGGCATGGCTCTTTCATGACACTCTGAATGCAAGAGAATTAGTGTGTACTGTACTTTTCCTGAAACATTGAGTAATAATTTGGTCCTCTATTTTGGGTGATTACATAAATGTCACAAGTCGTAGGCTGTACACTTTTGTGAGGGATGGAATTTTGCACAATCTCACTTAATCCAAAACAGAATATTAATCATGAAACAATATCAGTAATAAGTAAAGGACATTTTCTTCAGTCATCAAGCAAACTTATTATTATTACACTCATTGTAGCACTACTGCTATACTTGTGTCAAGCAGTTTATTTTCTTTAACAGTGTCTACAAATAACAAGCATGTGGTACTAATAACTAAATTCTGAGTGCTTTTATTGTTCCATGGTTAGTTGTTAATCTGTTGCTGTGAATATGAAGGATATATTGAATGGCAAATATGTACAAGGTCCAGACCTCACAGCTTATGCTGGCTAGGATTTACAGTAAAGGCAACATCAATCAACTCTTTATAGTACAAATTTACAGCTACTACAAAAATCAGTGTGGTGGTTCCTTGGGAGTTTGGACTAGATAAGTCTCAGGATCCAGCAATACAACTCTTGGGTATACACGAAGGACTTTAAATCCTACTACAGAGATTGTTGCTCACACATGTGCACTTAAGCTTTATTCATAACAGCCAGAAATTTGAAACTGCCTTGATAATTGTCAATGGATGAATGGACAAAGACAATGTTGTACATTTGCACAATAGAATATTTCTCAGCCATTAAAAAATTCACCGATAACTGGGTGGAGTTAGGAAAACATCACCCTATGTTATGTAATTCAGAGCTAAAAAAGATAAATTTGGCATGGTATATATTCACTTGTACTTGGATACTACCTGTTAAATCATTGATAATCCAGCTACAGTCTACACAGCCACAGAAGTTAGATATAGAGCTAGGGACTAGGGGTTATATCTTCCTAAGAATGGAAAATACAGTAGATAGTTATGTGTGTATATGGCAGGCACTGAGACAGGAGTATCAAACACGGAGAGGAAGGGAAAAAGAGGGTAAGGGAGGAAATGCAAGAAGGGACAGATAAATCTCTTCATTTGAGGGGTGGGATGGAAACCTAATGTAGTAGACGCTTCCTAAATTATATGCATATATGAATGCAACCATTAAAATAGGCAAATTACAGAGGAGACTGAACTCATCTCTCATCCCAAAATGGGACTTCCAGTACCAGGAATGGGTTAATTTAATGGCATTTACCCCTGTAGACTGATGTTTGTGATACAAAAAGTATACTGAAGTGTTTCCAGAGAAATCAAATGGTAACCCAATCACAAACCTTTCTATCTCCAATGTTGAGATATATGTATGATTCCTTGATACAATGTTGGCACATAAGTTGTGGGAGTTCCCAAACATCCCACAACATGGAACCCATTCCTGACACTGTTGGATGGCCAAGGACCTGCGACTAGATAGACTAATGATATAGATAAAAACCCAGTACTGCTAAGGGGATATAGAAATAAAATTACTCCTTGGAGCATTTTGCAATATTTGGAGACTAGTGCCTTGCTCAGCATCTTCAGAGAAGCTTACACATACAGCACTTGGGAACAAATACTGTTTCACAGCTCAAGAGTATCCAAAGAATGAAAAACCTAGAAGCGCTCACTCCTAAATGGGGTATCTCTATCAATTCTGCCAGTCAGAGCTCAAGGAATCCTGAAAAAGAGGAGGTAAAAAGAATGTATAAGAGCCAGAGGGGATGGAGGCCACTAAGAAAATGAGGCTTTCTAAACACAGGCGTACTAAAGCTCATGTGACTTCCCAGAGACTCTAGTAGGATGCACAGAGCCTGCACAAGTGCACCAGATGGGGTCCCAGCACTGAGAAGAGAAGTAAACACATTTATAAAAACTCAAATGTAAAGTTAGTTTTCCCAGCTGAGTCTCACTCTAAGAAACAAAAACAACCTAAAGTATCAAATAAACAAACCCACTAACACTATTAATGATACTCAGCTATGGTTGCAGGTAGGAGCCTAGCATAACTGTCATCTGAGAATCTTCATCCAGCAGCTGATGGAAATGAATGTAGAGACCCACAGCCAAATATTTGGCAGGGCTCAGGGAGTCTTGTGGAAGACCCAGAAGAATTGAAGGAGCCAGAAGTGTCAAGGACACTATAAGAAGACTTACAAAACCAGGGCCTGTGGAGGCTCAAAGAGTCTGTACTAACAACCAGAGTATCTGGTCATAGGCCCCCTACACTTTATCTTCATAATGGTCACCTAGCAACTGGAGCAGGGATTGTCTCTGACTTAGACCCTGTTGGCTGCCTTTGGAATCCACTTTCCTAGCTGGGGTGCCTTATCTGGCCTCAATGGGAAAGGATGCACTTAGTTCTGAGGCAAATTGTATACTAAAGTGGGTACTATGGGGGCCTTATACTTTTCTGAAGAGAAGGGGAGTATGAAATAGGGAAAGGGGGGTTGGAGGATGGGATTGGAAAGAGAGGAGGGAGGGCAACGGTGATCAGGACATAAAGTGAATATATTAATCCCTAAAGGAGAAAAACAACCACAATGGCATCTTTGGAGGCTGCATCTGTTATATTTTGTCAGGGCATTTTTCTTAACCTTACAAGTACTTTGCATATCTATTATTCCTCTTGATTTGATTTCTTTTTTGAATCCCTGTGTGTGGTGCTTGAACATGGTTATCTCTGCATTTACTTGTGGTTCACATGAGTTTTCTCTGTCTATATTTCTTCTGCTTTTACTGTGTGTGTATGTGTGTTTGTGTATATGTGTGTGTGTGTGTGTGTGTGTTTGTGTTTGTTTGTGTGTCCTGTTGCAATATTTTTGGTGTTGTTTCATACTATATTTTATTATTATTATTTAGATGTCTGTTTTTTTATTGTTTTAATACAAGGCAGGTTGTGGATCTGGATTGATAGGGAAGTGAGACAGTAATTGGAGGCATTGGGAAAGGAAAAAAATCTAATATATTTTATCCTGTCTTAGACTATTTTTCTTTAGTACATAGGCTACAAATCTTTTTGTGTTAGTTTTGTGCCCTACTACTTCCCTGAAAATATTTATCACCTTTAAGAGTTTCCTAGTGACCCCCCCGAAGCTTGTGTCTCTAGCTGCATATGTATCAGAAGATGGCCTAGTCGGCCATCAGTGGAAAGAGAGGCCCACTGGTCTTGCAAACTTTATATGCCTCAGTACAGGGGAACACTAGGGCCAAGAAGTGGGAGTTGGGGGGAGGAGAGTGGAGGGGAGGGCATGGGGGACTTTTGGGATAGCATTGGAAATGTAAATGAAGAAAATACCTAATTAAAAAAAAAGAAAAGAATTTCCTAGTGAAACTTTCAGAGTCACTTGTATATACAATTATATCATCTTAAAAAAGAAACTTTGACTTCCTCCATTCATATTTGTCTTTCCCTGATCTCCTACAGCTGTCTTATTGTTCTTGATAAGACTCCCAATGTTATATTAAAAATAAATCTGGAGAAAATGCTCCATCTTATGTTTTTAGTGAAATTTCTTTGAGTTTCACTTCATTTAAGTCGATCTCGTACTTCCTGTAAAATGTCATTATTGTGCTTTAGTTATATTTCTCAGAACCTATGCTAATAGGGTTACTAGGCTCTAGCTATGACAGTTAGTGCTAGCTGTTTGACTGGTTTTACTCTAATGTGTAAGCATGTAAATTAGAGCTGATTATGATTCTAGGTGTTTATATCTTGTCTTGTCTTTGTAAGGTGGGTTTTCCACTCCTTGCTTTCAGTTGTATTACCTGGATTTTAGGAGCATGTGGTGACTGTGGGTGGCCTGATCTAGAGTGTAGCTGTGTCCCTGCAATGTGGGGACACTGTGGATTCCCAGAGAGAATGTTTTTCTAGGTCTTAGGAGCTGACAATAATGAATGAGGATAGGCTAGGAGAGTGGGGGGTGAGAAGGAGAGAGGGAGGAAAACTGGGTCTGCCCCAAGGGTCTGTGGATATAGTAGTCCACAGGGAAGTAGAGAGGGTAGACAGGCCTCTGCAAGCTGTCTGCTGCACAATGGAAATGAGATTGGAGAATCGGAAATGGAGGTGTGGAAGAGCAGTGAAGATCACCTACCTGGTTCACTTATCAGTGTAGAAACCTAAATATGAATAGCTGTAGAGATAGATCTTGGTAGCACAGCCGGACTTATTCTCCAGCAATGGAAAAAATAGTCATAGAAAAAGCAACGTCATGATCCATTTTGTCCCTCAATTCCATTGATTTCACGAAAGGATTTGGGTATCACCCATCTACAACTAAACGATGCTTCAAATTAGGCAAAGTTCTACACAGTGCATCCCATCAAATGCACAGGAAGGCTTTGGCAAAATCCTATAATTGTATTTCTGTTGGTGAATTTCAATAAATCATGAGATTATATTTAAAGCAAAACAAAGCAATGCTTTACGTTCTTTAGAAAGTAATAATTAATTTTAAGAAGCAAACCAATTTTTGTAAAATATCATCTGTGATTTGCCCATACTCAACATTCATCTGTACAGAACACTTCCTAAGATGACACTTCACATACAATTAATATTTTCTGTTTAGATTTCCTCCATTAGTCTAGCTGATAAATTATGAATTAGTTAAAAAATAACTGCTGTAATAAATTATGGTTGACAAATGTATAATTTTTTTACATTTTTCTACTGTAATTTACATATTTTAATTTTGTCTGGTCAGAAATGAAGAATTTTGCTACACAGTGGCCCTCTACCTGTGGTATTCAGACCAGAAACTGCCCCTGTGAGCTATTCCTTACAATGACTGATTCGGAGACACTCAGTGTGGTGTCCAGAGTTCTGACCTCTAATCAGCTTTCCAGAGATTCTCATGTCTAGTAAGAACTAAAAATCACTGAGCTGGAACAAATAAACCCCAAGATCACAAAACAATTTAACAGCTGTGTGGAAATTTTAGGGACTCCATGTCCCAGGAGACATGGGGTCAGAGTAAATTGAGTAACTTTACCTAAGTCCGAATTTCCCTTTCAAAAGATACACCTCCAAGTCTATCCCCTCTCTGCAAGAAGACAGCTCACCAAAATTGTTCTCTAGGGACATAATACAATTTAAAAGTCTGCAACCGTGGACAAGAAATATGAGAAATTATTGATTAGCTTGGAGAGCCACATGTACAACACATCATCCTGGAGTGAGTTTCCGGAACTTGGATGAGGAACGATAAGTATTTTATGTAAATTCTAACACAACCATATAACATTAGTTTGTTAAATCAAAATTATCAGTATAACAAGAAAGCAAGAGCACCTTAATTTAAATAAACGGAATTTAAAAATTCACATAAACATAATAAGAGTCCATGTGAGAAGACTACTGAATGAGAGAAGTTAACATGTTATATTCTTGCATATGTGACACTTCTGTAAACAATTAAAGCACTTCTTCAACAGCTCTCAGATGTCAACATTAGAAACAGCCCAAGTAGCCATGTTAAATGTGATTATTACTCTGTCCCTGTGTGTTTTTTTGGTATGTATAAATTATTATTACTTGATGTTACTTAAGCTTTGAACACTTAAATTTTTTCTATTTCAATGCTTAACTGCAAGATGTTGAAATTATCTCTGTGGATCAAGACCTATTTTATGAAAGACCCAAACATGTCTCCTACTCATTTACATGAATGATCAATGTTATTCAGCTTCTTCAACTCTCAGTGCACTGGTTTGATTTGACATTTTAAAATATTAATATTAAATGAGCTAGTTTGATTAATCAGATTGAAATGTTAATTTAAATGAACCAATATAAAATTTATTATGAACAACAATTATAAATCTGTTTTATCATTTAACAATCTCAAAGATAAAAACTATCAAAGCAAAGAATTTGAAAAGATGAAAACTGTGAGACATATAAGGGACACCTTTGCTCTGTTTTCTATTCTGTATATGAAGTTTTGAAGAAATCAAAAAGTATGAGAATATTCTAGAATGATTCAAGTAATGACTGAGGTACACAGAGCAGGACAAAAAAGGCTTTCAAACATAAAAGCTGTACCAGATGATCCAAAATTATCTAGTTTATTTAACAGTATTTTATTTTCCTGTAGATGGAGGATCTTTCTGTGGAGCTCACACTGGTTTGAATTCAGCATGCTGCTGCCACAGGTCCTGGGGCTCATTTTCTAATGTCATGGCTGACTCTAAGATCACTTTAACTACAATCAAAATCCAACATCCTGTCAGGTATTTGGATGTAGGTTCATCCTTTGAGAAAGAGGTGTGAGGAAGCTGGAGTGAGTTGTCACAAAAGAAATGCCATTAAATGAAAAATGTCTCAACATTCAAAAGGGTGACCTCAAATTTTATGCTGCAATTACATTTGTAAATACACAAATTTTAAGTAAACTTGAAAATATGTGACAGTATTTCGTTTGTTTTGTTGCCTAGAACTCACCAATGGAACAAAAAAAAGAAAAACATTCAGGAAGGTGACACTCCATTTTATGCTCATCACCCCCAAACACCAAATGCAACTTGCATGGGGTAAATGATGGATTATTTTCAATCCTTCAAATATCAAAAGGAACATGAACTAAAGCATCACTTCTATTGGAATCATAAATGACTTGAAAAATGCAGTCTTTTATTGGATATTGGCCATTTTCCTCCACATCTTAAACCATCTCAAGAAATCACCATCTATCTTTGCAATTGTCTCTGATTTGGTAAGTGCTAATAACTCCTTTGTGGCTACATCTGAAGGCAAGTACTATGGACAGCAGTTAAATAGGAATAGAGTTCAAATAGAAGCTGCTTTTCCTCTAAAACACTCCTTAAAAGGAAATAGAATATTTAAATTGAGAGTGTCATGTGAGTATTCCCCTTACATAAGTATTTTTCTTATTGATTTCAATAACTCCTGTATAGTACTTAAAACCATTTTTTATACTTGTTTCTATAATAACAAATATCTTCTTGCTATAATGACAGCATTGTTTTCTAAAGAGAATAGCTATTTCTAGTGGACACGAAAACCGTATTTAATTCTAGGTCTATTTCCTATAAAAGCCTATTTTATTTGCTAACATGGTACACTGCCCAAGCTATACATAGCCAACCTAATCTATGTTCAAAAACTCATTCCACAGTCCATCACTGACTGACTATTGCTGACTTAAAGAAAAGCAATGGGTTTCTCTTGTGTCAGTGGAACAGTGCTTTTTCATGGGGCAAACTAAACCACATTCCTTGAAGGAACCCAGTGATGGCCCACTGTACATTCTCCTGTAACTACGGCTTTATGAGGATATAGTGTGAGATGTATGGAGATGAGAAAAATGTGTTCTCACTTAAATTTCTCAAGAAGTATAGATGATAAACAGAGTATAAAGAGAGAGTAATTAATGAAATGAATATTGATGAAAACTAAATAATGCCTCAGTCTCATTATACTGCATTTATTTACTTTTTTACTTTCCAGCTGCTACTGCAATTTATGTTTTCAAAATGATAGTGGAAAATATAACCGCAATGAGTGGATTCCTCCTCATGGGGTTCTCTGACAACCGTGAGCTACAGATCTTTCGTGCTTTGCTCTTCTTGGTGACATACCTATTGGGCTCAGCAGGGAACTTCATCATTATCACCATCACAACACTGTACCCACAGCTCCAGTCTCCAATGTATTACTTTCTGAAGCACCTTTCCATTCTGGACCTCTCATCTCTCTCTGTCACCGTCCCCCAGTATGTTGACAGTTCCCTGGCACAGAGTGGCTACATTTCATATGGACAGTGCATGCTACAGATTTTTTTCTTCACAGCTTTTGCCTGGGGTGAGATGGCCATTCTCACAGTGATGTCTTATGACCGCTATGTGGCCATCTGCCTCCCACTGCACTATGATGTCATCATGAGTCCCAGAAAGTGCACTTGGGCTGTGGCAGCTGTGTGGCTAAGTGGAGGTATCTCAGGAACGCTATACACAGCAAGTACACTCTCTATCAGATTCTGTGGGGACAAAATAATTCACCAGTTCTTCTGTGATATCCCCCAGTTGCTCAAGCTCTCCTGCTCTAATGACGACCTTGTAATAACGGGCATGGTTAGTTTCATGTCTGCAGTGTCCTTTGCCTGCTTCACTGGGATTGTCATCTCCTATGTCCACATATTCTCCACCGTTTTCAGGATGCCCTCTGCTGAAAGCAGGTCTAAGGTCTTCTCTACTTGTCTGCCCCATCTTTTTGTCGTCTCATTGTTTGTTTCTACAGGTGCCTTTGCATATCTAAACCCAACCTCAGACTCTTCAACTGTTTTAGAGTTCTTGCTCTCTATCTTTTACACAGTACTACCTCCAACTCTCAACCCTGTTATTTATAGTCTGAGAAATGAGACGATAAAGAGTGTTGTAAGGAAGTTACTGTTGAGAACAAAATTCACTGTTAGAACCATTTTTTCCTATTGTTTCTGACTGTTCAATTATACACAAGAATGTTTATAGTCATTGGGATTCCTTCAAACTGTAATGTTAATGAAGAGTAATGTTTTGTTTTGTTTTCTTATAAACTACATTGTATAACCAAGTCCTTATGGATGTACACTGCTTTATATCTTGCATTTTAGTATTGAAAGTTCTGTTTCTTCAAATTAGTAAAATATTTAAAAGTCTTGTAATAGAGATTCACTAATTTTTCCCTCTTAATACATCTACATGCAGACACACTTACAATCTCGGTATATTTCTTACACTTTTGTAAAGGCAAAATCACCAAAATGGAAACACAAATGCATTACTATTAGCCCTAGGTCCACCATAATGTTATAATCTTAAGTCAACAACATATTTTTTTTAATTTTATTTTAAAATTATTTTTATCTATTAATATGTATTGATATAAATGTAAATGATATCACTAGATGAATTTGCATAGTCTTACAGTTGAAATTTTCCTGAAGTACAGTTTCCAATTCTTACTAAAATTTATCTATATATACTCACTTGTTTTTCCTATATATCTTCAATATTTAATTATTGTAAGTAATTTGATACATACATTTGCAAGTTATTAAGTGTTGTCTTTATGATTCTAATGAATGGACTTATTGCATCAAATTGTACAAAATATTCAACTCTCTTAGATGATGTGATCAAACTGTTTTCTAAAAATAAGTAATTTATCTGCCAATTAGCAATGTAAGGTGAAGGCACTTCTCTTCTAGAACTCCCATGATTTGATGAGTTCACGAAGAACTATAGATACAGACAGAAACTTAGACCTGGATGAAATCCTGCTAGGTGCATGAAATATATTGACAACCAGCACTCAGATCGGTGGAGATTTGTATTTCAGTAGTAATCCACCTTTGCTAAATTTCTTCAAATATGTGATAGCTCAACAGACCAAATGCATTGATAATACTTGTTAGTTTTCATACTATTTTAATCTTATATATTTCCTTTTCTTTTGTAAAAAGCTTCATAATGATATGAAGAACAGTAATCCCCCATTTTATAGTTGGTAAAACTTCTGTCTCTATTTCTATTATTCAGGCTATTTTTAATTCAAATTTTGTATATAGTATGTTTAGCCTCAGATTTGACACCTGTAATAACAAAAGTTGGTCAGTTTAGATTTTCAAGATACTACCACACATGACTGATCACCAGACCTTTTACCTCTTCAAACATTGGACTGTTCAATCCACCTGCAGAGGCATGTAAATTACATTTCATTCTTACTGAGTTGTATATTTTCTGAAATACCTGTGCTAGCCTGTTATTTTATTAGTTAACTGAGCTACAACATAAGCAAAATGATTGTTTTCTAACCTTATATTTTAAATTTATTTACATGAGCATTCATGTGTAAATTTTGGCTGACAAAATATTGGCTTATCATTACCAAATGACTTGGGTAAATAGCTAATATTTGGTTTATAAGTATTTTGTTTTCTTCTGTCCTAGATATGTTGAATATCTTCATTTTAGTTATTAAAGTTATTTTCTTTGAGATTATTGATCTTTCAAATATACAAATATATTTCAAAAATAGTTTGGAAATGTGTTCTGTGACATTAAATCGTTTGCTTTTTTTTCACGTGTACCAAAAGCTTTGTTGTAGACCCCAAACAAAAAATAAATTTTCAATTCTTTTGAAAATTAATACTTTTCTCAATGCTTGTTATATATTTGCATCTGTGTGGCTCATTTACGTATAATTTACTTTCTATTAACAGTAACTCTGTGATGAACAACCAATGGCCTGTGACTTCCATATACGTTAGACATTACTACTCCTTTCTTCCAAGTAACAAAACACTCCCTCTTCTGGTTTTTCTATATCTAGAATGTAGATACAAGATCTAGGTTATAAAATTGGGTTCTCCAGCTGGAGACACCAGCTTAGGAAAAAACAGAAAGAAAACCCTAAGCAGCAGTCATTTTCACCAAAGTTGGTGGCTTAGGTGATCAGCTTTAAAAGCAGTCTTCTGGAGCTCAGAATCCAACTTATGAATCAGTAAGTCAGTAGTATGGAAATCATTGTCTGAGCTCAGTTGCCAGCATAGTGGTCTGTTCTGGCCATTCATGGCCCTGGGCTCATCTGTTGGAAGCTTTGTTACTTGCCTTCCAAAGTTATCCTGTAACATACTCAGTATACTTTAAAACTCCTGTTTAATTAAGTGAGAAAAAGAAAAATAGAGTGTGTACAAATTACATAATCAGATCCTCAGTTTTTTAAATCCCATATTTTTGCTTTTGAAAGAAACTTCAGATCAAATCATAACCTTGATTGTCCTTAATAATAACTTATGCATTTATGTGAATGTATGCCTTGAACAATTTGAAAAAGAGAAAAGAAAAATAAGAGATATCTCCAAATTTGATACAAACACAAAAGAAAGATGACTAATATATTATATATTTATAACCTAATAATCCCAGGG
Source organism: Mus caroli (assembly GCF_978045245.1). Classification (NCBI taxonomy): domain Eukaryota; kingdom Metazoa; phylum Chordata; class Mammalia; order Rodentia; family Muridae; genus Mus; species Mus caroli. The sequence goes on from NW_028227273.1 coordinate 56,189,759, forward strand.
TTTCAAGATACAGTTAATGGACAAAGGGAGCTGGCAAAAGCTTGAGTTTCAATGGAATGCCTTAAATTAATTTTTCCACATGTTATGTTATAGCTTCTTAGATACATTCTTTTTTTTAAAAAAAGATTTATTTATTTTATGTATGAGTAAACTATTGCTCTCTTCAGATACACCAGAAGAGGGCTTCAGATCCCATTGTATATAGTTGTGAGCCACCATGTGGTTGTTGGGAAATGAACTCAAGACCTCTGAAAGAGTAGTCGGTGCTCTTAACCACTGAGCCATCTCTCTAGCCCCAGACTCACTCTTATATTTAGAAAATGAAGAGGTGAAATGTTTCTTCAATTAGACCATGCAGGCACATTTTATTTCCTTTAGTTGCTTCTATATACTATCATGATTACCCATTAAAACATATCTGTTATATCACTTACAAAAACTTAAAGTATTGCTATTTTACAAATCTACTTGTTCTGTAAAAGTGAAATGAAAGTATTATTTTTTTTCTAGGTTGGATTATTTTCAGAAACAGATCCTACTCTGAGTATAAACAAATGAGGTGGAAGGCACCCTGCCTCTCACTTGGTTTCAGGTTCCTCAGTTCTATTTTTAAATTATTTTAATTTTCCATATTATAATTATATACTTTCTCCTCCCTCCAAATCATCACATACATTCTACTTTGGACCCAAAATTATTAAACAGAAATCATAAGATAATTCATAAGGATTTTTTCTGTGGTTTATTCCTTTGGGGTTATATTATTCTCCTTTTTTTTCCTATTTAAAGATGGTTTATTAAGGAATGGGAATATTTCTGCAGAAACAAGAACATGCACAAACACTGCCTTAGGCAGACACTTGAATATGACACTTTTACGACAATTTTAGTTTATGGGAATTATTATGTACTAATAATGTTAATGTACTAATAAGTATTAATGTACTAATGAGTATTAATATTACTTTCCTGAAACATCGAGTACTGATTTGGTCCTCATTTTTGTGTGATTACATAAAAGTCACAAGGCTTAGGCTGTACACTTTTATAGGAGATGAAATCTTACATAATATTACTATATCTGGACCAAAGTGTTAATCATTAAACCGAGTATCAGTAATAAGTAAACTATTTTTATTTCAGTCATCTGGCAATCTTCTTACTATTATACCCACTGTAGCATTACCAATATGCTTGCTTCAAGCACACAAGTTTATTTAGCAATGTCCACAAATAACAAGTACCACAAGAGTATGGTACTGACAACTTAATTCAGTGTGTTGTGGTTACTCTGTTTTATTATTATTTGTTTATCTCTTGTTGTACCTAAATAGGATATATTGAAAGCCATAATACATAGAGGGTCCAGACCTGACAGCTCATGCTGGCTACAATGTACATTATAGAGAACATCCATCCACTGCTGATGGCAGTACAAGCTCGTACAGCTACTATGAAAATCATTGTGTGGTTCCTCAGGAAGTTGAGACTAGATATTCATAAAGATCCAGGTTTACAACTCTTGGGCATACTCGAAGGAGTTTAAATCCTATGTTCGCTCACATATGTTCATGCAACTCTCTTTATAATAGCCAGATATTGAAAACTGCCTTGATGATTGTCAATGGATGAATGGATGAAGAAAATATTTACACAGTAGAATTTTTCTCAGTCATTAAAAAAATGAAATAATAAAATTCATTGGTTAATGGATGGAGCTAGAGAAATATCATTCTTAGTAATGTAATCCAGACCTCAAAACAAATATAGCATGGTACCTATCATCTTATATGTAGAAGCTACCGGTTAAGTCATTAATAAGCAAGCTACAATCCATATAGCCATGGAAAGTTGGGTATAGAGTAAAGGACTAGGAGGTGAATCTCCCTAGGTGAGAAAAATATAAAAGTAGTTATGGGGATGGAGGGCACTGGCACAGGAGGATGAAATAGGGAAAGAAAAGGAAAGGAGGGTGAGGGAGAAAATACAAGAAAGAACAGCTAAAACTCTGGGTCATTTGAAGGGTGGTATGGAAACCTAATATAGTAGAAGCTTCCAAAAATATATACATAGATGAAGGCAATAAAATTGGTAGCTAACAGGGGGACAGAGCCCATCTCTCTGATAGAAATTTTAGTACCAGGAATGGGTTACATTAATGGAGTTTCACTCTGATATACTAATCTTTATGGTACTGGAAAGTACTCTAAAGAGTTTCCAGAGAAGAAAGACAAACACCAATCCAAATACAAACTCTTCTATATAATATACAATCATGACCTACATGTAAAATACATTGACACAATATTGGCATCTATATCATGGGAGTAACCAAACAATATTCACATGGAACCAAGGCCCATTCTATGAGATGGAATCTATCCCTGACACTGCTCAAATAGCCACTAACCTGAGACTAACTAGGCCAGGGTTATAGAGAAAAACACAATACTACTAAATGAAGATAGCAACAAAATTACTCCTCATAACATTTTGTAATATTCGTGGACTAGTGTCTTCAGAGAAGCTTCTAACTGCAGTATATGGGGACAAATACAGAGATTCACAACTGAACAGTGGACAAAGAATGAAAGACTTAGAAACACCCATTCCTACATGGGATAGCTCTATCAAATCTCTTCCCTCAGAACTCAGAGAATTCTCCAAAAGAGGAAGAAAAACAATTTAAGAGCCAGACGGCATAAAAGAAAGAAAAAGATGGAGAATACTAAGAAAGTGAGGCCTTCTAAACACATGGGTACTAAAGCACATACGAACTCTCAGAGGCCGTGGTAACATGCCAAGGGCCTGCACAGGTGCACCAGATTGGGTCCCAGAACTGAGAAGTGGACACAGTTCCCATTCATAACCCAAAAACAAAAATGCAGATGTAAAGTTAGTTTTGTCCAATGGAGTCTCACTCTTAAGGGCAGATTCCACAATCAGTAGTAAATGGCCAACATCTAAAAAACAAAAACAAAATAACAACAACCACAATACCATGGACACTATTAATGATATTGTGCTATGCTTGCAGGTAGGAGCCTAGCATAACCATCATCTGAGAATCTTCATGGAGCAACTGAAGGAAATAGATGCACAGATTCACAAGCAAACATTAGGCAGGGCTCAGGGGGTCTTGTAGAAGAGTCAGGAGAAGGACTGAGGGAGCCAGAGGGGTCAATGACACCATAAGAAGACCTACACAGCCTACTAACACGGGCCCACGGGGGCTCACAGAGACTAAACCATCAATCAAAGATTATGCATGGACTGGACATAGGCCTCCTATACATATATAGCAGATGTGTAGCTTGCTCTTCATTCCAGTCCCCTAACAACTAGAGCTTGGATTCTCTGTCTCTGATTCTGTTGCTTTTGGAACCCTTTACCCTAACTGGGCTACCTTGTCTGGCCTCAGAAGGAGAGCATGTGCTTACTCCTGAGGTGACCTTGCTTGTTTCATTTAATATTACATTTTATTATTATTATTTAGATGCCTAATTTTTTTCTAATGAGAGACAGGATGTGGATCTGGATTAGAAGGGGGGAGAAGGAACTTGGAGGCTATAATCACAATATATTATATTTTGCCTTAGTCCATTCTTCTTTTGTATATAGGCTAATAATATTTATGTGTTAGTTTTGTGCCCTACTACTTTGCTGAAAATGTTTAATAGCTGTAGGAATTTCATGGTGAAACTTTTAGGGTCACTTGTGTTTACATTTATATCATCTGAAAATAAAGAAACTTTAACTTCTTCCCTTTCTATTTATCTCTTCTTGGTCTCCTTCAGTTGTCTTATTGTTCTTGTTAAGACTGCCAATTCTGTATTAAAAAGATCTGGAGAAAGTGGTCAACCTTGTCTTTTCAGTGAAATTTATTTGAGTTTCTCTCCATTTAAGTTGTTCTTGACTGTGGGCATCTTGTAAACTGCCTTTATTATGCTTTATCTATATTTCATTTCTCAGGATCTATGTTAGTAGGGTTGCTGAGCTCAAGCAAAGACATTTTGTGCTAGCTGTTTGACTATGTTTTCACTGATTGCTAAGCATGTAAATTTGGGTTGATTATGATTCTAGGTGTTTATATCTTGTCTTGTCTTTGTTGGATGAATTTTCCACTCCTTGGTTTCTGTCACCTTCATTGGATTTTAGGAGCATGTGGTGGCTGTGGGTTGCCTGATACAGACTCTTTCTGTGGCCCTGCCAGGTGGAGACACTGGATTCCCAGATAGAATTTGTTTCTGGGTTTCTGACCAGAAGAAATGGGGATGGGCTGGAAAAGGGGATGGGGTGGGGTGAGAAGATCCAAAGAAGGGAAGAAAAATGTGTCAGCCCCAAGGGTCTGTGGAGTCCCCACGGAATAAAAGAAGAGAGGGTAGGCAGGCCCCTGTAAGTGGTCTGCTTCACAGTGGGGATAAAATTGGAGAATTGGAAGTGGAGGATAGGAAGAAAAGTGAAGATAACCTACCTGAATCTTATACTAATGTGGCCATGGGTTTCCATGGTAAAAGTGGCTTGGGTGTTGATGGGTCAGACAAAAGGATGAAATGAGAATTAAAGGCTGTAGGAGAAGATAAGGAGAAGATCTGCTTAGTCCCTTTGTAATTAGGGCAGAGAGAAAGAAGAGTCACCAGCAGATTGTCTGCTACAAAGCTGGGATAAAACTGAGAAACTTAAAATACAGGAAGAGAAGGAGAATAAAGACTACCCACCCATTTTCCTGGATGATGTGACCAGTGGGTTCCCGGGAAGATCTGTGATAAGTAATCTTAACTGTCATTTTGACTGGATTTAGGATCACCATAAAAAAGAAAAAGAAAAGAAATAAGAAAAGAAACACCTCTGCATGTACCACAAGAATATTTTCAGAATGGTTGAACTAAGGAGAGAAGATGTACTCTGGCGGTAGGTGGCACCATCCCAAATACTAACGCTGGACTGAATGAAAAAATAAAATTGCATGTGCTTATGATGTTCTGCATAATGTTTGAAGTATATAGTGGCTTTGTTAAATTACTAAATCCACCCATTAGCATCTGCATTACCTCATGTAATTATGATGGAAGCTTCCACTCCAGCATTTTGAATAATACAGTATATCGCTCTGCACAAAGGTGAATACACTGTGCATTAGACTCATGAGCTTGCACCCTTTCTTCCTGAAACTGCATCCTTTGAACATCTCTATAATACTTCCTCTAAACAGTCTAGCCTATAATAACTAAACTGCATTTTTATCATCTACAAATTAACTTCCACCAATGAGGAAGATGGTGTGATATTTACCCCTCTTTAGCTGATCTATTTCACTTAATGCCACAGCCTCTGGATGCATCTCTATTGTGACAACTAGTAGGGTTTCTTTCATCTTTACACATGGATAGTATTCTGTTGTATATATACAGTATGTTTCACTTACCCATTTATTTGGTGAACACAATTTACTTGATATCTTGACAGTTATAAACAATACTACATATATATATATGTGTGTGTGTATAATGTATAATATAATAATTTTACGTCTTTTTTATATAATATACCTCCTTTGGACTTATATACTCAGTAGTGGAATAGATGGATCAAATGGAATTTCTAGTACTAATTTTTAAGGAACTCCCACGCTGTTTTCCAGAATTGTTATGCTAATTTAGATTCCCACAAATCATCATTGTAACCAAAGTAATGGTTGTGTCTATTTCCTCCCAAAGTTTCCCTGTGTTGTGCTTGTGTTTGGTTGTGTCAAGAAGACTTAATGTGAGCTCCACCCTCTAAATAATCTATGATATCCACATACTGTATAGTTAACTATCAATACTGGGTGCTACACAAACATCTAGAGCTTATTCTTTTTTGTTTGTTTGTTATTGTTTTTTGAGACAGAGTTTCTCTGTGTAGCTCTGGCTGTCCTGGAACTCAATCTGTAAACCAAGCAGGCCTTGAACTCAGAAATCTGCCTGACTCTGCCTCCCAAGTACTGGGATTAAAGGCGTGCGCCATCACCACCCAGCTTTGAGCTTATTCTTCATAACAGAAAAGTTGTACACACTATAAAACATCTCTTTATTTTGTTCCCTTGTCTTGGACAATCACTATTGCACTCTCTGACATTAAATGACATACTGCTAATATCAATGTACAGTGAATTTTACTGTTATAGATTCCTCCCTTCTGTTCCTTGGATACTAGTTCATATCTTTAGTATATTTCATTCATGTTTTGTGAAATAGTAATGACTGATTACATTTTCAAGCTAAGAACTGAAATACTTCTTTGCTTTTGCTGTTTGAAAATGGACAACACAGAGACATGCAAAATAATGGTCACTCCATTCACAACTTCATGTTTTTGCCAGGCGTCTCTTCTTATCTGAGATGAATATGGATTCATTTGACTATGGGTTGAGAGGGACAGCAGCAGAAATTGTTCTGAGATCTGGGTGAACTACCCACTGTACCAATTAACCTTAAACCAAGATATAATACTTAGTCACATTATCTTAATAGATTGCTATAAAAATTACTCACATTTTCTGCATTGCTTTGATTTTTATTTATATTAAATAAGTTCATCTCTTTATAAATATGAAGGCTCTTCTAATAATATGAGGGAGATTGCAGCTGGAAAGTCAGGAAGAGTAAAAATTTTATTTATGAGATCAGTTTTAATAAAACTCAATGAATTTTAGTACTCATAAAATAAGTTTTCAGTGTTGAAATGTGAATGACTTGTATAACAAGCTAGTAATACAAGAATGTTTAGATAAAATGTAACTGTACCATGTGAAATCTTTATTTGTATTTATAATTTAGGATATTTCAAAGACATTTTAATATAGCTTAGAAAGTAAAGTATAAACATACAGAGAAATATGCAAGGTAATTATCTTTCTTTCACCTTTTATGACCTCCATTGATTTTTCTCCAAAAGAACATTGTCACTAGTTTCCAGATGCTGTGAAAGCAGGGGACAGAGTCACAGGGATTAACAAGGCTCTTTCAAATGCAACTACAGAGAATTCCTATAGTGGATCTAAGTTGAGCTCTGAATTTACAATCAAATGTTTCTGTGGATGAGAAAACCATCATCATTGTCCTTTTCTCAAATAACTTCTATATCCTGGACCAGATTATTATGTTATTCAGAGAGATGATACATGTTTTTTAGGCAGGATTAACCTAATAAGGTAGACCAAGTTCATAATTATATTGCATATGTATACGAATGTTTATAGATTTAAACAACACTATAGGCGCAACTAAAAGTATAAATAAGTTTACAACATCTATCTGTATTTTTAAAGTAGTTCAAAAAGAAATTATGGATGATTGAGTAACAAATATTAGAAATAATGCTGTGAGTTCATAGAAAATAAAACTATAACAACAGTAAACTGTAGGAAAGAAAACATGTCACAATGTAGGACTGAGATATAATTCTAATTCTTCAGAGTGATTCTGCATTATTATTGTACTTGAATGGTTTTCTGTACTTGAATTAGAACTTAAAACATGACCATCAATACTGATTATGAACTTGATAGATTTGCCAAAGGAGACAAGACTCTGGGCACACATGTGAGAAATTACTTTGATTAAGTTAATTGAGACAAGAAGACCCACCCTAAAGTGGGCAGCACTATTCCCTGAGCTTGGGTCCTGGACCCTGAGAAGCAAGGAACTGAGGTGGCACAAGATTTCATCACTCTCTGATACAATGTGCCCAAATGCTCCAAAGTTCCACCACCAGGATTTCATGAACAAGATACACTACAGCCTGCAACTGTGGCCAAATATACTCTTCTGTGATGATTAATCCTGGTTGATGACTTAAACTGTATATGGAATTAAGGTAATTTATTGTTTTTAAGTTTATCTAACCTGCTTCTGCTGTTGTCATCCTTTGCTGACATTGAAACCCAGCCTCTGGCCTTCCAACATGAACTAAATATATTTGAATTTCCAAGAATCCCCAGTGCCAGACTGAGACTACTGAGACAACCATCTCATAGTCTCCTGAACTGAGCATCTACCAAGCTCAGCCTTTCTAGTGTGAAGATAGCCATTTATAGACTACTCTCACCACACCATGCAAACCAATCTAATATTCTTTTTCAGCTAATATTCTTATAAAACCTCTGACTAACATCCTTTCCTTCTTTTTTCTTTTTTCTTTTCTAGTTTTTATTTTATTTTATTAGATATTTTCTATATTTACATTTCAAATGTTATCCTCTTTCCTGATCTCCCTCAGAAAACCCCCTCCCCTTACTCCCTCCCCCATTCCCCTGCTCACCAACCCACCCACTCCCACTTCCTGTCCCTGGCATTCCCCTACACTGGGGCATAGAGCCTTCACATGACCAAGGTCCTCTCCTACCACTGATGACCAAGGAAGCCATCCTCTCCTGAATATATTAGAGTCATGAGTCCCACCATGTGTACTCTTTAGTTAGTAGTTTAGTCCCTGTGAGCTCTGTGGGTACTGGTTAGTTCATATTGCTGTTCTTCCTATGGAGCTGTAAACCCCTTCAACTCTTGGATACTTTCTCTAGCTCCTTCATTGGGGACCCTGTGCTTAGTCCAATGGTTGGTTGTGAGCATCTACTTCTGTTTTTGTCAAGCACTGGCAGAGCCTCTCAGGAGACAGCTACATCAGGCTCCTACCAGCAAGCACTTGTTGGCATCCACAATAGTGTCTGTGTTTGGTGATTCCTTCTTTTAGTAGCTCCTTTCAGGGTATCTTATTACATCAACAGGAAATAATTATGGCACAACTGTTATAACAATTCTTTAGTGTATCTAAATAACATACTAAATGCAATAAATGAATAAGAAAATAAATAAGTGCATGTACACATTTGCATACACACATATATAAAATGTGTTCATTTGGTATAGTGATACATATATTTACACAAACTTCTGTATACATGTATGCATTTCCTACCAATAAGGTTCTAATTCATATTCATTCCGGGATAATAACCTTAATGAAAAAGTAAGCTGCTTTGTGGTTTCTTTAATTTTCTTCCGTTTTCAACAGAAATGACTGGGGGTTTGTGCACAGTCACCTATTTATTTTTCCCTAAGGAGAGCTTGAACTTTCTGAGAGTTTATCTCACTATTGTTATTAAGTGGCTCACTCCCAAAGGCCTCTTCTGGGAGTTATTGCTGGAACTATAAAGCAAAATTGAGACAGAGGCATCAGGGCTACTTAACAAGGAAGCTGCCCCTCAGGGAGAACTCTGGGAATTAGCATGTGACCTGTTGAATCGCCTTCCTCTTCAGAGGACAGTTTTGAACCTTAGCAATTATGCATTTGCTGACCTTATTAAAACATTTGTAGCACTTTAATAATATGATTGTCTGAGAGTTTCCTAATGAGCTCCCAAGGGACCCACTGGTAGAACAAAACTTTTTCTACAAGAGCAAATTTCCAGGAGACCATTTCTAATTGCAGGAAAAGTGAAAATTGAGGGCTCTAATCAGCTATGCTTTGCTCTGTGAACAGTGAGTGCATTATTTCCCAATACAAATGTCAGAGAACACAGACTCTCAATGAAGATTAGCAATGTCTTAGAAAGACTGTGCTGGTGACCTCCACTTTAAACTAGAATGAAGGATTCAAATTCCAAATTGTTTAATTCTTTGTTTTGTGTTTAAATAGGTTAAATTAAAATAATGATATTAATGTATTAAATAATATAATAAAATATTTCTAGTAGATTTATTCAGTCTTGTAATTTTTAAATATTTTATTATGCAATTATCAGCATTGCATAATGGTTATGGTTAATTAGTGGCAGTGTATGTCCTTAATCCAGCACTGAAGTGGCAGAGGCAGGCAGATCTTTGAGATTAAGGCCATCCTGGTCTACAGAGAGAGTTCCAGGACAACCAGAATTACACAGAAAAACCCTGCCTCAAAAACAAAACAAAACTAAAAACAAACAAACAAAAAAACAAGCCAATAATCTCTGTTTATAACTTTCAATATAAAGTAGTTTAAATGTTACACATTTATGTTAAAAGCAATTCTTATGCTCTAAAGCAGGAATTCAGAAGCCAAAATGTGTAGTACAAATAAAGAGTACAGATTTTAATAAAATTGTGTGCATATAGACAATGTCTACCCACTCATTACGAATGTGACCAAAAGAAACAATTCTGGCCTGGGTAACAATTCTAGAATTCAACTGTTTATCAGTAATGATGAGAGTTGCAGGACCTCCCTGCTGCTATGAATGTTAAATGGGTTGAAATATGAGCTAACCATATTAAGAGTCACAAACAATAAACCTTCTAGAAGTAGCTGTCATAACTCAGTTAACACAATAACCATGTGTTATTTTCCAAAATTATTTTAAAGTACTTTTGCTCTTTATTTTTCTTTTCAATTAGTTCATTTTACAAAAAGAAAGCCATTACAGAAATTGTGCTGGAATTTAGTTATATTTTATCCAACTGAAAACCCATGTCTTCCATCTGCCAGACTAATCAGGGTATGTGTTCAGTGCCTATTTTCATAGCTGTTTATGTGGCCAGTGATCTCAGAGATCACTGGATTTAAAACAGGATGGGAAACTACATCTGAGAAAAGTAACCACTGGCTATTTTAGTTCATTTAAAGTTTTAAAATATAAAAACATAGGCTCTAATTACTGGTAACACAATTACACTTCGTCTAACTATTTCACAGTAAGCAGGTATAAAGCCTGAGCAACCTAAAGAACATGCTTGAGCAAGTTGGAAAGTGTACATGAGCAGCCAAATTGAGGAAAACCACAGAGTTTAAAGAACCACCCGAGTTTTCCATTGTCTCTCACACTAAGATCTAACACAACCAGAATGACAATAATATCATAGCTAGCTCTACAGCAGAGGGAGAGTCAACTCTAGAAAGAGACCTCTCACTCCAAACCTGAAAAGCAATTCTTACACTCTAAAGCAGGAAGTCAGAAGCCAAAATGTGTATCTGTAATGGTTTTCTTAAAGAAACAGAACCAGGATACAAATGAGTGTGCATGTGAGACAGTGGGTATTTTAGGATATTGGCTCACTTGATTATGGAGATTCTCAATTTCAAAGCCACAGAGCAATAAACAAGAGACCCAAAAAGGAGATGATATTGCAAGACATGTCCAAAGACTCTCAGGCTGACCACCAAGAGAAAAGGATATTGTTAGCATTTAGTCTAGGCTCTGCCCCACAGTTACCTAGCAACAGCCAGGTAGGCCTGACTCACTATAAAAGGGACTGCGTACCCCCTCCTCTTTCTCTTGCTCTCTTGTTCTTGCTCTCTCCTCTTCCTTTTTCTCTTGATCTCTTGCTCTTGCTCTCTCATCTTGCTACTGCTTCCCCTCTCTCTCCATGAGCTCATGGTCTGTCTCTACGCTTTAATTCATTCTCTCTCTCTCTCTCTCTCTCTCTCTCTCTCTCTCTCTCTCTCTCTCTCTCTCTCTCTCTCTCTCTCTCTCTCTCTCTCTCTTTCTGTGCCTTTCTCTCAACTCTTCTCTCCATGCCTGGAATAAACTCTATTTTATACTGTACTGTCTATTCTATACTATGTTATAAACTCTATTCTATACTATACTATGTGACTATTCCCTCGGGGGAAGGGAAGCCTCAGCAGGGCCCCCGCAGGGGCACCCACTCCCCCACACCTTACCAGGCCTCCACCAAACATATGTCTTCCTTCACTATCTTTTTATAAAACACAACAGGCATTATGATTCAAATCTCATTATATTCTTCACTTATGGTTTATTGTTGTTGTTTTGTTGTTTTGTTTCCATGCCTATCCAATTTCATGGTAGCAGAAGCATGAGTTTAAGTAGGAACAGTACTAAAGGAGCAGAAACTATGAATTCAAGCTAGAGAGCTACATTTTCATTAGAACAGAGCAAAACAAAGCATAGCCTCTCCTCTCTCCCTCTATCTCCCCTATACACAAGAGTGATATTATTTCTGCCCATTTCTCATCATGGACCGTCTTTCCTTCATCTATAATCTTCTTAAATTTCTTTTATTCAGTGTTTTAAAGCTTTCTCTGTCTACCTCCTTCGTTAGGTTTATTAACATATTTTGTGAGAGAAGTGGGTAAGCAAATGTTCTCCAGCACAATAAACCAGAAAACTCGTAATGCTATTACTAACTAAAAGAATGGAAAATAATGCAAAAAACAAAAAAACAAAACAAACAAACAAACAAACAAACAAACAAAAAATCCACAAAAAACTACCAGCAAAATTAAAGGAATTAGTAAACATCTCTAATATTAACTCTAATTATACTTTGCCTTAGGTCTCCAATTAAAAGATGCAGACTAGGTAACTACATTAAGAAATAAGATCCACAGGGTAGAGGAGAAGAAAAATGATGGCGGTCGTGAATCAGCATGGCTATGACCAACCACAGGTTATGATATCATAAAGGTTAGAATAATGGGATAAACTTTTTCAAAATCAATTTGCTCTGAAATTATTGTATTGGTATCAATACAATAAATTGTGATTTTAATGATACATAACTCTGATTGGTTAACTAAGCTTTAAGAGTCTTGATTTTACTGGGTTACTGGGTATTGTGATATGCAATCAAGAGGTTGGTGGTTCCATTTAGTTACTGGAATGTGGAATTGCTGACTACATGGGTTTATGGCTGAGGAAGAACTAGTATGGCACCAGGGATGAGTGAAAGAGAGCTGGGAACACAGCAATAAACACAGCGGGGGGTTATGCTACTGGAGTGTGGGACCGCGGGTTCCAGGGGATTATAGCAGGGAGGGAACTAGTGGCTCCCAGAACAAGCAAACCAAATGCTGCAGGAGCTAGCTGGAGAGAGTTGTTGGCAGCAGCAGAGCATGGGAACATGGTCCAGCCATGCAGATAGTTGGCAGGTTCATTTTTTAATATTTCCCTCAACACAAGATTACCTATTTTAATGTTCATTGTTTTTCTTACCTCAGTTTGTAAAATGAGTTTGACAGATTAGAAGTACTAGCTCTTTATGTGAAACATGCATTATTTTTTTTTAATTTGGGGCATTTAAATATCCACAGTTTATTTTGTACCTTAAGAATATTTCAATTGTTAGTTAATCAAATAGTTTAATGTCTCTTATATCTTTATTTTCTCGATCTTAGTTTAAATGTAACTGTTTTGGTTACTTAAGTTTCTTAACATTTTTAATCATATCTTTTGAATTAATGTTAATTTATCTGTATGATTTAAATGGTAATTTCTATTTATTCTAGGATAAGTAGTCAGCTCATAGGTTAATAAATAGTTCTTTTTTTATCCATTGCATTGACTACATTTGAAATAGAATTTTATATACGAATTAGTTCTATTCTGGATAGTTACATTTTTCTATGATTTGCATATCATATAACAATTTTGTGTTGACATGGTTGCAACTGCACTGGTTTTAGTATTTTTACATTTGACAAGAAAAGAAATTCATATTGTTCTTGTAATTCATTTATTTGACTATAGTTTGGAGTTGAATTTTTAATCTTATTCTGTCCACGTTTCTCAATCTTTATCAAAAATTTCAGGTATTATTTAGTGAGATACAAATTATGAATTACTGAGATTATAAGTGAAATTACTCTCTTAAGGAAAGCCCTACAATTTATATTTCCCACAAGTCTTTTGTCGTAATGAATTAATAATGATCAGCTGGGTTTGGATTTTTGAGGGACTGGCTGCTTTCTCCTAGTCAACTGGTGACAGTTTTTCTGCCTTGAATTCATTTGTGAATAAGATATCCACCATCAATTCCCCTTTATCTCCTCTACAGACTAGCTATACATTGAATAGATGCTTACCAGCTGGGAGGTTTTTCCAGAATATGCTTAGGCAGTGGAACATTGGTATATAGCAAAGAGCCCATCAGTACTGTCTGGAATTTACTTGTCAAATGATAAGTTGAATCTTCTTCAGATAAAATAATACTTATGGACTACTTTTTCATATCTGTTTAAATCTAATCTTATGGTCTTTATTTTGTATTTTTTAAAATTATTTTGGATCCATTTATTAACTGCTTCATATTTTCAATTATACGTGTTCAATATTTACTTCCCTCCTTACTTTGACATATTTCTTCAATTTGGTCTTAATGTTTTTAACTCAAATTTATATTTCTCTCCATTTATATACTGAATTTTTCAGTTATACAAGTCAATTTTAACTTTAAATCTATCCTTGCTTTTCTCTTTATTCTTTGTCCCCTCTAGAAGCTCTGATTTGTTCAAAATGAATTATATTTGTTCTAACTGATCTTTCTTCCCTACAGCTCTGCCATCTTTCAAGTCTTGTAAATGGTGATTTATTCAGTCATGGTTGGAAATTCTCTTTCCTGCATTGGCTGCTCTCAGGAAGATCTCTGTTCTTTTCTGGTTTTTGTTTTTTGGGTTTTTTTGTTTGTTTGTTTGTTTTTGTTTTTGGCTCCACCTTGAGAAACTCAACCTTTCCTCCAGTTCCCACTTGACCTGTGTATTAATGGGAAAGTGTCAAATCAGCTTAGGGATGGTGAGATTCCCTACACACTTCTCCTAGAGATAAACTCTTACTAGTATAGACTACTCACATATCCCCCACTGAGACTCTATTGTTTTTATTCAACTGATTTCTAAGCACATAAGAAAGATATCTCACTATCATTTTCAGCAGCAGCATAGATTATATCCATAATAGTTCTTATCTGTTTATTGGACAATGTATCCATACAGCTAAATGACTTGAATTTATCATGCAGGGACCTAGAAAAAGAAAGTAGCTGGGGTCACTGTGTTCCAGAATAGCTTTCCCAAATATTTCCAAAGGCATTCCTCTAAATGTTCAGAGTGGTCCAGAAAGGTCACCCATTATGCCAGCTTCACCTAGTGCCACCTGTGACAAACAAGGTTTTTATCAAATGCTTACAGACTGGATGAGTAGGACACTGATCTCTTCCAGTTAGTAGCCAGAACCATGCTTTGTTCCTTTCTCTTTTCTGAATTGAGTTCACACTCAATTGAAAAAACACTTCCAAATCAGAAACTTGCTATACTTTAGATATAGCTTCTTTCTCGTTTTTCCTCCCCACTCTGTTCAGGCTAAATGGAGCTTTCCTCAGTCTGATGACTCTCTGACTTCCCTTTGGATCTATTGGAGATTGTCTTAGTCAGGGTTTCTATTCCTGGACAAAACATCTTGACAAAGAAGCAAGTGGGGAGGAAAGGGTTTATCCAGCTTACACTGCCATACTGCTGTTATCACCAAAGGAAGTCAGGACTGGAGCTCAAGCAGGTCAGAAAGCAGGAGTTGATGCAGAAGCCATGGAGGGATGTTCTTTACTGGCTTGCTTCCCCTAGCTTGCTCAGCCTGCTCTCTTATAGAACCAAGACTATCAGCCCAGAGATGGCACCACCCACCAGGTGACATCCCACCTTGATCACTGATTGAGAAAATGCCTTACAGCTGGATCTGGCAGAGGCATTTCCCCAACTGAAGCTCCTTTCTCTGTGATAACTCCAAGTTATCACAAAACTAGCCAGTACAATTGACCCCTTGTCAGCTTGACACACAAACACATCACTAGTAAGCCTCAACCCTTAGTTTCTTATTCATCCCCAAGATCTAAACAAATTTAAAAGTCCCACAGTGTTTACATATTAAAAGTTCAATCCTTTTAAAATATCCAGTATCTTTTAAAATTCAATATCCAATATCTTTTAAAATTCAAAGTACTTTAAAATTCAAAGTCTCTTAACTGTGGGCTTCACTAAAAAACTTCCTTCAAGAGGGAAAAGTATCAGGGCACAGTCACAATCAAAGGCAAAAATCATTCTCCAACCATCTAATGTCTGGGATCCAGCTCAAGATCTTTTGGGCTCCTCCAAGGGCTTGGGTCACTTCTCCAGCCTTGCCCTTTGTAGCACACACATTATCTTCTAGGCTCCAGATGTCTGTACTCCACTGCTGTTGCTGTTCTTGGTGGTCATCTCATGATACTGGCATCTCCAAAACACTGCTGTCTTCTGCTGTAACTGGGCTTCACCAATAGCCTCTCATAGGTTCTCCTGATTTTGGATCTCATGGATGCATTTTCTCAACTGAAGTTCCTTTCTCTATGATAACTCCAGCCTGTGTCAAGTTGACACAAAACTAGCCAGTACAGAGATGAACTGCAGTCTTCTCGTTCTCCACACATCATCTCTTCTTAGAAAGGCCGTGCTTACATTTCCCTAGAGCAATCTTAGTTCAGTGTTCCCATAAAGCTAGACAGCCTCCAGGAAGCCATGTTAATAGAATGAGATGAGCAACGTATGGCCATCATGTTCACAAGAATGTAAAAGCACATGGTGGATTCTTTTCTTTGCTCTTGTCACTGAAAGAGCTGAAGAGTATTAAGTTATTCCACAGCAAGGAACAGGGGCATATCCACTGCGCAGGTGCCATATTTGCCTTCTCAGAGGATAACTACTTTAGTTAATAACATATATACCCAAAGTGAAATGATAAGATGTTCATAACAGATATATCTGAAAATGAAATGACAATATGTTCATAACAGATATATCCAAAGGTGAAACGACAATATGTTCTGGACTATTTTTTTTTAAGATTTATTTATTTATTATATGTAAGTACACTGTAGCTGTCTTCAGACACTCCAGAAGAGGGTGCCAGATCTCATTACGGATGGTTGTGAGCCACCATGTGGATTTGAACTCTGGACCTTCAGAAGAGCAGTCGGGTGCTCTTACCCACTGAGCCATCTCACCAGCCCCCCAGTTCTGGACTATTTTTAACAGTAGCTTTTCATATAGGTTAAAGAAAAGACTCTCATATAAACTTCTCTTCCCTATATATTATGCTCACTTTCTGTCAACTATTATCTCTCTACAAGGCCAGGAGTACTCATGCCATGGAAGGTTTTAAAAAACCCTGATATCTACGCCATATGTTACCCAAAATATCTGAACATAAAGTCTATGAATACACACTTTCAGTGTTCCCTTATGGCTCCAAGGTACAGACATGCTTGTGTACAAAGTCTTACTGGTTCCTTGCTACTCAAATGGCTGGATGAAATTAGTATCATATTCATGACTCGGTAACTTTGTGCACACATTGAAAGTGTACATGTATCTGTCCACATTGTTGTATGCGCATGTATGTACATATGAGTATAAGCTAGATGTTGAAGATGAGTGCTGTTGTTTTTTTTTAACTGTTCTCTACCTCAGTTTCAAGGATAGTGGTGCACACCAATTCTGCTTGGAAGCTGATGGTTAACTCCAGGAGTCCTGTTTCTGTCTCTAGTAACAGAGTTACAGGAGCTCACCTCCCCACAAGGCTTCTTTTGTAAGTAGTAGGGATCTTAAGAAAGATCCTCATGTTTGTGGTATAAACTGTTTAACAACTGACCCATCTCTCCCATCCCTGACTTGGGAACTTGAAAAATATCAAATTCCAGGTACAATCTTGAAATTTCTATATTAGAACCTACAGTTGGAAATATCCTATGATGTCAAATATTCTTAAACTTAAAAATCCAACATTGAGAACATAAAATATGTAATTATATATATATATATATATATATATATATCCAGATATATAATATATATTATCTCAACTAGATGGACATATATATGTATATCCATCTAGTTGAGACATATATATATATATATATATATATATATATATCCGTCTAGTTGAGATAATATATAAACCTTATATCAATCCACAGTTTTTATATATATACATATTTATATATAAATATATGTATACATAAGTATATATATACATATATACTTATGTGTCTTATCACATACATAAGCACCATATTTAATATTCATTCCAGTTATTAAACACATATATCATATAACATACAAATTAGTCCATTCTCTTTAGTCTTTTGCAATAAAATTTATATATAAATCTCATGATGCAGGAGAAAACATTAAAACTGATACTGAGAATGTTTCAGTTTGAAAAACAGGCAATAGAATTTTCTGTATCTTTTTCATAAATGCTCACTGAATGCTTGCAATGTATTCAGTGCTAGAACACTAAATAACAAAAAGGCCCTTATTAGTAAGATATGTGTAATAAAAAAAGATAATATAGATATATTCTAATGTAAGGGTACCAGAAGATTAGATAGGTAGTATTATAGGTAGATGATAGATAGGCACTAGCAACTTAACATGAAGACATTTAAAAAGATAAAGTCTAGAATCTGCCTATAAAATAACCCGTTGTTTTATTAAAGTTATAGCTGAGGCCTAAATAGATTTTCATCAGAAAAACAAAAACAAAAACAAAAAAACAAGGAAAACACTCAGAAAAAGGGATACATTACCAGGTCAGAAAAGCAGAAGAATTTCAGTATGGTGGAGAACAAATTAGAAAAGGGACAGAAGAGAGACCCATAGAAAGTAATTACAGACACAAGCATGGACCACTTATGGAGAGGCCCGAAGACCTGGTTGGAGAAGGGAAGGTGGCCTTTATTCTGTGCAGAATGGAAAACTCACTATTAAGACCTACTGAAAATGTTTTACTGTAGTAAGGGGGGAAGTGTGCCCTTCCCCCAATCTTGAATATGCTAAACAAACCTCCAAAGGTTTTAGCCTAATCTTTGCATTTCCCTACCAGAGCCTTGAGGAGTTGATCGACCACTGGGCTTGCTTTGAAACAAAATACAGCTGAAACAAAGGATGGCTCTCTGGGTTTTGCCTCTATAAAGGCAGAGCTAAAAATAAAATTTTGACCCTTGATCAGAAAAAGAAAGACAGACAGACAGACAGACAGACAGAAAGAAAGAAAGAAAGAAAGAAAGGAAGGAAGGAAGGAAGGAAGGAAGGAAGGAAGGAAGGAAGAAGAAAGGAAGAAAGGAAGGAAGGAAGGAAGGAAGGAAGGAAGGAAGGAAGGAAGGAAGGAAGGAAGGAAGAAAGAAAGAAAGAAAGGAAGGAAGGAAGGAAGGAAGGAAGGAAGGAAGGAAGGAAGGAAGGAAGGAAGGAAGGAAGGAAGGAAGGAAGGAAGGAAGGAAGGAAGAAAGAAAGAAAGAAAGAAAGAAAGAAAGAAAGAAAGAAAGAAAGAAAGAAAGAAAGAAAGAAAGAAAGAAAGAAAGAAAGAAAGAAAGAAAGATCCAGGGCTGGAGAAATGGCTCAGACATTAAAGGCTAGGCTCACAACCAAATATATAAGAAATAAGATCCAGTTATCTGCTGTCTCTAAGAAATGACCATCACAGCAAAAGATCCCACAGATAAGAGGTAAAAAATGAAAGTCATTTTATAAGGCAAATGGAAGCCAAGATGATGTAGCCATTCTGATAACTGATAAGGTAGAATTCAAACCAAAGTTGATCTGAAGAAATTTAAAAAATCAACTAAGTATAAGGAATTAATGAAAAATATATCAGAAAGGACATGAATAAGAACCAAATACTGAAACTTCCTTACTTCAGAAATAAACACAACTTAATATATGACATACAGATCTGGGTGTGATGACACCTGAAAATCCCACAGTATGTACACAGAGGCAAGGAAAAAAAATGCTGCAAGTTACAGACCAGCTTAGGCCAAATAACAAGATCCATCTTGATGCCCAGAACAAAGTGGAGTCACAGTTGGATTCTATGAGATTATAAGAGAAGAGCTAGCAACATAGTTCCTCAAATTGTTCCACAAAATAAAATAATTGCATTGACTCTGTAAATTGCTTTTGGCAGTATAACCGTTTTCACAATTTTATTTCTGCCAGTCTTTCATCATGGAAGACCATTCCATCATCTAATGACTTCTTCAATTTCTTTTTATAGCACCTTGTCTTAGTTAGGGTTTTACTGCTGTGAACAGACACCATGACCAAGGCAAGTCTTAATAAAACAACATTTAATTGGGGCTGGCTTACAGATTCAGAGGTTCAGTCCATTATCATCAAGGTGGGAGCATGGCAGTATCCAGGCAGGCACGGTGCAGGTAGAGCTGAGAGTTCTACGTCTTCATCCAAAGGCTGCTAGTGGAAGACTGACTTCCAGGCAACTAGGGTGAGGATCTTATGCCCACACCCACAGTGACACACCCATTCCAACCAGGTCACACCTATTCCAACAAGGCCACACCTTCAGATGGTGCCACTCCCTGGTCCAAGGATGTACAAACCATCACATTCCACTCCCTGGTCCCCATAGACTTGTTCAAAAACATGAGTCTATGGGGGCCATACTTAAACATATCATAATGCACAATGCATTTAGTCCAACTTTCAAAGTCCTCATAGTCTATAGCAGTAGAAACAATGTTAAAAGTCCAAAGTTCAAGGTCTCTTCTGAGATTCATTCAACTTAATTAACTGTAATCCCCAAAGCAAGGCAGGAAACCAGCTAGGCAAACTCCAAACTCTGCATCTCCATGGCTGATGTCAAAGCGGTCTTCAGATCTCCACTCCTTTTTCATCTTTGTTGACTGCACAAACTGCTTTCTCCTTGTTAGCAGCTTTCCTCAGCATGTATCCCATGGCTCTGGCATCTTTAACATCTTTGAGTCTTCAAGGCAATTGCAATGTTACAGCTCCTTGTTTCAGTGTCTGGGATTCCACTTGATCTTTTGGACTCCTCCTAAGGGCTGGCATCACTTTTCCAGCTCTGCCCTCTGTAGCACTCTAAGCTCAGGTTGATCCACTCCACTTCGGCTGCTGTTCTTGGTGATCATCCTGTGGTACTGACATCTCCAATACACTGGGGTGTTCCACTCCAAGTAGGCTTCACCAATAGCCTCTCATAGGCTCTCTTCAGGGTGGCAAGCCTCAAATCCTTTGCATGCCCCATTCAGTCCTGGGCCATCAACTACAGCTGAGGCTTCACCTTCTCCAATGGCCTTCCCTGGCCTCTCACAGTGCTAAGCCTCAGCTTCTCTCCGTGATCCCTTCATTCCTTCACAAGCAGTACCACCTGAGTGACTCGTACACATTACCAAGTCCAGCCGCAGCATGAGGTACAACCTTGGGTATCATTGGAACACAGCTTGTTTGTGCTCCCAGAAAACAATTTCCAGATTTCAACTCAGTGATGCTGGTCTCTTCTTAATCATTGCTCTTAGCTCCAGCTAACCAGCATCAATTGTCCCAGTAGTTCCTTCCATTCTTAACTCTAGAGCCAGAGCCACATGGCTGAAGCTGCCAAGTTCTGCTGCTTACAGGATCTAGAACATAATCCCCTTGTACTATTACATTAACACTGGCTTTATGTTTTCTAAATCCTTCACTGCCTAAGCTTCGCTATCCTGGTTCTTGCTCTGTAGATTGACCTTGAATGCAGAGATCAGCATTTGATTAAAAGTGTGTACCACCCATGCCTGGATCTAATTAAGCTGGGTAGAATCTTGCCCCAAGGTCCCACTCCCTTAATCTGTTATCTCCTAGAACACAAGATTTTGCTCCATTTCACTTCCTGGTACTCCTTTAATACTCAAACCATGTATTTTATATTTTGCCTTTCTAAGCTTGCTATGCTTGTTCAAACTTCTCTCTGTGAGACCTAACCAGAGAACAAAGTCTCTGCTGGGCTTTTTTGAAACTTCCTTTGTCAATGCAATTAATGCAATTAATCCAAGTCTCTTCACCTTAGCCTCAGGCAGACTTTTCATACAAGGGTAAAAAGTAGCCACATTCTTCACCAAAATACCACAAAAACAGTCTTTATGCCACATAATGAAATTCTTCTCTTTTGAAATCTCTTAGGCCAGGTCAACACAGTTCAAATTACTCCCAGCAACAAAGTCTTCCATATTCCTACTAGGATGACCCATTAAACCCCATTTAAAGCATTCCATTGAGTTCCAAATCCAAAGTCCAAAAATCCACATTCTTTCAAACAAAAGCATGGTCAGGCCTATCACAGCAATACCCCACTCCCAGTACCAACTTCTGTCTTAGTTAGGGTTTTACTGCTGTGAACAGACACCATGACCAAGGCAAGTCTTAATTAAACAACATTTAATTGGGGCGGGCTGGCTTACAGATTCAGAGGTTCAGTCCATTATAATCAAGGTGGGAGCATGGCAGTATCCAGGCAGGCATGGCGCAGGTAGAGCTGAGAGTTCTACGTCTTCATCCAAAGGCTGCTAGTGGAAGACTGACTTCCAGGAAACTAGGGTGAGGATCTTATGCCCACACCCACAGTGACACACCCATTCCAACCAGGTCACACCTATTCCAACAAGGCCACACCTTCAGATGGTGCCACTCCTTGGTCCAAAGATATACAAACCAACATACACCTTAAAGCTTCCATTGTTATATGTTCTCTGCCTCTTTGGTTAGGTTTTTCCCTAGCTATACTAATTTGAAGCTTTTGTAATTAAGATATCTTTCCCAATATTTTCTCACCAAGCTTGTTACTGGTATAAATAAAATATTGATTCTGTGCATTGATTTTTTTTGTCAGGTAACTTTATTTAAACTGTTTATCATATCTAAATTCTTCTGGAGACTCTGTGGGGTATTTTAAGTATAGATTCATGCCATTCACAAACAGGCAAAGCTAATTTCTTAGTTTTTAATTTTTATCTACTTTGTACTCTTATTTTATTGTTCAAACTAAAACTTTGTTGTTGTCAATAAAAGTAGAAAGGGTTGTCATCTTTGTCTTGTTACAGATGCTAGAGATGATGATCATAATTCTCCATCTCGAGTACAATGTCTATGCATTCGTCATATGTGCAGTATTTATTGTTTGGAGGTATGTTCTGTCTATCGCTGTTTTCTTCAATACATTTTATTATGAAGCTGTTATACAATGGCAAATGCTTTTTCTACATCTCATGTTAATTATGTCATTTTTTTGCCATTAAGTCTATTGATACTGCATATTATGT
Source organism: Mus caroli (assembly GCF_978045245.1). NCBI lineage: Eukaryota > Metazoa > Chordata > Mammalia > Rodentia > Muridae > Mus > Mus caroli. The sequence continues at coordinate 56,212,648 of NW_028227273.1, forward strand.
GTTTCATTTGCACATGGTGATTTTTGGTTTTAAAGGCCATTGCAATACAATTTTGAATCATCTCAGCAGGGATCCTCAATTGTGGAACTGTCTTGGTCATCTTAATTGGTATGGAAAGGTCCACTCCGAATGTGAGTGACACCTTCTGGTGGCAGCCCAGACATAAAAAGATGCATAGAAGAAGGAAGATTGTTTGCCCTCTACTCACTTGGCTTTCCCTTTCACTGCTGGGTTAATTAACTTGCTTGCTACTGTTGCTATCTTTGCTGATGTCAGGACAAGTTTTCCAGATTTCCAATTGGACTTAGGACCAGTGGATCTCCAGGACCCTTCCAACTTTCAACTCCAGGACAGTTGGGACACCCTTTCTTGGAACTTGCCCTCTTAGTGGGAGATAGCCATTATTTGACGACTCAAACTACTCAGACACCTAGTGTTATAGACTGAGCAACAACTAAGTACTGAGATTTTAGCTATGTTCCTGATGTTATTGAACAATTTAGCCATATTGTGTGTGTGTGTGTGTGTATGTTCTATTATATCCTGCTTCCTCTAAAGACTCCCAACCAATGTCTGCACATGCTGAACCAGCCTTGTCTCCAAACAATAAAACCAATTTGGACACTGTGTAATTTTCATGTGATCTTGAATTTACATCACAAGTGTTTTGTAATTATGTTCACTAGAAACTTGGTCTGTAGCTCTTCCTTGATTGATAATAAAATATAAAAACATTAATTAAATACTCATACATACCTTTTCTGAATCCTTGTTACATAACTAAAAACTTTACTCCCTTTCAAAAATTATACTTCGTTTTGTTTATGTTTTGTATATCATGGTGTTTCTAAAACATTTTTAGAAAAATGTTTCCTAAGCTTAAGATACTCTATAACATAGCTCTGTAAACCTAAAAAAAAAAATTATTGGGATATTCCATCTTTTGAAAAAACTATGAATATTAACTGAAATACTTTACTGTCTTTTCAGCAATGTGTGTGTGTGTGTGTGTGTGTGTGTGTGTGTGTGTGTGTTCACATACATGCCACATTGTGTATATGAAGGCCAGAAACCCATTTACAGGTTATCACATGGGACCCTTGGATCAAACTCAGATCACCAGGCTTGACAGAAAGTGACTTTACCTGCTGGATCATCTCATAGGTCTCTCATTTCTTTTACTTACATGAAATATAGTATTGTTGCTAAAATCCCTTGCCAGAGAGATATAAGCAATGTTTCCACATTTTTAATGTCCTAAGAGTTAGCAAACCCAATTATGCCAAAGTTCACTATGGGAATTAGTTTATTGAGCTTACAGAACATAGGTGAATACAGGAGTTTGGATGTTTCTCCTCCAATAGGCTGCATCTGAAAGGCATTACCTAGCAGGAATGAGGTACCCTGTGATCACTGTTTCTGGTTTTCAACTTGACTACATCTGGAATGAACTACAATCCAGAAATGGAGGGCTTACCAGATCTTGAGGCTGGAAGATACAGGTTTTTGACCTGGATCTTGACATGGAGATTTTGAGGTATAGTGGCTATGAAAAGCTTAGGCCCAAGCAAGGTAGTACATGCCTTTAATTCCAGGAGACTGAGGCAAGCAGACTTCAATGTCAGCCTGGAACAAAGCAAGTTCCAGATCCAGGTGAGGTAATACACACTTTTAACCTAGGTTACACCTTCTTCTGGAGGCCTACATAAGGGCATTGGAAGAGGGAAGATTCATTCTTCCTTGGCTGCTTGCACTTACTTGCCAGCACATCTGTTGTAACCTGCCTATTCAGGATTCCAGCTTTTCCAGCATACCAGATGAAACAGCTAGCCTTGTGTACTGAGCAACTACTAGGCTTTTGGATTTCCCATTCACAGCTGTCCATTGTTGGGTTTGTTAGACTACAGAATGTAAATCATTACAATAAATTCCTTTAATAATATAGAGATATTCCATAAGTTCTGTGATTATAGAGAACCCTGACAGATACCTACCCATAGCCCCATGGATGGAGACTCCTTCCCTGATCTTCTGGCCTATATACTCTAACTCCTCCCTGTGTCCATGTTGCATACAACAGGTGGTAGGGAGCATGTGGATACTCAAGTAGGGTCTTGTGGTCCTTGCACTCTTTCATGAGAGGGTGTAAACAGTAAACAATCCCAAATGGGATGATATTTTGCAAGGGGGTTCAGCTGAATCTTTCAAGATGGCAGTTGCTTGGCTCAGAGGACAGACTTTCACAACAAGTAATAAACCATGAAGTCTATCAAGCAAATAGAAATGGAATGAGAGAGGAACCATCTTTAGACGAGAATTCCAAAATGTAGAAGACAAATAAAAAGGACAGAAACTAAATAAGTAACTCAATTAGAGACTAACAAAACAGAAATGTACACTTAGGATTCAGTGTGCCAACTCTTCAGTTTTCAAATATCACAAGAAGATTTAAAGTCATATATAACTAGCAACAACTGCATGATGAAAACATTAAATTTCTAATGTAAGATCAGTGACCACGCATAAGAGAGGTTACATATCAGAAGAGAAAACTTGTGGTTGCAACTTTCTCCCTATGGCCTTCACAGCCTCTTTGATGTCCTTATTCCTCAGTGCATAAATTATAGGATTCAGCATGGGTGTGAAAACACTATACAGCACTGAGATCAATCTGTCTTTCTCTAGCGAGTAAGATGAGATGGGCCTCACATACGTGAAGATAGCACTACCATAATAGAGAATAACAATGAGCAGGTGGGAGGCACAGGTAGAAAAGGCTTTCTGTCTCCCCTCAGAGGAACGGATCCTCAGGATGGTGGAGATGATGTAAAGGTAGGAAAGGATGATGCACAGGAAAGGAGTCCAGCCTATGAGGATCCCAATGGACAGCAAAGCCAGTTCATTGAGGGCAGTATCACCACAAGACAAGATGAGCAAGGGAGGTATGTCACAGAAGAAATAATTGATCTGATTGTTACCACAGAAGGGCAGGTGGAAGGTCAGAACTGTGTGTAACACTGAATTGAGAAACCCACATGTCCAGCATGAGGCTGCTAACCAGCTGCACAGGGCCTTGTTCATAATAAATGAGTACCTTAAGGGCTTACAGATGGCAATATATCGGTCATATGCCATTGCTGCCAGGAGGAGACACTCCGAGCCAACAAAGAAAATGAATGCAAAGAGCTGGGTCACACAGCCTCCATAGGAAATGATTTTCTTCTCTGACAGGAGATGCACCATCATCTGGGGGACATTAGTAGTAGTGTAGCAGATGTCAATAAGGGCAAGATTTCCTAGGAAATAATACATGGGTGTGTGTAGGTGGGAATCAGCTATGGTCACCACAATGATAAAAACATTGCCTCCTAAAGTGCATATGTAGGTCAGAAAGAAGATGTTGAAGAGTAAATACTGCAATTCATTCAGGTGGTCGAACCCCAAGATGATGAATTCAGATGGAGCAGTTTGATTCTTTCCTTCCATGATGTCAGCTGGTTTCCCTTTGTGAATTTGACAAACAGGTGCATTGATAATAGTCTGCAAAACAAGAAAGCAAGTGCTAGTACCAATAATGTCACCACCAACTACATTGGATACCGAATCACAAATGAAGCAGTTCTTTGCAAGACACAACGCATACCTGTCACTTAAGATATATGTGCATACTCTCAGTGTTTCTCCCAGGAATCAAGTTCCTATGGATATATAATACTACCATTTTAAAATGAGAAAGATCACAGTGGGATTCTATTTTTTAAGGCTGCTCTTTTCATAAAATATTTTAATTGCAAGAATTACTACATAACACTTCAATTACAAAATTACACCATATATGTGTATAATAATTATTACATTAAAAAGTTGAGATAAATAAAATATTTTCCTTTTTAATGTCAATTTAAATGAAAAATATTGCTTATTTATTCAAACTATGTATTTCATTGATTTCCATGACTTATATACAGTTTTATATACTGCAATTACAAGTTTGCAAACCAAAATGTCTGTATTTTTTAAAACTCCCCTCACTTTTTGTGAACTATTATGAAGATTTTCAGTGGTGGAAAAGGAAAATTGGAAAAAGATTTTCATTTTTATAATGTAATATCTCTCATCACCAGAATAAGACAAATTTGTAGTACAACATTCATTCCACTAAAAAAGAATCTCCGAATTCTATTTTCTGATTCACATCTTATCTACTTCTTATATCTCTGCTTTTAAGTTATTTTTTTAAATTTGGCTTTCTGTGGAAGAATTAAGTCAACTATATAGGCTCTTGTTTTTTGTACATTTTATTTAGCAAGCATATGTTCATAACTCTCTGCCTGCCACATAATGGGCATGTTTACTATAAATGACAAGACAGAATTTAAATATGCCCTAGAATGATATACTGAAGGTTATCTTGCATAAAATAATTTCATAATATCTAATAATCATAATTACTGCTGTAAAGGAAAACAGTAAAGAAGATGACCTAGTCTGAACACTAGTTAACAAAAACTTCCCAGAAAAAAAATTATTTGAGCCTCAGGAATGAACATGAGTTGAGTAGATCAGGAAAGCTAAAAGTAGAAATCTCTTCACATAAAAAGAAGGACACATGAAAAGAAGCCAGGTGTAGGGGAAGCATGAGACTTTATTGTAGGCAAAGATGCTGCACTTCAGGGAGCAAAGGCAAGAGACTTCTTCGGGAAAGATAAAATCATTAAGATATAAGAGCAATAGGAAAAATACAAGGTCATGAGATGTCTGTGTTCTGAGAAAGACAAGTGTTCCCAAAATAAAATATTAAATATTTGTCAAAATAAGGCAAGGGTGCAGACAATGAAATCAGGGTGTGGGTGGGGAGAAGAAGCAGATGAAATGAGCCCATTGGATTTGCTCTTTCAGTCATTCAGAAAAGAGTCATGGAACTTCACACTAGAGAACTGGGTTGGAAAGACACCGAGGAGCTGGGTGACATTAGGGAATGCCATCTCTAAAATTCAAAATGAGCAAGGAATACAGGTTTAGGATGATAATAGAATTATGTTAAATACTTTTTAAATGAGACATGGGATAATTCTCAGGGCATCTTCTTCATGTTAGAAAAGATACAGGGGTTAAATAATTTTCTTGAAATGATACTGATTAAAATATGGCAATACTGAGAGTCATATTTCAGTCCATTTGAAGCCATCATCTGTGTCCTGTGCTCCTAGTTTAAAAAATGGTCTGTGGAGTTTCTCAATGAAACAAAGACAGTGGTAAGTAGAATATAACTGGTGTAGATCATGTTTCAGTTGTGGCTATGTGCAACTGGAGGCATCTTTGAGATACCCAAGTAAATATTAAGAGAATTAGTACTTGAACTTTAGAAGCCCCAGAGAGTAGGCAGTGGCACCGGGAGCACAGGAGCATGGCCTGACCCTCCTGAGAGTTTGCTAGTTCTTTTTTCAATATTTCCCATAACAGGAATGTTTGGACTAGAAAGATAAATTGTGGTATATCAACATGCATGTGAATGGAAGCAGATGAAAGAAAGGAAGGGACATGGAGATGAACACTTTTAAGGCCTCAATTAATTTGCCACACTCATTAACTATACATAAAAGAAAGACAAGGACAAACATAGAATAAAGAAACCCAGGGAGCTCTAAATCAGAGTTGAAGTATAAAGCCTCGTGCAAAGATGTTGTTTGTAAGTCCAAGAAAAACCCTAGTTACCCACTCAGATGATTTCATGAGAAACTATTCGTGTGGATGACTGTTTCTTCATGAAAAGGCCTTATGATATCAGCAATCTAGAGCCAAGTGACAGAGGAAGCAACAGGGTGACAGTGCTCTTCCCTCTTCAGTGTCTGTTTCACACTCGGAGAGCAAACTGAGGCTCTGAGGCACATAGGTTTTGACAACTAGTATCACACCAAGTATCCTGTGCCCTGATATCTTCTTTTCTCTCCTTTGTTCTAGTCCATCAGCAAGTTCTCTCATGGAAAACAGATAGAATAACTGAAACCATGAATATTTCTCCACTAGGGTTACAGCCTTGACAGTTTTCCCAAGACAGGCTTCATAAGTCTAGTATTTATAGACACATAACCTGTATGTGTCTTCCTAACCCTATTTCTGTCTGTCAGTCTTTATTTATTCAAACCTCAATTTAAATGACACCTTTAGATTCTATTACAAAAAGATGTTTTTCCCATCTTGGAAACTCAGGGGCCTTTGGTTCAAGATCAGCTATGAAAATTAAGTATAATCTGTTTATTTTTCTGACTTTAATCAACTATTCCAGTGATAAATCTTTTCAGAATACATACCCCACCTTAAGTATTTTCTAGTAAAGTAATGAATGTGTGTGTTAAAAAAAAGTCAGCAATAACCCAATCCTTTTGGAATGTCAGACACTAGTAAAATTTCCAAGGAAGAAAGAAAGGAAAAATGAAAGGAAAGAAAAGTTCTTGCATTTTACATGGTTGCAATGCAGAAAATCTTGGGGGGAAGTTCCTAAAAAGCATCGTATTAGAAATGAGAGAAGTTAAAAAACTTGCCATTATAAAGAATTACTAAGGCCACACACTTAACAAATCCACACTAAAACCAGAAATATTTCTGTTTCCAAATCTAGAACAAAATTTTGTAACTATTTCCTGAATGAGGTAGGCTAACTCAGCACCAAACACCCTGGGCACAATAAATCACCAAAAAATAAAAAAATAAATAAAAAAATAAGTGCTCACTCAGAAGTACAGGGAAAGTGACCTTTTTTCTTCTCTTGCAAAACTAGACCATATAACACAAGGAAAAAGAAAACATTTAATTTATTTTATTTTATTTTATTTTATTTTACTTTTAGGAATCTTGCATTGTGAGAACGCAAGAACAGTTTTTAAGCACCTACAGGGAAATTTATTCCAAAGGTTTAATTGAAAAATTTCCTCTCTCTTAAGGAACTTTCATGTCTAAGGAATCTAATGACTCTCTTTATAGAAAGTACTGAAGAGAACAGCCTTAGAAATGCAGAATCTTTGTGTTGTCCAGGTCATCTAAACTATACCTTCTGCAGAGAACCAGGGAAAAGTGTATTGGCCATTACCTGTCACCAAAAGCACATAAAAAAACATGTAAAATCTTAACACAAGAGTCCAATAATAAATAAGTGATAGATGCAACAGTGGACAATTCTTGTAAGGAATACAAAGTATCCTCCTGACTATTCTCTGCAATCCAATCAGTAGTTCCTTTATTGAATAAAGAATCAGCAGGCTAACAAAGACCTATCACATAGAAATTAATCAAAATTAAAGACCCCTCTCTCCCAGTATGCACAAACATCCAAATACAGCCCCTCACTTCCTGGGACAGAAATTTTGGATACTTTAGCTTGGCAGCCCTCTGGTCCTTATGCCTTTCTTTCCCAGCATCAAAAGATTAAGACAGAAAAGTCAATCTCTAAAAGTATTAGAGTTATAGCTATGCAAATAAAAACTACTTACTTAGCTGTGATTAAAAATATTCAACAGAAATCACCATACAGACTCTAAGAGCTGCTGCCATCGGGCTGCTCTTAAGAGATGCAGAATAATATCCCTGGAGAGTCTAAGAGTGCCAAGAGCTACCTTAGTCTCTGCAGGCAAATTCATGGGACAATACCCTCCAGACATAGCAAATCCCATATCTTAGTTGGGTTTGGTTTTTCCTATTTTTGTCCAAAGGCGAGACTGTGGCTTTATGTGGAACTGAGCTGACCAAAGTTATTTCAGGTTTCCTTCTTCCCTACTATGACTTCAAGGTCTCCTGACTTTGCTTTCTGAAACTGGTATCATGACTGTGCTCAAGTGTCTGTATCTTGTCTCACAGTGTGAGAAAGTGAGAAAGCCATGCCAGCACACAACACTGAACCACCTCCCCACACTTCCCCTTTTCTCTTCCTCAACTGCCACTCTGAGGAAATTTTAGGATTCTCTGAGCTGCAAATTTCTTCTTGAAAATAAAGCTGTGGGTTTGTTTTACATTTAAATTGTGACTAAGGTATTGCTTTACAAAGAAGACAATATATAAAAATTTAACATAATGCCTGGACCCTTCATGTCTCCCCATCTAATGTTGAGCCTAATGTTCCAATTTTATTCTCCTGAAATAGGTAGATAAAATATATCCTATTTTATCCACCCTTGTTTTGGACATTTGATCCCACTTGGTATGTAAACTGGGACACCCTGGAGCAAGTGAAAATTCATCTAACCCATGGGCTGCAAAGCTCAGTGATACCAAGCAAGTTCCTGGTATGCAAAATGAGAGAAACTACCAAACAAAAATCATCCCTGATACTAACATGCTCATGACAATCTGTCCTCAAACAGCATTCACTGTACTGTGAGAACAGAGGAAGCATAGTAGAGGCCACAGGTGACCCTTTCCTATTTAAGCTATCGAAGCAGATATCAATGTCAAAGAGCTGGAAAGAAGTGTCCGTTTTGTCAGGTTTTTTTCCTATTTTTTTTTCCTTTTGGTGTCCCTATTGGTCCTAGGTTTTATTCATTTTTTAGTTAACATTTTAGCATAGCAAGGGAATGATTTATTTATTGCATTTTGAGATATAAGTGTCACATTTGTTCCACTTTATCATCACTCCTACACTCCCTTCCCTCATACCCAAAGCCACAAGCTGCTGACCAACTTCCTCTCCAGTTTCTCAACTTATGTCATATTATCAACTCTCCCTTCTTTCCCATCCTTTAAGAAAATGCCAGTGCCTGGCAAATACAGAAGTGGATGCTCACAGTCATCTATAAGATGGAACACAAGGGCCCCAAATGGAGAAGCTACAGAAAGCACCCAAGGAGCTGAAGGGGTCTGCAACACTATAGGTGGAACAGCAATACGAACTAACCAGTACCCCCAGAGCTCATGTCTAGCTGCATATGAAGCAGAAGATGGCTTAGTTGGCCATCATTGGGAAGAGAGGCCCCTTGGTATTGCAAACTTTATATGCCTCAGTACAGGGGAATGCCAGAGCCAAGAAGTGGAAGTGGGTGGGTAGGGGAACAGGGCAGAGGGAGGGTATAGGGAACTTCCAGGATAGCATTTGAAATGTATATAAAGAAAATATCTAATAAAAAATAAATAAAAAAAGAAAATGTTCTCTCTCATGATCTTCTTTCTAGTTTCATGTCTATGAAGTATGTGTGTGTGTGTGTGTGTGTGTGTGTGTGAGAGAGAGAGAGAGAGAGAGAGAGAGAGAGACAGAGACAGAGACAGAGACAGAGACAAAGAGAGTAGTGGAGGAGTGAGAAATTATACAAATGAGACAAAACTTAGAATTTGTTTTACTGAATCTGATTTCACTTAGTATGATGATTCCTGGTTCTAACCACATTTCTACAAATGCTGCGATTTTATTTCAAGTAATAATTCTGCCGTGTGTATTCTGCTGTGTGTATTCTGCTGTGTGCATGTACCACACTAACACTGTTCACTCATCTATTGGTGGAATCTAAGCTGGCTCTATTTTATAGCTATTTTTAAAAGTGTAGCAAAAAACAAACAAAACATGCAAGTATCTGGTATGGTACCTTAAACTCTTCTAACATGTGCCTAAGAGATTTGTGCTTGGGTCATAGAGTAGGTCTAATTTTAGTTTTTGAGAATGTTCCATAACAATTTCCATATTGTCCGCACCATTTTACAATAGCATCATAACATCAGTTGTCATATGTTTTCTGATAGCCATTCTGACTGGGGCAAAATAGGATCACAAAACAATTCTTTACCAAGATACAGATGTGAAACTCTGTTTCAACTATCATTGGCCACTATTTTTTAAGCTAAAGAAAAAATTTTAATAAAAAAAGTATGAATGAGGGTATTTTAAAAATGTCTGGTAACAAGTAGGAAACCTTTTGTCATATGGAAACATTTACTTAACAAAGGTGATCACTGTTGGCTATGTATCCATGTCTCTTTCTCTTTTTTTAAAATTTAAACTATTTTATTTATTTACAATCCAGTCATTGCCCCACCCCTGTCTGTCCTCCCTCCCACATTTCCTTATCCCACTCCTCCCCCACTTGCCTCTGAGAGGGTACAGTACCCTCATCAGACATCCCCCTTTCCTGGGGTGTCAAGTCTCTCTCAAGGATTAAGAGCATCTTCTCCCACTGAGGCCAGACCAGGCAGACCTCTTTGACATATGTGCCAGGGTCCTCTGACCTACCCTATGCTCCTGGTGGATGGCTCAGTCTCAGGGATCTCCCTGGGGTCAGCTGAGACTGTGGGTTTCCCTACCCCTTTCTGCTTCTTCAGTCATTCCCTTAATTCAACCACAGGGCTCCCTGACTTCAATCCAATGGTTGGGTGTAAGTATGTTATGTCTTTTTAAAAACCTTCCTGTTCAGCTCACTTAACTTGATCCTTGATCACACAATTAGGTTAGTGTTATATATGCTTTGTATCATTCTCTGTCTAATATAGAGTTGGTAATGGATTTCCATTTTATAGGCTTTCTTCATTCTGTGATAGGTATTTGTAGGGGTCCCGCCCCTTCATTCAGATACTGAAGTGGGGCTTAGATAGGTGGACCAGAGGCTAATAACCCCTGGCCATTAACTTTCTCTTACTGTTCTGGGGGCCAAACAGATGGCTTCTGACAATTACCTCCTGCTGATAGCAGCAGAGGATTAGGAAAAAGACAATTTCTTGAGCTCTTTCTCTTAGAAACTAAGGGACTTTTTGACTTGGAGCTCATTAACTCTTTTCTTCTTTTCTTTTTTCTCTTCTCTTCCCTTCCCTTCTCCTCTCTTCCTTCTTCATTTCTTTCTTTCCTTCCTTCTTCCTTTCTTTCTTTCCTTCCTTCTTCCTTCTTCCTTCCTTTCTTTCTTCCTTTCTCTCGCTCTTTCTTTCTTCCTTCCTTCCTTCTCCAGATTGTATTCCCCTCCCAGTTCACCCTCCATCTGTTTCACATTCCATACCTCCTCCCCACCCCCTGTCTCCATGAAGATGTCCCCACCCCTCAACTATGACCCCACCAGACCTCCAAACTCCCTGGTGCCTCCAGTCTCTTGAGGGTTAGGTGCATCTTCTCTGACTGAGTTCAGACCCCACAGTCCTCTGCTGTATTGTGTTGGGGGCCTTATATTAGCTGGAGTATGCTGCCTGTTTGGCAGTCCAGTGTTTGAGAGATCTTGGGGGCCCAAGTTAATTGAGACTGCTGGTCCTCCTACAGGGTCAACATCCTTTTCAGATTCTTCAAGCTTTTCCCTAATTCAACCAAAGGGGTCAGCAGCTTCTGTAAATTGGTTGGGAGCAAATATCTGCATCTGACTCTTTCAGCTACTTCTTGGGTCTTTCAGAGGGCAGTCATGATAGGTCCCTTTTTGTGAGCACTCCATAGCCTCAGTAATAGTGTCAGGCCTTGGAGCCTCTTCTTGAGCTGGATCCCACTTTGGGCCTGTAGCTTGACCATTTTTCCTTAGGCTCCTCTCCATTTCCATCCATCCTGTTTCAGACAGGAACATTTCAGGGTCACAGTTTTGACTGGGAGATGGCAAACCCATCCCTCACTTGATAAAATGTCCATTGTTTCCAGCACAATAAACCAGCAAACTTCTATTGCTAATAAAGAATTAGAAATGGAAAATAATGCAACAAACCACAAAAACTACCAGCAAAATTAAAGGGATTAGTAAACATCTCTAATAATAACTCTAATTGTAGTTTGCCTTAGGTCTCCAATTAAAAGATGCAAACTAGATGACTACATTAAGAAATAAGATCCAGCTGTCTCATGTGAGGCTATGCCAGTGCCTGGAAAATACAGAAGTGGATGCTCACAGTCATCTATTCGATGGAACACAGGGCCCCCAATGGAGGAGCTAGAGAAAGTACCCAAGGAGATAAAGGGGTCTGCAACCCTATAGGTGGAACAACAATATGAACTAACCAGTACCCCCAGAGCTCATGTCTCTAGCTGCATATGTAGCAGAAGATGGCCTAGTCGGCCATCATTGGGAACAGAGGCCCTTTGGTCTTGTAAACTTTATATGCCCTAGTACAGGGGAACGCCAGGGCCAAGAAGTAGGAAAGGGTGAGTACAGGAGCAGGGTGAGGGGAGGGCATAGGGGACTTTTGGGATAGCACTTGAAATGTAAATGAAAAAATATCTAATAAAAAATTGAAAAAGGAAAAGGAAAGAAAGAAAGAAAGAAAGAAAGAAAGAAAGAAAGAAAGAAAGAAAGAAAGAAAGAAAGAAAGAAAGAAAGAAAGATCCAGGGCTGGAGAAATGGCTCAGACATTAAAGGCTAGGCTCACAAACAAAAATATAAGAAATAAGATTCAGCTATCTGCTGTCTCTAAGAAATGACCATCACTGCAAAAGATCCCACAGATAAGAGGTAAAGAATGAAAGCCATCTTGTCAGGCAAATGGAAGCTAAGATGATGTAGTCATTCTGATAACTGATAAGGTAGAATTCAAACCAAAGTTGATCTGAAGAAATAAAAAAATCAACTAAGTATAAGGAATTAATGGAAAATATGTCAGAAAAGACATGAATAAGAACCAAATACTGAAGCTTCCTTACTTCAGAAATAAACACAAGTTGATATAGAATATACAGATCTGGGTGTGATGACACTCACCTGAAAATCCGACAGTATGTAGACAGAGGCAAGAAAAAAAAATGCTGCAAGTTAGAGACCACCTTAGGCCACATAACAAGATCCATCTTGATGCCCAGAACAAAGTGGAGTCAGTGTTGGATTCTATAAGATTATAAGGGAAGAGCTAGCAACATACTTCCTCAAATTGTTCCACAAAATAAAAGAATTGCATTGACTCTGTAAATTGCTTTTGGTAGTATAACCTTTTTCACAATTTTATTTCTGCCAGTCTTTCACCATGGAAGAACATTCAATCATTTAATGTCTTCTTCAATTTCTTTTTATAGCACCTTAAAAATTTTGTTGTTATATGTTGTCTGCCTCTTTGCTTAGATTTTTCCCTAGCTATACTAATTTTAAGCTATTGTAATCTTTCCCAATATTTTTCCCAACAGTAACAAGCTTTCCCAAGCTTGTTACTGGTATAAATAAAATATTGATTCTGTGCATTGATTTTTTTTGTCAGGTAACTTTATTTAAACTGTTTATCATATCTAAATTCTTCTGGTGACTCTGTGGGGTATTTTAAGTATAGATTCATGCCATTTACAAATAGGCAAAGCTAATTTCTTAGTTTTTAATTTTTATCTACTTTGTAGTCTTATTTTATTGTTCAAACTAAAACTTTGATTGTTGTTCTCAATAAAAGTAGAAAGGGTTGTCATCTTTGTCTTGTTACAGATGCTAGAGCTGGTGATCATAATTTTTCATCTCAAGTACAATGTCTATGCATTTGTCATATGTACAGTATTTATTGTTTGGAGGTATGTTCTGTCTATTGCTGTTTTCTTCAATACATTTTATCATGAAGCTGTTGTACATTGGCAAATGCTTTTTCTACATCTCATGTTAATTATGTCATTTTTTGCCATTAAGTCTATTGATACTGCATATTATGTGTTTCATTTGCACATGGTGATTTTTGGTTTTAGAGGCCATTGCAGTACAACTTTGAATCATCTCAGCAGGGATCCTCAATTGTGGAACTGTCTTGATCATCTTAATTGGTATGGAAAGGTACACTCCAAATGTGAGTGGCACCTTCTGGTGGCAGCACAGACATAAAAAGGGGCACAGAAAAAGGAAGTTGGTTTGCCCTCTTCTCACTTGTCTTTCCCTTTCCTTTTACTTGATACTGCTGCTGATTTCTTTGTTGATGTCAGGACAAGTTCTCCAGGTTTCCAACATGGACTTAGGACCAGTGGATCTCCAGGAGTCCTCCAAGTTTCAACTCCAGAACTGTTGGAATGCAAATACTTGGGAACTTGCCACCCAGTGTGAGACAGCCATTGTTTCACAACTCCAACTACTGAGGCACCTAGCCTTATAGACTAAGCAGCTACTGAGTTCTGAGACTTGTAGGTATAAGATTGCTGTTATTGAACAACTTAGCCATATTGTGTAAGTTGATTTAGTGTGTGTGTGTGTGTGTGTGTGCACGATTATATTCTGTTTACACTGGACACTCCCAACGAATGTCTGCACATGCTGAACCAACCTTGTCTTCCAACAATAAAGCCAACTTGGACACTGTATACTTTTAATATAATCTTGAATTCAGACCACAACTATTTTGGAACTTTTTTGAGTCTATGTTCACACTATGACACTACAACACTAGATCCAGCTAATGAACCAACTCCTTTCTACTGAAGACCTGTTTCCACACTGCCAAAATCCTAAACTGCTGCCTCAATTTCTCCTTCTCATCAGGATACCTCTGAGCCTGCTGCCTCTACCTCTCCAGGGCCCTCCTCTTCTTCTGTGCCAGCTGAAGATTGCTCCAAATGCTCTACATTAGCACCTACCTTCACTCCTCCTTATCAAGCATTCTAAGGCTACAGCCAACCCTCCAAGTCCTTCTTCCCCAAGGGACACCCAACCCAGCATTGGTCCTTCCTCTAAGAGAAGTTGCTGGGTTAGATGGCCTTGTCAGAATACATGTTCCTTTCTTGTTGAGTGAACTTTCACAAATAGAGAGCACACTGGGTTCCTATACCTCTAATTCCTCTACTTTTATTAAACAATCAAAGAAAATGCAAAATGGAAAAAGATCCTAACTCAAAACAACCAGGAAATCCTGGACACAATGAGAAGACCAAACCTACAGATAATAGGAGTAGATGAGAATGAAGATTCTCAACTTAAAGAAGGGCCAGCAAATATCTTCAACAAACTTACCGAAGAAAACTTCCCAAACCTAAAGAAAGAGATGCCCATGAACATACAAAAAGCCTACAGAACTCCAAATAGACTGGACCAGAAAAGAAATTCCTCATGACACATAATAATCAAAACAACAAATGCATGAAATAAAGATAAAATATTAAAAGCAGTAAGGGGAAAAGTTCAAGTAACATATAAAGGCAGGCCTATTAGAATTGCACCAGACTTCTTACCAGAGACTATGAAAGCCAGAAGATCCTGGATAGATGTTCTACAGACCCTAAGAGAACACAAATGCCAGCCCAGGCTACTATACCCAGCAAAACTCTCAATTACAATAGATGGAGAAAACAAAGTATTCCATGAAAAAACCAAATTCATACAATATCTTTCCATGAATCAAGCCCTTCAAAGGATAATAAGGGGAAAACACCAACACAAGGATGGAAACTACACCCAAGAAAAAGCAAGAAAGTAATCCTTCAACAAACCTAAGAGAAGAAAGCCGCAAGAACAGAACCCCAACTTTAACAACAAAAATAACAAGAAGCAATTATTTAACAACAATTACTTTTCTTTAATTTCTCTTAACATCAATGGACTCAGTTCCCCAATAAAAAGACATAGACAAATAGACTGGTTACAAAAAAAGTACCTAACATATTGTTGCTTACAGGAAACCCACCTCAGTGAAAAGGACAGACACTACCTCAGAGTAAAAGTCTGGAAAACAATTTTCCAAGCAAATTGTCTGAAGAAGTAAGTTGGAGTAGCCATTCTAATATCGAATAAAATTGACTTCCCACCCAAAGTTATCAAAAAAGAAAAAGAGGCGCACTTCATACTCATCAAAGGTAAAATCTACCAAGATGAACTCTCAATTCTGAATAACTATGCTCCAAATACAAGGGCAGCCACATTCATTAAAGGAACTAGTAAAGTTCAAAGCACACATTGCACCTCACACAATAATAGTGGGAGACTTCAACATCCCACTCACATCAATGGACAGATCATGAAAACAGAAACTAAATAGAGACACATGGACACTAATCAAAGTTATGAAACAAATGGATTTAACAGATATCTACAGAACATTTTATCCTAAAACAAAAGGATATACCTTCTTCTCAGCACCTCATGGTATCTTCTCCAAAATTGACCATATAATTGGTCACAAAACAGGCCTCAACAGATACAGAAGCATTGAAATTGTCCCATGCATCCTATCAGACCACCATGGACTAAGGCTGATCTTCAATAACAACATAAATTATAGAAAGCCAACATTCATGTGGAAACTGAACAACACTTCCTCAAAGAAACGTTGGTCAAGGGAGGAATAAAGAAAGAAATTAAAGACTTTTTAGAGTTTAATAAAAATGAAGAGGTACAACATACACAAACTTATGGGACACAATGAAAGCAGTCCTAAGAGGAAAACTCATAGCCCTGAGTGTCTCCAAAATGAAACTAGAGAGAGCATACACTAGCAGCCCGACAACACACCTAGGAGCTCTAGAACTAAAGGAAGCAAATTCACCTAAGAGGAGTAGATGGCAGGAAATGATCAAACTCAGGGCTGAAATCAACCAGGTGGAAACAAAAAGAACTATTCAAAAAATTTACCAAACCAGGAGCTGGTTCTTTGAGAAAATCAACATTTAGATAAACCCTTAGCCAGACTAACTAGAGGGCACAGGGACAGCATCCTAATTAACAAAATCAAAAATGAAAAAGGAGACATAATAACAGGACATGAGGAAATCCAAAACATCATCGGATCCTACTACAAAAGGCTATTATAATCAACAAAACTAGAAAATCTGGATGAAATGGACAACTTCCTAGACAAATACCAGGTACCAAAGTTAAATCAGGATCAGATTAACGATCTAAACAGTCCCATTTCCCCTAAAGAAATAGAAGCAGTCATCAATAGAATCCCAAACAACAACAACAACAACCAAAAGCCCAGGACCAGAAGGGTTTAATGAGAGTTCTATCATAGCTTCAAAGAAGACTTTATTCCAACACTTCTCAAACTATTCCACGAAATAGAAACAGAAGGTACTCTACCCTATTCATTCTATGAAACCACAATTACTCTGATACCTAAACCACACAAAGATCCAACAAAGAAAAATAACTTCAAACCAATTTCCCTTATGAACACCAATTCAAAAATACTCAATAAAATCCTCTCAAACTAAATCCAAGAACACATCAAAATGATCATCCATCATGACCAAGTAGGCTTCATCCAAGGGATGCAGGCTTGGTTTAATATACGGAAATACATCAACATAATCCACTATATAAACAAACTCAAAGACAAAAACCACATGATCATCTCGTTAGATGCTGAGATAGCATTTGAAAAAATCCAACACCCCTTCATGATAAAAATCTTGGAAAAATCAGGAATTCAAGGCCCATACCTAAATATAATAAAAGCAATATACAAAAAAAAAAAAAAACAAAAAAGAAAAAGCCGGGCGTGGTGGCGCACGCCTTTAATCCCAGCACTCGGGAGGCAGAGGCAGGCGGATTTCTGAGTTCGAGGCCAGCCTGGTCTACAAAGTGAGTGCCAGGACAGCCAGGGCTATACAGAGAAACCCTGTCTCGAAAAAACCAAAAAAAAAAAAAAAAGCAATATACAGCAAAACAGTAGCCAACATCAAACTAAATGGAGAGAAACTCGAAGAAATCCCATGAAAATCAGTGACTAGACAAGGCTGCCCACTTTCTCCCTATCTAATCAATATAGTACTTGAAGTTCTAGACAGAGCAATTTGACAATAAAAGGAGATCAAGAGGATCCAAATAGGAAAAGAAGTCAAAATATCACTATTTGCAGATGACATCATAATATATATAAGTGATCCCAAAAATTACACCAGAGAACTCCTAAACTTGATAAACAGCTTCAGTGCAGTAGCTGGATTTAAATTAACTCAAACAAATCAATTGTCTTTCTCTACAAACAAGATAAACAGGCTGAGAAAGAAATTAGGGAAACAACACCCTTCACAATAGTCACAAATAATATATAAAATACCTTGGTGTGACTTTAGCTAAGGAAGTGAAAGATCTGCATGATAAGAACTTCAAGTCTCTGTAGAAAGAAATTGAAGAAGATCTCAGAAGATGGAAAAATCTCCAATACTGATGAATTGGCAGGATTAATATGGTAAAAATGCCTATCCTGCCGAAGGCAATCTACAGATTCAATGTATTCCCCATCAAAATTCCCACTCAATTTTTCACTGCGTTAGAAAGGACAATTTTCAAATTCATCTGGAATAATAAAAAACCTAGGATAGCAAAATCTATTCTCAACAATAAAAGAAACTCTGCTGGAATCACCATTCTGGACATTAAGCTGTACTACAGAACAATTGTGATAAAAACTGCATGGTACTGGTACAATGACAGACAGTTAGATCAATGGTATAGAATTGAAGACCCAGAAATGAATCCACACACCTATGGTCACTTGATCTTTGACAATGGAGCTAAAACCATTCAGTTGAAAAAAGACAGCATCTTCAACAAATGGTGCTGGCACAACTGGCAGTTACCATGTAGAAGGATGTGATCCCTTCTTATCTCCTTGTACAAAGCTCAAGTCTAAGTGGATCAAAGGCCTCCACATAAAACCAGAATCACTGAAATTAATAGAGGAAAAAGTGGGAAAATCTCTTGAAGATATGGGCACAGGGGAAAAATCCTAAACAGAACAGCAATGGCTTGTGTTGTAAGATCAAGAATCGACAAATGGGCCCTCATAAAATTGCAAATCTTCTATAAGACACTATCAATAAGACAAAAAGGCCACCAACAGATTGGAAAAGTATTTTTACCAATCCTAAATCTGATAGGGGACTAATATCCAATACAAAGAGCTTAAGAAGCTGGAGTCCGGAAATTCAAATAACCCCATTAAAAAATGTGGTACAGAGCTAAACAAAGAATTCTCAACTGAGGGATACCAAATGGCTGAGAAGCACCTGAAAAAATGTTCAACATTCTTAATCATCAGGGAAATGCAAGTCAAAACAACCTTGAGATTCCACCTCACACCAGTCAGAATGGCTAAGTTCTAAAATTCAGGTGACAGCAGATGTTGGAAAGGATGTGGGGAAAGAGGAACACTCCTCCATTGCTGGTGGGATTGCAAGCTTGTACAATCACTCTGGAAGTCAGTCTGGTGGTTCCTTTGAAAATTGGCCATAGTACTATAAGAAAATACAGTAATACTCTCCTGGGCATATACCCAGAAAATGTTCCAACTGGTAATAGGAACACATGCTCCACTATGTTCATAGCAGCCTTACTTAAAAGAGCCAGAAGCTGGAAAGAACACAGATGTCCCTTAACAGAAGAATGGATACAGAAAATGTGGTACATATACAAAATGGAGTACTACTCAGCTATTAAAATCAATGAATTTATGAAATTCTTGGACAAAGGGATGTATCTGGAGATATTATCCTAAGTGGGGTAACCCAATCACAAAAGGACACACATGATATGCACTCACTGATAAGTGGATATTAGCCCAGAAACTTAGAATACCCAAGATACAATTTGCAAAACATAAGAAAATCAAGAAGAGGGAAGATCAAGGGGTGGATACTTCATTCCTCCTTAGAACAGGGAACAAAATACCCAGGAAAGGAGTTAAAGAGACACATTTTGGAGGTAAGAGGAAAGGATGGACTATCCAGAGACTACCCCACCTGGGGACCCATCCCATAATCACCCACCAAACCCAGACACTATTGCATATGCCAGCAAGATTTTGCTGAAGGAACCTGTTATAACTGTCTAATATGAGGCTATGCCAGTGCCTGCCAAATACAGAAGTGGATGCTCACAGTCATCTATAAGATGGAACACAAGGCCCCCAATGGAGAAGCTAGAAAAAGCACACAAGGAGCTGAAGGGGTTTGCAACCCTATAGGTAGAACAACAACATGAACTAACCAGTACCCCCAGAGCTCATGTCTCTTGCTATATATGTAGCAGAAGATGGCCTAGTCGGCCATCAATGGGAAGAGAGGCCCCTTGGTATTGCAAACTTTATATGCCCCTCTACAGGGTAATGCCAGGCCAAGAAGCAGGAGTGGGTGGGTAGGGAGCAGGGCGGGGGGAGGGTATATGTAACTTCTGAAATAGCATTTGAAATGTATATAAGGAAAAATCTAATTTAAACAAAAAGAAAATCATCTCAATTTTTAGAATAGCTCACAAAGGCTTTATTACAGCATACCAATCAGGACCCCAAAAAGCCAGAAGGTATACAACTTCTGATGACCTACTTCTTTTTCAAGAGTTACCCTGATGTAAAAGCTAAGTTTAAAAAACAGGAGAGGGGATCCTTACCTACACAGGCAGAAGTTTTAGTGCTGGCATTCAAGTGTATGAAAGATGAGAAAGTCCTCAAACAAAAATACTTTATGCTGATGAAGGCTGTCTAACCAACAATGTACAAAATGCTAAGGAAAAGTGGGGGGGGGAAAGCTGCAAAGAGAGCAGAAAAGGCAGACAGGCTTCTCCTTTCCATGGGACAGAACAGATCTTTTCTTAACAACAAAGCAGGATTAGTCTTATTAACGGAGCAAAGCTTTGCCCTTACAAACTTGGGTTTAATTCATTTAGCATTAAAAGGGTAGAAGGTTTTTCTTTCTCTATGCAATAAATATTGGAGTCCATTTTTCATCCAGAATGAGGTGAGTTATTTCTGCACCAGTGCTTGGCATTTTGCTCCAAATGCATATGTAAGTATGGATGTGTGTGTTTAAGTATGCAGTTGTGAGAACGTATGCAAGTTGGACCCAACTGGTTTGAATGGAATGTATAAATATGCTTGTGTTAATATGTTTATGAATTTATGTAAGTTTATAAATATTTGCTTATATAAATGCTTTTCCTTCTGCTAACATTATCTCTTCTGGTTCAATAGAAGTTTACTGCTACAAACTTCCCCCTAGATGGAAGAGCAAGAAGCACCTGGACAAAACAGAAAAGGCTCACCTGCTGTTTTACAAGGCCAGAGATTGCAGTTTTGGGCCTCACAGGAGCAGAGAAGGCAGGTCAAATACAGTAGCAAAGTAACTTAGACTTAGATAAGTAAGCTTTGTAAGACAAAGTCTTACCCCCATATCTCCTAAGAAAAAGTCTTACCCTCCACTAATGCTCTTCACCCTTCACTGCTTCATGAAGACCTCACGCTGGCTGGCCCATGGCAATAGTGGCCATGAAAAGCTTAGGTCCAACAAATGTGGTACACGCCTTTAATCCCAGGAGACTGAGGCAAGAGTTTAATGTCAGCCTGGGAAAAAGCAAGTTCCAGATCCAGGTGTGGGGGTACACACATTTAATCTAGGCTACACCTTGTGGAGGCATTGGTAGAAGGAAGGCTTACTCTTCTTTACCTGCTTGCACTTACTTGACAGCACATCTGTTGGAACCTACCTCTTCTGGATTCCAGTTTATCCAGCATATGAGATGAAATAGCTGGCCTCATGGACCAAGCAACTAGGCTTTTGGACTTCCCATTCACAGCTGTCCATTGTTGGGCTAGTTGGACTACAGACTCTAAGTCATTACAATAAATTCCCTTAATAATATAGAGACAATCCATAAGTTCTGTGACTATAAAGAACCCTGACTAATACATGCCCATAGCCCCATTGATGAAGACTTCTCCCCTAGTATTCTGGCCTATATACTCTAATCCCTCCCTTAGTTCAGGTTGCATACAGCAGGTGGCAAGGAGCACCTGGATACTCAAGTAGGGTCTTGTGGCCCTTGCACTCCTCCATGAGAGAGTGTAAACATAAACAATCCCAGATAGGATGATATTTTACAAGGTGTACAGCTGAATGTCACAGATGGCATTTGCTTGGCTCAGTGGACAGACTTTCATGGCAAATAATAATTCATGAAGTCTATCAAACTGTAGTCATGCATCAGCCACAGGCAAACTGGGTTTACCTGAAAGGGAGGCTAGAAATAAGGTAAAGGGGAAGAGAGGCGCATAAAGCCAAGACAAAGTTCTGATCAAGGCTCAAAGATTAATAATAAGCTTTGCATATATAAAGGAAAAGAGCTCAAAAAACCCATCTCCTTCTTCAGATAAATTATGTTGTAGCAGCAAGGTCAGCACAGGCAGCCAAAACATCAAAGTTCCCATGGAAACCTGCAACTGCAGCCAAGACAAATGTCTCTGTCGAGGTTGATAAGACTTATCATGATGAATGTTCAAGCTCTGCTTAACCTGCTCAAGGCTGGGAAACCTGCTCAGTTTTTCTCAAGGCTGGGAAAGGCCTACTCAAAGCTGAGAAGGCTACAATTCCTCTTTTTTTTTTTTTTTTAAGATGATCAGTACCAGTTGTTGGATAGGGGTACAAGATTTACTTGTTTTCCATAATCCCATCTAGGGTATAGAGTAGCCAGGTGACCCTGTCTGTCTTAGGTTGGTGTCTATATTATTCCTTCTTATCTGTCCTGAAAAACAAACACAGCTTTTTGGTATTTGTCTCTGTCTTAGGCCAACAAGAGCTCAACAACACTCTTACCTGTCTCTGACTAACCGGCCTTCTATAGCATGCTCTTCCTATACAGACCAAAGCCATGAAGGACATATCAAAGCTGCATGCTGCATATACATTTAATGCATCTCTCCATAACAATGAATAACTGCCATAGCTGAGCTTGCTGAAAACGATCTTTTATGAAAGCAAGCAACCTGTTTAAAATATAAGGTCCAAAAATTAAAAGCAACAAAATTATAATTAATGGCCCAAGCAATGTAGAAATTAAAGTTGTAGGCCATAAAAAAGTGGAAAAACAGGATTCAAACCATCCCTAATTTTGTTCTCCTTCTCTTTTCCTTTTTGCCAGTCATTCTCAAAATTTATCCATAGATTCCTTTACTATTCCTCAATGATAGATGTAAAAAACAACATTCTTTGCACACAGTCCTCCCTGTTGAAGGAATAAAAGATCAAGTTCCTTCCTGTTATGAAAAACTACCTCAGACAAAGAAGTTAGAGTTCTTGCAAATAAGAAATAGAAGTTTCTGTTTTTTCTTTATCTGTAGCTATTGCTGTTCTAAGAAGCTCATATTTTTTTCCTTGCAAAACTAGGGCAGAAATGCCTGTAGCTGCACCTCCCATGAAAGCATATGGAGACTTTAGTTCTAAATCTTTAGTAATTAATTTCTCTATTGATAGTGAAATTTCCTCTAGCAGGCATTTCCATCAACTTAGTGTTGTTTACCATTACCAAAAATTCTAGGCCTTTCCATACTGTTAGATGTAATAAAGGGTGTATCAGGGATGTAGGCCCAATACAGCTTCTCTATCATCATTGTCAGGACATTCTACAAACTCACTACCCAGCATCATTCTTTGTCCCGGCATCAGCATGTCTCATTAACCACTCTGGTAGCTAGCATGCCCCTTCAGCATCCTGCAGAAAAAATACAAGCATGCCCTCTTCCCCACACTCAGAGAGTTCCTTGGCACAGAAATTTTAATTTTTTGTGGTGTGTGGGGATATGATTCCCCCTTTTTTGTTTTCAAAAGCCAATTTTTCAGAGTGCAGTGCACACGTTCAACAGTTCCCTGTCGCATGGATTATAAGGAATTCCAGTTTTATGTTCAATTCCAAATCCCTTACAAAATTGTATAAAGTTGTTTCCAGTATAAGCAGAGCCATTATCTGTCTTGATGATTTTAGGCAATCCCATAGCAGTAAAAAACTGTACACAATATCAATTACATTTCTGAAGCTTCTCCTGTATGTAGAGAAGCAAAAATTGAGTCCTAAACAAGTGTCACTACAAACATGTGTATATTTCAATTTTCCAAATTCTGAATAATTAGTTATATCCATTTGCCAAATATGATTGGGCATAAGGCCTGTGAATTAATCCCTAAACAAAGAACTGGAGACAATGTAAGACAGGACATTATTTTACAATCATTCTAGCTTGTTCCTTAGCGATCTTATGTCAGAGCCTTAAGGTACAACTAGAAAGATGGAATTTATTATGATCATGTTTAGCCAAAACAATAGGATCAGAAACCAAAGCTTCTCCTATTAAAGCTCCGTCAATACAATCATTGCCTGCAGCTAAAGGTCTGGGAAGATCAGAATGAGGTCTTATACGACCAATATAAAAAAGAATTTTTTGAGCAAGCATGATGTTTTCCAATTGTGAAAACAGAGATCCAGCTGGTGTATTGAAATGAAATGTAGCACAAATTTCCAACAAAGGAACTGACTGAACCATATATAGACTATCAGTAAAAAGATTAAAGTCATCATTTATAGACTGAAAAACATTTAGTACTGCTGTGAGTTCTGCAAGCTAAGCAGAAAGCCCAGGAGTCTCTATGACTACCTGTTGATTATTTATAAGATATCCTGTGTGTCCTTTAGAGGAGCCATCAGTAAATATTAAAAGAGAATTATGTAGAGGTTATAAAGATGTTATATGAGGAAATATAACCTTATGTACATTTAAATATTTTATCATCATCCTATCTTGAGGATAATGATTATCTATAAAGACTTCAAATCCTATTTGAGCAAGCAACCAATCTGTACTATGCTGCTTTAAACAATTATTTGATCCACATTAAAAAGCTGACTAATGATATATAGTTCTTTGTCAAAACAAATCAGTGGCTGCTTTCTTCCAAGCACCATCATATGAGCCACTGCTTCATAATATGGTAATATACTATGTTGAGGAGATATCCTTGAGTATATCCACATAAGAGGAGCTTTTTGCCTTAATAATCCTGTAGGTGTATGACTCATATTAAAAATAAACAAATGTAAAGGCAAAGAATAATCTATATAAGTAAAAATGTGTTTTTCAGTAGCTCTTTCTACTTGTTGTAAGGCCAACAATCCCTCTAAAGTTAAAACCTAAGAAGAGGTAGAATCAGAACTCTCCCTAAGAATATCAAATAAGGGTTTCAATTCTCCTCTAGTAAGCTTTAAATAATAATGAAGCCAAGTAATATCACCTAACATCTTTTGAAAATCATTTAAAGTTTTTAAATTGTCCCTATGAATAATTATTTTCTGAGGAAAAACAGCTTGATTTGTAAGTCTAAAATCTAAATAACTATAAGGATCTTGAGATTGCACTTTTTCTGGAGCTATTTGTGATCCTTTAATAGCTAATGCCTGTTGTAAATCTCTATAACACAGAAGCAAGTCCTGAGGACCTTTTCCTGCTAATAAGATAGCATCCACATAATGTATAATGTATATTATTGGCCATTGCTGTCTTATGCGCTGAATGGCTTGTGCCACAAATTTTTAACATACTGTAGGACTGTTAGCCATGCCTTGAGAAATAATTATTCATTGATACCTTTTCATTGGCTCTTTAAAATGAATAGAAAGAACACTGAAAGCAAATCTTTCACAATCCTGAGGATACAAAGAAATAGTAAAGAAACAATCTTTCAAATCTACTGCTATTTTATAATATCTTTTATGAATGTCTCCACTTGGTTGATATTTTTTTCTTAATTACAAATATGGATGAGTTAAAATATTGAGCTTGTGATTGAATTGTAAACTGCAGCTAATGGAACATTGGCAATTTAACTATATTTTTAAGTTTCTTTTGCAACATTAGAGCATGCCCATAATTTTGAAAAACAAAACTTAGTTTTCAACAAAGATTCTCTTTCAAAATCAATACCATGAGCATTATTTTCACGTTACAAAGTTTGGCTGCCAGTTCTTATATATGAATGTATGACAGTGCAGCTTTTAATACCTCATTAAAGAGACATTGTTTTAAATTCTATCCTTTATAAGTCTAGTTTCTAGAATAATAATTACATAAAATATTATCCCAATTTAGAAGTATCTTTAAGGAACTGTTTTCCTCGATTGGTTCATGCCAAGAATAACTCAAACTTTGAGTTACCAATTTTAAGCTAACTTTTTGTTACAAGCAAAAATCTGTTGGCCACTTTAAGAGCTGCTTGTGTAGATAATCAGCCTCTAGCAGGGCTTTTCCAGCTGTTCTGGACTCCCGGCCACAGTGCAGTGTAACTTCTCAGTTTCTGCCGTGCAAATTGAGACTGCCTTTTGAACATGTTAAACTAAATCAAAGGATGGACAGCCAGCAGATAAAGTTTTAACCATTTCATTTTTTCAAAATGAAATACAGAACAATCATTTGAATAACAAAACAAAAACAAACATATATTGATAGACATATGGACAGATTGGTGTACCAAGGACAGACAATAGACAGTGAGGGAAGAGAATTTGATGTCTCAAAGGAACCCAGATATTCTAACCAGAATGAAGAATATCTCCATAGGATAGCTCTGAAATAGCTGATATCCATTTTCGTTCTCTTTTGCTAAAATGTCCCAGGAAGAGGACAACTCCATTTCCGAAACCTATTTATCTCCTTCTTTTGGGAATTCTGCCAGAGAAGGGAGAGGAGGCACAGTGGTTGCTACTGATAGTTATTCCCCAGAGCCCTGCTTTTGTAATTTCCCCAATTCCTCCTCAACTTGTCTAATTCTACCATTTATATATTTAACATTCCTACTTCTGGGATAAGGGCAATATAAATATACTTGAGCTAAGAATTTTTCTAATATCTGGGTTTTTTTTGTGGTGTGGTTGTTTTTTTCTTTTTTCCTCATTTATTTTATTTTATTTTATTTTATTTTATTTTATCTTATTTTAAATCTTATACTTCTCACCTGAAACAGCTCTTGGCTGTGAACAAATTCATGTTTATAATTTCCCTGGCCCATTATGCTGCCACATCTAGGTGAAGTTGATGTCTAGCCAACACCTCTTCAGCCTAGCCTGTATCCCTCTGAATGCACCTTTTTACAGCAACAGTTTCAAAATATAAAATTTATGGCTAGCACTAGCACTAATTCTGTATGTTGCTTACCATGCTTCTTGGATACTTTTACTTTTCTTCTGTTTTCTGTGGAGCTCCACCCAAGACAGCACTTCTCAGTAGTGTGCCACTCCACCCCCAGTTTCAAGTACCCTCGTTCGGTGCTACCACCTGTAGCTGCCCAGCAGCCACAGGCAAACTAAGTTTAACTGAAAGGGGGCTAGAAATAAGGTAAGTGTGTGAGAGGAGCAAGAAGCCAAGACAAAGTTCTGATCAAGGCTCAAAGTTTAATAATAAGCTTTGCATATATAAAGGAAAAACTCACAAAACCCATCTCCTTCTTCAGATGAAGTATGTTGTAACAGCAAGGTCAGCACAAGCAGCTAAAACATCAAAGTTCTCATGGGAACCCGCAATGGCAACCAAGACAGATGTCTCAGCCCAGGTTGATAAAACATGTCATGGCAAATGTTCAAGGTCTGCTTAGCCTGCTCAAGGCAGGGGAAACTGTTCAGCCTTTTCAAGGCTGGAAAAGGCAGACTCAAAGCTGAGAAGGCTACAACAAGCAAATACAGCATGAGCGATGAACCAACTTTAGATGAGGATTCCAAAATGGAGAAGATGAATAAAAAGGACAGAACTATAATAAGTAACTCCATTAGAGACTAACATATCAGATATGTACAATTAGGGTTCAGTGTGCCAACCCTTCATTCTGTTGCCAAATATAACAAACAGATTTTAAGTCAAATATAATCAGCAACAACTGAGTGTTAGAAAAGATAACTTTCTAATGTAAGATTGTTGATCACACATAAAAGAGGTTATATATCAGAAGAGAAAACTGGTGGCTGCCACTTTCTCCCTATGGCCTTCACAGCCTCTTTGATGTCCTTGTTCCTTAGCGTATAAATTACAGGATTCAGCATGGGTGTGACAACACTATACAGCACTGAGATCAATCTATCTTTCTCTAGAGAGTAAGATGAGATGGGCCTCACATACGTGAAGATAGCACTGCCATAATAGAGAATAACAATGAGCAGGTGGGAGGCACAGGTGGAAAAGGCTTTGTGCCTCCCCTCAGAGGAACGGATCCTCAGGATGGTGGAGATGATGTAAAGGTAGGAAAGGATGATGCACAAGAAAGGAGTCCAGCCTATGAGAATCCCAATGGACAGCAAAGCCAGTTCATTGAGGGCAGTATCACCACAAGACAAGATGAGCAAGGGAGGTATGTCACAGAAGAAATAATTGATCTGATTGTTACCACAAAAGGGCAGGTGGAAGGTCAGAACTGTGTGCAACACTGAGTTGAGAAACCCACCCGTCCAGCATGAGGCTGCCAACCAGCTGCACAGGGCCTTGTTCATAATAAATGAGTACCTTAAGGGCTTGCAGATAGCAATATATCGGTCATATGCCATTGCTGCCAGGAGGAGACACTCCGAGCCAACAAAGAAAATGAATGCGAAGAGCTGGGTCACACAGCCTCCATAGGAAATGATTTTCTTCTCTGACAGGAGATGCACCATCATCTGGGGGACATTAGTAGTAGTGTAGCAGATGTCAATAAGGGCAAGATTTCCTAGGAAATAATACATGGGTGTGTGTAGGTGGGAATCAGCTATGGTCACCACAATGATAAAAACATTGCCTCCTAAAGTGCATATGTAGGTCAGAAAGAAGATGGTGAAGAGTAAATACTGCAATTCATTCAGGTGGTCGAACCCCAAGATGATGAATTCAGATGGAGTTGTTTGATTCTTTCCTTCCATGATGTCAGCTGGTTTCCCTTTGTGGATTTGACAAACAGGTGCATTGATAATAGTCTGCAAAACAAGAAAGCAAGTGCTAGTACCAATAATGTCACCACCAACTACATTGGATACTGAACCACAAATGAAGCACTTCTTTGCAAAACACAACCCATCCCTGTCTCTCAAGATATACGTGCATACTGTCATTGTTGCTCCCAGGAATCAAGTCCCTGTGGATCTACAATACTACCATTTTAAACTGAGAAAGATCACAGTGGGATTCTATCTTCTAAGGCCTCTCTTTTGATAATGGTTAGGTCATGCTCTTCTGCATTTTCTTGGTGAGATGTAGACATGATGTATTGTAGATAGAATAGTTGACCATAATTGATAGAATGCCTGGGCTTCAGATACTACTGTACAGTGATCTCTGTTCCCCCTTTCCATCTTTGGAGATGAACATTCAACACATACCTCTTCCTTTTTCTTGTTAAAATTAATTTGCTTTCAGAAAGATTCAAGTCCATATATCACATAGATATTTGAGCATCCATATTTGTTTTTGTACTTGTTACAATAAGTATAAATGAAACCCGCCTATATATATATGTGCATGCCACAAAAATACATGTTAATAAACAAACAAGTAATTAAATAAATAAATAGTAAAACATATAGATTATTTTCCCATTGTTATCCATATTTCTGATCTATGGAACATCATTGTTTGCTATTAGAAGTTATTTAAAAATTTAGCAAACTTTTCATGTTTCCCATCTTTATTAATGAATAAAATTGTTTCATTTACTTAGGACTCGTAAATTTCAATACTGAGCATATTACATTAGACTCCATGAGTTTGGGATCTTTTCATGTGTACTTTTATAAATTTTTCAAGGATTGATGCCTGTTTTAGTTAGGTTTTTATTGCTGTCATAAACACCATAACCAAAACCAACTTGGTGAGGAAAGAGCTTATTTTAGATTATAGTCCATCACTGAGAGCAATCCAGAACTCTAGGCATGAACCTGGAGATAGGAAATGAGGTAGAAATCATGAAGAATTGTTTCTTACTGGCTTCCTCCAGAGGACTTGTTCAGCTTGCTTTCTTTTACAACACAGAACCTGCCCAGAGGTGACACCACCTATAGTGAGCTGGGCCTTACAACAACAGTAACTAGTAACTGATTGAAAAAATGTTTTATGAAATTTCTCACAATCTGGTGTGATTATTTTCCAAATTAAGATTTCCTCTTCACCTTTTTCCCAAATGATTCTAACCTGTGTCAAGACAGCAGTATTGGGCAGTTTTTAAGCAAGACAATACCAATAAGGGACATTCAGGACCCATTGACTGATTCAAGATTCCCTTTCTGATGAACCATTGAAAGTACTATTAGGGATTTTTCTGATCATTTTGAAGAACATTCAACATAGTATCTCAGCTACTTTTGTTTGTTTGTTGTTTGTTTTTGTTACTGTTTGTTTTGTTTTTGAGACAAGGTCTCATCCTGTATTCCTGGCTGGCCCCAAGACTCACTCTAGAGACCAGGCTGGCTTTGCATTCACAGAGACTTGCCAGCCTATGGCTCCCAAGCTTTGGAATTAGAGGCATGAGCTACCACACTAGGCTATTCATTACACGAATCAAGTGGGATGCATGGCATTATCTCTCCCATATTCTAGAATGAGTCACGGTCTCAGCAAGATAAATCTGTCAGAAGTAACATGGCAGATAAAAGGGCAACTTCTATCACAAGAGAACGTACATATATTTGGTGGCTGAAGTTGTAATTTATTTTACCTACTGACAGCAGAATGCTGTTTTAAAATATTTTTCTTGTTTTTAAGGCAATGAAAGTTCATGCAGTTGGATATTTTAACTATACCATCATAAACTTTTGTAGTTTGTTTCTGTAACTATTAATGTACTTTGCTCACCCTCACAGGATCAATAATTAAACCTAATTGTTACCAAACATTTAATATTCTACTTGAACATATATTTAAAAAAATAAATGCTGGTATGTTTTTGCATTTCTTACCCAAGCTGAACATTATTTAAAAATTTATGTCTGTGTTACTAAAAGATATTCTTCCAGAGCCTAGGCTAAGTCAATTAGTTAAAATATTTTAATTACTACATAACAGTTTAATTACAAAATTACACCATATATGTGTGTGCTATTTATTACACAAATAAAAAAGTTGAGTTAAATAAAATATTTTCCTTTTTAATGTAATTTAAATGAAAAATATTCTGTATTTATTCAAATTATGTATTTCATTGATTTCCCTGAATTATACACTGTTTTATACATTTTAATTACAAGTTTGCAAAGCAATTTGTCTGTATTTTTAACATATCCCTTCACTTCTCATGAACTACTGTGAAGATTTTCAGTGGTGGGAAAGGAAAATTGGAAAAAGATTTTCATTTTTATAATGTAATATCTCTCATCACCAGAATAAATGAATTTTGTAGAACAGCATCCATTCAACTAAGAAGAAACTCCGAATTCTATTCTCAGATCCACATTGTATCCACTTCTTATATCTGCCTCGGTTTTTAAGTTCGTTTTTTTTTTTTAAATTTGGGTTTCTGTGAAAAGAATTAAGACAAATCTGCAGTCTCCTGTTTTTTGTTCATTTTATTTAACAAGCATATTTTCATAACTCTCTGCCTGCTACATATGGGCATGTTAACTACAAATGACAAGAGAGAATTTAACTATGACCCAGAAGGATATACTGAAGGTTATCTTGCAAAAAATAATTTCATAAAGTCTAATAATCATCATGACTGCTGTAAAGAAAAACAATAAAGATGGCCTAGTTTGGATACCAGCTAAGAAAAACTTCACAGAAAAAAAAATTTATTTGAGCCTCATGAGTTGAGTAGATCAGGAAAGCTAAAAGTAGAAATCTCTTCACATAAAAAGAAGGACACATGAAAAGAAGCCAGGTGTAGGGGAAGCATGAGACCTTAATGTAGGCAAAGATGCTGCACTTCAGGGAGCAAAGGCAAGAGACTGCTTGGGGGGAAGATGAAATCATTAAGATATAAGAACAATAGGAAAAAATACAAGGTCATGAGATGTCTGTGTTCTGGGATAGACAAGTGTTCCCAAAATAAAACATTAAATATTTGTCAAAATAAGGCAAGGGTGCAGACAATGAAATCAGGGTGTGGGTGGGGAGAAGAAGCAGATGAAATGAACCCATTGGATTTGCTCTTTCAGTCATTCAGAAAGGGGTCATGGAACTTCACACTAGAGAACTGGTTGGAAAGACACAGAGGAGCTGGGTGACATTAGGGAATGCCATCTCTAAAATTCAAAATGAGCAAGGAATACAAGTTTAGATGATAACAGACATATGTTATATTCTTTTTATATGAGCCATGGGAAAATTCTCAGGGCATCTCCTTCATGTTAGAAAAGTTACAGGGGTTAAATAATTTCCTTGAAATGATACTGATTAAAAAATGGCAATATTGAGAGCCACATTTCAGTCCATTTGAAGCCATAATCTGTGTCCTGTACTCCTAGTTTAACAAATGGTCTGTGGAGTTTATCACTGAAACAAAGACAGCAGTAAACAGAATATAGCTAGGGTGGATCATGGTTCAGTTGAGGCCATATGCAACTGGAGGCATCTTTTAGATACCCAAGTAAATATTAAGAGAATCAGTAATTGAACATTAGAAGAAATGTATGTACTATAGAGAAAAATTGTGATATATTAACATGCATGTGAATGGAAGCAGATGAAAGAAAGGAAGGAAAATGGAGATGAACATTTTAAGGCCTCAGTTAATTTACCACACTGGTTAACTAAACAAAAAAGACTGATAAGGAAAAAGAATAGAATAAAGAAACCTAGGGAGGCTCTAAATCAGAGTTGAAGTATAAAATCTCGTGCAAGGACGTTGTTAGTAAGTCTAAGAAAAACCCTAGTTACCCACTCAGATGTTTTTCATGAGAAACTTCCTGTGGATGACTGTTTCTTCATGAAAAGGCCTTATGATATCAGCAATCTAGAGCCTAGTGACAGAGGGAGCTACAGGGTGACAGTTCTACTCCTGTGTCAGTGTCTGTTTCACACTCAGAGAGCAAACTAAGGCCCTGAGGCTCATAGGTTTTGACACCTTGTCTCACACCAAGAATACTGTGCTCTGAGAACTTCTCTCCTTTGTTCTAGTCCATCAGCAAGCTCTCACATGGTAAAGCAGATACATAAAATAACTGAAACCATGAATATTTCTCCACTAGGGTTACAGCCTTGACAGTTTTCCCAAGACAGGCTTCATAAGTCTAGTATTTATAGACACACAACCTGTATGTGTCTTCCTAACCCTATTTCTGTCTGTCAATCTGTATTTGTTCAAACCTTAATTTACATGACACCTTTAGATTCAATTACAAAATGATGTTTCTCCCATCTTGAGGACTCTGGGGCCTTTGGTTCAAGATCAGCTATGAAACCTAAGTATAATCTGTTTATTGTTCTGACTTTCATTGCCTATTCTGGTGATAACTCTTTTCAGAGTACATACCCCTTCTTATGCAGTTTCTAGTAAAGTAATGAACATTTGTGTTAAAACATTCAGCAATAACAACCCTTTTGGAGTGACAGACACTAGTAAAATTTCCAAGAAAGAGAGAAAGAAAGAAGGAAAGAAGGAAAGAAGGAAAGAAAGAAAGAAAGAAAGAAAGAAAGAAAGAAAGAAAGAAAGAAGGGAGGGAGGGAGGGAGGGAGGGAGGGAGGGAGGGAGGGAGGGAGGGAGGGAGGGAGGGAGGGAGGAAGGAAGGAAGGAAGGAAGGAAGGAAGGAAGGAAGGAAGGAAGGAAGGAAGGAAGGAAGGAAGGAAGGAAGGAAGGAGAAAAGAAAAGGATAGAAAAGTTCTTGTCTTTTACATGGTCAGAATGCTGAAAGTTCCTAAAAAGCATATCATTATTCTCATAGAAACCAGAGGAGTTAAAAACTTAGGAAAGAATTATTAAGGTCACACAGTTAACAAGTCTACACTAAAATCAGAAACATTTCTGTTTCCAAAACCAGAACAAAATTTTATAAGTATTTCCTAAATGAAGTAGGCTAACTCAGCACCAAACAACCGGAGCACAATAAGTCACGGACAAAAAACAAATGCTCACTCAGAAGTATAGAGAAAGTGACCTTTTTATCCTTTTGAAAAACTAGACCATATAGCACAAGACAAAAGAAAACAGATTTATTTTTTTTTATTTTATTTTCAGGAATCCTGCACGGTGAGAACTCAAGAATAGTTTTTAAGCACCTACAGGGAATATTTTTCAAAACGTTTAAGCGAAAAGTTTCCTCTCTTTTGAGGAACTTTCATGTTTAAGGAATCTAATATCTCTCTTTAAAGAATGTACTCAAGACAACAGCCTTAGAAATACAGAATCTTTATATAGTCCAAGTCATCTAAACAATATCTTCTGTAAAGCACTGGCGAAAAGTGTATTATCAATTACCTGTCACTGAAAACACATTAAAAATACCATGTAAAATCTTAACACAAGAGTTTAATAATAAGTGATAGATGCAACAGTATCAGACAATTATTGTGAGAAACACAAAGTATCCTCCTGACTGTTCTCTGCAATCCAGCCATTAATTCCTTTATTGAGTAAGGAATCAGCAGACTAACAAAGACCTATTATATAGAAATTAACCAAAATTAAATACATTTCTCCCCCTGTCCCCCAGTTTGCACAAACATCCCATTCCTGCCTCTCACATTTTGGGACAGAAAGTTTGGATACTTTAGCTTGGCAGCCCTATGGTCCTTATGCCTTCCTTTCCCAGCATCAAAAGGTCAAGACTGAAAAGTCAATCTCTAAAAGTATTGGAGTTATAGCTATGCAAATAAAAACTACTTACTTATCTGTGATCAAAAATATTCAACAGAAATCACCATACAGACTCTAAGAGCTGCTGCCATAGGACTGCTCTTAAGAGATGCAGAATAATATCCCTGGAGAGTCTAAGAGTGCCAAGAGCTACCTTAGTCTCTGCAGGCAAATTCATGGGACAATACCCTCCAGACATAGCAAGTCCCACATCTTAGTTTGGTTTGGTTTTTCCTATTTTTGTCCAAAGATGAGACTGTGGCTTTATGTGGAACTGAGCTGACCAAAGTTATTTCAGGTTTCCTTCTTCCCTACTATGACTTCAAGGTCTCCTGACTTTGCTTTCTGAAACTGGTATCACGACTGTGCTCAAGAGTCTGTCTCTTGTCTCACAGTGTGAGAAAGTGAGAAAGCCATGCCAGCACAGAACACTGAACCACCTCCCCACACTTCCCCTTTTCTCTTCCTCAACTGCCACTCTGAGGAAATTTTAGGATTCTCTGATAGGCAAATTTCTTCTTGAAAATAAAGCTGTGGGTTTGTTTTACATTTAAATTGTGACTAAGGTATTCCTTTACAAAGAAGACAATATATAGAAAATTAACATAGTGCCTAGACCCTTTATGTCTCCCCATCTAATGCTGAGCTCAATGTTCCAATTTTATTCCTCTGATACAGGAAGATAAAATATATCCTATTTTATCCTCTCTTGTTTTGGACATTTGATCCTACTGGGTATGTAAGCTGGGACACCCTGGAGCAGGTGAAAATTTGTCTAACCCATGGGCTGCAAAGTTCACTGATACCAAACAGTGGTTCCTGATATACAAAATGAGTAAAATTTCCTAAGAAAATGGAGCCCTGACACTAACATACTTATGACTATCTGTCCTCAAACAGCATTCACTCTTTGAGAGATCTTGGGAGCCCAGGTTAATCGAGACTGCTCTTCGTTCTACAGGGTCACCCTCCTCCTCAGAATCTTCTGGCTCTTCCTTAATTCAACCACAGGGATCAGCAGCTTCTGTCCTGGGTGAAAATACCTGCATCTGACTTTTTCAGCTACTTTTTGGGCCTTTCAGAGGGCAATCATGATAGATCACTTTTGTGAGTGCTCCGTAGCCTCAGGAATAGAGTCAGACCTTTGAGCCTCCCCTTGAGCTGGATCACACTTTAGGCTTGTAGCTGGACCATTTTTTTCTCAGACTTCTCGACATTTCTATCCTTGCAGTACTTTCAGACAGAAAGAAGTATGGGCCAGAGTTTTGATTATGGGATGGTAACCCCACCTCTCACTTGATACCCTGTTTTTCAGCTGGTGATCAGCTCTACAAGTTCCCTCTCCCCACTGTAGGCCATTTCATCTAAGGTCCCTCCCCTTGAGTCCTGAGTGTCTCTTGTCTCCCAGGTCTAAAGTATATTCTGGATTGTTCCCAAAAATTCTACCAGAGAACTTCTGTAGCTGATAAACAACTCCAACAAAGTGGCTGGATATAAAATTAACTCAAATAAATCAATAGCCTTTCTTTATACAAATGATAAATAGGCTGAGAAAGAAATTAGGAAAACAACTCTCAACTCCCTTCACAGTAGCAAAAATACTATAAATTATCTTTGGGTAACTTTAACTAAACAAGTGAAAGATCTGTATGACAATAACTTCAAGTGTCTCCAAAAAATACAAAATAAAACAAACAAACAACAACAACAAAACCCTCTAAAAATGGAGAAATCTCCCACGATCATGGATTGTCAAAATTAACATAATAAAAATGGCTGGCCAGGTCCAGGCCACCTTGGACACGAACATGGCAAATGGTCCCAGGGTCCCCAGAGGATTCTCCAAGCTGCAGGTGCAAGAGCACTCCCAGGATCTTAGAATCACTGGTGAGTGTAAGGCAACATCTGTTCCAAACCAATCGTGAAAGGCCTGTAACAGCAGTAGCAAGGACACAGGAGCCCTGCCTAACCGAACAGGTTACTTCTGGTTGGTGCTGGTATACCATGGTTTCAAACACAGCAGACAGTCCTACAATCCCCAGAGGAGACACCACTTTCAGGCCCTGTAACACGCCCAGAATTTTAGGATTTCAGAATACCAGGATACCAGGAGCTTGGTCACACCAGGATCTCAGGGTCTCAGTGGAAGTTTGACTGCCAGGAACTCTGAAACACCCAGAATTTCAGGTTCACAGGATCCCAGAATCAAAGGATCACAGAGAAACCTGGACTCTGAGGAGTCCTGAATCAACTAGGATTATAGAAAGAACAGGCTCCAATCAGATATATTGAGGGCAGGAAACACTTGAGATAATCAGATGGCAGGAGGGAAGCATAGAAACAGAAGCAACAGAAACTAAGTTTACTTGGCATCATCAGAACCAAACTCTATCACCATAGCAAGTCCTGGATACAAAATCACACCAGAAAAGCAATATATGGATCTAAAGTCACTTCTCATGATGATGATGGAGGATTTTAAGAAGGAAATAAATAACTCCCTTAAAGAAATACAGGAGAACAAATCTAATCAGGTGAAAAAAATTGAAGAAAACCATCCAGGATCTAAAAATGGAAGTAGAAACAATAAAGAAATCACAAAGGGAGACTATTCTGAAAATAGAGAACCTAGAAAAGAAGTCAGGAGCCAATGATACAAGCATAACCAACAGAATACAAGTGATAGAAGAGAAAATGTCAGGTGCAGAAGATACCATAGAAAACATTGACACAACAGTCAAAGAAAATGCAAAATGCAAAACGATCCTAACACAAAACATCCAAGAAATCCAGGACACAAAGAGAAGACCAAACCTAAGGATAATTGGTATAGACAAGAAGGAAGATTTCCAACTTAAAGGGCGAGTAAATATCTTCAACAAATTATAGAAGAAAAATTCCCTAACCTAAAGAAAGAGATGCCCATGATCATACAAGAAGCCTATAGAACTACAGATACTTTGGCCCAGAAAAGAAATTCCTCCTGTCACATAATATTCAAAACACCTAATGCATAAAAGAAAGAAAGAATATTAAAAGCAGTAAGGGAAAAGATCAAATAACATATAAAAGCAGATCTATCAGAATTACATGTGACTTCTCCCCAGAGACTATGAAAGACAGAGGACCCAGGGCAGATGCCATACAGACCCTAAGAGAACACAAATGCCTGCCCAGACCAGCAAAACTCTCAATTAGTATAGATGAAGAAACTAAGGTATTCCATGACAAAACCAAATTTATACAATATCTTTCCACAAATCCAGAACTCCAAAGGATAATAAAGGGAAAACTTCAAAACAATGAACGAAGCTAAATTCTAGAAAAAGCAAGAAAACAAACCTAAAGAAGATAGTCACATGAACAGAATTCTAACTCTAGCAACAAAAATAACAGGAAGCAACAACGACCTTTCCGTAATATCTCTTAG
Source organism: Mus caroli (assembly GCF_978045245.1). Taxonomy (NCBI): domain Eukaryota; kingdom Metazoa; phylum Chordata; class Mammalia; order Rodentia; family Muridae; genus Mus; species Mus caroli. Next base: position 56,250,453 of record NW_028227273.1, read on the forward strand.
TATCAATGGTCCCAATTCCCCAATAAAAAGACATAAACTAACAGACTGGTTACATAAAGAAGACCCAACATTTTGCTGTGTATAGGAAACCCACCTCAGGGACAAAGACAGATACTGCCTTAGAGTAAAAGGCTAGAAAACAATTTTCCAAGCAAATGGTCCCAAGAAACAAGCTAGAGTAGTCATTCTAATAACTCAGAAAATCGACTTTCATCTTAAAGTTCTCAAAAAAGATAAGGAGAGACAATTCTTACTCATCAAAGGTAAAATTTACCAAGATGATCTTTCAATTTTGAGTATCTATGCTCCAAATGCAAGGGCATCTACATTCATACAATAAACTTTACTAAAGTTCAAAGGACACATTGCACCACACAGAGTAATAGTGGGAGATTTCAACACCATACTCTCATCAATGGACAGATCCTGAAAACAGAACCTAAACAGAGACACAGTAAAACTAACAGAAGTTATGAAACAAATGGATTTAACAGATTTCTATAAAAAAATTTTATCCTAAAACCAAAGGATATACCTTCTTCTCAGAACCTCATGGTACCTTCTCCAAAATTGACCACATAATAGGTCACAAAACAGGACTCAACAGATACAAAAATATTGAAATAATCCCATGCATCCTATCAGATCACCACAGACTAAGGCTGATTTGCAACAACAACATAAATAATAGAAAGCACATTTACATATGGAAGATGAACCACACTCTACTCAAGGATAACTTGGTCAAGGAAGAAATAAAGAAAGAAATTAAAGACTTTTTAATATTTAATGAAAATGAACCACTCACTGATAAGTGGATATTAGACCATATGCTCAGAATCCTTTTTAGAAGGGGGGGTCAAAATACCCATGGAAGGAGTTACAGGGATAAAGTTTGGAGCAGAGACTGAAGGAATGACCATCCAGAGACTGCCCCACTTGGGGATCCATCCCATAAACAACCACCAAACCCAGACACTAGGCATATGCCAACAAGAACCTGCTGACAGAAGCATGATATAGCTTTCTCCTGTGAGGTTCTGCCAGTGCCTGGCAAATACAGAAGTGGATGCTATCAGTCATCCATTTGATGGAGCACAAGGTCCCCAATGAACAACTAGAGAAAGTACCCAGGGAACTGAAGAGGTCTGAAGCCCCATAAGAGGACCATCAATATGAACTAACCAGTACCCCCAGAGCTCCTTGGAACTATACCACCAATCAAAGAAAACACAGGGTGGAACTTATATGGCTTTAGTTATATATGTAGCAGAGGATGACCTAGTCAGTCATCAATGGGAGGAGAGGGCCTTGGTCCTGTGAAGGTTCTATGCCCCAGTATAGGTGAATGCCAGGACCAGAAATGGGACTGGGTAGGTTGGGGAGCTGGGCAAGGGAGGAGGGGATAGGGGATCTTTGGAGGGGAAACTAGGGAAGGGGATAACCTTTGACATGTAAATAAACAAAATATCTAATATAAAGTTAAAAGAAATGGCCAAAGAGGTCTTTTACTCTTCTTGAGCCAGAGAGAAAGAAAAAGGGTTATATAAGAGAAAGTCATGCATACACACATACAAACACTCAGCCAGACCTGGCCATTGGTTTAATCAATTTCACAAGTATACATGTATACTTATGCACTACATGTATATTATATATGTATGTACATACATAAAGCTGTACATACATATGTATAAATATATACATTTTGTGGATGTAACAGAGCCTCACTGCCACACTTTTACTTTTTTCTCTCAGCCTTTTTATAGCTTCTTAGACAAAAAGTTCTTTATAACATTACCTCACAGATAAAATTACAGAAAAAGCCATTACAGAAGAATGTCTATAGTAATCTCAAAGCAGTGTTTCATTCCATAAGCTCATTATAAGTTCAAAGCAACTGTTTCCCATAACCTTGCTCTATTATAGTGCACACCTGTGGCCTAACCCTTGGACCTGACCTAGAATGAATGATTTTCCTTGATCACAAATCTGTCCCAAGCCTATTTTTCCTCTTAATGCAATTTATGAAAGCTTATTGTATTCCTTATTATACATCCTTTATTTACTATTGTATGGGGAGGGGGCACATTCCATTCTTGATTTTAACTTTATTACATCATTCTGGAAAAACAACTAAAACCATTTCCTTAAACTTTCTTCCTAAAATTATTTGAGTCAAATCAGGAATTCTATAAAGTCATTAATACTTCTAAACAGCATTAATTCATGAGAGCTTATCCTCATCTTGACCTGCAGGAGATTTCCCAATAGGTTGGGCTGATGCCCAGGAATCATTAGGCTATGGGACAGTGGCAGGAAAGGCAGTCACAGTAAGTAGCAATTCTGGGATGAAGTCTCTGGGGTCCATGGGTCTCAGAGCCCACTTATCACAGCTGTGGAAACTGGTAGACCATCTCCAGAACATTCATTTGCTTGCTATAACCATTCCTACATGGCTTGTGCCAGTTACTATTGCTATACTGAAGCTCTCTTATTTCATGTATTCCCATTTGGGATTGTAAAAAAACATATAATAGCTCACACATTTTCAGACAAATTGAAACATTCTTTCCTGATGTCTTTCTGTTTCAAAGTATCATATCTTACATTAAGATCATTGTTTCGTTCTAAAATGATTTCCATCAAGAGTATGAGATATAGACTTAGTAGTATGATGTGAAGAAATTCTTTCCCACCCTTTATGTGTTAAACATCATTCTTCAATATGTGTTTTATACCTTTGTCAAAATTATATGACCCTAACTTTGTGAGTATATTTCTGTGTCCTCAAATCTATGTCAGTGTTCTAATCTGTTTTTGGTAGTGCTATGCTATGTCTGTAATGATGTTTCTGAAATATAACTTGAGATCAAGGGTAGTTATTTTGGTAGTATATCCATTTTACTACATTAATTCTGCCAACCTATAAAGATTTTCCTACTGTCTCCTTCAGTTTCTTGCATCAGTATTATTAAATTTTTCTTTGTAGAGGTCTTTCCCTTCCTTCATTAGGTTCATTCCTACAAGTTTCAGGTTTTAGAAAACCAGTAAAAAAAAAAAAGAGAGACATTTTTCATGATTTATTTGTCAGCAAGTTCATTATTGATATATTGAAAACAATTTTTGTATGTTGATTTTCATGTTGGTACCTTGCCTAATGCCTTAATGAGTGGTCTGGCAAAGTGAATAGGGACTTCCAGCATAGAGTCATGTTATCTACAAATTAGGATAATTTGACTTCTTTTGCTATTTGTGTCTCCTTTTTTTTCTCTTGTTGCTATAGCAATAATCCCAGGTTTTATGTTAAATAAGTGGGTGGGAGCACCTTCATCTTGATCTTGATTTTGGAAATAACACTTTTTCCCACATTTAGTATAATGATGTCTGTGGCCTTCATTATAGCTTACTTTTGTAAAAGCAAGAGGGGAAACAGGAAGTTATGTTTCCTCTGAAGACTTAACAGGTTGGATCAGAAAGGGCTTTGGGGAGATTACTCCCACTTTCCTGCCAGGGTGTATTGCCTGATGCAGGTGAAAGATTATTACTAGGTTGAATTCCTTCAGCAATGCTACAACTTCATAGGACAACTTCTACCTTCCCTCATGAACTGCCCACTCTCCACTCCCACACACACTAACAGAAAAATGCCATTAAGAATATGGGCATTGGAAAATACCTAGCAGTGGTGAGTGTCTACTAAATATTTTCTAGGACTGTGAGAGAACAGAAAACAATATAACTATAGTAATCTCTCCTGTTTCACAAGGCAGAGGCACTGAACTTACCTGTCTGATGCTGCCACTGTCACTCTTCAAATATAGCTAATAATTCTTTTTTCCATATGGATGCATCCTTAGCTTCTCTTGCAGCACTGCCTCCCTGTACTCGTGACATGTGTCTGTGGATTTGTGTCTAAGTTAGTGGACACAATGCTTCTTGGAGACTGTTCACTTGCTTATTGACTGGAGAGGGGAGCCATTTATAATTTCAAAAAAAAAAAAAAAAAAAACATGGGCTCCTGCTCTTGATGGCCAAGAGGATTGACTGTATAATCTCTGAAGACAATTCCCACCAAACTAGCTGTGTATTTGCTAGGAGGTGGAGAGAGTTCCTTGCCTTTGTCTATTTGCTGCCCATATCTTAAACCACATTTTTTCAGAGACCCAGATATTGTTCCTGTGGCATTTAGAGACACTTTCCCATTCTCTTTGATCTAAAGCCCTTCCAAGGTGTGCCCTTCCCCTCCTCTGCTGCTTTTGCCTAGGTCCTGTTGTCAGGGTATATTGCTCTCTTTTACAAATCTAAGGATCTGTGTGCATGGATTTCATGTCCTCTCTGTCTGCTTTTCACTGCCTCGCTCACATGCATTTTACACATAATTCATGCACATTTTCCCTTCTCTTTCAGACTCTAGGTGTCTGTGAGCCACTATCTTTCCTGCAGTGATGTAGAGTTTCTTGGCTTCACTCAGTCAGGACAAAAGTTGCTCTTTTCCTGGTAACCCAGAGTCTCCTACCCTAGGCTAGGTCACCTTGATTCTAGAACTTTTCAAGCAGTTTATTATCCCAGATGCTTGAGTACAGTTGCTATGTAGGTCTGCACACATCCCCACCCTATTTCCCTATCTAGTCCCAAAATGATCACAATACCACCAAATCCAAAGGGGGAAAAAAAGTAAATGTACTACTTTTCCTACTCTTCCTCCTCAGAGCCCCCAAAATTATATGTGACCCATCACCCCAGACCTGAAGGTGATGTCTCACTGAGGTGCTGGGCCCTGGGCTTCTACCCTTCTGACATCATCATGATCTGGCAAAGAGATGGGGAGGACCAGACCCAGGACATGGATGTTATTGAGACCAAACCTGCTGGGGACGGAATCTTCCAGAAGTGGGTAGCTGTGGTGGTGCCTTCTGGGAAGGAACAGAATTACACATGCCATGTGGCTCATGAGGGACTGCCTGAGCTCCTCACCCTGAGATGGAGTAAGTAGGATGTAGGCACATAGTCTGTGGTTAGAGAAGGCAAAAGCCTTTATGGAGACCCTGAGCAGGGTCAAGGTTGAGATCTGGGGTCAGGGTCCTACAATTTTACATTTCTTTCCAGGTAGATCTCCTCAGTCTTACATTTTCATCATAGTAGTTGCTGTTGGCCTGGTTCTCCTGGGAGCTTCAGTGGCTACTCTTGTCATGTGGAAGAAGAGCTCAGGTGGGGAAAGGGGCAGCCTCTGAGTTTTTTTCCAACTGAGAGACTCTAAGCCCCAAATAAGTTTTCTCTGCCTCCTTGTTGGGAAGGAGTGTGGCCCATTATTCCCAAAGACACAATTCTGAATGTCATAACTGAAACATTTTAATCTCAAATGATCAAAATCCCCAAAATACATTTTAAAAAGAAATACAAAAAAAGGGGAAAAAAAGTATCCAAACCATAAGATAGATTTAAAGGGATATTTATACACACACACAAGAAAAGGAAAAAGAAAAAGAAGAAAAAGGAAAAGAAGAAAAAGAAAAAGAAAAAGAAAAAGAAAAAGAAAAAGAAAAAGAAAAAGAAAAAGAAAAAGAAGAAGGAAGGAAGGAAGGAAGGAAGGAAGGAAGGAAGGAAGGAAGGAAGGAAGGAAGGAAGGGAAATCACGATAGAAGAGGGGTCTCTGTATGAACTCAGATACACTAACAAAAGACACTGATATAGCATTGTAAGGAGGAAACCATATTCACAAAGACCTAGATGGGGAAACAAAATGTGTAAATGTATATCCCTATGGTTGTCAGTTATGTGCAGGGAGCATCATACCGGCAGTTGTCTGAAATACTAGGACAGACAATATAAGTCTTCTGGGAATATTAATAAAATTCCATAGTAGAGTGCTACCAATACCCAGTCATCAAAAGACCCAAGATCTTGATAAATTTTATCTACACACATGGAAACACACCAAAAGGACATCTCCAGTAGTTAAGAACATTTTAGTCTTTCATACTGTGCCATGCTCACAAAGTCCACACTGTAACGCATCTTCACTAACTCAATTTTGCCAAATATGTAAACTGAGTTAGAACCCTCAGAAAAACTTTTACACAATTAGAGCCTCCATTGTTAGAAATGATGTAAGAATGAAATAAATCATACTTTTTATATGATGCTGAAGATTGTTTTGTTTATCCTTGCTTTCTTTTTATTAATTTATTTATTCACTTTATATGCCAATCGAACACCCCTAGTTTCTCTTCTCTCCCAGTCCAACCCTTGCAAATCTCTCCCCCATAACTCCCTCTCCTTCTTCTCAGAGAAAGGGAAACTCTCTTTGGGAACCCCACCCTGAGACATCCAGTCACCATAGGACTAAATGCACCCTCTCCCAGTAGGCCCAACCAGACATTCCAATTAGAGGAAGGGGATCCATGGCAGGTAACAGAATAAGAGACAGTTAAAACTAAAACAACTAAACTTTATGTGAGAGAGGAGTATTGCAGGATTAGATTAGAATTCACTGATTTGTGAATTCAGTCCATAGAGCTGGTGGGATTTAGTGATTGTCTGTTATACTTTGAAGGATTACATAATTATTGGTGGGAGTCCATGTAAGAAAGCTGTGAAGAATGGATGGGCCAGACAGAATGCAGAATATTCTTTCTACAAAGTGGTTATTTAAAATAATTGCATAAACTATAATTAATGAATATAATTCAAAGCAAGGGCATGAAGAATATGCCCAGGCATGTGTACGTTATCTTTGTGGGAAAGTCAAAGGCCTAGGAGGAATATTCTTGGCTTTTTTCACATGGTCAAAGCTAATAAAACATAACACTAGGTGTACTCCCTCATTGTACTTGTGTTTGCTTAGGCTAATGGTAAACACCACATCATGTTGTGCTTGCTTTAAAAATAAAAACAACAAAGGGGATGAACTTAACTGAAATGCCCAACACTGAGGAGACAGAACCTTAAGAAATCACCTTCAATAAATAGACAAGGCCCCCAGAGAACAGATGGGGCCAACCACCTACCTTCAAAAGTTTTGACCCAGAATTGTTCACATCTAAAAGAAATACAGGGACAAAAATGGAGCACAGACCAAAGGAAAGGCCATCTAGTGACCACCTCAATATAGGGTCCATCCCATGGGCAGACACAAAACCCTGAAACTATTACTGATGCCATGCTGTACTTGCAAACAGGAGCTTTGCATGGCTGTTTTCTGAGAGGCTCTACCAGCAGCTGACTTAGATGAAGATACTCACAGCCAATCATTGGACTGTGGACAGGGACCCCTATGGAAGAGTCAGGGGAAGGTTTATAGGCTCTGAAGGGGATTGATTGCAGCCCCATAGGAAAAACAACTGTATCAACTAATCAAGACCCTAGGAAGCTCCCAAAGACTAAACCATCACCAAAATGCATGCATGGGCTGATTCATGGATCCCAGAACATAAATAGTAGAGGACTGCCTTGTCTGGTCTCAGTGAGAGAGGATGCACCTAATCCTTTTTTTAAATATATTTAATTAGGTATTTTCCTCATTTACATTTCCAATGCTATCCCAAAAGTCCCCCGTACCCTCCCCGCCCCCACTTCCCTACCCACCCAATCCCATTTTTTTTTTTTTTTTGGCCCTGGCATTCCCCTGTACTGGGGCATGTAAAGTTTGTGTGTCCAATGGGCCTCTCTTTCCAGTGATGGCCAACTAGGCCATCTTTTGATACATATGTAGCTAGAGTCAAGAGCTCCGGGCTACTGGTTAGTTAATAATGTTGTTCCACGTATAGGGCTGCAGAACCCATTAGCTCCTTGGGTACTTTCTCTAGCTCCTCCATTGGGGGCCCTCTGATACATCCAATAGCTGACTGTGAGCATCCACTTTTGTGTTTGCTAGGCCCCAGCATAGCCTCACAAGAGACAGCTATATCTGGGTCCTTTCAGCAAAATCTGGCTAGTGTATGCAATGGTGTCAGTGGTTGGAGGCTGATTATGGGATAGATCCCTGAATACAGCAGTTTCTAGATGATCCATCCTTTTTTTTTTAATTAGGTATTTTCCTCATTTACATTTCCAATGCTATCCCAAAAGTCCCCCATACCCTCTCCCCCCCCCCCTACCCACTCACTCCCACTTCTTGGCCCTGGTGTTCCACTGTATGGGGCATATAAAGTTTGCAAGTCCAATGGGCCTCTCTTTCCAATGATGGCCTACTAGGCCATCTTTTGATAAACATGAAGCTAGAGTCAAGAGCTCCGGGGTACTGGTTAGTTCATAATGTTGTTCCACCTATAGGGTTGGAGATCCCTTTAGCTCCTTGGGTACTTTCTCTAGCTTCTCCATTGGGAGCCCTGTGATCCATTCAATAGATGACTGTGAGCTTCCACTTATGTGTTTGCTAGGCCCCGGCATAGTCTCACTAGAGACTGCTATATCAGGGTCCTATCAGCACAATCTTGCAAGTGTATGCAATGGTATCAGCATTCGGAGGCTGATTATGGGATGGATCCCTGGATATGGCAGTCTCTAGATGGTCTATCCTTTTGTCTCAGCTCCAGATTTTGTCTCTGTAACTCCTTCCACGGGTGTTTTGTTCCCAATTCTAAGAAGGGGCAAAGTGTCCACACTTTGGTCTTCATTCTTCTTGAGTTTCATGTGTTTCCGAAATTGTATCTTATATCTTGGTATTCTAAGTTTCTGGGCTAATATCCACTTATCAGTGAGTACATATCATTTCAGTTCTTTTGTGATTAGGTTACCTCACTCAGGATGATGCCGTCCAGGTCCAACCATTTGGCTAGGAATTTCATAAATTGATTCTTTTTAATAGCTGAGTAGTACTCCATTGTGTAAATGTACCACATTTTTTGTATCCATTCCTCTGTTGAGAGGCATCTGGGTTCTTTCCAGCTTCTGGCTATTATAAATAAGGCTGCTATGAACATAGTGGAGCATGTGTCTTTCTTACTAGTTGGAACATCTTCTGGATATATGCCCAGAAGAAGTATTGTGGGATCCTCCAGTAGTACTATGTCCAATTTTATGAGGAACTGCCAGACTGACTTCCAGAGTGGTTGTACAAACTTGCAATCCCACCAACAATGGAGGAGTGTTCCTCTTTCTCCACATCCTCGCCAGCATCTGCTATCACCTGAATTTTTGATCTTAGCCATTCTGACTGGTGTGAGATGGAATCTCAGGGTTGTTTTGATTTGCATTTCCCTGATGATTAAGTATGCTGAACATTTTTTCAGGTGCTTCTCAGCCATTAAGAATTCCTCAGGTGTGAATTCTTTGTTTAGCTCTGAGCCCCATTTTTAATGGGGTTATTTGATTTTCTGGAGTCCACCTTCTTGAGTTGTTTATATATATTGGATATTAGTCCCCTATCTGATTTAGGATAGGTAAAGATCCTTTTCCAATTTGTTGGTGGCCTTTTTGTCTTATTGACGGTGTCTTTTGCCTTACAGAAGCTTTGCAGTTTTATGAGGTCCCATTTGTCAATTTTCAATCTTACAGCACAAGCTATTGCAGTTCTGTTCAAAAAGTTTTCCCCTGTGCCCATATCTCTGAGGCTTTTCCCCAACTTTCTCCTCTATAAGTTTCAGTCTCTCTGGTTTTATGGGGAGTTCCTTGATCCAGTTAGATTTGACCTCAGTACAAGGAGATAGGAATGGATCAAATCACATTCTTCTGCATGATAACCAACAGTTGTGCCAGCACCATTTGTTGATAATGCTGTCTTTTTTCCACTGGATAGTTTTAGCTCCCTTGTTGAAGATCAAGTGACCATAGGTGTGTGGGTTCATTTCTGGGTCTTCAATTCTATTCCATTGGTCTACTTGTCTGTTGCTATACCAGTACCATGAAGTTTTTATCACAATTGCTCTGTAGTATAGCTTTAGGTAAGGAATGCTGATTCTACCAGAGGTTCTTTTACCCTTGATAAGAGTTTTTGCTATCCTAGGTTTTTTGTTATTCCAGATGAATTTGCAGATTGCTCTTTCTAATTCATTGAAGAATTGAGTTGGAATGTTGATGGGGATTGCATTGAATCTGTAGATTGCTTTTGACAAGACAGCCATTTTTACAATGTTGATCTTGCCAGTCCATGAACATGGGAGATCTTTCCATCTACTGAGTTCTTCTTTAATTTCTTTCTTCACAGACTTGAAGTCCTTATCATACAGATCTTTCACTTCCTTAGTTAGAGTCATATCATGGTGTTTTATTCTCTTTGTGACTATTGAGAAGGGTGTTGTTTCCCTAATTTCTTTCTCAGCCTGTTTATTCTTTGTGTAGAGAAAGGCCATTGACTTGTTTGAGTTAATTTTATATCCAGGTACTTCACCGAAGCTGTTTATCAGGTTTAAGAGTTCTCTGGTGGAATTTTTAGGGTCCCTAATATATACTAACATATCTTCTGCAAAAAGTGATAACTTCTTCCTTTCCAATTTGTATTCCCTTGATCTCCTTTTGTTGTAGAATTGCATCTGGCTAAGACTTCAAGTACAATGTTGAATAGGTAGGGAGAAAGTGGACAGCCTTGTCTAGTCCCTGATTTTAGTGGGATTGCTTCCAGCTTCTCACCATTTACTTTGATGTTGGCTACTGGTTTGCTGTAGATTGCTTTTATCATGTTTAGGTATGGGCCTTGAATTCCTGATCTTTCCAAAACTTTTATCATGAATGGGTGTTGGATTTTGTCAAATGTTTTCTCTGCGTCTAAGGAGATGATCATGTGTTTTTTGTCTTTTAGTTTGTTTACATAATGGATTACATTGATGGATTTCCATATATTGAACAATCCCTGCATCCCTGGAATAAAACCTACTTGGTCAGGATGGATGATTGCTTTAATGTGTTCTTGGATTCGGTTAGCGAGAATTTTATTGAGTATTTTTGCATCGATATTCATAAGTGAAACTGGTCTGAAGTTCTCTGTCTTTGTTGGATCTTTCTGTGGTTTAGGTATCAGAGTAATTGTGGTTTCGTAGGATGAGTTGGGTAGAATACCTTCTACTCTATTTTGTGGAATAGTTTCTGAAGACCTGGAATTACATCTTCTTTGAAGATCTTATAGAACTTTGCACTAAACCCATCTGATCCCGGGCTTTTTTTGGTTGGGAGACTATTAATGACTGCTTCTATTTCTTTAGGGGATATGGGACTGTTTAGATTGTTAAATTGATCCTGATTTAACTTTGGTACCTGGTATCTGTATAGAAATTTGTCCATTTCGTCCAGGTTTTCCAGTTTTGTTGAGCATAGTCTTTTGTAGCAGAATCTGATGGTGTTTTGGATTTCTTCAGGATCTGTTGTTATGTCTCCCTTTTTATTTCTGATTTTGTTAATTAGGATGCTGTCCCTATGCCCTCTAGTGAGTCTGGCAAAGGGTTTATCTATCTTGTTGATTTTCTCAAAGAACCAGCTCCGCGATTGGTTGATTCTTTGAATAGTTCTTCTTGTTTCTACTTGGTTGATTTTGCCCCTGAGTTTGATTATTTCCTGCCATCTACTCCTCTTGGGTGAAATTGCTTCCTTTTGTTCTAGAGCTTTTAGGTGTGTTGTCAAGTTGCTAGTGTGTGCTCTCTCTAGTTTCTTTGTGGAGGCACTCAGGGCTATGAGTTTTCCTCTTAGAAATGCTTTCATTGTGTCCCATACATTTGGATATGTTGTGGCTTCATTTTCATTAAACTCTAAAAGTCTTTAATTTCTTTCTTTATTCCTTCCTTGACCACAGTATCATTGAGAAGAGTGTTGTTCAGTGTCCACGTGAATGTTGGCTTTCCATTATTTATATTGTTATTGAAGATCAGCCTTAGTCCACGGTGGTCTGATATGATGCATGGGATAATTTAAATATTTTTGTATCTGTTGAGGCCTGTTTTACCTTTGATGAGTATGAAGTGCCCCTCCTTGTCTTTTTTTGATAACTTTGGGTTGGAAGTCGATTTTATTCGATATTAGAATGGCTACTCCAGCTTGTTTCTTCAGATCATTTGCTTGGAATATTGTTTTCCAGCCTTTCACTCTGAGGTAGTGTGTGTCTTTTTCCCTGAGATGGGTTTCCTGTAAGCAGCAGAATGTTGGGTCCTGTTTGTGTAGCCAGTCTGTTAATCTATGTCTTTTTTATTGGGGAATTGAGTCCAATGATATTAAGAGATATTAAAGAAAAGTCATTGTTGCTTACTATTATTTTTGTTGTTAGAGCTGGCATTCTGTTTTTGTGGCTGTCTTCTTTTTGGTTTGTTGATGGATTACTTTCTTGCTTTTTCTAGGGCAGGGTTTCCATCCTTGTATTGGTTTTTTTCTGTTATTATCCTTTGAAGGGCTCTATTCATAGAAAGATAATGTGTGAGTTTGGTTTTGTCATGGAATACTTTGGTTTCTCCGTCTATGGTAATTGAGAGTTTGACTGGGTATAGTAGCCTGGGCTGGCATTTGTGTTCTTTTAGTGTCTGTATAACATCTGTCCTGAATCTTCTGGATTTCATAGTCTCTGGTGAAAAGTCTGGTGTAATTCTGATAGGCCTGCCTTTATATGTTACTTGACCTTTTTCCCTTACTGCTTTTAATATTCTATCTTTATTTAGTGCATTTGTTGTTCTGATTATTATGTGTCGGGAGGTATTTCTTTTCTGGTCCAGTCTATTTGGAGTTCTGCTATAGTTGTCTCTGGTTAGAGCTTGTTCCTCGGGTGACTCTGTTAGCCTCTATCAGCAGACATGGGAGGCTGGCTCCCTCCTGAGTTTCAGTATTCAGAGTACTCTCTGCAGGCCAGCTCTTTTTTTGCAGGGAAGGTGCCCAGATATCAGGTGTTCGAACCTGCCTCCTGGCAGAAGTTGTGATCCACTCACCAGAGGTCCTAAGATCCCATGGATAGTCCTGTGGGGACATTGAGGGTGTCCGCAGACTCCGTGCGCAAGGTGCCCCGGTGCTGGCGTAGACTGGAAGGGACTTGCCACACCTAATCCTATAGAGACATAATGCCCCAAAGAAGGGGAGTGCACAGGGGGCAGTGTGAAGTGGCAGTGGCTGGGTGAGGGAGGGTGGATGGGTGGATGAAGGAGCACCTTTTTGTATGCAAAGTGGAGGGAGGATGGAGTGAAGAACTCTTGGAGGGTGACTGAGAAATGGAGCAACATTTGGAGTGTAACTAAATAAAATAATTTAATAAAAATGCTTTAAAAACAACAAATATGAGAAGTACATTTTCCCACTACTCTTGCCAAAGTCTGAAACACCTCACACAGTTCTCTTCCATTTCCTTTGATCCTCAGAGAAGTAGCCTCAATGACCATGGGGCAAATAAACAACAACAAGAAAAATAAAGCCAGCTTTTCCTTCCTTGATTTGGATATCCTTGAAGAATATGTTGACATTTACTTCAATGTGGTGCTTACGGCTTAGTTTCAAGTGCTTACATGGTTAACAGACCCTGAGCTAAGAATTCTCTTTTGTATTTGCCAGTCTGATGCACCATACTTCTTCATATATAGAAGTCCATTTTGCGTGGACTCAGGTATAGGCCACAAGTCGGCATAAAGAGCCTAGCAGTAGGGAGCACCACTGTTCCATATGTTCTTTTACAGCTTCTGTTTTAATTATGGTTTCTATTGCTATGTTAAAACTCTATGACCAAAAACAACTTGAGGAATAAATAGTTTATTTCACTCACAGATCCATATTAAGAATTCATCAATGAAAACAGATTTTATGTGGCTATTTTCCAAGGATTACTCAGCTTCACAGGTGAGAATATGACTAAAACAGAAAGAAAAGGGGGTTGGAGAGTTGGCTTAGTGGTTAAGACCACCAGTTGCTCTTCCAAAAAAAAACCCAGGTTCAATTCTTAGCACCCACATGACAGCTCACAATCGTCTATAATAACTCCAGTTCCAGGGGACCCAACAACTTTACACAGACTTTCATGCAAGCAAAACACCAATGCACATAAATAAAAATAAATAAATCATTAAAACCAAAACAAACAAACAAAAACCAGAAAGACTGGGGAGATGTTGGGAACAGCATAGGATATTACTCAGTCTTTCAGATAACAATTGGTGATGTCGATTCCTGGAGCTACATATGAAAAGTTGAGCTCCTGAGTTAATGAAAACGATTGTATGCATGCTCTATACATTTTGAAGACGAATTTTATACCATCTATTACTAGGCCAAATCCAGAAGGTAGAAGAATTTTTTTCAAAGGCACTGAAATTATGACAATATGATTACAAAAGGAGTTACCTTCCCTTGATATGGGTAGGATCCTGACAGAGTATCTGCAATAAGAGCATTTGCTAAACTGAAGGATTAACAGCTTTTTTCCACTATGATCAATTATGCAGTGAGTAGAACCCAGGACATGGGCAGAGGCCTAGACAGGGAAGGGGGAATACATTGGAGAGATGTTGGTAAGAAGAGTTTGTATTAGGTGAGAGACTTGGAAATATTTTGTACAACAGAGTAACGAATTTTACAACAATTAATTTTATACTTGAAAGTTGCTAAAAGAATAGATATTAAGTGTACTCCTCAAAAATTATTTGTAACTTGGTGTTATGGCTAATGCATAAAGTCATGTACATGTTAATTAGCTTTATTCATTCATTCTATTGTGCACTTACACAAAACACCATGCTATACATAATAAACATATATAAATTTTATGTTAATTAAATTATAGTAAGATGCTTTAAACTACTCGATCCTATTATAGGAGCTCTTCTCAAACTCATCTTTGCATGCTGCATGAACTTTCTGGGAAGAGGAGGAAAAACAAACATTTGTTCTCTTCATATACTAATAACAGGCCAAAAAGTTGTTACCCCAGAATTGAACTTGGTAAGCCAAGACAGTTAGTGTTGCTTATAGGATCATGTGTGAAGACTGCCTTCCAGAGTGTGAATAATGTGTGGGTGGCTACATCATTGAAGCATTTCCTTCTTCCTGAACAACCATTACCAGTTTATGTATCCTTGGTGAAGGACAAGTCCTCTTGATCTAGTACACAGACTCATATGTTGCCTTGAGAGACACCTCTTGAATTACTTGTGACTTGTGATTTGATGGCATTTGTTTTGCATAACCCTGTTTCCCATCTCTAGTACCTCAGACAACAAAAACAAATAATAACACCAATAACAAAAATATCTGGAGGCAGATGCCTAAAGATGTTTGCCTTCTCTTTGCCTCAATTCTTAAGTACAGAGGGTACCTGTGGTACCAGGTGTCCACTGGGTAGCTGATGTTAGTTTTATCTGTAGGTAAAACATGTGGGGAGAAGGCCTTTGGATCCTCAAGTGCTTTTTACCAGGCTTGGATATTCCTTCATGTTCTAACTCCTGCATTCATGGCTCTCTGCCTACCTCTTCTGAGTATAGAAGGGTGACTCCAAGAAGAGCCTGAGATCCAAGAGCTCTTGTGTCTATCTTCAGAGTTTGACCATCTTCTTGCTCTTGCCAATCCTAGGAATTCCTTCATCTTAGTTTTATGAAATGTACAGGACACAGTTGTTGTCTACAATTACCCAACTAGGCAAAACACAACAAAACTTCCTGATTACATAGTGCCTATTGGTCAACCTATTTCCATCCCACTTTGACCAGTTCTTTTCTCCAGCCTTTGATATCCACTATTTTAGTTATCACTTCTAATAGCTCAACTTTAGGTTCCATATCCAATTATTATTGCTATCTAGAAGAACAGGAATGGTTTCATTTTCTCTTCCAATTGAAGAACTAAAAGGAATGACAAAGTTGTTACCATAAAACTTGGGGAGTCCCAGAAGAACCATCATGTAAATTCTGGGAAGTCAGAGTTCCCTCTTTGGGATTTTTAATCCCATTACTAAGCAAATTTAAAAACAGATACAAACTGAAGCTGGAAGGGAAAAAAACAACTCAAGTAGAAGCTAGAAGAAAATTTGTCAGTGCTTAAAAGGAAATCCCAGGGCAAGCAAGTTGCAAAGTTCACATCTGCCAAGAAGGAATGAACAAAGGAAGGAAGGAAGGGAGGGAGGGAGGGAGGGAGGAAGGGAGGAAGGAAGGAGGGAGGAAGAAAGGGAGGGAGGAAGGAAGGAGGGAGGAAGGAAGGAAAGAAGGAAGGAAGGAAGGAAGGAAGGAAGGAAGGAAGGAAGGAAGGAAGGAAGGAAGGAAGGAAGGAAGGAAGGAAATGGAGATGTGAAGAAACAAAAGCCATGCTGCTTGAGATAAGCAATTCAAATGTCATAATTACTTACTGAGTTTAAAAGTATACTGAGGCTCTGGCCAGCATCCAAAAGAAAAAGACTAAGGAGAAGAAAGTTTAACAGTTACACCTTTCTGAATCCGGATTCACAAAGGTGGCCAACCCAACCCAGTATCATGGAGGGCTAGGCTTGGCTTCAGGAACTACACTAGTGAGCAAGAATTCTGGGGAAGAAATGCATATTATCTTAAGAAAAAACACCTTCTTGGGGTTAGTCCCTAGCCAGGTTCTTAACCAGGCCTACTAGACTAACCCTTAAGAGAGGAAAGTAGGGCATGTCTTTACCCACAAGTAGATTACAATCTTACAGTACGACCCTGCTGTCTTTGTATGCCTGCCATATGTCATTTAACATTAATCTCCAGCTCTATGTTGTTATAATGATAGATTATAGATTCATATATAATTATAGATTCATTCTTGCAATTGAATAGTTTTCTGTTGTTTCAGGAAAGCCTCACAGAACTCAGAAAAATGCTGCACTCATAATTGTAGTTTATCATAGACAAGAATACACATTAGAACTGGTGGTGGAAAGGACACAGAAAAAGTTCTGTGAGGTCCTTAAGGTGTGCAACCTTTCCAAACACAGATGTTCAAACATGTGAACCTCATATTGAATGCTGAGTTTCTACTGAGACTTCCTTACTTAATTTCATTACTTTGGGGTTTTGGTCTTATAGCTGAACTTAATCTCTATTCTTCCTCACTAAAGAATCAAGTTAGTGTCAACAAGTCCCAAGTCTCAATATCTAATCATAAAATTTTCTGTCATAACCAACCTTCCATCTGAGATTTGCTTGGAGCCTACCATAACTGGTTGTTAATATAGACTCAGGTGTGAGTCAAATGGTCCATGAGTTACTAAGGCTACCTAACATTTTCAAAGGTCTATTACAGGAATCAAGGGCAAAGGCCAAACAAGTTGTCTAATATATATATCAAGAACTTGGTCCCATTTCTCTGTCCCTCCTGTCTTCTTTTAAATTTGTATAGCATTTAATTATCTTGGTATATTACTGTGGATATTTTGAAAAACCTTGACACATTAAAATTATATTTTAGGGGCTGGTGAGATGGCTCAGTGGGTAAGAGCACCCGACTGCTCTTCCGAAGGTCCAGAGTTCAAATCCCAGCAACCACATGGTGGCTCACAACCATCCGTAACGAGATCTGGCGCCCTCTTCTGGAGTGTCTGAGGACAGCTACAGTGTACTTACATATAATCAATAAATAAATCTTTTTAAAAAAATTATATTTTAAAATACTGTAGAATTGGTTTGTCTATTCCCATGAAACTTGAACTTTCTGTCTTGCCTGAAATATTCATAAATCCTAAAAGAGGGGAAAATTAAGGTAACTAATCATTTATTAGAATGAAGTACCTTCATGTACTTAAGACATGAGTGTCACTGGTCTCCTCCATGTAGCTGGTTGCCTTTAAACAACTTCTTCCCAAAATTCTTTTTCAGAGCCAACATCACCTCTTTGTTCCTTAGAGTATATATCAGTGGGTTCAGCACTGGGGTGACTGCACTGTAGATGATGGCCACCATCCGATCCTCACTCATGGAGGAGGCTGATGCTGTGGCAGGGCGGATGTATGTGAAACCAACAGGACCATAGAAAAGACAAACCACCATAAAGTGAGAGGTGCAGGTAGACAGAGCCTTCTTAAGCATTCTGCAGGATCTGTTCTTGAACAGAAGAAAGGCAATGATGTAGAAATAGGAGAAGAGTATGAGGAGGAAGGCCCCCATGGATATACTGCCTGTGACAACAGAAAGAAGCCATTGGTTGAGCACTGTATTGCCACAGGCCACTTCTAAGAGGGGCTTGACATCACAGAAGAAGTGACTGAGTTTGTGCGAGTGGCAAAAGTTCAAGTGAGCAGTCATGACAGAATGCAGCAGAGCATAAAAGAAGCTTGTGAACCAGGCCGTAGCAGCCAACAGGATGCACAACTGAGGATTCATGATAGCAGTGTAGCGAAGTGGGCTGCAGATGGCCACAAAGCGGTCAAAGGCCATCACAGCCAGCAAGATGGCCTCTGTACTTCCCAGAAAGTGGAAGAAGTAGAGCTGAGTGATGCAGCCTAGGAATGATATGGCCCTACGCCCTGAGAGAAGGTTGATGAGAACCTTGGGAAGGGTCACCGATGAGTAACAAATATCCAGGCAAGAAAGGTTTCCTAGGAAGAAGTACATAGGGGAGTGGAGTCTTCTTTCCAGAGTGACGATCATTAATATAACTCCATTTCCAGCCAAATTCAGTAAGTAAATGGTTAAAAACATCACAAAAATGATGGGCTGCAGTTTTTGAACACTGGTCAGGCCAAGCAAGAGAAACTCATCCACTGAAGTGGAGTTCTCCATCACTAGGTAGGGGAAAACATAAGAAAAACAATGTGTTCTGTTTTTTGGTTTTTTTTTTTTTTAATTTAAAACATTACTCTGAAGGGATTAAGTGAAACACAAGATGACTCTATGGAGGAACTTAGGGTGAGCTTCTATTTAAATAACACTTAGAAGTCGTGGACTCATTTACTTACAACAGAGTTAGAGATCGGTATACCTGATAAATTCTGAACCTCTAAAATGGTGTTTGACTAATAAGTGAAGCATGTTAGGACTAAGCCAAATACATAAGGGCACTTTTGACAGGACCTTACCATAACCTCACACAAAGCATTCAAATCAAGGGTTGAACCTGTTGAAAGCACGCAGACTAAGGGAATAATGATTTACCTTCTGTTTTAGTTCCTGAGAATCATACAGATTGGCTTAGTAAAAATTTCTACACTTCTCCTGAGCCCAAGCAGTCAATGATGAACCTCTACATCCTCCTTGATGATCTAAATCTTTCAAGAAATAAAAAAGATTATGAGTTTGAGGCAAGCCTAGGAAGACCTGGTTTCAATACAGGGAGAGAGGGGAAAAATAGAAAAAGACAAGGTGACAGAAATTGTAGGGAGAGATGGGGGAGTGGAAGGGAGAACCCACAAACTTCAAAATTTATATAAGGAAAGGAAATGTAGGGTAATTTGCACTACAGGATTACAGCACAGCTGTGGGGCTATGAGTGTGGCTCTGAAAATCTTAAAATACTGAGAGGTTGTAGAATTATGGCAATACCCCATTTTCAGTCCCCCCAAAAAACTATCCCACAGTGATATTAACTTGAAAGGAGAAGAGTTAGTAGGAAGAAGAAAAAGCATAACATAAACACTGAGGGTGAAGAGAAGAAGGACACAATAAATTAACCAAGGAAACTGCCATTTGAAAAAGAAAGCAGCCACACAAGCTCAACAGAAGGAGGAGCCCTCAGACTATGTTGAGGCATTGGGAAAAGATATGGGCTATTTTCCCCTACCACCCACAGTATCAGGATCTAATACAAACTCCCAGTAATCAGCCTTAAGAGTTAAGAGAATGAAGACTATGTAGTCAAATCTACAATTAAGACATATTTTTATATACCTTTCAATACAACTGATTGAGTAAATAGCCAAAGAGTATGTAAGAATATGAAAACCTGAACAACATAACTTCACAATTTGGTTAACATATGTAAATCACTGAACACAAAAATAAAAGAATTCATGATGTTGGGGCACACTGAACATTTACTAAGTCAAGCAAAGACTGAGTCTTTTTTAAAAAGCTAGGAGTCTTTTTGTTATGTTTTGGTTTGTTGGTTGGTTGGTTTTATTTTAGAAAATAGGACTATTCAAACTGTTCTTTGAAAAATGAACCTGAAGAAAATAAGATGGAAAAACTAAAATAACAGGAATTTTACAATAAAAATAAATACACAGTAGAGAAAATTCAACAAAGATAAGCTCTATCAGAGTCAGAAAATTATAAGAAAGGGATCTAAAAATCTTAGCGCTTCAAACTAAGAAATATCACTTAAATAACCGATAGATAAAAAGGAAAACCCAAATAGAAACTAAGAAAATAAGACATATCAAAGTTTTGTTATGTAGTGAAAACAATAAGTAGAAACACCATTCACCTTACATTCATATGTAAGTAAAGAATAATCATTGACAAATCACATAGAAATAATAAGCCTTTGTAGTAATGGGCATGCAAACTAACATGTCTTGATCATTATAAATTAGCATGCATATCAAAACCTCACACTGGGGATGGACAATAGTGATGTATGTATGACTTTAAGTCCACCATTTAGGAGGCAGATGCAGGTGGGTCACTGTGAAGCCCAGCTTCCTTTACATTGCAAGTTCCAGACCATCTAGATCAGCACAGTAAGGATCTACCTAAAAAATCAAAAACAAAAACAAAAACAAAACCTCATATCACATTCATTAATATGTACAATTATGTGTTAATAAAAAGTGAAATAAAATAAATAGAAGTATCTAAATTTTCACTGCCTCAAGCTAAGTAAATAAGTGAATGGACCATAGAAACATATGCCTGATGAAAATAATAAAAAAATAACAGGAATTTTTACAACAAAAACAAATGTACAGTAGAGAAAATTCAACAAAGATAAAGCTGTTATTTATAAAAGATTATGAAGATGGTAAACTACACCAGATGCATGCTACCAATTCGAAAAGACAGTCTCTTTGTATATATGATCAATGTTAAAAATATAGAAAGAAAATCAACCAGATATTAACACATTATCATGAGCTTGTTGATTAGAATTTACAGCTGCAGTTGCACTGAGTTCTTTCAAAACTTCAGTCTTTTCCTCAGTAAACTGAAAATGTATAATATATTCACATTATATATATGTATGTATGATATATTCACAAAATATTACACATTAATGTTTATAGAATACTCATTTATAAAAACCAAAAACTCAAAGTAAAGCAGGAATCCTTCAATGAATAAATAGCAAAGCAAATTGTATTATATGCTTGGGAAGACAGTTCTGCAATATGGAACAAACAAACTGGATGTGGTGCTTCACATTTGCAATCCCAGCATTTGAGAGCTGAGGGAGGGATGGGGGGTTGCTATGACTTCCAGGCCAGTATGAGCTATATCGTGAAACTGTCCTTTAAAGGCAAAACCCGTTACAAGGAAGGAATGGACAATTCAGTGAAATACCTCTGTAATCTGTTTAATTTTAGTTTCTCCCAAGAGGATGTACACTCAGGTTTTGTGCTTATGTAGGATGTTTTTAAGTGGGTAATATTCAGAAACTGAGAAAAGATAAGTAGTTCCCAATATCATGGAGTGAGGTAAGAAGAGGCAGATGTAAGGACAGAAAAGAATAATGACTGATCCCTGTGAACACACTATTCTGCAATTTCAGTGGAGTGATGGCTGTAAGGACACATGGTGAAATTATGAAGACATAAATACAAACACAGAATGGATGAGTGCAAGGGAAGCTGGGTAATCATTAGAGTGATGACTTGCAGCAGCTTATTAACCTCCCTGTTCTCTCTGTTATAATTTGCTACTTTTGGAAGAACAGACTACAGGAACACAGCATGTCTACATTGTTTAGGGTCATACTGTATGTTACAAAGACTAGACTTAGGATTGTAGTTCATGTGTTTGACAACAACAAAATGTTTACGCACAACCTGTATTCATTTGAGGATATTAAAAGAGGAATTTTTCAGGACAGGATTTTGTACTATTTATACAAAGATAAACTTTCAATTCTATCAGCTTTGTAAATTTTTAACCATGTGTATTATAATTACAACTTACCTGTCCAAGTTCCTCAACATGTTGAAAATTACATATTATATACCATTATGTTCACTTGATCATTTTAAATGCAAGTGAACAGAAATAATCAAAACACCCAAAACTATGACTAAATTATTACATTTATAAAAGAAAATATATGCAGAACTTAAGTATATATGTGTATATAAACACACTCAAAATAAAACTACCACATACACTCAGAAAAATGCAAACAATCATACATACTTTAGGTATGTATAAAATAGATGCACACACGTAGGGCATACATTCAGAATTCCAGGATGACTTGTTGAATGACAAAAATCAAGATTCAGTACAAGATGATCAGTGTGCTGAGATTTCTCATTGAATCTTCTTTTGTGGGTAGAAAAACCCTCGGAACACACCAGAAGAAACCACTAATGGTCGGGATCTCTGAGAAAAGGGCCTCAATGGCAGATGAACTAAGGAATGCACACCTTTTACAACATTTTTAATTTTGCAAAATATTAACATATAATCTATTCAATATATATAATCATTTGTTTATAAATAGAAAAAGGGAATTGTAGAAGATTAGAGTGTTAAAATAGAGAAGTGGGCTGGGCATACACAATTTTTAGTTCACTTGTCACATTCAAGAACATTGAGATTTGGAGTGACTTGTGGTCTATACAGTCAGGAAAGAGAAATTATTTCTGCCCACCCTTTTCACTCAAAAACAATAAATGAAAAGGCACAAAGTAAAAATGTCACTAATTCTACAGTCAGTTATTCTAGGTATAGATTCACATTTGTCTTCTTTGCCACAGCACACAATCATTGGAGATTTTTCTTAATTACAGTATATTCTTTCAAATCTTTGCAATTCCTACAATATACAAAAGTTGGGTGGAATTAAAATGGTGAATATTTTTAGCCACTCACTGCTATCGTAAGTGACTGGTAGAATGAATAGTATTCCTGATGCATTTACTAATAATACTAATGTATTCCTAAATGCATCTGGGAGTCTTGGAATGATATTATTTTCATTTATTTCCAAGTCTTTCCTCTTTGAAAACACATCTTGGATCACTGTTACCTATGTCTAATGCTCTGAGCTCTCCAGGGCCTCCCATGTTATTTGAAGGTTTAGCACACTGTGGTGAACTAGAAAATCATGCACCACTATCCCCCTCTTTACTTGTGCATGCATCTCTGCTGTTCAACTTCCTGTCTTAACCACACTGAACACCAAGTCAGGACCAGTTCTTGTTTTGACTGGGGTGAATATTACTCACTTGATAAATCTACATGGGTTATTTCCTTGTTTTTATCCTAAACTCAGTGCTTTTCAGACTGTCTCATTGTGAACACAAACACACACACACACACACACACACACACACACACACACACACACAATTGTTGCCCTTCCCCGATCTGTTGTTATCAATAGACTGTATCTTAATTTGGTGTATTAGGTTTTATTGCACATGAATGCAAGTTCTAGGAAGAGAGAAAAATACTTTCTTGGTTTTTTTCTAATACTGCCCTCTGCATTTACTGGGCTCACTAAGAACATTACCTATTCAGTGTTTGATAAGAAATCTCATGAGATCACATTTACCTATTATTACAGTTTGCATCTATACTTTATCCACAAGATTCCCCTGACTGTGACGCTAAACTTGAAGATTATCTGAGTATATAGAAACAACACACCAGAACACAAGTAATCTATGTCCTGGACTAAGTAAATGACTTTAGCAATAGAGAGACAGTTGCTTTGGCATTTTGTTGTCCTACATGACATATTCAGATTAGTTAGCATCAAAAGCACTATGGAAATTTCATTACATTATCATGGAGTCATCACAGACAGCAAAAAGATGCCTGCCATGAACACATGTATGAGGGAAATGTTCTTAACATAACTGTTGAGAGTGGAGCATTCCAAGAATCATGAATCATACTAACTGACACACATTGTCAAGTATTTGGGGGTTTATATGAAAGAAGTAATGCAAGAAGCATATTATACCACGGTTCACAAATTATTTTTATTTTCCTGATAATAGAATCCTCCCTCTTCTGCTAAAAACACTCCTATAGAATCATGTATTTCTTTAATGCCAAATACGACCTAACTTGTTACTAGCACTGGAACAGAACCTGCTTCTCCAATGATCATTGACTTTAAACAGATACTAAGAGTGAACCCTAGAATTTTTTGCTCTCTCTCTCTTATTATTATCTCCTCCCATTCTTACATGAATACAAGCGCCCAACTCCACCACCAGATTCAACAAACTCATGCACATACACCCTGCCATATATTAACAACATATTATATGCTTGAATACACAGCCTATCCAGAGATCTGAAAATCCCAAACACACCAAGAGTGCATGCAAAAAAAACTATCTACAAACAATTTAGGAAAATAAAAGATTTCCAGATGGTGTCTTGTACAGTGAAGCTACTCTGTCTATTTTCACAAACTGTAGTCACAGAGGGCCCCCACTTACCCTCACTCACCCATGGCTCTGGTCTGAACTTCCTTTCATCAGAGATGAGGAAAAGACCCTTAAAGTCCATGTGAAGGCACATTCCACATATGCCAAGCTCTCAGGAGGTGGTGGATCACTAGGCTCTCTGCACATATGTAACAGTTGCTCAGCTTGGTCTTCCTGTGGGACCCCTAACAGTAAAAGCAGGGGCCCTCTCTGACTCTGATGACTGCCTTTGGTTCCCTTTCACCTTACTGGTCTGCCTTGTCTAGCTTCAGTAGGAGTAGATGTGCTTAGTCTTCACTGCAACTTGAAATGCCTAGGCAGGTTGATACCCATTGGAGGCCTCCCCTTCTTTGAAGAGAAAAGAAAGGGCAGGGTGAGAGAGGGACTGGGAGGAAAGGAGGGAAGGGAAACTGTGATAAGAATGGATATAAAGTAAACAAATAACTGAATTAATGTTTTTTTTTAAATAAAGAGTTTAAAGAGTTAGTTCCCCTGGGTTACATCGATATTTTATACTAGCTTGGGCTATAAGACACTGTGTCTAAGGAAGAAAGGGAGTGAAGTATGGGAGAAGAGAGGAAAGGAAGGAAAGAGAGAGAGATAGAAATACGGGGAAATGAAAGAAATTTTTTGCCAATATTACATTTGCCCATTACTCTAAGCTGCAGTACATACTTTAGAATGCATATATATGAACTTACTTATACTTAAAATACTTAATCTCAGCAGATCTCACTTTGTGTTCTGACAGAGGGAAGACCAGAATGAACCCTCTCATACTTTCCCAGCAGCATCTTGGGCATTAACATCTTGGGGTTTTCTCTCCAAGGAATCATTCTGTCCAAATTTCTTTTCCCATAAGTATCAAGTCATTTATTTTCTTTTGTTCTAGTAATTTCCTTGATGTTAAAAATAATAAAATTTTGGTAAAACCTTTTGCCAGATACAAAAGAGGAAAGGGTGGCAATAATATCAAAGATGGGGCAGCGCCACAGCAGTTTTTGAGAAATCCAACATATAGTGAATGCAGAGATTCATGAAACTTAGAGTAATATACTGCAAAATAAAATGATGAGCTTTAAGCTGAATTCTACAGATGCTGTGGCTCATTTATGATCAAATTCCAAGACAGAGCCAGGCATGGTGTCAAACACCTTTGATCCCAGCACTCAGGAGGCAGAGGCAGAAGTATCTCTGTGAGTTCAAGGCTACCCCATCTACAAATTGAGTCCAGGACACCTAAGGTTTAGAAACTCTGTATCAAAAAACAAAACAAGAAAAAACAACATGGAGACTGAGCAATGGGGGTGAGTATTTGGCTAACATACCTGTGGGAACTGGTGTTTATGTAGACATTTGACATTAGTGGAATGTGAGCCTATTGAAACAGTGCAATTATTATTACTTAATTTTATTTTAACAATATTTCTATAATATATATATAATTAATAATAATATGTACATAATTAAAATATAATATATAATTGTATATATTATTTATGTAAGATATAATATTTATTGGCATATAATACTTACAAAATATTTATATAATGTGTACTATTCATGTAACACAATATAATATATTGTTCATATAATATTTATATGATATTCATTTTAATTTATTAATATTTCTGAGTGGGAGTTGAGTAACAATATAGTTTATGTCAATTCATCAAATCACCAATATTAACTTTAGGTTTATTAGATTTTATCTCAATATTTTTGTTTTCATGCTTTTTGCTCTACCTTCCAGAACTGTTTTTCCTACAGTGCAGCCAAATTACCAACTGTGTTAATAAATCTGCATCTAAGTCAGTTTCCTGTGCCTACACTGACTCCAAGAACTCTTGCTTGGATCCCCAGTCAGATGGGAGGACTTTAGGGCTTACAGACTCTTGACAGTGGTACCCTTCTCCTCAGCTTCTTTCAGCCTTCTATTCAATAACAGGGCTCAGCTGCTTTTGTCCATTGGTTGGGTGCAAATATCTGCATCTGACTCTTTCAGCTGCTTATTGGGTCTTCCATAGTGTGGTCATGCTAGGTCCCTTTTTATGACCACTCCATAACCTCAGTAATAGTGTCAGGCCTGGGGACCTCCCCTTGAGATGGATCCCACTTTGGACCTGTCCCTGGATCTTCTTTTCCTCAGGCTCCTCTTCATTTCCATTCCTGTAATTCTTTCAGACAGGAACAATTATGGGTCAGACTTGTAACTGTGGGATGGGCCCCCTCTCCCTCACTTGATGCCCTGTCTTTCTGCTGGCGGTCAGCTCTAGAAGTACCCTCTCGCCACTGTAGGGCATTTCATCTAATGTCCCTCCCTTCGAGTTCTGAAAGTTCTTACCTCCCAGGTCTCTGGTACATTCTGGAGGATCCCCACAACCTCCTATTTCCCTGGGTTGCTGTTTCCATTCTTTCTGCTAGCCCTCAGGGCTTCAGTCCTTTTCCTTCACCCAATACCAGATCAGGTTCAATTCTCCTCCCCTACTCCCTCCCCCTCCCCTGTCCACTTTCCCTCCCATGTCCCTCCCTACC
Organism: Mus caroli; assembly: GCF_978045245.1. Classification (NCBI taxonomy): domain Eukaryota; kingdom Metazoa; phylum Chordata; class Mammalia; order Rodentia; family Muridae; genus Mus; species Mus caroli. The sequence goes on from NW_028227273.1 coordinate 56,277,415, forward strand.
TACCTACTTATGATTGCTTTCTTCTCCCTCCCAAGTGATACTGAGGGGTCTTCACTTGGGCACTTCAGGTTGTTGATCTTTTTGAGTTCTGTAGACTTTATCTTGGGTATTCTGTACATTATTTTTTGGCTAACATCTACTTATTAGTGAGTACATACCATGCAGGTCCTTTTGGGTCTGAGTTACCTCCCTCAAGATTATATTTTCTAGTTCCATCCATTTGCCTGCAAAACTCAGGAGATCCTTGTTCTTAATAGCTGTGTAGTATCCCATTGTGTAAATGATCCACATCTTCAGAATCCATTCTTTAGGCTTGGGACATCTGGGTTGTTTCCAGCTTCTGGCTATCACAAATAAGTCCACTATGAACATAGTGGAACATGAGTCCATGTGGCATGGTGGGACACCTTTTGAGTATATTCCCAAGAGTGATATAGCTGGGTCTTCAGAGAGATCTATTTCCAATTTTCTGAGGAACCTTCAGGTTGTTTTCCAGAGTGTTTGCACCAGTTTGCAATCCCACCAGAAATGAAGGAGTGTTCCTCTTTCTCTACATCTTCTCCAACTATTTGCAGATGATATGATAGTACACATAAGAGACCCCAAAAATTCTACCAGAGAACTTCTCTGGCTGATAAACAACTTCAGCAAAGTGGCTGGATATAAAATTAACTCAAATATATTAGTTGCCTTTCCTTTAAAAACACATAACTTAAACAATTTGCATCTGAATCCCAAATAATTAAATTAAAAAAAATCAAAATTCCAAAATTCCGATTCTGGGAAAACATTTTTTTTAATTCATGTAAAGACATTTACTTACATTTTAAAGAGATGTTTATTAAGATACATAAAATTATCAGAGAAGCCACTTTAGTCCATAAAATAGGAAATAGAATACATATTTACATGTACAAGCACTCAGAAACAATAATGAAAGTCACACTCATCTACCATCATGAACAACACAAATTAGGAAGCAGTATCTCAAACAGTATCTCACCTTGCCTGAGTCTCTGCCCTGATAACCTAAATGGGAACATGGGAAATAAAGGTCAAATTCTTTATCCAGAGTCAAAAATAGGAGTGGAAGTTCCCTGTTGAGAACAGATGCTTCAGAAGGCTTTATTATACTTCCTTCATATCTCAACAGATTTTCAAATATTTCCTTGTGTCTGAAGTCCTAGTTCTAGTCGCTTAACTTAGACTAAGATTAATGCATTTCACTAGACCATCATGGCCATTCACCTTCAAGGCCTTGTACCCACTGTATTCTTTCCGCGGGGGAAAAAGCAGCAGTTTTTCTCAGAGTGCCAGTAACTGTGGTGGGATATGGTACCTGGTAAGGGATAGAGTCGACAGAAGCCCATAGGTGACACAGTCAGCACATAATGGCTACTTTATCCCCTCATGTGGGGCTCTGATCAAGTCTTATTTGATCTACCACAGGCAGGAACACTAATTAAGGTGCTGATGTTTCCCTCACCATCTACAAAGATAAGACCTTGCAGGGTGTGGCATGTGGTGGGACAAAGGATTGACTCCTGGGTTAGGGGGACTATGCACTGGGACATTTGGAGTTGAGCTCTTTAGAGTATCACCACTCCAAGAGAATAGTCTGAATTTCTTTTATTTTCTTCCCTAGTATGAAAGCACTGCTTTGTTTGGGACTGAGTTTTACAGGATGTGTTTAGATCTCTCCTTCTCTACTATTAATTCAAGTCCCCCAGTTTCTGCAGTTGGCAGCTCATGCTGTCCCCTGTCAGCACAATGTGATGAAGTGAGCATCCCAGGCCAACCCTGAGAACTGAGTCTGTTCCCCATACCTGTGTATCTTCCCTTCTTCCCAGTAGCATAGGGAGATCTGGGATTTCATCCCTTGTGAAACTTTAGAATGCTATGAGCAGCTTTTTACTTCTCTATTGAAAATAAGGATGTAGTTATCGCTTTAAAAAAATACCTTCTGAATATAAGATTTGGTTTGTATTATTTAAAGAGGAAGATTTGTAAATTTCAAAGGAAATAAAACATGAAAACTAATACAAACACCATAAACCTCAGTAATGAACTGAGTCTACTGTGGGTGTGTCAAGAGAAGGCTAGAGAGCAGATTGGGCTGGAATTTGTCAGTGATGCATCTTTTATGGGCTTGGATGTAGTCATCTCCTCTACATTGTATCTACAGTAGAATGAAAAAGATTTGGAATGTGGTGCCATGTGAGTTATACGTAATGTCCTGAACGTTAATGAAACTACCCAGGGAATGACTAAGATGAAAAGGAATCAAAAACTGAGACCTGGGGCTTTAATAATTTATTTTGGCAGTTATCTAAATACAGTCATGGGTTATAGTCTGTTTTGTATGGATTTTTTTTAACTTTAGCTATTTTAATGCTTCAGGATTGCACTATGTCCCCTTTCCTCTGTTAGAATGGTAATATAAATTCTGTGCTACTGTATGTTGGAAGTATGTAATTTGCTTTGTGCTTCTGATTTACAGGGGGCTACTAATAAGCAATTGCTTCAAGTCTCAGAAGAGATTTTGGGCGTGGGAATTTTTAACTGTGTGAAGACTGATAGACTAAGGAGGCTTGAAATTAGACTAAATGCATTTTGCTATATTGCCCCGACCTTCAAGCATAATCAGTGGGGACCCAGGGTAAGGGAATGAGAGAGTGGGAAGGAAAAGAGACATGAAGAATGAGAGCAAGTAAATTATACTGATCAAGTACTGAAAAACTTTATTCAGGAGTAGCAATATAAGCATAAGGAGGCTTCAAGGGAGGTGAGAAGAGTCTGGCAGCTCTCTGAAAGACAGTTGGCAATCTTCAGCTACTGGAACCAATGGTCACAGTGTCCTCTTTACCCACAAACATTCTTACTGTTATTACCATAAATGTTCTCTCAGGATTTTTTATGTAAGTCAGAAATTTTCATAAGGCCATGGCTGAGGCCATGGCTCCTGGCACTATATGTATGGCTACAAGTCTATGGGCTCCATGGAATGGAATGTGGTGTTTTGAATAAGAATGGCAACAAATGGTGAACTATTTGAATATCCATCCCTAGATGTTAAAACTTGTTAGGTTTCATCACCTAAATAAATTGAATTGAGCCAAATTAAAGTATAAAGGCAGGTTTACTGGGAGCAGCTCTCAGGTTGGTTCACTGGATTGATAGGAAGAGGTCAGATGGATTCACTGGTTTCACAGAAGTTCAGTGAAGTCCCATAGTTGGCCATGTGTTCACATTGCATACCTTTTATCCCAGCACTTGGGAAGCAGAGGTGGGAGGATCTCCAAGTTCAAGGTCAGCTTCATCTACAGGGTAAGTTCCATGATAGCCTTGGCTACACAGAGAAACCCTGTCTTCAGCAGAAAAAGAAGGAGCAGGAGCAGGAAGAGGAGTAGAAGGAGGAGGAGGAGGAGGAGAAAAGGGAAGAAGGAAGAAGAAAAACAAGAGGAGGAGAAGAACAAGGAGAAGGAGGAGGAAGAGGAAGAGGAGGAAGAGGAGGAGAAGGAGAAGAAGAAGAAGAAGAAGAAGAAGAAGAAGAAGAAGAAGAAGAAGAAGAAGAAGAAGAAGAAGAAGAAGAAGAAGAAGGAGGAGGAGGAGGAGGAGGAGGAGGAGGAGGAGGAGGAGGAGGAGGAGGAGGAGGAGGAGGAGGAGGAGGAGGAGGAGGAGGAGGAGGAGGAGGAGAGAAGGAGGAGGAGGAGGAGGAAGAACAAGAACATCAAGAAGAAGAAGAAGAAGAAGGAGGAGGAGGAGGAGGAGGAGGAGGAGGAGGAGGAGGAGAGGAGGAGGAGGAGGAGGAGGAAGAACAAGAACATCAAGAAGAAGAAGAAGAAGAAGAAGAAGAAGAAGAAGAAGAAGAAGAAGAAGAAGAAGAAGAAGAAGAAGAAGAAGAAGAAGAAGAAGAAGAAGAAGAAGAAGAAGAAATAATGTGGGGGACTTGGGAATATGGGTGCTGCTCTTTTAATAATAAAGACATGGAGACATCTGCATAGTATAAGGGGTTAGTCTTTATCTGGAGACAGTCTCCTCATCCCAACTCAACCCTACTCCCCTGCCTCCTTTTCCCAAAGATTTAGTTCTCAGTCTGCCTTCCTGTTCACACAGCTCCAGCCTCCAGCTCTTTTTATTGTTGCACTGAAATGGCCAACAGGAAAAGATATATACAAAAGTGCAGTAAGTGGTTATTATGTGTTGGTGGCAACCAACTGCTGTCTAATTGGACTTAAAGTCGACTCATCAGCAGAAAAGTCATACCTTTAACAGGAAACCTAGCCAGCTTCCCAGGGTTAGAGAGGTCATAGACCTTAGTAAAGTATCTGCTGTGACCCTTTGGTAAGCCAACATAATTCCTTACTACTTTCTAAATCTTATCCTATATCCACAGATAAGTATGGCTACAACCCTTCAACAAAGAAGCTTTTTTTTTTTTTTAACAACAAAGGAGTGTTTCCATTGCTGTGAAGAGACACCATGACCAAGGTGAATTTTATAAAGCACAACATTTACCTGAGTCTGGCTTACAGTTTCAGAGATTCAGTCCTTTGTCATGGTGGGAAGCATAAGAGCATCCAGAGAGATATGGTGCCTGAGAGTTCTACATCTTGTTCTGAAGGAAAAATTGGAGCTGTCTCATGGGAAGATAGAAGAATCTCAAAGCTCAGCCCCACAGTGATACAGTTCCTCCAGCAAGGCCTCACCTACTCCAACAATGCCACACCCACTCTAACAAGACCACACCTCCTAATAGGGCCACTCTCTGAGCCAAGCATATTCATACTACCACAGAGTTCATCACAGAAAATCACAACTAAACATAGAACAGAAATCAACCAATCACGAGGATTCAAGCTCCAATGGATACATCTACATCACACTACCTGTCTCTGTCTCTATGGTTCAGCAAACATCTCAGAAGAAGGAGAAAAGATTGGAAGAGCCAGAATACCAAGTGGTATATTATGAAAAGGTTTCTGCTAGAAATGGCTTCGGAAAAAAGACAGAAACAGCAGCAATATTAACATGCAAGGGAGAAATTTGTGTAGGGTCCTATCCCTAGACAAAGAACTATGGGCAGCCAATAATTTCTTGAGGAAGAAGAATTAGACTCCCCTAGGAATAAATCCATTCATTGGTTTTCCAATGCAGGGTAGTCAGCCCTAAAGCATAAACAACAAAAATGGACTGAGTAGATTTTACATATGTGTATTTATAAACATACATACCTACATACAACATACACACACACACACACACACACACACACACACACACACACATATATATATATATATATATATATATATATATATAATGTTCAAAGAAACAATGGTTATCAAGTTGATCACTACCTTGAAATCTGTCACCCCCTACATTACCCACTTCTCATGGAGCCTCAGTGGTGCCTGGGGTTTGTGCTCACCGTCCGGCTGTTTGGCATCATGGTGGATGGACTAGTTGTTATTCTGGTAGGCCAGATGTGGTTCTGTGGCCCCAACCTAATTGATTAATTTTAATACAATTTCTCACCCATCATGGACCTGGCTTTGTCAGATACCCAAGTTTTCCAGGTGATTACATTTGTTCTCTCTGTTGTCTTCCTGACTGTCCCCTTTGGGCTGGTTCTGATCTCCTACATTCAGATTGTGGTGACTGGGCTGAGAGTTGTCTCTGGGGACAGAAGAACCAAGGCCTTCTCCACATGCTCCTCTCACCTGGCTGTGGTGTCCACATTCTATAGATCACTCATGGTCTTGTACACTGTGCCCTTTGCTCCTCTCCAAGGTCATTGCACTACTCTACACAGTAGTTATCCCTATCTTCAATCATGTCATCTATAGCTTGAGGAACCAGGAGGTGCAGCAGGCACTAAGAAGGCATCTTTACTGCAAACCAACTGAAATGTGACCTAAGATGGAGGGCAGTGAAGATTTTCTATTTAACTGTCAGTGTCTTGATTGAAAAGTCTCCGTCTATGGGTTGGAGATGGAGTAATTATGTTCTTTCTCAAAAGTCCTCTTTAGGTCTTAAAAGCTATGCCCAGTGGAAGATGACAGTTAAACAATTTTTAGATGTTAGTTTAAAAGATTATGTAAATTATGATGAGTTGTTTACTGCATACAACATAAAAAGCGCTCTGGTTTGATCATCACATAGTGAATATATGTAATAGGTTATCATTCTGTAGCCTGTTGATTATCACACAGTGAAGGCAAGTACTGGATTGCCACTCTGTAGCCCATTGCTTATGTAGCACTGCTGTAAATGATTAATGAAAATAAAATTATAGAAATAAGGCACCAGCACAAGGAAATCTAGAACAATGGTCATGTATGTTATTGCAGTATGACATTTGAACGGTTCTTTGCTATTGTGTTTATTTGGTTTGAGCATGAAAATTTAATGGTTGAACTTATAATTTGATTTCCCACATAAGGATATGTCATAAGTAATTGTATAAATACACATACAATAACAGCAATAATAAATCACTTTTAAAAGAATGTTGTAATATACTCTCCATTAAAAGATAAAATAAAATTATATTCTTTCTAATCCTGCTCCTATTGACATGGGTTATTGTCAGACTCACCAGCTTCCTGACTCCTTACTTGTGATTTAAGTTCGGTGAACACTAAAGCTACCTTTAACATGATTTGTAAGTTGTATCCATGTTCAGCTGGAGGAAAGATACAAGAAAAAGACAAAAATACTTTAATTCACTAGCTCTCCAGGACAGGAGATTCAGTAAAACCTATAAGGATATCAGGGGGCTGTTGTTATAAAACCACTGGAAAAAATACTTTAAATTACCCAATGATTGTAGTGATTGAAGTGGATATTCATGCGTCAGGAATATGAGTATAAGAAGGCAAATTAAAGAATATCAAACTCAACATACTATTCTTTCCAATACATTATTTTACTTGTTACTTGCCTTGTTGTGGCAAAGCACCTGACAAGCAATTTAAGAATGAAAGTTTCATTTTTATTAATAGTTTGAAGAATACCATACATAAGGATGAGAAAAGCAAGGCAGGAGGATGCAGTGGAGGGCTACATTGCATCTGTGGTCAACAATCAAAAACAGATGAATAATGAGAATAAGCTAGGTTGTTAATTTTTCCATCTGTCAGACTAGGATAATTCTATGGAACAAATGGTGTCATGCATATTCAAATGGATCTTGCCTTCTTGGTGAAATCTCTCCAGAGATACCTTCATAGAAAAGCCCAAAATATTGTGTTCAGGGAAATTTCAAAACTAGTCAGGTAAAAACTAAAAATCCAACCACAGAACTCTTAAACCTGATAAACAGTTTCAGTGCCATAGCTGGATATAAAATTAACTCAAACAAATCCATGGCCTTTCTCTACACAAAGGATAAGCAGGCTGAGAAAGAAATTAGTGAAAAAACACCCTTCACAATAGTACCAAATATGAAATAACTTGGTGTGACTCTAACTAAGGAATTGAAAGATCTCTATGATAAGAACTTCAAGTCTCTGAAGAAAGAAATCAAAGATCTCAGAAGATGGAAAGACCATCATGCTCATGGATAGGCAGGGTCAATATAGTAAAAATGGCTATAGTGCCAAAAGCAATCTACAAATTCAATGCAATCTTCACCAAAATTTCAACTCAATTGTTCACTGAGTTATAAAGGACAATTTGCAAATTCATCTAGAATAACCAAAAACATAGGATAGCAAAACCTATTCTCAACAATATAATAATCTCTGGTGGAATCACCATGCCTGACCTCAAGCTATACTACAGAGCAATTGTGATAAAAGCTGGATGGTAATGGTAGAGTGACAGACAGGTGGATCAATGGAATAGAATTGAAGACACAGAAATGAACCCACACACCTATGGTCACTTGATCTTTGACAAGGGAGCTAAAATCATCCAGTGGAAAAAAGACAGCATTTTCAACAAATGGTGCTGGCACAATTGGTAGTTAGCATGTAGAAGAATGCAAAATTGATCCACTCTTATCTCCTAGTGCAAAGCTCAAGTCTAAGTGGATCAAGGAACTCCACATAAAACCAGAGACACTGAAATTTATAGAGGAGAAAGTGGGGAAAAGCCTCAAAGATATGGGCACAGGGGAAAAATTCCTGAACAGAACAGCAATGGCTTGTGCTGTAAGATCAAGAATCAACAAACAGGACCTCATAAATTGCAAAGCTTCTGTAAGGCAAAAGATACTGTCAATAAGACAAAAAGGCCACCAACAGATTAGGAAAGTATTTTTACCAATCCTAAATCTGATAGGGGACTAATATCTAATATATACAAAGATCTCAAGAAGCTGGACTCCAGAAATTGAAATAACCCCATTAAAAATGGGGTAAAGGGATCTGCAATCCTATAGGTGGAACAACAATATGAACTAACCATTACCCCCAGAACTCCTGTCTCTAGCTACATATGTAACAGAAGATGCTCTAGTCAGCCATCATTGGGAATAGGGGCCCTTTGGTCTTGCAATCTTATATGCCCCAGTACAGGAGAATGCCAGAGCCAAGAAGTGGGAGTGGGTGGGAAGGGGAGTAGGGCAGGGGAAGTGTATAGGGGACTTTCGGGATAGCATTTGAAATTTAAATGAAGAAAATATTTAATAAAAATTGAAAAAAAAATCAGGTGACAGGAGATACTGGCGAGGATGTAGAGAAAGAGGAACACTCCTCCATTGTTGGTGGGATTGCAAGCTGGTACAACCACTCTGGAAATCAGTCTGGTGGTTCCTCAGAAAATAAGACATAGTATTTTTGGAAAAATCCAACAATTCCTCTCCTGTGCATATACTGAGAATATATTCCAACTTGTAATATGGACATATGCTCCACTATGTTCATAGCAGCCTTATTTATAATAGCCAGAGGCTGGAAAGAACCCAGATGTCCCTCAACAGAGAAATGGATACAGAAAATGTGGTACATTTACACAATGGAGTACTACTCAGCAATTAAAAACAATGAATTCATGAAATTTTTAGGCAAATGGATGCATCTGGAGGATATCATCCTGAGTGAGGTAACCCAGTCACAAAAGAAGTCACTTGATATGCGCTCACTGATAAGTTGATATTAGCCTAGAAACTTAGAATATTTGAGATACAATATGTGAAACACATGAAACTTAAGAAGCAGGAATACCAAAGTGTGAATACTTCGCTCCTTCTTAGAATGGGGAACAAAATACCCATGGAAGGAGTGACAGAGACAAATTTCAGAGCTAAGACAGAAGAAAAGACCATCCAGTGACTGCCCCACATGGGATCCTTCCCATATACAACCACCAAACCCAGACACTATTGCATATGCCAGAAAGATTTTGCAGACACGACCCTGACATAGCTCTGTTCTGTGAGTCTATGCCAATGCTTGGCAAATACAGAAGTGGATTCTCACAGTCATCTCTTGGATGGAAACACAGGGCCCCTAATGAAGGAGCTAGAGAAAGTACCCAAGGAGCTAAAGGGGTATACAACCCTGTAGGAGAAACAACGATATGAACTAACCAGTACCCCCCAGAGCTGTGTCTCTAGTTGCATATATAGCAGAGGGTGGCCTAGTAGGCCATCAATGGGAGGACAGGCCCTTGGTATTGTGAAGATAATATGCCCCCGTAGAGGGGAATGCCAGAGCCAGGAAGCAGGAGTGGGTGGGTTAGGAAGCAGGGTGGGGGGGAGTGTATAGAGGTCTTTGGGGTTAGCATTTGAAATGTAAATGAAGAAAATATCTAATAAAAAAAAAAGAAAAGAAAACCTGAAGATTAACCATAGCAATCATGTAATTTTCCCCTGAGCAACATTGTTAACTGACACATTTTGCATGTGTGGTAGTGATGTGGGTTGTGATCCTTCCTGAATGATGATCCTTAGTCCTGAGACTTTTCAATGTTCAGAACTCTTCTCAATGAACTCTTAACATCCTTATTTCTCAGACTATAAATGAAGGGGTTTAGAGTGGGAGTAACCAAGGTATACATAACAGCAGCTACCACCTCCCCAGAGGAGTGAGAAGTAGATGGAGGCTTCAGGTAGGTAGCAAAGACTGTGCTATAGAAAAGGAGGACTACAGAGAGGTGGGAACTGCATGTGGTCAGGGCTTTTCTTTTCCCCTGTGCTGATGGAACTCTAGCCACAGCATAAAAAATACAAACATAAGAACTTACAATGCAAAGAACTGCACTGACTCCCAAAACTCCAGCCAAAGCCATCATCAGGACCTCATTGAGGTGAGTGTCAGAACAGGAAAGCAGTAAGAGAGGCCTACAATCACAGAAAAAATGAGGAATCTCTTGATTGGTATGAAAATATAACTGAGAGAGCAATAACGTATACATCAGAGACACACAATGAGCTATTCCCCATGAACCACTGACTAGAACCTCACATCTACAAGGAGTCATGAGAAGTGGGTAGAGGAGTGGGTGGCAGATAGCAGCATAACGGTCAATGGCCATGACTGCCAGAAGCAGGTTATCCATATCTGCAAAAACACCAAAGAAATACAACTGAGACAGGCATCCAGAGAATGAGATTGATCCATCTCCAGTCCACAAAGTCTCCAGTGTTTTAGGAGCTGTGGTGGTGATAAAGCAAAGATCCACTAGCGAGAGCTGACTGAGGAAGAAATACATGGGAGTGTGGAGGTGGACATCAGAACCAATAGCTAACAGAAGTAGTAGGTTCCCTAAAAGGCCTAGCAAGTAGAGACCTAGGAAGATGATAAAGAAGTGCTGCCACTTCTCTGGTTCCCTGGATAGTCCCAAGAGGGTAAAGCCAGGAGCCTGACTGCAGTTCATCCTTGGGTTTATTATTGAAGATGAAATGTGCATAAAGACAATTCTCTCACTGCAGGCAAGAATTGGCACCAACCCAGACCTGGTCCCTTGTCAATGGGACCTCAAAGCTTCTACTGAGTACTAGAAACTAGAACAGCAAAGGGAGGAAGGAACAAGACTTGGAGTTCATTAAAAATGTCTCCCTAGGGAGACATAAAGACAATTTGTTGAGTGGCTTCCAGGAATTCTCTAGGTGAAAGCTATGCTATTTACCCATTGTTTTACTTGATTGAATAACCACTTTTCCTGTGTATCTGTTTGACTGTGATCCCTTCGAAGGCAGAGGCTGTATCTCAGTACATAGCTTAGTGCTTTGCTGACAGTGGGTTTTCAATAAATGTTCCTGTCCATCCATAGTGTCACCACTCTAGTTGCAGCTTCATCAAACAAAGTACAATACTGCTGTTTTCCTGAGTGACTTACTGTGACCACTTAGCCTCAAATGATTCATTGTTCACAATGCTGCCAAGGAAGTTCCTTCAAAAAAATAAAATCATGTTACTTATTTGTTTAAAAGAAGTTACCTGGATAAACATCATTTTTATGAAGCTGTATAAGTCCTTGTGTATCTTCTAAGGCTGTGACTATTTTGAACTTGGAATGCCTCATAAACTCTATCATCCCTCACTACCCACATTGAATGAGCTATCAGCAAGATTCACACTTCTCAATACCATTTTCTATCTTGGTCAATTTCTATTTCTAATATAATATTACAAACTAATAAATGAAAAATTATTCATTTTGAATCAAATGTCAAGTAAAAGAAGAAACTCTCTGATGGACAGCAGAGAGCAATAACACACAGGACGATATAGTAAGTTTGCATCTGAGACTTCTGGTAACTCTTCTTAAACCCCTAGTGTCTAATCTTTGTGGGTTTACCTAATCCAAAAGACAACCAAAGATTCCACTACAGTTAGACTCAGTTTCCACCATTTCAGTACCTCTGTGAGCTGTGATATGCCTGAGAGAGATTATATATGGTTTCAAACCATGGGATCTATCCTTGTCATCTCAGTTTCATTCCAAAGAAGTCTAATGCTTCTTTGACTGCCAGATTTACCTTGCCCCATCATAGATTACCATTTTGTGATGTGGAGGATATAACCATATATATTTTGTTGAACTATATAGTAAGGTATTTAGTATTTGCTCCCTTTCACAACAAAATGAGACAAATTATGATGGAGCACAGCTGAATCTGAATTATGCTTCAAGGTATGCCTAGTTTTTGACATAAAAAAAATAGTAAATACTGATCACGAAGTGGGCACTGAATTTTCCCATTCATTTAGTATTTCAAGAAAGAAACACTTTTCCTCCAAATGTTGTCCTGCCTGTGTGACTTGAACACATGGTGCATCCATGTCTTTCATTCCCACATATGTAAAGTGTTATAACACTGTTATCTACAAACTATTCTACATTTCAGCCCCTTGATCACATTTTCTTACCTTAATTTAACATTTTCTCATCAATTCAATCAAAGCTTATTGCATCAACAGTATAACGGGCTACATTCATTGCACTGTAATTACTATTATTCAAACTGCAAACATTTCAGTTTTGCCTTGATTCTAGTGCCCAAATACCTCTAATGTCTCTTCTTTCCCATTAATTACATATATTGTACTGTGCCTGCTTACTGGAATATGCCTCTGTCCATCTGTCATAGCCATAACTATCCAGTCATATCTTTCTGGCTGGTTATCCATAGTTTTTCTATGACTCCAGATATCATGCACTCTTGTTAACATCAATCACCATAGATCCTCTCACCTAAAGAACTTCTTTATCGTTAGTCAAATTTGACCAGGGCTTCAAAACTATGTTATAATTTTATCTTCTTGTCCACTTTTAAACTGTTATTGAATACTTTATCTTTTATTATCTTGTCTCTTCTTAAATACACTCACAGGATGATCTCGTGCTTAGGTTGATAATGTCTGAATGAGTTTTCTAGTTTCTGTGACATATATATTTTTTCTTCTTGATTAAATGTGAATTTCCTGATAGTAGAGGCCATGATTTCTATTTTAAAATGTCAAAGAAAACATGACTTTTGTAACAATTATTACTAGTCTTCAAGATAAGATGCTACTCTGGATGTTGCCTCCCTATGACCTGGTCAAGAACAGTCAGAATAAGAAAAATGTGACTCTGTTCCAAAGACAATAATGGCTTTGAAAATGTACCATGGAAATAAAACAATATCTTTAAAAAAGTGTGAAGAAAAAAATATTATGTACTAGTAAAATGTAGACTGACAGAGAGGGTGCTCCAATATTTTGTCCAATTTTACTTTATTTCTTTGTTTCCTTCCATCTTTCTTTTCTTCTTTATATTATGATCCCACTTCTTTTCACACCTTAGCAGGATTTTTCTTTATTGTACTTTCTGTTTAATTATATTTTTACTCATTCTTTTATAAGAAGAATGGGTTAACAATGGAGATCTAGGAAGGAGTCCATCATGTTACTGTAATAGACAGGGCTCTACTACTAACAGAAGACAGAGAAACATAGTCTTGTTCATCAACTGCTTGCCAACAGTTATGTTATCTGTATTTGTAACATGAAGAAATTAATGAAAGTTTATCGTTGGGTGGTATAACTTTGATATTTATGTTAGGGGCTAGAAAGATGGCACAGTACTTAAGAGTGTTGCTTCTTTTCTAGAAGATTTGAGTTTGACTCCCCATATCCAAGTCAGGTGACACACAAGCACCTGAAACTCAGGTTCCAAGCTCTCTAATCCTGTTTCTGGTCTCTGGTGGGCACTGACACACATGTGCACATATAAACACAAATATACATACATATACTTTACAATAAAATATCATTTAAAAAGAGGACAAAAAGCAAGTCTCCCTGTATAAAAGAAAATTGAAATAACTCCCTGCATCTGATGAGCACACCGTGGACTAGTGAAGAGGGATATCAACAACAAAAACAAAAGAGAGCCTACAAGCTCATGGAAACTAAACAACTTTCTGCTGAATTAAAAAATGGGTCAAAACAGAAATAAAGAAGTTAAAGACATTCTAGAATTCAATGAAAATAAATACACAGCATATCCAAACTTATGAGACACAATGAAAATAGTGCTAATAGGAAAGTTGACATCATTATGTGCCTGCATAAAATAATTAGAGTCATCTCATACTAGCAACTTGACATCCCACATGAAAGCTACAGAACAAGAAAGCTCTAATCATGTCCAAGAGAAGTAGACAATGGAAGAGGGGGAGAAAAGGTTTTAGGAGTGAGAGGTGATGTAGGACAGCAGGAGAATATGGCCCACTGAATCAATAAAGAAGGGTCCAGATGGGTTCACAGAGACTGAAGCAGCAAGCACAGGACCTGTGTGGGTCTGTACCACATCCTCAGTGTATATGTTAATGGGTGTTAGCTTGGTGGTTGGTAGGAGTCCTAACAGTAGGAGCAAGTGTGTCTCTGATGCTTTTGCCTACACTTGGTACTCTTTCCCTCCTAATGGATTGCCTTGCCCTACCTCAATATGAGGGGTTTTGCCTTGTCTTTTTGTATCTTGTTTTGTTGTGTGTGGTTGTTATATCTTGGAGGGCTGCTTCTTTCTGAAGGAAAACTGAGAAGGACTGGATCTGGTGGAAGAGGAGTGTGTTGAGGGGGACAGACAGGAAAGCTAAAGGGAGGAGAAACTGAAGTCAGGAAGTATTATATGAGAGAAAAATCTATTTTCAATAAAAATATGGTAAATATACATAATAAGATTTTAATCATGGCCATCACTGGGAAGAGAGGCCCCTTGGTCTTGCAAACTTTATATGCCCCAGTACAGGAAAACGCCAGGGCCAAGAAGTGGGAGTAAGTGGGTAGGGGAGCAGGGAGGGTGGAAGGTATAGGGGACTTTTGGGGTAACATTTGAAATGTAAATGAAGAAAATATCTAATAAAAATAATATGGGAGAAGGACAGAACAAATAAAAAATAAAAATATAAAAAATTAAAAATTAAAAAAAGAATACTGAGATAAAATTTTTCAAGCAAGTGAATGGTCCTAAAAATAATTGTATTAAATGAGGTTACACAAACTCAGAACAGCAGAACACTCATATTCTCTCTCAAATGTAGATTCTAGATTGTAACATACATACATATGTATTTGAATTGGTGTAAATATATATAAAGTCTTAAATATTATAAAGGGAACCAAAGCAGAATGAGAGAGAGAGAGAGAGAGAGAGAGAGAGAGAGAGAGAGAGAGAGAGAGAGAAGAGCATGTCCCACAAACTATGTGGGGGGTTAAATCCTCACACATGGGGAGATCTTATAATTTTAGTTGCTTCTGGTTGTCTTTTCATACTGTACATTAAAGAGCATATAAAAGGCTCAGAAATAAACTTTTTTAAAAAAAAAGCTGAATAATGTTACACTATAAATGATGAGCTAAATTTGAAAGACAGAAGGTACATGTAGGATGACTACAATATCCTTTCTCCTTTAATTCATGTACATTTTTATTAACCTCTGGATGCTCACATATGTAGTTGTGCCAATGGATATGTGTTTTAGAATACAGAGAAATAAATTTTTAGGAATATGTTTCTAAATGAGAATGGGAACGTCAAAGTTTCGCAAAGCTAAAACTCACCTTGAGATGCATTACGTCACTGGTGTCACACTGTACACTCACCTGGAGATGCTGTTAAGTCACAGGGGTCACACTCCACCCCAAGAAGTCTGACTTAAGAGACTAGGGTGAGATGAGAATCTGTGTTTCCACCAACTGATGCTACAATTAGCAGCACCAAATTTTAAAAGATTAAATTGTTCTGTCAATCATAGTTGTAATATCACTTTTCCGTCTTTGTACTAAAAATTAAGAAGTTATTTTCATACAAGGTTACATCTACTCTCACACTCATTTGTAGAGACAATAATTTCTGCCATCAGCCAATGGCATGACTCTCATGGTGGCATATACCATGTTAAACATTCTCACTGATATTGTAATCATCTGAAACTGATAACTGCTATTGTATTCATCTCAAACCTATTCATCTATAAAATATATGGATCTCATTGGAACTCAGAGTGACTGAGACTCAGTACTGAGGTTATCTGAAAACTATTTCAGCATCTGAGGTTAGCATCTAAAAACTTAGCTTCCAATGGGCTACATAGTAATATGCGACAATCCCTTGGCTTCTAGAGCTATTGCTTCATTTTTCTATTTCTTACAATTTATTTATCCAAAATCTCCTGTCTTAACCCCTAGTTTCCTTTTAATGCAAAAGTTTTAATTTCATGCTTTCTTGAAACCTCTTTTTTTAGATATTTTCTTTATTTACATTAATGTTATTGCCTTTCCTAGTTTCCCCTTTGAAAATCCCCATGTCCCCCAACTCCCAACAGTTATGTTATGTGTATTGTGATATATGCATATATATAATATATAACATCATTACTTCATAGAAGTATTTTCACTATGAAACATATTTTCTTTTATGTGGCATTATTTACATGCAACCTTGGAAACTAACATACAAATGAAATGATGTCCTATACTGCATCTTCTATGTTCCATTCTGAAATATGACCTAATACTCCATAAAATATCACATTTCACCCTTACCTTCTGACTTCTCTAATATCCACTAATCAATGATGAACTTAGAAACATCCACTTTACCCAATTGTCTTAGATCTACAAGCATGTTGCCCTTTGCATTCATTACTGAGACCATATATGAGAGTAGAGATGATGGAGTCTGTGTAGTCTGTATTCTCTCTCTAGGGATCAGAAAAGATTTACTTACAGAAAAAAGTTCTTGCTTGACCTTGGAGATTCATTTCCCAAAGTTACTCATTAGTAGAAAATATGAAATAAATTTCCATTGAGAATTTTTCCTGAAGAGTATTTGAAGAATAAAATCACCAAACCAATACATTTTGACCATAATTCAGATGTGAAAGCAGAGAGATATTTACAGATCATAGTCTATTTCTAATCAGAGATCGACATTCTTTTTTTTTTTTTTCCCCAGACAGGGTTTCTCTGTAATAGCCCTGGCTGTCCTGGAACTCACTTTGAAGACCAGGCTGGCCTCAAACTCAAATTCGTCTGCCTCTGCCTCCTGAGTGCTGGGATTAAAGGTGTGCGCCACCACGCCCTGCCTAGAGATCGACATTCTTAACTAAGGAAATTTTTATTTTATTTATTTTATTTTTTATTACCTATTTTCTTCATTTACATTTCAAAAGCTATCCAAAACTCCCCTATGCCCTCCCCCCCGCCCTGCTTCCCTACATACCCACTCCCACTTCTTGGCCCTGGCATTCCCCTGTACTGGCATATAAAGTTTGCAAGACCTAGGAGCCTCTCTTCCCAATGATGGCCGACTAGGCCATCTTCTGCTACATATACAGCTAGAGACACGAGCTCTGGGGGTACTGGTTAGTTCATATTGTTATTCCACCTATAGGGTTGCAGATCCCCTCAACTCCTTGAGTACTTTCTCTAGCTCCTCCATTGGGGGGCCCTGGCTTTCATCCAATAGATGACTATGAGCATCCACTTCTGTATTTGCCAGGCATCTGCTTAGCCTCACAAGAGACGGCTATATCAGGGTCCTTTCAGCAAAATCTTGATGGCATATACAATAGTGTCTGAGTTTGGTAGCTAATTATGGGATGGATCCCTAGGTGGGGTAGTCTCTGGATGGTCCATCCTTTCGTCTCAGCTCCAAACTTTGTCTCTGTAATTCCTTCCATGGGTATTTTGTTCCCTAAACTAAGAAGGAATGAAGTATCTATGCTTTGATCTTAGGTTTTTCTTTTTTGTTTTTTGTTTTTTGTTTTTTTTTGTTTTGTTTTGTTTTGTTTTGTTTGTTTTACGAGACAGGGTTTCTCTATGTAGCCCTGGCTGTCCTGGAATTCACTCTGTAGACCAGGCTGGCCTCGAACTCAGAGATCCGCCTGCCTCTGCAACTCAAGTGCTGGGATTAAAGGCTTGCTTCACAACGCCCAGCTTGGTCTTCTTTCTTCTTCGTTTTCTTGTGTTTTGCAAATTGTATTGTGGATATCCTAAATTTCTGGGCTAATATCTGCTTATCAGTGAGTGCATATATCAAGTGAGTTATTTTGTGATTGGGTTACCTCACTCAGGATGATATCCTCTGGATACATCCATTTGCCTAAGGATTGCATAAATTCATTGTTTTTAATAGCTGAATAGTACTCCATTGTGTAAATGTACCACATTTTCTGTATCCATTCCTCTGCTGAGGGACATCTGGGTTCTTTCCAGCTTCTGGCTATAATAAATAAGGCTGCTTTGAACATAGTGGAGCATGTGTCCTTATTACCAGTTGGAACATCTTCTGTATGCCCAGGAGAGGTATTGCTGGATCTCCCAATATAACTATGTCCAATTTTCAGAGGAACCACCAGACTGACTTCCAGAGTTGTTGTAGAAGCTTGCAATCCCACCAGCAATGGAGGAGTGTTCCTCCTTCTCCACATCCTCGACAGCATCTGCTGTTACCTGAATTTTTGATCTTAGCCATTCTGACAGGTGTGAGGTGGAATTTCAGGGTTGTTTTGATGTGCATTTCCCTGATGATTAAGGATGTTGAACACTTATTCAGGTGCTTCTCAACCCTTCAGTATTGCTCAGTTGAGAAATCTTTGTTCAGCTCTGTACACCATTTTTAATGGGGTTATTTGAATTTCTGGAGTTCAGCTTCTTGACCTCTTTGTATATATTGGATGTTAGTCCCCTATCAGATTTAGGATTGGTAAAAATCCTTTCCTAATCTGTTGCTGGCCTTTTTGTCTTATTGACAGTATCTTTTGCCTTACAGGAGCTTTGCATTTTTATGAGGTCCCATTTGCCAATTATGGATCGTACAGCACAAGCCATTGCTGTTCTGTTCAGGAATTTTTTCCCCTATGCCCATATCTTCGAGGCTTTTCCTCACTCTATGCTATATAAATTTCAGTGTCTCTAGTTTTATGTAGAGTTCCTTGATCCACTTGACCTTAGTACAAGGAGATAAGAATGGATCGATTGGCTTTCTTCTACAAGATAACTGCCAGTTGTGCCAGAACCATTTGTTGAAAATGCTGTCTTTTTTTCCACTGGATGGTTTTAACACCCCTGTCAAAGATCAAGTGACCATAGGGGTTCATTTCTTGGTCTTCAATTCTATTCCATTGATCTACCTGAACCAGTACCATGCAGTTTTTTATCACAATTGCTCTGTTGTATAGCTTGAGCTCAGGCATGGTGATTCCCCCATAGGTTCTTTTATTGTTCAGAATAGTTTTTGCTATCCTAGGTTTTTTGTTATTCTAAATGAATTTGAAAATTGCCCTTTCTAACTCAGAGAAGACTTGAGTTGGAATTTTGATGGGGATTGCACTGAATATGTAGATTGCTTTTGGCAGGATAGCCATTTTTACTATACTGATCCTGCCAATCCATGAGTATGGGAGATCTTTCCATCTTCTGAGATCTTCATTGATTTATTTCTTCAGAAACTTGAAGGTCGTATCATACACTTCTTTTACTTCTTTAGTTAGAGTCACACCAAGGTATTTTATATTATTTGTGACAATTTTGAAGGGTGTTGTTTTCCTAATTTCTTTCTCAGCCTTTTTATCCTTTCTGTAGAGAAAAGTCACTGATGTGTTTGAGTTAATTTTATATCCAGCTACTGCACTGAAGCTGTTTATCAGGTTTAGGAGTTCTCTGGTGGAATTTTTAGGATCACTTATATATACTATCATATCATCTGCAAAAAGTGATATTTTGACTTCCTCCTTTCCAAATTGTATCCCCGTGATCTCCTTTGGTTGTCAAATTGCTCTGGCTAGGACTTTAAGTACTATATTGAATGAGTGGACAGCCTTGTCTAGTCCCTCACTTTAGTGGGATTGCTTCCAGCTTCTCTCCATTTAGTTTGATGTTGGCTATTGGTTTGCTGTGTATTGCTTTATTATGTTTAGGTATGGGCCTTGAATTTCTGATCTTCCCATGACTTTTATCATGAAGGGGTGTCAGATTTTGTCAAATGCTTTCTCAGCGTCCTAGGGCATGATCATGTGGTTTTTGTCTTTGAGTTTGTTTATATAGTGGATTACATTGATGGATTTTCATATATTAAACCATACCTGGATGCTTGGGATGAAGCCTACTTGGTCATGATGGATGATCTTTTTGATGTGTTCTTGGATTCAGTTTACAAGGATTTTATTGAGTATTTTTGCATCAATATTCATAAGGGAAATTGGTCTGAAGTTCTCTTTCTTTGTTGGATCTTTGCTTGGTTTAGTTATCAGAGTACTTGTGGCTTCATAGAATAAATTGGGTAGAGTACCTTCTGTTTATATTTCATGGAATAGTTTGAGGAGAGTTGGAATTATGTCTTCTTTGAAGGTTTGATAGAACTCTGCACTAAACCCATCTGGTTCTGGACTTTTTTTGGTTGGGAGACTATTAATGACTGCTTATATTTCTTTAGCGAAAATGGGACTGTTTAGATTGTTAATCTGATCCTGATTTAACTTTGGTACCTGGTGTCTGTCTAGGAAATTTTCCATTTCATTCAGGTTTTCCAGTTTTGTTGAGTATAGCCTTTTGTAGTAGGATCTGATAACATTTTGGATTTCCTCAGGTTCTGTTGTTATGTCTTCCTTTTCAATTCCGGTTTTGTTAATTAGGATACTGTCCCTGTGCCTTCTAGTTATTCTGGCTAAGGGTTTATCTACCTTGTTGATTTTCTCAAAGAACCAGCTCCTGGTTTGGTTGAATCTTTGAATAGTTCTTTTTGTTTCACTTGGTTGATTTCAGCCCTAGGTTTGATCATTTCCTGTTGTCTACTCCTCTTGGGTGAATTTGCTTCCTGTCGTTCTAGAACTTCTAGGTGTGCTGTCACGTTGCTAGTGTATGCTCTCTCTAGCTTCTTTTTGGAGGTACTCAGGGCTATAAGTTTTCCTCTTAGGACTACTTTCATTGTGTTCCATAAGTTGGATATAGTGTGGCTTCATTTTTTATTTTATTTTATTTTATTTATTTATTTATTTATTTATTTATTTATTTATTTATTAGAGACAGGATTTCTTGCTATAGCCTTGGCTATCCTGGAACTAACTCTGTAGACCATGCTGGCCTCGAACTCAGAAATCTGACTGTCTCTGCCTCACAAGTGCTTGGATTAAAGGTGTGCCCCATTACTGCCAGGCTTCATTTTCATTAAACTATAAAAAGTCTTTAATTTCTTTCTTTATTTCATCCTTGACCAAGGAGTCATTGAGTAGAGTGTTATTCAGTTCCCACATGAATGGTGGCTTTCTATTATTTATGTTGTTATTGAAGATCAGCCTTAGACCGTGGTGATCAGATAGGATGCATGGGATAATTTCAATATTTTTTTATTTGTGGAGGCCTGTTTTGTGACCAATTATGTGGTTGATTTTTGAGGAGGTACTATTCGGCACTGAGAAGAATGTATATCCTTTTGTTTTAGGATAAAATGTTCTGTAGATATCTTTTAAATCCATTTGTTTTATAACTTCTGTTAGTTTTAATGTGTCTCTGTTTAGTTTCTGTTTCCAGAATCTGTCCATTGGTGAGAGTGGTGTGTTGAAGTCTCCCACTATTATTGTGTGAGGTGCAATGTGTGCTTTGAGCATTAGTAAAGTTTCTTTTATGAATGTGGCTGCCCTTGCATTTGGAGCATAGATATTCAGAATTGAGAGTTCATCTTGGTAAATTTTACCTTTGATGGGTATGAAGTGCACCTCCTTGTCTTTGTTGATATCTTTGGGTTGGAAGTAAATTTTAGTCGATATTAGAATGATTTCTCCAGCTTGTTTCTTCAGACCATTTGCTTAGAAAATTGTTCTCCAACCTTTCACTCTGATGTAGTGTCTGTCTTTTTCCCTGAGGTAGGTTTCCTGTAAGCAGCAAAATGTTGGGTCCTGTTTGTGTAGCCAGTCTGTTAGTCTATGTTTTTTTGTTGGGGAATTGAGTCCACTGATATTAAGAGATATTAAAGGAAAGTAATTGTTGCTTCCTGTTATTTTTGTTGTTAAAGTTGGAATTCTGTTCTTATGGCTGTCTTCTTTTCAGTTTGTTGAGGGATTACTTTCTTGCTCTTTCTAGGGTGTAGTTTCCATCCTTGTGTTTTTGTTTTCCCTTTATTATCTTTTGAAGGGCTGGATTCATAGAAAGATATTGTGTGAATTTGGTTTTGTCATGGAATGGTTTCTCCATCTATGGTAATTGAGAGTTTTGCTGGGTATACTAGCCTGGGCTGGCATTTGTGTTTCCTTAGGGTCTGTATAACAGCTGTCCAGGGTCTTCTGACTTTCATAGTCTCTGTCAAGAAGTCTGGAGTAATTCTAATTCTGCCTTTATATAGTACTTGACCTTTTTCCCTTACTGCTTTTAATATTCTGTCTTTATTTAGTGCATTTGTTGTTCTGATTATTATGTGTCGGGAGGAATTTCTTTTCTAGTTAAGTCTATTTGGAGTTCTGTAGGCTTCTTGTATGTTCATGGGCATCTCTTTCTTTAGGTTAAGGAAGTTTTCTTCTATAATTTTGTTGAAGATATTTGCTGGCCCTTTAAGTTGAAAATCTTCATTCTCATCTGCTCCTATTATACATAGGTTTGGTCTTCTCACTGTGTCGTGGATTTTCTGGATGTTTTGAGTTAGGATCTTTTAGCATTTTGCATTTTCTTTAATTTTTGTGTCCACGTTCTCTATGGAATCTTCTGCATCTGAGATTCTCTCTTCCATCTCTTGTATTCTGTTGTGGATGCTTGCATCTATGGTTCCTGATTTCTTTCCTAGGGTTTCTATCTCCAGAGTTGTCTCTCTTTGGGTTTTCTTTATTATTTCTACTTCCATTTTTAGATCTTGGATGGTTTTGTTCAGTTTCATCACCTGTTTGGTTGTGTTTTCTTGTAATTCTTTAAGGGATTTTTGTGTTTCTTCTTTAAGGGCTTCTACTTGTTTAACAGCATTTCCCTGTAATTCTTTAATGGCTTCCCCCTGTTTTGCAGTGTTATGTATTTCTCTAAGTGAGTTATTAATGCCCTTCTTAAAATCCTCTACCACCATCCTAAGATATGATTTTAAATCCGAATCTTGCTTTTCAGGTGTGTTGGGGTATCCAGGACTCACTGAGGTGGGAGTGCTGGGTTTTGATGTTGGTGAATGGTCTTCGTTTCTGTTAGTAAGATTCTTAAGTTTGCCTTTCACTATCTGGTAATCTCTGGCGTTAATTGTTATAGCTGTCTCTGGCTGGAACTTGTTCCTCCTGTGATTCTCTTAGCCTCTGTCAGTACTCTTGGGTTTCCAACTGTCTCCTGAGTCTCAGTGGTCAGAGTACTCTGTACAGGCCACCTCTCCTCTGATGGAGGAGGATGGCAGATGTCTGAAGCTCAGATCTGCTTCTTGGATGATGATGATGGCCTGAAATGGGGCCTGTCCCCGAAGTTATGTTGCTTCTGCAGTCTACAGGCTCTCCCGCGCAGACTGATTTCTGAGGGACCCGGGATACCACATGGCTCACTCACCTGCTCAGGTGGTTAGAGCCGTCCCTGTTGACCACCTCTCCTCTGGCAGGGAAGGAACGCAGGGGTCTGGAGCTCAGATCTGCTTCCTGGCTGAAGATGAGGGCCCTAAATGGGGTCTGTCCCAGAAGCTATGTTTCTTTTGCAGTCCGCAGGCTCTCCTAAGCAGACTGATCTCTGAGGGACCCGGGATACAAGATCAGGAAAATTTTAATAGTGTACATGAGCCCATAATATTTCCTGGCCTCTTATTAGACCCACTCCAACTGAGGTACAAGTTTTAAACTGTACTTTTCTAAGTAATCATCTACCATAAGATTCTGACAGCACTGCAAACCTAACTCTATCTAAATGAGAATTCTTGTTCCATTCTTCTAATTATTTCTCATTCAATTTTAAAGACGATTTTCACAATTCATAAATAGCTCTACACGTACCATTCATTGAAGTCAGCTAGGAAACATTTAACTATTTGGGACCACCAAGACAACATATGAAATTAGTGAAAGTACATTTTCACTTTAATAAAGATGTCCAGAGATCGGTAATATATAGAAGAGCTGGTTCATTTCCAAGATCATGAGAGAATAATGTTTCTATTTCTCTGGGTATATGCACCTGTCAGCATTGTGAAGTTCCAGTAATTATCTTATATCTTCCATCCTCTTAGTAACTGGACTGAATTTAAGAGTCAAATTGGTCTGATAAGATTAACAAGAAGAAACTGTGTAAATCTTTTCTAATGTATGACATACAAGGCAACCTAGGGAAACAATGAACTATAGGTCATGAAGTAGAATGTTCACCAATTCTACAGTCCGTTATTCTAAGAATAGATTCACATTGTCTCCTTCAACAAAGCATATGATCATTGGAAAACTGTTTAAATCGAAAATGTGTGTGTGTGTGTGTGTGTGTGTGTGTGTGTGTGTGTGTGTGTGTGTGCATAAATAAACACACATTTTTTTCAAATCTTTGCAATATTCCTACACTATACAAAATTTGGGTAGAGGAATCAAAATGGTCAATCATTTTTCGTCATTCATTGCTATCATAAGTGACTGCTAGAAAAAACAATGTTCCTAATGAATTTACTAGTAACTATAAAATACAAATGGAGTGTTAGAACGATATTATTTCCATTCATGTCCAAGTAATACTTCTCTTAAAACCCATCTGGGATTCCTGTGTCTAATGCTCTAAGCCCTCCAATTGGCCCCCATGTTATGTGAAAGTCAGACAACTCCATCTAGGGCAGATGAGGCATGCTTGCCCCTCTCCCACACCCAACAGTCTGCCTGTCTCCCAGGAAGTTTACCTTAAGCAGGACACAGACTGCCTGTCTTCCAGGAGGTCTGCCACATCCAGGGACACAGGTGAGAACCTGCCCCAATACTTGTCCCACATGGTACCCCCACAGATGCCAGCATATGCAGGACCTATCAGCTCTGCTGCAGCCCTGTCTTCCTTCGGGTCTCCAATTCCACCTGGGGCAGATGTGGCGCACCTGCCCTCTCCGATTCCCCACAGTCTGCCTGTTTCCCAGGAGGTCTGCCATAACCAGGGACACAGGTGAAACCCCTGTCCCAGCTGGGACCTCCACAGAGCCCAGCCAATGTCTGTTCTGCCAGAGCCCCATTTTTCTCCTAGTCTGCAGCTTTGCCAGGGGCAAATTGGCCAGAGCCCCATCTTCCTTCCAGTCTGCAACTCCGAGTCCTGCCCTAACTCATCCCCACTCCCACACAGACCAAGTGCATTTGTCTGGTGTTCTCAGAGAAGGGCCTTGATGCCTCCCCCAGGCTCACATTTACTGTACTATTTCCACACCGCCCTGACTTGTCTGGGCCCTGGGGAGGTCCCGTACTCTTGGGCCCCATTTTGGCCCTCGTTTGGGCCTTGAGGACAAACCCGAGCCTGGCTCGAGTTTCTGCAGCCTTGTGGAAGAGCCTAAGCCTGGTTTGAGTTTTGAGACCTGTCTCAGTCACTCCCATATAAGGGTGACTCAGGAAGACCTGTTTGCCCCTACCTCTGACCCATGATTACTGATGTATAGATTTTTCATTGGCCCCGTCAGTCACTCCATACCCTTTGTCACCCTTCCCAGCCTCCGATGTCATCTTACTCCACGAAAAATCCCCCTCCCTATGTTCCAAACTTATATAAACAAGAGGCTGATGCCATAAAGTTGAGTTCCTGCTTCGACAAGAGTGGGGAATTGCAGGCTGATCTCCAGTTGAGCTGAAGTCTGAACCCCAATGGTCATAATTCACCTATATGACACGGTAGGTGTTCCCTCATGCTCCTGCAACTCTGGCCCCTGCCAAAGTTACCACCTCCCACAGCCCCCACAAGATTAGTATGGTCAGTAATCACGTAGACAATGGCCCAAGCTTCTGACCTTCAGGCTAAACTCCTCCCCAGTTACCTAGCAACAGTGAAGACCATAACACCTCTCTCTTAACTCTTACATTCTCTCTTCTCTCCCCTCTCTTTGTCTTTGCTCCTCTCTCCTTTCTCTTTGTTTCCTCTCCTCTCCTCTCTCTTTCTCTCTTTCTCTCTAGCCTTCTCTCTCTCTCTCTCTCTCTCTCTCTCTCTCTCTCTCTCTCTCTCTCTCTCTCTCTCTCTCTCTCTCTCTCTCTCTTCCTCTCTTTCCCCCTGCATTTCTATAATAAAGTTCTTAAATCATAGAGAGTCTCTGCTCCATCAAGATCTGCTGCGCACTCTGGTCAGTGTTGGGAACCTCTTCCCTTATCCCTTTCTCCAATAACCCCAGGGCGACAGGGTCCCCGATCGGGGACTGCCCCTTGTCCGCCCATTACAGCGTGGGTCAGAGGTTTGCATGGCCACCTGGGCCAAGTGGAATGCGTTCCAGCAGCCCCCCAGAGAAGGAGAAAGAGGAAAAGGAGAAGGACCTCGTTGGCAGCCTGCCCAGAGCACAGAGGCCAGGCATTTGGCCCCTTTTCCCTTCCCCTTCTTCCCCAGGGTCTCCACAGGGCCCCCCTTTATTTTGTTCCCAACAGACAAGGGACTCGCCATCCCACTCAGTCCCAGAGAGACTCTGGTGGGACTGGGACCTCTCTCTGGCAAGGAGCTGGCACAGTACATCTCCATTGACACACAGTTTCAGCATTTTGATAGCAATGAGGAGATTCCAAGGATGGAGCCGTGTGAGCCATGGATGTAGAAGGAAAGAACAGAGTATAGGGAGGAACTAAAACTCAGACTCAAGCACATTGCACAGAGGTCCAGAGCATACCTTTGGACCCTGCTCTGATCCTACAACCAGAGTGAAGGAGGTAAGTGACCCCAGGGCTGGCTTGGTCTCCAAAGGTTTCCACTGCCAAGCCTGAGTAACCACTGGTCCCAGGTTCAATTTATGGAGGAGGGCTGCAGAGCCCTCCGAAACCCTGAAATGGTTTCACTTTCAATTTAGGTCCAAATCCTGTGAGTGGGGAGAGCAGGGTGGGGTAGCTGAGTCTCCCATGTTGCTGCCAGGCTCTCACATCCTGGAGGGGATGATTGCCTGCAAGTAGGGCCCTCTTGGAACACAATACCAGACTGCCTATGATGTCTCAGATTATATCACCCTGAATGAAGACCTGAAACTGGACTTCAGCAGACATGGTAGCTCAGATCTTCAAGCTCAAGTTGGAGTTAGATCATGCAACAGAGTAGTTCAGGGTCTATGTAGAATGAGGGTGCCTGGAGTTGTTCCAAAGAGCCTGAAAATTTGAAAGGAGACTCTACAGTGAGCAGGTGTGAGGAACAACTAGGAACCACTTTTAATAAGTAAAGATACCACCTCAACCTATATCTGTTTATGAGTGTTATGTGTAGGTGCTTCTGTGTATATTGTAGCTATGTGTTCAGTGCATATGTGTATGTGTGTGTGCTTGTGTATCTGTGTGTATTTATGTGGGTATATATATATATGTATGTGTGTGTGTGAGAGAGAGAGTATGTGTGTGTGTGTAAGCCAGGTGTCAGTACTGTGTGTCTTCTTCTATCCTTTCAGTGTTTTTCTTGAGATAGGACCTTACTAATTTGGTTAGAACAGCTAGCCATTAAACTCCAGGCATCCTTCTGTTTCTGCCTCCCTAGTACTGGAATTACAGATGTGAACCAACCTCATACAGACAGACTTAAATTACACAATTTAAACAATTTGCATCTAAATTCCAAATAATTAAATCTTAAGAGATCAAAACTCCAAAATTACAATTCTGGAATTTTTTTTTAATCCATGTCAAGACATTTACTTACGTTTTAAAGAGGTGTTTGCTTAAAGTAAAAAAAAAATAATAATAATAAAATAAAATAAATAAAAAAAATAAAAAAATCATAGAAGCCACTTTATCTCATGAAGTAGGTAATAGTATACATATTTGCATACACAAGCACTAGGTAGGGTACCCTAATGAAAGTCACACTGATGTAGTTTCATGAGCAACATGAACTAGAAAGCAATATCACAAACAAATGCTCACCTTGCCTGAGTCTCTGTGCTGACAACCTACTGTGCATGGGAACATGGAAAATAAAGGCTATAATCAAAGTGGAAGGTCATTGCTGAGAACAGACCATCTAGAAAGCTCCTTCATAACT
Source organism: Mus caroli (assembly GCF_978045245.1). Classification (NCBI taxonomy): domain Eukaryota; kingdom Metazoa; phylum Chordata; class Mammalia; order Rodentia; family Muridae; genus Mus; species Mus caroli. The sequence goes on from NW_028227273.1 coordinate 56,305,458, forward strand.
CACCAGGTTTTCAAATCCTTCCCTGAGTCTGAAGTTCAACTTCTAGAAGCTTCCTTTGGGCTAGGATTAAGATTATTTTCATATACTTTCAAGGACCTGCTGCCTTCCTTGCCTCTTATCCACTGTTTTCTTTCCAGGGGTGAAAGAAGGAGCAGTTACACTAAGACTGCCAGTATGTATGGTTAGATATGATCCCTAGTATGGGATAGAGTAGACAGAAGCCTATGGGGGAACATAGCCAGTTTATAACTTCTTCATCATCCTATCATGTGGGCTCTGATCAAATCTCATTTGTCCTACCACAGGCAGGAACAGTGATTAAAGCTCTGATGATTCTCTCACCATCAAGAAGGGTAAGAACTTGCAGGGCATTAACTGTGGCATGTGCTTGGATATATAGATTCCTGGGTTATGGGGACTCTAAGAGTTGGAACATTTTGAATTGAGTTCTTTCCACTCACAGGGAATAGTCTAAATATCTTCTATTCCCTTATATGGGAATGAGTCTTACAGGGTGTGTTCAGATCTCTCCTTCTCTACTATAAATCCAACTCCTCCAGTTTCTCTTTCTGTAATTGTCATCTCATGCTGTCTCATGTCAGCATAGAATGACAAAGTGAGCAGCTCAGACTATCCCTCAGGACTAAATCTGTTCGCCATACCTGTCTCCTTCCTGTCTCACCTGGAGATCTGGGACTTCTTCATCCCTTGTGGAACTTTAGCTTTCTATGAGCAGCTTTTTACTTCCCTATTGAAAATAAGGTTGCAGATATAGCTGTACTTTTTACCTTAAGATTATAAAGTGTGGTTTGTGTCATTGAAAGGAAATAAAACATGAAAACTTACAAACCCCATTATGTGTAATGCACTGAGTTTGTTGTGGATGACTGAGGAGATGGCTAGAGATCAGACTGTATGGCTGAGATTTGTCGGTTCCATCTGCATCTTCCATAGGCTTCTATGAAGTCATCTCCTCTACCCTTGATTTCCAGGGGTAGAAAGAGATTTGGACCATAATGCCATGTGAGTTATATGCATGTAATGTCCTAAGCATTGCTGAAACCACCCAGGGCATGACTAAGATGAGAAAGGGAGCAAAAACTGGGCCCTAGGGACTAACAGTTTTATTTCAGCAGTTATCTGAAATACAGTGATGGGTTAAATTCGATTTTGTATTGATTATTTTTATTTTTTACTTTAGTAATTTTAATTCTTCAGGATTTCAAATATGTCATTTGCTTTTTATTTCGATCTTATGTGGAGTTACAAATAAGATTGCCTCAAGTGTCAGAAGAGACCTTGGATAGGTAAATTTTACACTGTGTCAAGACGGTGAGAGACTATGGAAACTTTTGAAATTATGATATTATGATATGGCCACAAGGCTATGGGTTCCATGGAGTGGAATGTGGTAGTTTGAATAAGAATAGCCCACATATGCTCAAACATTTCAATATTGGTCTACAGATGGTAGAACTTGGTAATAAATCTACTTAATACATTGAACTGAGCCAAATTAACGTATAAAGTCAGGCTTATTAGGAGCAGCTCTCAGATGGGTTCCCTGCATTCTCAGGAGAAAGTCAGTGAAGTCTCATAGCTGAACTGGTTAGGGGCTTTTTGTAGGTGAGGGGAGGGAGGTAATGACATGATGGCAAGGTACTGGTGTTATCCCTTAGTATGTGAGGATTTTATGGCACTATAGGGTGGCCTAGTGTTCAGTTGAGCACTTTGGAATCTGGAACTAGGAGCTGGCTTTGTCCAGTGTTCTGTGAGGACTTTTGCAAGCATGGGCTTCCGGTCAGAAAAGAAGGGAGGGGATCTCTTGCCCCATACCTTCTTGGCTTTGTCTGCAAACCCCCAGCCTATCAGAATTATTTGAGAAGGATTAAGATAGTAAGCCTTGGCCTACTGGTGGCACTGCATAACTTTAATCCCAGCACTCAGGAGGCAGAGGCATGCAAAGCTTTCAGTTCAAGGAAAACATGGTCTACAGAACTGTTTCCAAGCTATCCAGGGCTATACAGAGAAACTCTTGAATAAGAGAAGGAGAAGAAAAGAAGATGGATTGAGTGTAGGAGGAAGAGGAGTAGGAGAAAGAGGAAGAGGGGGAGGAGGAAGAAGAAGAAGGAGAACAGGAAGAGGAGAAAGAGGAGAAGGAGAAGGACCATGTTGGAGCAGGTGTGTCACTGGAGTTAGATTTTGAAATGCTTGAAAGTGCATCCTACCACTGGCATTAGAGATAATTCCCTAATTCTTTGGGATTCCAGCCTATACTGCAGACCAGATAAGATATCCAGACAACATCTTCCAGCATCTTTTCTGCAGGTGGTTTTGGGCATGAGGTTCCTTGGGGTTTAATAATGAAGACATGGAGACATGTATAGAATAAAAGGTTAGCCTTTTTGTTTTCTGGGGGTAGTCTCATGAACTAGTCATCCCATTTCAATCCTACTACCCGGTTACCTCCTCTCAACCATATACTTCTCAGATAATCTCCCTCAGCTCGATCCTCCAGTTCTTTTTATTCTTGTACAGCAATGGCCAGTGGAGAAAGATATACACAAAGGTGCAAAAAGTGGTACTCACATGTTGGTGGCAGCCAACTGCTGTCTAATTGGAAGTCTACTCATCAACAGGAAAGTCATATATGGTACTGGAAACCTAGAAGGTTACCTGGGCTAGTGAGGTCACAGTCCTTCGTAAAGAATCGACTGTGGTCACTTTACTAAGCCAACATAATTCCTTACTAAATCCTAAATCTTATCCTTATACCCACAGATGAATGCAGGTACTATCCTTCATCAAAGCCTCTCTTTACAATAAATTAAGACTGTCTTAGTTAGGGTTTCCATTGCTGTAAAGAGACACCATAATCAAGGCAACTTTTATAAAGGGAAACATTTAATTGGGGTTGGCTTATAGGTTCAGAGGTTCAGTCCATTATCACCACGGTGGGAGGCATGACAACACCTAAACAGGCATGGTTCTGGTGGACCTGAGAATTCTACGTCTTGTTCTGGAGGCAAACCAAAGATGTCTCACAGACAGCTAGAAGGAAGGTCTCAAGGCCAACCCCCATAGTGACAAAGTTCCTAAAACAAGGCCACACATGTACTCTAACAAGTCCACACTTCCCAATTGTGTTACTCCTTGGGCCAAGCATATTCAAAATACTACAGAGATCATCACAAAAATCACAATTGAACATAGAACAGCAATCAACCGATCACAGGGATCCCAGCTCCAATGGATACATCTACATCACAGCTCCTATCTCTATGGTTCAATAAATATCTCAGAAGAAGGTGAAAAGATTGTAAGAGCCAGAATACCAGGTGGTCTGTTATGAAAAAGTGTCTGCTATAAATGGCTTCATAAACAAGACGGGAACAGCTGCAATATTCACATGGAAGGGGGAAATTTGTGTGGGGTCTCACCATATTGACAGCTGATAAGTGCTGGAGAAAGAAGAATTAGAGTCTCCTATGAATAAATTCCATCATTGGTCTTCCAATTCAGGGTGGTCAGCCCTGAAACTATATATACACAAACAACAAAAATGGACACAGCATATTTTGTATATGTGTGTGTGCATAAACATATGTATATGCTTACACATATAAATACATATGTGTGTACAAATGGTTATCAAGTTGAGAGTCAATCAGGGACCTGGAAGGAGGGTGGAAAATGTCAGTAGAAAAAGGAACTCATAAAGTAGGCAAAAGTCTGGCTATACCGGCCAACTGCTCTCTCCAGTCCTTCATCCTTGGCTCTGTGGATAGAAATATTTCCTACTGGTTGTGATGGTGTATGATCACTACCTCACAATCTGTCACCACCTATGATATCCACTTTTGATTGGGCCCCTATGGGGCCTAGGGTTTGGGCTCACAGACTGGCTTCATGGTAGATGGATTAATTGTTGCTCTGATGGATCAGCTGAGGTTCTGTGTTCCTAAACAAATTTATCACTTTTACCATGATTTCTCACCCTTGGTGGTCCTGGCTTGCTCAGATACTGGACTGGTCAAGGTGACTACTTTTGTTCTCTTTGTTGTCTTCCTGACTGTCCCCTTTGGGCTGGTTCTGATCTCCTGTACTCATATTGTAGTGACTGTGTTGAAAGTTCCTTCTAGGACCAGAAGGAACAAGGCCTTCTCCACATGCTCCTCTCACCTGGATGAGGTATCCACATTCTATGGATCACTTGTGGTCTGGTACACTGAGCCCTCTGCTGTCCATTCCCAGCTCCTCTCCAATGGCATTGCCCTGCTCTACACAGTGGTCACTACCATCTTCAACCCTGGCATCTACACCTTGAGGAACAAGGAGGTGCAGCAGTCACTAAGAAAACATCTCTACTGCAAACCAACTGAAATGTGACCTAAGAGGTAGGGCAGTGAAGATTTTCTATTGAACTTTCAGTGTCTTGATTGTAAAGTCTTCCACAATGGGCTTGAGATGAGTAACTATGCTCATTCTCAGATTCCCCTTAGGTTTTGAAAACTATGCTCAGGGGGAAGACAATAGTTAAGCAATTTTCTTATGTTAGTTTAAAAGATGATGTAAATTAGTGTGAGTTGTTTACTGAATACACCATAGATAGTGCTCTGAATTGATCATCACACAGTGAATACATGTACTGAATTGTCATTCTGTAGCCTGTTACTATATATATATATATATATATATATATATATATATATATATATATATCTCACTGCTGCTAGTGACTAATGAACAATAATTATAGAAACAAGACACCAATACAAACACAAATCTGGAACAACATTCTTTTATTTTATCATAGTATGACAATTAAAAATTCTTTCCTATTGTATTTCCTTGATGATGCAACTTGCAATATGCTATCCCACAAATTGATATGTCATAAGTAACTTTACACATATATATCCACACAATAACAACAATAATAAATTATTTTAAAAGAAATCCTGTAATACACTCTCCATTAAAAGATAGAATAAAATTATATTTTTCTCTTCCTGTTCCTATTGACCTGCATTATTGTTAGACTTGCCAGCCTCCTGACCTCTTACTTATGATTTAACTACTGTGACTATTAAACTAAATTTAGGAGGATTTACCAATGGCATCCAAGTTCAATAGATGTAAGGATACTAGATAAAGACTAAAACACTTAAATTCACTAGATCTCCAGAACAGGAGAGACAATAAAACCAGTAAGGATATCAGGGGGCTATTGTTACTAAACTACTGATATATGTATAAGAAGAAAAATTAAATACTATCAAAACCAACATAGTACGATTTCCAACAGATCATTGGATTTTTTTTACCTGTCTTGTTGCTATGGCAACATTCCTGAGAAGCAATTTAGAAATGAAAGTTTCATTTTATTCATGGTGTGATGAATACAATACATCAGGATGAGAAAAGCAGAGCACACAGATGGGGTCACATTGCATCTGTAGTCAACAAGGAAAAAGGCATGAATAATGACAATAAACATGATTTTTTCCTTTTTCTGTTTGTCAGACCAGATAAGAGTCTACAGAATGGATGGTGCCAACCAAATTCACAATGGATCTTTCCTACTCAGTGACATCTCTACAGAGACACACTCACAGATATACCCAAACAAGTTCCGAGTGATTCCAAATTCAGTCCAGTTAACACTGAAGATTAGCCATACTAATCATGTAATTATCCCATGAGCCATGGTATTAACTAACACATTTTGCATGTGTGGTAATGATGTGTGCGGTAATCCTTCTTGAATGATGATCCTTAGCCCTGAAACTTCTCCATATTCAGGATTTTTCTTAATGAACTCTTAACATCCTTATTTCTCAGACTATAAATGAAGGGGTTCAGAGTGGGAGTTACCAAGGTATACATAACAGCAGCTACCACCTCAGCAGAGGAGGGAGAAGTAGATGTGGGCTTCAGGTAGGTACCAAAGGCTGAGCCATAGAATAGGAAGACTAGAGAGAGGTGGGAACTGCATGTGGCTAGGGATTTCCTTTTCCCCTGTGCTGATGGGACCCTAGCCACAGCATAAAAAATACAACCACAAGAACTTACAATGCAGAGAACTGCACTGACTCCCAAAACTCCAGCCAAAGCCATCATCAGGACCTCATTAAGGTGAGTGTCAGAACAGGAAAGCAGTAAAAGAGGCCTACATTTACAGAAAAAAAATGAGGAATCTCTTGATTGCTATGAAAATATAACTGAGAGAGCAATAACATATACATCAGAAACACACAATGAGCTATTCCCCATGAACCACTGACTAGAACCTCACATCTACAAGGAGTCATGAGAAGTGGGTGGCAAATAGCAGCATAACGGTCAATAGCCATGACTGCCAGAAGCAGGTTATCCATTTCTACAAAAACACCAAAGAAATACAACTGAGACAGGCATCCAGAGAATGAGATTGATCCATCTCCAGTCCACAAAGTCTCCAGGGTTTTAGGAGCTGTGGTGGTGATGAAGCAAAGATCCACTAGTGAGAGCTGACTGAGGAAGAAATGCATGGGGGTGTGGAGGTGGACATCAGAACCAATAGCTAACAGAAGTAGCAGGTTCCCTAAAAGCCCTAGCAAGTAGAGACCTAGGAAGATGATAAAGGTTTTATATTCAATATAAAGGTTTTATATTCCTTCAAAGGAATAATAGTCAAACAGATTTACAGAAAAGTTGTAATTCAATCAAGAAACACAATGGTGAAATAACTTAGCTTTTCACAGAATTCCAGGGAAGCACTCAACAAATTGTCTTTATGTCTCCCTAAGTAGCCATTTTTAATGAACTCCAAGACTTATCTCTCGCTTTGCTATTATAGTTCCCATTTCTCAATTTATGCCATGAGGAAGACTGTTTTCCAAGGGACTAGGTCTGGGTTGGTGCCAATTCTTGCCTGCAGTGAGAGAATTGTCTTCAGATCAATTTCTGAAGGAATTTTCTAGATCCTGTAATATATAATATTTTCTCATTTAAATGTAAATTTCCTGAGAGTAGAGGCCATGATTTCTGTTAAAAAGGTCAAGGAATACATGTCTTCTGTAAGGATAATTACTGGTCTTCAGGATGTGTAGGTTTTCTGGAAGTTGCCTTCCTATGACCTGGAAAAGGACAGTCAGAATAAGAAAAATTTAACTCTGTCCCAAAGCTATGCTTAGTTTATTTGAAAACTCACTAAGAAAATGAAAGAATATTTTAAAATTGTAGAGAAAATATATATTATGCACTAATAAGAAGTAAGCTGACAGAGTGTGCCAACACTTTGTCAAATTTTATATTCTTTCTTTCCTTCATTCTTCCTTTTTATGATTTCTCTTTTTCAGACCTCAGCAGTATTTTCCTTCATTGTGTTTTCTTCTTAATTTGGTTTTTACTCTTTATTTTATGAGAAGAATGGATGGACAATGTATATCTAGGAAGGAGCTCATCATGTTACTATTGTACACAGGACTCCACTACTACAACAACTAGCAAGAATACTAAAAGTATTCTTGTTCATTATCTGTATGCCAACAATCAGGTTATCTGTGTATGTAACACGTAGATAATAAGGAAAGTTTACCCTTGTATTATAACTTAGGGATCAGTGTATAGGGGTGGGAGATGGTACAATACTTAAGAGTGTTGCTGTTTTTCCAGAAGGCCTAAATTTGGCTCCAACATCCATGTCAAGTGATGCACGAGTACCTATAACTCTAGTTCCAAGCTCTCCAATGTCCTTTCTGTTCTCTGTGTGCGCTGACACACATGTATATATGCAAATACAAACATAAATCCATGTACTTTATAATAAACTATTATTTATAAGAACAACATAAAGCAAGTCCCACTATATGCAAGAAAATTGGAATAACTCACTGCATCTGATCAACCCGCCATGGATTAAAACTAGATATCAACAACAAAAACAAAGGACAGCCTACAAGCTCATAGAAACTGAACAATCTCTACTGGATGAAAAATGGGTCAAGGCAGAAATAAAACAAGGAAAGAAAGACTTTCTATAATTCAACATAAATGAATACACAGCACATCCAAACTTATGGGACACAATGAAAGTGTTACTAAGAGAAAAGTTCACTTCATTAAGTACCTGAATAAAATAATTGGAACAATCTATACTAGCAACTTGACAGCCCACCTAAAAGCTGTAGAACAAGAAAGCTCTAATCATACCCAAGAGAAGTAGACAGTGGAAGAGGGAGAGGGAAGATTTGATGAGTGACAGGGCATGTAGGACACCAGGAGAACATGACCCACTGAATCAGCTAAGTGTTTATATGGACTCACAGGGAATTAATCGGCAAGCACAGGACCTGCATAGTTCTCCACTACATCCTCCATGCATATGTTATGGCTGTTAGCTTGGTGGTTTTGTGGGATTCCTTTTTTTTAAATATTTTTTTATTACGTATTTTCCTCAATTACATTTCCAATGCTATCCCAAAAGTCCCCCATACCCTTCCCCAACTTCACTACCCACCCATTCACATTTTTTGGCCCTGGCGTTCCCCTGTACTGGGGCATATAAAGTTTGCATGTCCAATGGGCCTCTCTTTCCAGTGATGGCCGACTAGGCCATCTTTTGATACATATGTAGCTAGAGTCAAGAGCTCCGGGGTACTGGTTAGTTCATATTGTTGTTCCACCTACAGAGTTGCAGATCTCTTTAGCTCCTTGGATACTTTCTCTAGGTCCTCCATTGGGGGCCCTGTGATCCATCCAATAGCTGACTGTGAGCATCCACTTCTGTGTTTGCTAGGCCCCAGCCTAGTCTCACAAGAGACAGCTATATCAGGGTCCTTTCAGCAAACGCTTGCTAGTGTAAGCAATGGTGTCATCGTTTGGAGGCTAATTATGGGATGGATCCCTGGATATGGCAGTTTCTAGATGGTCCATTCTTTCGTCACAGCTCCAAACTTTGTCTCTGTAACTCCTTCCATGGGTGATTGTTTCCAATTCTAAGAAGGGGTAAAGTGTCCACACTTTGGTCTTCGTTCTTCTTCAGTTTCATGTATTTTGCAAATTGTATCTTATATCTCGCTATACTAAGTTTCTGGGCTAATATACCCTTGTCAGTGAGTACATATCATTTGAGTTCTTTTGTGATTGTGTTACCTCACTGAGGATGATGCGCTCCAGGTCCAACCATTTGCCTAAGAATTTCATAAATTCATTCTTTTTAATAGCTGAGTAGTACTCCATTGTGTAAATGTACCACATTTTTTGTATCCTAAAAATGGGAGCAAGTGTGTCTCTGATGCTTTTGCCTGCTCTTGGTACATTTTTTTCTCATAATGGGTTGCCTTGTCCAACATTGATATGAGAGGTTTGCCTTGTCTTTTTGTATCTTGTTATGATATATGTAGTTGTTTTTTATCTTGGAGGGCTGCTCCTTTCTGAAGGAAAACTGAGGATTGTATCTGGTGGGAAAAGGATGTAGTGGGGGAACACGAGAAAGGAATGCTGAAGGGAGGAAAAATTGAGGTCGGGCTGTATTGTATAAGAGAAGAATAATTTTCAATAAAAATAAATATGGTAATCTTCATAATAAGATTTTAATTACTGATAAAGAATGATGAGATAAAATTTTCAAGGAAGTGAATGGTCTTGAAATTAATTGTATTAAATGAAATGATACAAACTCAGAAAAGGAAAAATCTCATATGCAGATTCTAGATTTTAATGTACATATGTATGTGTTTGAATTGGTGTAAATATATATAAATCCTTAAAAACTATAAAGGGGACCAAAGAAGGATGAGAGCAAGAGAGAGAGAGCAAGAGAGAGAGAGAGAAGGCTGACAAGCTGAGAGCAGGCCTGTTTTGTGGTGCATTAGGAATGTACATTATTCCCACAAACGAGGAGATTCTACAATTTTAGTTGTTTATAGTTGTTGTTTTATAATATACGAAAGGAACATATAAGAAACTCACAAGTAAGCTTCAAAAAACAGCTAGGTCATGTTATACTAACTGTAAATGATGATCTGTGTGTGAATCATAGAAGATCCATGTAGGTATGACACAATATCCTTTTTTCCTTTTCTTTTTTTTTTTATTACCTGGTTATTAACTTCTGGATGCTCACATAATAGTTGTTCCAATGGATAAATGGTTTATAATGAGGAGACATGAGTTTTTAGGAATACGTTTTCAAATGATAATGAGAACCCCAAGGTTTCACAATGCTAACACACACCTGGAGATGTGCTAAGTCACAGGTGTCACACTGAACACTCACTTGGAGATGCTGTTGAGTCACAGGTGTCACATCCCACCCCAGAAGTTCTGACTTAAGAGACTGGGGTGAGATATGAGAATCTGTGTTTTCAACAACTGATGCTGCAATTAGCAGTAATGAATTTTTTATAAATTATGTGTTCTGTCAATCATACATGCAATATTACTCTTCCATCTTTATACTAAGAATTGGGAGGATGTTTTCACACAAGATTACATCTACATTCATACTGTTTCATAGAGACAATCTTCCCACTATTAGGCAATGACATGCTTCTCATGCTGTCAATCCCCATGTTAAACATTCTCTCAGCTATTGTATTTATCTATAAAATATATAGATCTCATGGATCTCAGAGCAACTGATACTCAGTACTGAAGTTATAAGAAAATTACTCCAGCATCTGTGGTTGCATCTAAAGACTTAGCTTCAGATGCGCTACATAGTAATATGGGACAAATTCCTTGGCTTCTAGAGCTATTGCCTCATTTTTCTATTTCTCTTTTGGGGAGATATTTTATTTATTTACATTTCAAATGTTATCCCCTTTCCCAGTTTCCCTTCCACAAACCCCCTATCTCATCTTCCCTTTTTCTGCTTCTATGAGAGTGCTCCCTCACCCACCTACCCACTCCCACCTCTCCACCCTGGCATTCTGCTACCCTGGGGTATCGAGCATTCACAGGACCAAGGGCCTCTCCTCCCACTGATAAGACGATCCTCTGCTACACGATGTATTTATCCAAAACCTCCTGTCTCAATTCCTAGTTACCTTCTAATCCAACAAGTTTAATTCCATGCTTTCTTGAACCCTCTTAAAGCAGGCACTTATGCTTGTATTTCCCAAAATAACGCTCATCAATGTCAGGTTTAAATTTTAGTCAAGCTATTATTTGATTTTTCAAAAGACAGCTCAATTGAAAATCCTCTCTTGACATTGAGATTCAGTTCCCAAAGTTACTCATTAGTGACAAATCTGTAATAACTTTCCATTGAGAATTTGCCCAAAGATATATTTGAAAAATAAAATCACTAATCAGCCATAAAATATTAACCATGATTCAGATATGAAAACAGAAAGATATTTACAACTCATGTTCTATTTCTAGTTATTGGTCTACTTTCTTAACTAATGAAAACTTGAATAGTATACATGTAGCCATAATATTCCTTGGCCTCTAGAACTCTAACTGATGTGAGAGTTTTAAATTGCACTGTTATAAATATAGATTCAAAAATGTCATACTCATTAATCATCTACCCTTAGATTCTGGTAGCATTTCAAACCTAATTCTATCTAAATGAGAATTCTTGTTCCATTCTCCTAATTATTTCTCACTAATTTTTTTAACGAATTTGTCAGTGAATACCACAGTTCATGAATACTACAGCATACTGTTCATTGAAGTCAGCTTGGAATCATATCTAACTATTTGGCACCACACGACAATATGTGAAATTATTAAAATTTATTTTTCTCTCTAATAAAGATGTCCAGAGGTTGGTAATATAGAGAAGATCTGGTGCACCCCCAAGTTCATGAGAAAATAAAGTTTTTCTGTCTTCTGGGTACATACAGATACCTGCTAGAACTGTGAGATTCCATTAATTATCCTATTTCTTCTGTCCTTTTAGGATAATGACTGAGTTTAAGAATCAAATTGATCATATTAACAGGAAGAAAATGTGTAAATTTTATCTAATGTATGGCATAGGAGGCATTCTAGGGAAACAATAGTCCATGGAAGCTGTGAGTCAGAGACTTAGATATTATATTAGCTTCAGGGACAGAGTGGACTGAGCTGTGCATAAGCTACTGAATTATATAGAGTTTGAAACATTGGAAGTCAGGCCATTCCAAGACTTTCTCAGAGGCTCTAATGGAAGGACAAGGGAACACTAGTTACTGCCCAAAGACAGATGTGGCAAGATCCACTCTGGAGTTGTATTTTCTCCCTAGAAGAGCTGTGGTTATCAGTCCCAAGGCTGCTGTGTGCTCCTTTGTGAAGTCCTCAAGACATCTTGGATTTCCTTTATGCAACATTGCTTAATTAGCTTCTGGCTGATTTTGTCCCATTCTGTGGTAGCTTTCTACTGATTCTGTCCCATTTTTGCCTTGCCTGCTGTATAAAAAACTGCTGTAATTCCTAATAAACTTACTTATCTTAAACCATTTGCTCATAAAAAAAAATCTCTCCATCTCAACTTCTTGTCTTCTATTTTTTTTTCATTCCTAAGGTCCTCCCCTTAGGAGACCATCACTGAAGATGGGCCTACTGGTCCAGGTCATAAAAGGCAAGAGTTATTTTAACAGAATCTGTGAAGGACTCTTTTTTTCAAGGACAAGGTGTGCCCAAGACAGAGAAGCTTTTACAACCATAACAAAATCAATCTAAATAAGATATGTTATCACTGTAGTTTCATATTCTGTATGTATAGATAAGATGGGGAGTGAATCATTGTATAGGGAATTTTAGATTTTCATGGTATGTTCCTAGCTGCAAGCAACATAATTAGCTTTAGATAATATAGGCTAATTAAAATGTATTTACTTCTGTCAGTTCTTTGAATATTCTGAATTTTTAAAACACTTCATTTTCTAGTTCTTTCTTCTCCACTGGAATTGGGATTTGGGATTCTTCCTTTCACGTCCACAGACAGATCTATTAATATGATGCTGAACAGGGTCTGTGGTCATCTAGGGGAATTATTGTAGAGAAAATGACAGTAAGTATCCTATGCAGGTTAAGAAGAGAAGGAAGAAGAAAAGAAGAAGGAGGAGGCAAGGAGGAGGGATGGAGGAGAAGAAGAAATAAGATGTTCACATTTTTTGAGGTTTCAGGGCATTGTTTCTTGGTCTTGTCATTACAGGCAAATATTATAACAGGAGGAAAGTGATGGAAGAGGTTCTTACTCCATGGTCTAGAAAGAGCAAAAGGAGGTGAAAAGGGAGCTCCAGTGACTATCAAAGGCACATCTCTAAAATCAAACTTCTTCAAGCTATGCTCTACATTCCAAAGTTTCCATGGCCTCCATAAACAGAGCCATTATTGAAAATCATGTAAAATCATGTATTCATACTAGTTCAGACCGCTTTGACTTGAATTTTTATTCCCCCAAAGGCACAAAATGCTGTTTTGCATTCTTACATGACTGAGATTTCATGGACGATGGTGGAATGTTATGACTTAAAATGCTATTTGTTATGTCAAGTGGACAAGGGATGGACTTGTGATGGTTCATCTTGAGAAGTCTTATAGGCATTATCAGGGAATGCAGTGCCTGTCTCTGTCATCACCCCACACAAACCACTAACAGTATGACAAAGCTGCTTTTTCTCCTCCTCACAGAGGTTGATATGCTGTTGCCAGTCTACCCTCAGCTTCTCTCTGCAGCAGAGTCTGCACTGCTGACCACATATAGCTTTATCTGTGAGTCTAAGCCACATCATAGATAGTTTCCTTGGATCACTCTGATTTTCACAGCTATCATTTAGTGAGTCTATAATCCAAAGACATCCAAAGAGAAATCTTTGATGCTTAAAGAGGTAAAATATAGAGCCTTTGCCTATCTATCCAGTTGGATCTATCCATTTCTGAGAATTATAATTTCCTTGACCATAGATAGGCCCAATGGCAATGGCTGTGTCTCCAGCCACTTGAGAACTTGACCAGGAATCCAGCACAGTCAAATCCTTCCTGAGCAATATGTAGTGCGAGGTCAGCCTGGAAATTTTTGTAAAACTCTATCTATAAAAAAAAAAGAGGCCTAAAGCATAGGCATCAAATATGTGAGATGTTGTTTTCAATTCCTAGTGTGGATCACATTGTAGTGTGTTAAACTAATATGGCCTTATAGATAAATGTACCTATTCATAACCACATCTATTTAAAATATGGGCAATCAATAGGGTATATTTTCTGACACCTCATCTATTGTGCACCATGAAGAAGAGGAGAAACTACACAAAGAGACTCATGAATCTTTTATTATTCCCAACACAAAAGCAGAGTAGCTGATCAATTTGGGCCACCAGACAAGGATTCAGGAGCCTATTTTCTTCTAGGAACTCATAAGCATGAAACCCTAAAGCATCTGAGCCACATTACGGTTATGTATGTTACCAATAAGAACTCACGGATTAGAGACTTTCCCAAGTGTTCCATCATTGTCAGTTGACATTGAATGTAAGTGGATTGCCCAAGACTATCAAATTCACATGTTCTTTCTCTTGCTATGGACATTTTATTTGGGATAATTATTGTTGTTTAGATAGGAGGTTGGTAACAGGTATGTTTGAGGGAACAATAGTTGCTTAGAGAGAGAGTTGGTCACTTTAGGTAAAATGGAGTCTGAAGTCAAAATGGTAATACTTAATTCAAGTTCCTTTTATCTGCTCCCAACAACTTGCATACTTGATTTTACATGCAAACATATATGAAAGGATACCAAGTTGGGTTCATCAATGCTTATCTGTCAAATATTTTCAGATTGAGATTTTATAAGAAGTACTTGGTTTGTTCCAATTTCCATCTTATATAGAGATTACAAATTTAAATATAATTGAGTCACATTTTCTCATATATTTATACTCTTACTTAGTCATCTTTGTTATAATATCATACACAATTGCAGAATCAACTAATTTCACACTTCAGTATTCACAATAATTGCATGTGTTTGAATATTCAAAGATAACCTACTAGATTTCTTCAAGTCAAAGAAGTATCCTGAGTTTCCTATTCAAAGCACCCCTCACTTCCTTGTTCCTCAGAGTATAGATAAGTGGATTGAGTGCAGGAGTGACCACAGTGTACATGATAGCAATGATCCTGTCCTTTTCCAGGGAGCTCCCTGAATCAGGATTAATATAGATGAAGAGAACAGGAGCATAGAAAGTCATGACAACCATGAAGTGAGAGGCACAAGTGGACAGTGCTTTGTGCAGCATGCTACAGGAACGAGTCTTCAGAAAGAGGTAGGTGATGATGTAGAAATAAGAGAGGAATGTCAGAAAGAAGAGGCCAATAGCAAATGTCCCTGTAAAAGTATTGAGCAGCCACCTGTTGAGTTCAGTGTTTCCACATGCCAGCTCCAGTAATGGCTTAACATCACAGAAGAAATGATGGATTTGGTTGGAACCACAAAAGTTCAATTGAGATGTCAATATGGAGTGAACCAGTGCATGAACAAAAGGAATGGCCCAGATGGAGATAGCCACCTGGATGCAGACCTGATGATTCATGATGGAAGGGTAGTGGAGTGGTCTGCAGATAGCCACAAAGCGGTCAAACGCCATCACTGCCAGCAGCAGAGCCTCTGTGCTACCCAGGAGGTGGAAGAAATAAAGCTGAGTTATGCACCCCAAGAAGGAAATTGCTTTGCTTGTGGAGAAGAAGTTATCTAGAATCTTTGGCACTGTTACAGTGGAGAAGCAGATATCTAGACATGCTAGGTTTCCCAGGAAGAAATACATAGGTGAGTGGAGTCTTGGATCTGAAATGACAATCAGCAGGATGGCTCCATTCCCAGCCACATTTACAAAGTACATGGCAAGGACCGTGACAAACAGAATAGGGTTCAGTTCTTGTATATCTGTCACTCCCAATAGGAGAAATTCGGTGACTAATGTTTGATTCAATAACACTTAAAAAGAAAAGATAGGATAGTTTTTGGAACACTGACCTTCTTGTTCATCATCTTTAAAGTCAATAATTTTCTTGACAACCTAAACATGGTTTCTGAGTAGTTTTCTACATCCCTGCAAAGATCTGTTGAAGATCTTATGCATGTACCTATCAGACCATTAAATATTAAGTCTAAATTCCTGATGTGTATTCATATTCAAACATCTTTTAATTTATTATAGGTTTCATTAACAATGTCTTTTTATTAGAAATCCAAAAGAGGCATCATCCTACCATTCATCTAGGTGTGAATATTGACATTTTAACTCAACTGTCTTTTCATCTCTTTATTTGTCTCTAACAAGAAATGGCTTTTAAAATATCCCACTAGGCAGACAGCCTCTGAAAAGTGAGAACATTCTTGAAGGGTTTTATATATTTATTTTTTAATGAATTTCCTTTTTTATTTATTTTTTATTAGATATTTTCTTTATATACATTTCAAATACTATCCCGAAAGTTTCCTATACCCTCCCCCCACTCTGCTCCCCTACCCACCCACTCCTGCTTCTTGGCCCTGGCATTCCCCTGTACTGAGGCATATAAAGTTTACAATACCAAGGGGCCTCTCTTCCCAGTGATGGCCGACTAGGCCATCTTCTGCTACATATGCAGCTAGAGACACGAGCTCTGGGGGGTACTGGTTAGTTCATACTGTTGTTCCACCTATAGGGTTGCAGACCCTTTCAGCTCCTTGTGTGCTTTCTCTAGCTTCTCCATTTGGGGCCCTGTGTTCCAACTTATAGATGACTGTGAAATACTTCTGTATTTGCCAGGCACTGGCATAGCCCCTTACGAGACAGCTATAACAGGGTCCCTTCAGCAAAATCTTGCTGGCATATGCAATATTGTCTGGGTTTGCTGGCTGATTATGGGATGGATCTCGGGTGGGGTAGTCTTTGGATAGTCCATCCTTTCGTCTTAGCTCCAAACTTTGTCTCTGTAACTCCTTTCATGGGTATTTTGTTCCCTATTCTAAGGAGGAATGAAGTATCCACCTATGGGGCTTCCCTCTTCTTGATTTTCTTGTGTTTTTGCAAATTGTTTCTTGGGTGTTCTATGTTTCTGAGCTAATATCCACTTACCAGTGAGTGCATATCTAAGGCTTCTTTTGTGATTGGGTTACCTCACTAAGGATGATATTCTCCAGATACATCCATTTGTCCAAGAATTTCATAAATCCATTGCTTTTAATAGCTGAGTAGTACTCTATTGTGTAAATGTACTGCATTTTCTGTATCCATTCTTCTATTGAGGGACATCTGGGTTTTAATTTGAAGGAATTGGCCACAAAAAAATTCTTTCAATCACAGAGTTAATGGAAAGTGCAGATGCCTCATCATAGCATAGCAACTGTGCCTCATCTTGGACCATTTAGAGACTGCTGTATCCAGGGATCCGTCCCATAATCAGCTTCTAAACGCTGACACCATTGCATATACTAGCAAGATTTTGCTGAAAGGACCCAAATATAGCTGTCTCTTGTGAGACGATGCCGGGGCCTAGCAAACACAGGAGTGGATGTTCACAGTCAGCTATTGGATGTATCACAGGGCTCCCAATGGAGAAGCTAGAGAAAGTACCCAAGGAGCTAAAGGGATCTGCAACCCTATTGTTGGAACAACATGATGTACTAACCAGAACCCTGGAGCTCTTGTCTCTAGCTGCATATGTATCGAAAGATGGCCTAGTCGGCCATCAATGGAAAGAGAGGCCCATTGGACTTGCAAACTTTATATGCCCCAATATAGGGGAATGCCAGGGCCAAAAGAATGGGAATGGGTGGGTAGGGAAGTGGGGGGCGCTATGGGGGACTTTTGGGATAGTATTGGAAATGTAATTGAGGAAAATATGTAATAAAAAAAAAGAATGTATAATGTGTATAAACATCTTTGCACTTATTTGTTTCTTATTCATGATTGAGATAGATGAGGTAGGAGACATGACTGTATTGATTGTGAGAGTCTGACCAGAAGTGTGTACAACATTTTTCAGAATTGTAGCAAAGAATGGGCTTAGTGTCTTCCAATATGATCCATTGATAATGTTAGAAACAGATCCCTAAGATGGTATTTGACAGTCACAAAATGTACCTCTCTCTTCCCTCTGGTTCATGAATGCTAGGATAATAATTATACTGCCATCCTAACCCAAGCCACAATTTGCATTATAAATTGTACTTTATGACTTTTCTACCCCATAGCTATTCTTAGAGCAAAGAAAGGCTTTTCTGAGTCCCAGATCCAGAGTATTTGAAAAAGAAAATGTGATGTGGACCCAGCAGTCTTTTCCCTCAATCCATCAGGAGAAACTAAAAATATCTATGACTTTTGTCTCTGAAATCTTGGCTTCTCTGTTACCTATTTAAGTTCATTCTTCAAATATTGAGAAGGTTACTTGCCTCTCTTCTACCATCACTAATGGGACCTTGGTAAGAAACTCTCTTGGGTTGCATCTTCCCAAAATCAGGCTGCTGTAAATCATTCTACTTAAGTTTCAGCTCTCCCCATTTTAAGACTTTTTTCTGTATGAAATTATTTCCTAGCATTCCTCCCTATCAAATGAACTCTTGTTTCTCCTGAAACAATGAGTAATTTACATTTTATTTGTATAATCAAAATTGATTTTTTTTCTTTTTTATTGGATATTTTCTTCATTTTCATTTATTTTATTGGCATTTTATTTTCTTAATTTGATTCTTGATTTTTTTTCTATTTGAGAGAGAGAGAGAGAGAGCACATGAAGTTGGTAGAATTAGAGAGGAGTTTGAGAGGGAAATAACACAATCAAAATATATTATATAAAAAATTAAAATTCACTAGTGCAGGTAGTAACTGTCTTTTAAATTTAAATTCAGATTCCCAATATCATGTCATTTCACTCAGACAATATTAGAGCTTAGGACACCAGGGTTAGCTTTTCCATATTACTGTGATCTGTAATTTCAAATGTCTATGAAGCTTTCTTTAAAGTTCACGGGAACTTTAGGAAGCATGTAATTGAAATTAGAATCTACACTGTGTGATCTATTCTCAGACTCTTCCCTCTGTATTACCTCTGCAAGTCCATGACAAAATGATAATTAGAAATATTCAAAAATTCATATCTGGTTATCAGTATATCCCTAATATATACTCATCTCTACGTTTCAATGGATTCTTCCTAGCTACTAACTTACATTTTTTTGTTTCTTTTTTTAAAATAATTTTATTAGGTATTTTCTTTATTTATATTTCAAATGTTATCCCCTTTCCTGGTTTTCCAACCAGAAACCCCCCTATCCCATCCCCTATCTCCTGCTTTTATGAGAGTGTTCCCCCACCCACCCACCCATTCCCACCTCCCACCCTCACATTCCCCTACAGTGGGCATCAAACCTTCACAGAACCAAGGGCCTCTTCTCCCATTGATGCCCGACAAGGTCATCCTCTGCTACATAGGTGGCTAGAGCCAAGTGTCCCTCAATGTGTACTCTTTGGTTGGAGGTTCAGTCCCTGGGAGCTTTGGGGAGTCTGGTTGGTTGATATTGTTGTTCATCCTATGATGTGGCAAACCCCTTCAGCTCCTTCAGTCTTTTTTTCTAATTCCTCCATGAATGTTAAAACTTTTGAGGAATATGTTGATTGGAACACTCAGTGTTCCAGTTGTACACTCAGAACTTACTAAAAGAAAGGTAAATTTAAAATTGCTTTTATCCTCAATATTAGGAAAGTACCTGAATTGCTTCCCTGATATACACTGGTAGGAGCAGACATAGCTGTGGGAAGTACTTCTTCTGGTTCATTTCATTTAAAGATGTGCTGAATTCTCTCTGTGTACATAAAAGAAAAATGAGAATTGTTGTATAGAGGGCCCATGTTGCTGGAACTCACTGAGAGAACTCCCCAAATTGCATTGGAGTTAGACAAAGGCTGAAACCAGGGAGAGTCCTACAAAGGAGGAACCACTCAATATGTGAGACACTGCTAGGTGAAGAAAATTATTTGTCCATTAAAAAAAGAATTAATGAACTGGGCAGGGGAGGGGGGGGTCCATGTAAGTGTCCAGAGGATTCTAAGCTTTATAGCTGAAAGGCACTCTGAAAAAATAATGTAATCTCTAGAATCCTTCTGTAAAGGGTTGTCTTCAAAGAACACAGCACAGGTCCTTTAATAATCATGCATATTTTTGTCTGCTTACAAACACACCATACATTCTTAGGAAACAGTCAACTCCTCTGAGCCAGGTTATTTATGAATCTTTGGACCAGAAAACAAAGAAATTTCAAAAATATATATCAAAAAACCCATTTACCTATTTTTAAAGAAATGGAGCTATTGAAAATATTAGTGCTACTGATTCTGTTTAGCATTTTCAATATTTGAGGATTTTAGGTTGCCTTTGGAGTGTGTTTCATTAAACATGGTCATGAATTAAGATGAAATGTAGTAATAAAATGCAAAAACCAAACAGCCTTCACAATTTTCACACACTATAAAGAGTCCACATCAAGACAGAGAACTAACTCTGAACCCTGGAATATTGGTACTTAATGTTGAAAAATGACAGACCAACCCCTAAAAAATATAAAACACACAAAATTCTCAAATTTAGTCTTAATAAATTCTCTTACCTGGCTGATTATTCATACCACAAGTGGTAAAGATTCTCAAGTTTATGTACACAAATTGTACAAGTTGTAAAATATTGGAAGTGACAGTTCATGTTGTGGTTCTGGCCGACATTTCATCTCCAGAAATAGTTTGTCATGATGGATTCTCATGGTGTTTTAATGAGGCAGATCTGTAGATGTATAAATCCTAAGGGGGACTCATCCCTTGACACTTAGTTGAATGCATGTGAAAATAAACATGTTACTTTTTCCCCACTTGCAAAAGGAGAATATAATTCCAGCCAATTCCTCTGTGGTTCTCTAGTTTTCAAAAGCTACTTGGGCACCTGCCCTTGAGATACATAAACTAAGCCCCCAGCTTATCTATTTCTTTGTGGACACCATCTTGAAGTTTTTAGTAGTACTTCTAGCATAGAACCCTTAATGTTTATTTTCCCTTAGCTGTCCAAATGTGACTCTTACATTTAGTACATGAACACTTTTACTTTTGCTATGTTAAAGTCCAGGTTATTGCAAGGTATCTTTGTATTCAATGATGTAATCACACTGGGCTCTAAATTTTAGATCCCTTTAACCTATGCATTTTTTCTTTATATTCAATCCCAATAGCATTCATAGTATATACATGATATTTAGCTACATAAGGACCTTTCCATAAGTAAGTGAAATCAATTGAACCTACTCTACCCTATTGGGTTGTATGCATCTATTATTTCTCTGCTGAGCCCTCTTCTATTATTCCCCCCTGGTTCCTCTACATAATAAAGTCTAGAGAGTTTTGCTCCTATTTCATATCATATAACATATGTGGGGTTTTTTTGTATCTTTTAACCTGTAGATACCTGTAGATACCTGTAGATAACCTGTTTAGGTAGATATAAGCTGGGAACCAAAGTTGGCACTGCCTTAATTCATTTAATGTTTACTGCTAATTGCTAGGTTTTCATGCCAACAACAAAACTATGTTATTCCTTAAATCTCAAACATTGGTGTGTGTGTGTGTGTGTGTGTGTGTGTGTTATGTAATATTCCCTTTATTCACTCCTCTGTAAACAGACACCTAGGTTCTTTCCATAACTTATATACTGTAAGTAATGTTGTACATTTGTGTGCAAGTATGTCTGTGATATGTTGACTTGGATGTCTTTCAGTCATATACAGGAATGGAATTGCAAGGGGAACATGGCAAAAGTATTTTCAGCTCACCACTCAGTGGTGAGATTTGGAGAGGGAAGTTAAGAGCTTGTACTGAATATTGGCTCCAGCCTCAATATCAACCTCAGGTGATAGTTCCCATTGCCTCCCACAGTCATGCTTCAGCTCTCTTTCCAAAGAGGTATGTAAGGCTCTGGCTCAGAAAAAAGTGATGAAGGAATTTCAAATTATTTTCATGCCTCTGATTTCAAAAAATTATCCAAGAAGAGAAATTAAGTTGGATTCTTTAAAGTTGGAAAAAATTATTCCCCACCCCCCTGCCACATCTAGTTTGTGGGATTTTACTCTACTGTATTTACAAGAGTATACAAATATAACTGTGATCTACTTTTCTTCATTTAAAGAAACTAATCACAGCCGGGCGTGGTGGCACACACCTTTAATCCCAGCACTTGGGAGGCAGAGGCAGGCAGATTTCTGAGTTCAAGGCCAGCCTGGTCTACAAAGTGAGTTCCAGGACAGCCAGGGTTATACAGCAAAACCCTGTCTCAATTTAAAAAAGAAAAAGCAAACAAACTAATCACATAACAATGGCTGTGTTTGTTTGTTTATATTTTATTAAATTAATTTATTTATTGTGCATGTCTCTCTATATGTATGCATGCCGGTGTACATGAACTACAACATGTGTAGTTTAGGGGACAAATTTAAAATGTTTGTTCTCTTCTCCTACCATGTGGGTCTTAAAGATTTAACTCAAATTGTCAAGCATGGTTGCAGATGTTTTTACCCAATGAGCCATCTGTCTAACCTTGTTCTAGCTTTAATTGATTCATTGACACTGTTGTTTTTCCCAATACCTATTGATGTGGCTCCCCAAGAGGAAATAATGGGTATAGAAAGAGACTTTTTCTTTGGAAAAAAAATCTTCCTTCAGGCTGTGTCTATGGCCTCATTACTCAGGCTGTAGATTTCTACATTGAGTGTTTGGGGAAGTATGAAAACTTAACAATTATGTCTAATGAAGTTGAAGATTCTGAATATGGGTTTAGAAACTCAAAGACACAGGGAGGGATAAACAAAATACTTACAGATATGTGGCCTAAACAAGTCAAAAAGACTCTGGTTCTGTCCTCCACAGATGGGAAAGCCAGTGATCCAAGTTCATTTACATGATCATTTGTAAAAGAGAGTTTCAAAACCAAGAGAACATCACAGAATTATTGAATGGTACTGGTCCCACAGAGTAAATGGAGAAGTAAGAGTTGTGTGCATAACTCCAAAGATAATTTCACGTCACACTAGCCAAGACAGCTAACACCCCATGCATACATGTGCTGACATTTGTGATGACTTTGTACCACACAGTCATATAACAGTCATAGGACATGACTGTGAGTATGGCCATGGCAGTATAACTACAGATTGTGAGTAGAAAAAACTGGCACTGTGCATGAAAGAGCTGCAGACAGACTTTGGCATCATCAAAGAACTGTAGCAGACATCAAAACAGAAGAGATGTGTCAAGAGAAAAGGCATAAGTGAACAGAGACAATACTCAGAGAAGTAATAGCAACAATGGAGATAGTGCCAATTAATACACCTAGGCTAAAGCCAAGAAAATTATTTCTACCTGAGACTTTCTGGAAAACCCCATGAGAAGAAGAAATATGGTCATTGCAGTAAAGTTAGCCACATTCATTCTTGATCTTTGAGAGTAGGATAAACCATAAGGGTCGTCATTTTTTTTCTGTCTTTTTTTAACTTTTTAAATTTTTTTTTCAATTTTTTTATTAGATATTTTCTTCATTTACACTTCAAATGCTATCTCAAAAATCCCCTATACCCTTCCCCCACCCTGCTCCCCTACCCACCCACTCCCACGTCTTGGCCCTGGCATTCCCCTGTACTGGGATATAAAGTTTGAAGGCCAAGGTATGCAGCTAGAGACACAAGCTCTGGGAGTACTGGTTAGTTCATATTGTTGTTCCACCTATAGGGTTGCAGATCCCTTCAGCTCCTTGGGTACTTTCTCTAGTTCCTCCATTGGGGGCCCTGTGTTCTATCCAATAGATAACTATGAGCATCCACTTCCGTATTTGCCAGGCACTGACAAAGCCTCACAAGAGAGAGTTCTATCAGGGTCTTTTCAGCAAAACCTTGCTGGTATATGCAATAGTGTCTGGGTTTGGTGGTTGTATATAGAATGGTTCCCCGGGTGGGGCAGTCTCTGGATGGTCTTTCCTTCCATCTTACCTCAGAACTTTGTCTCTGTAACTCCTTCCATGAGTGTTTTGTTTTCCATTCTAAGAAGGAGTGAAATATCCACACTTTGGTCTTCCTTTTTCTTGAGTTTCATGTGTTTTGTAAATTGTATCTTGGATATTCTAAGTTTTGGGGCTAATATCCGCTTATCAGTGAGTGCATACCATGTGTGTTCTTTTGTGATTAGGTCACCTCACTCAGGGTGATATCCTCCAGATGCATCCATTTGCCTAAGAATTTCATAAATTCATTGTTTTTAATTGCTGAGTAGTACTCCATTGTGTAAATAGACCACATTTTCTGTATCCACTCCTCTGTTGAGGGGCATCTGGGTTCTTTCCATCTTCTGGATACTATAAATAAGGCTGCTATGAACGTAGTGGAGCATGTGCCCTTATTACAAGTTGGAACATCTTCTGGATATATGCCCAGGAGAGGAATTGCTGGATGTTCCGGTTTTCTGAGGAATCGCCAGACTGATTTCCAGAGTGGTTGTACAAGCTTGCACTCCCACCAGCAATGGAGGATTTTCCATCTTTCTCTACATCCTCACCAGCCTCTGCTGTCACCTGAATTTTTGATCTTAGCCATTCTGACTGGTGTGAGGTGGAATCTCAGGGTTGTTTTGATTTGCATTTCCCTGATGATTAAGGATGTTGAACATTTATTCAGGTGCTTCTCAGCCACTCAGTATTCCTCACTTGAGAATTCTTTGTTTAGCTCTGTACCCCATTTCTTAATAGGGTTATTTGATTTTCTGGAGTCCATCTTCTTGAGTTCTTTATATATATTGGATATTAGTCCCCTATCTGACTTGTGATTATTTAAGAGTCTTTCCCAATCTGTTGGTAACTTTTTATCTTATTGACAGTGTCTTTAAGAGCAGTCATTCTTAAAATTATAATTGGTGTCATTTACAAACTTAATGAACTTGGTGAGGTCAATTCATGAAAGCAGGACCACTAATCCCTTATCATGAAGTGTGAATTCCCTTTCTATGCTAAAAATTCAATTCGGTAATTTTAACTGACTTCCATTCCACGTAAATAATTATTCTTAGTTTGTATATTTCATTATTACCCATTACAATAAAGGAAAAGAAAATTATAACTGAATTAAAGCAATATACAAAATATAACTTTTATATGCACCAAAATTTCATTCAATAGACACACACATGAATATATTCTTAGAGAAGGTTGTGAAATGCATAATTTTTACACACAGTCCTGTGCTTTAATATTTTAATCTGTTAATCTTTAACAACATATTTATGGAGTGCATCGTGATATTTCAAAACATATTTAAGATGTATAATGTACAGTCTATTGCTTTCACTATCGAATCCCTATCTAAATCTATTGCTACAATGCTACAGTCATTTTACTATGACAAATCAAATTAGTTATCAATTACTAAGTGATAATTCAAAATTATTGGTGGAAGGTGAATTAGCCAGATGGAGGTTAGGAAGTGGCTCAGCTATTGTGCTGATTAAGGTGCATTGAAATCTAAAGACTGTCTTTCATTGGGGAACCCAGAATATTGGGGAGAGAAGTAGGAACATGTCACTGGGATTCAATCATAATATTTAACTTAGTATATGTATATATTTCTCCATAAGAACATTTTTACAGTACAACGTATTTTCTTTTACATGGGATTATTTACAGGTAACTTTGTAAACTAACATACTAATGGAATGACTTGTGATTGTTCATCTTTAGAAGTCTTACAGGCATCACTAGGGAATTCAGAGTCACTCGGTGCCTATGTCTGTCATCACTATCACACCCCACTAACAGTTCCACACAGGGGCTCTTTCCCCTCCTCTCAGAGGTTAATCTGATGTTGCCAATCTAACTTCAGCTTCCATCTACAGCATAGTATGTACTTCCAACCACATAGAGCTTTATCTGTGACTCGAAACCACATCACAGTAACCTTGGATCACCCTTACTTTCAGAGCTATCATTTAAAGAGTACAGACTCCAAATAACTCCAAAGAGAAATCCTTGAAACTTGAAGAGGTAAAAATATAAGGGCT
Source organism: Mus caroli (assembly GCF_978045245.1). Lineage (NCBI taxonomy): Eukaryota > Metazoa > Chordata > Mammalia > Rodentia > Muridae > Mus > Mus caroli. The sequence goes on from NW_028227273.1 coordinate 56,331,488, forward strand.
TCTGCCCATCTATTCAATTGAATCTATCCAATTATGAGAATTATAATTTCCCTGATCATTTTTCGGTTCAATGACAAGAGCTGTGTTTGCAGTCAAATGAGAGGCTGACCAGGAAGCCAGGACAATCAAAGCCCTCCTAAGCAAAATTGAGTTCCTTGCCAGCCTGGAAATTTTCAATGAAACCTGTCTCAAAAGAGAAAAACAACAAAAAACAGAAAAAGTCTAGGGAGATAGTTCAGTAGTAAGGTACAGGCAGTTTGGGTGAGATAATATTGGGTTCATTCCCAATACTGCCTCTCAAAGTGCTTTTCTTCATCACATTATCACATTATGGAATTTGAAACTAAGTTGCTGTATAGATAAGCATAGCTATTAACACCCATCCTTTTAAAACATGATAAGGCATAATATGTTACAATCCATCTGTTGTGTGACAAGAGGAAGGGAAGAAAATACACCAATGGGATTGTAAAATGGCAAAATCTCTTATTATGCCCACCACATAAGCAGAGTTACTGATTGATCAGGGCCAACAGACAAGGACTCAGGAGCCTTGTTTCTTCTGGTAGCTCCCAAAAAAAGATGAGGGCGGATTTATGAGCATAAAATGTGCAAGCAGAGGAGCCATCTTTATTACAGTGATAATTTGTACAAATCAAAACTTGGGGATTAGCCACTATGGGAAGTGTTCCATCATTGTCAGCTGACATTGAACATGTCACAATAGTTTTTCCTTCCCCCTCCCCAAATCAAATTCATGTCTTCAGATATTGCAAGGGGCATTATATTTTGAATATTTATTGTTGCCTATGGGGGTATTGTAACAGCTATGTTTTAGGGACATATTGTTGCTAGAGGGTGAATTGGTCAGGTTACATAAAATGAAGTCTAAAATCAAAATGTAAGTATGGAAAACAAGTTCCTTTAATCTGCTCCCCAAAACTTGCATACTTGATTTTTACATGCAAACATATATGAAAGGACAACTAGTAGGTTTCATAAATGCTTATCTCCCAAACAGATTCAGAGTTGGTATTTTATAGGAAATACCCAGTTTGTTCCGATTTCCCTTTTATATATAAATTGCAATTTTAAAAACAATTAAGCCACATTTTCAAATACATTTATCCTCTTACCTGGTCATCTTTTTTATATCACAAACAAATTCAGAATCAACTAATTTCACACATCGATTTTCACAATAACTGTTTGTGTTGTGATATTACAAAATAACTTAGTAGATTTCTTCAAGTCAAAGCAGTATCCTGAGTTTCCTATTCAAAGCACACCTCACTTCCTTGTTCCTCAGAGCATAGATAAGTGGGTTGAGTGCAGGGGTGACCACAGTGTACATGACAGCAATGATCCTGTCCTTTTCCAGGGAGCTCCCTGAATCAGGATTGATATAGATAAAGAGAACAGGAGCATAAAAAATCATGACGACCATGAAGTGAGAGGCACAGGTGGACAGTGCTTTGTGCAGCATGCTGCAGGAACGTGTCTTAAGAAAGAGATAGGTGACAATGTAGAAATAGGATAAAAATGTCAGAAAGAAGAGGCCAATGCCAATGGTCCCTGCAAGAGTATTGAGCAGCCACCTGTTGAGTTCAGTGTTTCCACATGCCAACTCCAGTAATGGCTTAACATCACAGAAAAAATGATGGATGCGGTTGGAACCACAAAAGTTCAATTGAGACGTCATTATGGAGTGAACCAGTGCATGAAGAAAAGGAATTGCCCATATGGTAGCAGCCACCTGAATGCAGACCTGACGGTTCATGATGGAAGGGTAGTGGAGTGGTCTGCAGATAGCCACAAAACGGTCAAAAGCCATGACTGTCAACAGCAGGGCATCTGTACATCCCAAGAAGTGGAAGAAATGAAGTTGAGTTATGCATCCCAAGAAGGAAATTGCTTTGCTTGTGGAGAAGAAGTTCTCTAGCATCTTTGGCACTGTTACAGTGGAGAAGCAGATGTCTAGACATGCTAGGTTTCCCAGGAAGAAATACATAGGTGAGTAGAGTCTTGAATCCAAGATGACAATCATCATGATGGCTCCATTCCCGAACACATTTATAAAGTACATGGCAAGGACCATGACAAAAAGAATAGGGTTCAGTTCTTGTATGTCTGTCACCCCCAAGAGGAGAAATTCAGTGATAAATGTGTGATTCAATAACACTTAAAAAGAAAAGATAGGACAGTTTGTGGAATACTAACACTCTTGTCCATAAGTCTTACTAGGCAATAATCTCATGCCAACTGAAACACAGTTCATGAGAGAAGTTTCTATAAACCTTCAAAGTTCTTATGTATGTACCTATCAGACCATTAAATATTATGTCTAAATTTCTTTCATTTATTCCTACTAAAATATCTTGTAATTTGTCACTTTTTTTTTTACTATTAATGACTTTTTATTGGAACTGAACAACAGGTATAATCCTACCATTTTATCTAGCTGTTTTTGTATTTTGATATTATTATCTTTTCATCTCTTTAGTTGTCTCAAACAAGGAGCAGTTTTTAAAATATCCCACCAGGCAGAGTCTCTGAGAAGTAAGAATATCCTTGAAGGGTTTAAACATGAGAAAAAATAGGCAGGAATGAATTTGTTTCAATCACAGTATTAAGAGAAAGTATAGACAGCTTTATCATAACATAGCAACTAAACCTCATCTTACTAATAGATAAGGTATAGAAACATATTTGCATTGATTGGTTTCTTATTCATGATTTTGCCAGATGAGATAAAATACATTAATTTCATTAGTCTGACCAGATATGTGCATAACAGTTTAAAAGTGTAGTACCAAATAATGGGCTTACTGTCTTCTGTTAATATGAATCATTGAGAACTTTAAATATAGACCCAAAATAAGATAAAAAATAAGTCTCCAAAAATACCCACCATGACTCAAACATCTCCCCACACTATTTCTAGGGTAGTGGGCTAATAGTCATACAGCCATGCTCACCCAAGACACTTTTTGCATTATAAATTATAATTTAAGTGATTTCTGTTCTCCTGTTGCCTCTCTTCTAGCACTACTAATGGGACCATGGCAATTCTCTTGTGTTTTATCATCCCCCAAATCAGGCTGCCTTAAATCATCCTACTCTATTGTTCCCAGGATGATTCATCTCTCCCTCATTTTAGAATTTTCCCCTGTAGGAAATTAATTCCTGGCATTTTTCCTGTCAAATTAAATCTTGTTTTCTTCTAAATAAATGAGTAATTTTCATTTTACTTGAATAATCAAAATAGAAATGTTTTTAATGAATGTTAAAGACTTTGAAGACTATGTTGTTTAGGAAAGGTTTCCTATTTAATTGTACACTCAAGACATACTAAAAGGAGCATAACTTTTAAAATTGTCTTTATCAACCAGGCTGTGGTGGCACATGACTTTAATTGCAGCACTTGGGAGGCAGAGGTAGGCAGATTTCTGAGTTCGAGACCAACCTGGTCTACATAGTGAGTTCCAGGACAGTCAGGGCTATACAGAGAAAACCTGTCTTGAAAAAACAAAAAACCAAAAAAACAAAAAACAAAAAACTGTCTTTATCCTCAATATTAGGAAAATACCTGAATATCCTCCCTGAGATACACTGGTAGGAGCAGACATAGCTGTAGGAAGTAGTTCTTCTGGTTCTTTTCATTTAAAGATGCACTGTATTCACTCTGTACATGAGAGAATAATTAAAATCAGTGTATGGAGAGCCCACGCTGCTGGAAGTCACTGCGAGAACTACCCAAACTGCCCTGGAGTTAGACAAAGGTTGACACAAGGGAGAGTCCTACAAGAGAGGAACCACTCTTGTGTGAGTTGTCACTGATTTAAAAAAACATTTCCCCATCTTAAAAAAAAAATGCTTTACTGGAAAAACCTGTAAGGGTTCTAAACAATTCTAAGTTTTATATGGAAGACAGTCTGAGAAATTATGAAATCACTAGGGTTCTTCCATGGAAGGTTGCCTTCAAACAACTCAGGGCAGTTTCATTATCATGCAGAATTTGTCTGTTTATAAACAGAACAGACTTTCTTGTTAAAAATTCAATATCTTTGATACAGTTAATTTATGAAACTTTGGACAAGAAAACAAAGCAGTTTTAAATATATACGTTTGTGTGTGTGTGTGTGTGTGTGTGTGTGTGTGTGTGTGTGTCATTTACCAATTTTCTAAAGAAAAATAGAGATTGGAAATATCAATGATATTAATTCTGCTCAGCATTTAAATACTTGGATATTTCTGAGAGTTTTTAAGAGACTATGATAATGAATTGAGATGAGATGTGAAAATATAACACAGAAGCCAGACGGCCTTCACAATCCTCACATACAGTGAGGAGTCCAACCCAAGGCAGGGAACCAACTCTAAACCCTCAGAAATGATGATGTTTAATGTTGCAGACAGATAGACTATTCCCTAAAGAACAGAAAGTAGAAGATATTTCCAAATTTAAGCCGAATGCATTCTCTTACCTGGCTGATTTTTCAGAAGACAAGTGACAAAGATTCCAAGGTTTGTGTACACAAATTTCACAGATCATAAAATATTGGAAATGACAGTTGATATTGTTGTCCTGGTTTACATTTCATCTCCACAATCCTCTTTTTATCAGCAATTCTGCTGTTGTTTTAATGAGACAAATCTGTAGACATAAAAACCCCAAGGGGGTACATCCCCTGGTACTGAGTTGAATTGGTATGAAAATAAACTTGGTATTTTTCCACTGTTGCAAAATGGGAGTATAATTTCAAGCAATTCCTCTGTAGTTCTCCATTTTTCAAAAGCTTCATGGGCACCTGCCTTATGATTTTCATAAGCTAAGCCCCCAGCTTGGCTATTGTTTTGTGGACACCATCTTGAAGTTTTTTGTAGTACTTTTAGCATAGGACCCTTAATGTTTGTTTTCACTTAGTCATCCAAATGTTTTAACTTTTACATTTGCTAAATGATCAATTTTACATTTGCTTTATTAAGTCCAAGTTGTTACAAATTATCTGTGTATTCAAGTTATCTTTGTATTCAATCAAACACACTGAGCTCTCATTTGTAGTTCTCTTTAACCCATAAATATTTTCTTTACATTCTTTCTCAATGGCATTTATTCACTGAACATGTAGTATCAGGCTATACAAATATCTTTTCAGTTAAGTAAGTGATATCCCTTGAATTTCCTTACCCTATATGTTACAATGATTTTACACTTTCTTCCCTATGCCTTCTTCCATTATTCCCCCCAGAGTGTATAGATGCTAGATAGTCTTGCTTCTATTTCATGTCATCTATACATAATAATTTTTGTATCTTTATAAAACATAGATGTAATCTAAGAGACACAATTGCCACTGTCTTAATTGATGTAATATGTTTATTGCTTATTGCTAGGTTTTCATGCCCAGAAAATAGCTTTGTTCTTCCTATAACTGAAAATGTGTGTGTGTGTGTGTGTGTGTGTGTGTGTGTGTGTGTGTGTGTAACAGAGAGAGAGAGAGAGGGGCAGAGACAGAGACAGAGAGAGACAGAGAGAGATAACATTTTCTTCATCCATTTCTCTGCAGACAGACATCTAGGTTTATTGCATAACTTACCTATTGTGATTAATGTTTTACATTGATGTGCAAGTGTCTATGTGATATATTGACTTGGAATTCTTTCAGTCATATCCAGGAGTAGAAATGCTGGAGTAACATCATAAAAATGTTTGCAGTTCACTGCTCAGTGATGAATGTTGGGGAGGGGAAGGTAGGAGCCTGTATTGAGAGTTGGCTCTGACCTCAATAGCAGCCTTGGGTGGTAGTTCTTATTGTCTCTCAGTCAAGCTTCAGCCTAGTTGCTCCCTCCTCAAAGAGGTGTGAAAGGCTCTTTATCCCCCTGGCTCAGGAAAAAGTATTTAAGAAATTTCAAATTGATTACCATTCATGCCTCTGCTTTAAAAAGAAATATATCAAAGAAGGAAATTAAGTAGGTTTCTTTAAAGTTAAAGAAAATTACTTTTCCCCCCACATCTAGCTTGTGAGATTTTAATCTACTCTATTTACAAGAGTATAAAATATAACTCTACTCTCCTTATTTTCCTCATTTAAAGAGACGACTCAAAAAACAATGGCTATGTTTGTTAGTTTATATTTTATTAAACTTATTTATTTCTTGTGCATATATATGTATGTGTGTGTGTGTATGGGTCTCTTCTCCCACCATGTGGGTCTCAGGTATTTAACACAACTTGTCCAGCTTGATTGCAGATTTTTTTACCCCAATAAGCCATCTGACTAACCCTGCTCTAGGTTTAATTGATTCATTGACTCTGTTGGTTTTCCCAGTACCTATTGATGTGGCGCCCAAAGTGAAAATAATGGATATAAAAAGAGATGTTTTTCTTTGAAAAGAAATCTTCCTTTGTGCTGAGTCTACAGCCTCATTTCCCAGGCTGTAGATTTCTGGATTGAGTGTTGAAGGAAAAAGTATGAAAAAATAAGAATAAAGTTTAGTGAAGTTGAGGATTCTGAATGTGATTTAGAAACTCAAAGATACCAGTAGGGATAAACAAAATATGTCTATGTGGCACAGACAAATAGAAAAGACACTGGTTTTGCCCTCCACAGATGGCATCCTTAGCTCAGTAGAGAATATGTGCACATAGGTAAAATTAGGAGAGATGAAGCAGAAAAGTGCCAGCAAATGGAGAAGTCACTGATCCAATCTCATTACATGATCATTAAACAAGAGAGTTTCAAAACCAAGAGGAATCACAGAACTAGTGAATGACACTGGTCCCACAGATCACATGGAGAAATAACAGTTGTGTGTATAACTCAAAAATTATTTCACATCACACTGTCCAAGACAGCTAGCACCCCATACATACACGAACTGACACTTATGATGACTTTGTACCACGCAGCCATATAACAGTCATAGGACATGACTGTGAGTATGGCCATGACAGTATAACTTCAGAGTGTGAATGCAAAACCCTGCACTGTACATTCTATGAGGAAATGTAGGCACTGTGCATGAAAGAGATGCAGACAGACTTTGGCACCATCGCATAAGTGAACAGAGACAGTTCTCAGAGAAGAAATAGCAACAATGGAAATAGTGCCAATTATTACCACCAAGACTAAAGCCGAGAAAATTATTTCTACCTCAGGCTTTCTGGAAAACCACATGAGAAGAAGAAATGTGGTCATTGCAGTGAATTTAGCCACATTCCTTCTTGATCTTTGAGAGTAGGATAAACCATAAGGACAGTCATTCCTAAAATTATAATTGGTGTCATTTACAAACTTAATGCACTTGGTGAGGCCAATTCATGAAGGCAGGATGACTAATGCATTATCATGAAGTGTGAATTCCCTTTCTATGCTAAAAGTTCAATTCAGTAATTTTAACTGACTTTCACTATATGTAAATAATTATTTTTAGATTGTATATTTTATTATCACCCATTCCAATAAAGGAAAGGAAAGTTATAACTGAATTAAAGCAGTGTACAAAAGCTAACTTTTCTATGCACCAAAAGTTCATTCAATAGACACACACATGAACATATTCTTAGAGAAGTTTGTGAAATACATGCATTTCATCCACAGTCCTGTGCTCTAATATTTTAATCTCTAATAATTGTTCATATTTATGGAGTGCATTGTGATATTTCAAAGCATATATAAGATGTACTATAGATAATGTACTATCTATTTTTACACTATCTAAATCCATTGTTACAATGCTACAGTCATTTTACTATGACAAAACAAATTAGTTATCAGTAAGTGATAACTCATAATTATCATTGGGTGGCGAATTAACTAGATGGGGGTTAGGAAGTGGCCCAGCTATTGTGCTTATTAAGGTTTATTAAGTTTATAAAGACTGTCTGTGTGTCTTTCATTGGGGAACCCAGAATATTGGGGAAGGAAGCAGGAACATGCCACACCAGGAATCATATATATATAATCATTTCTTCATAGGAGCGTTTTTACTGTGCAGTGTATTTTCTTTTACATTGGATTATTTATATGCAACTTTGGAAACTAACATACAAATGTCCTATTGAACATCTTTTTTTTTATTACGTATTTTCCTCAATTACATTTCCAATGCTCTCCCAAAAGTCCCTCATACCCTGCGCCCCACTTGCCTACCCACCCATTTCCATTTTTTGGCCCTGGCGTTCCCCTGTACTGGGGCATATGAAGCTTGTGTGTCCAAGGGGCCTCTCCTTCCAGTGATGGCCAACTAGGCCATCTTTTGATACATATGCAGCTAGAGTCAAGAGCTCCGGGGTACTGGTCAGTTCAGAATGTTGTTCCACCTATAGGGTTGCAGATCCCTTTAGCTCCTTGGGTACTTTCTCTAGCTCCTCCATTGGGAACCCTGTGAGCCATCCAATAGCTGACTGTGAGCATCCACTTCTGTGTTTGCTAAGCCCCGGCATAGTCTCACAAGAGACAGCTATATCTGAGACCTTTCAGCAAAATCTTGCTAGTGTATGCAATGGTGTCAGCGTTTGGAACCTGATTATGGGGTGGATCCCTGGATATTGCAGTCTCTAGATGGTCCATTCTTTCGTCACAGCTCCAAACTTTGTCTCTGTAACTCCTTCCATGGGTGTTTTGTTCCCAATTCTAAGAAGGGGCACAGTGTCCCTACTTTGGTCTTCATTATTCATGAGTTTCATGCGTTTAAAAAATTGTATCTTATATCTTGGGTATCCTAAGTTTTGGGCTAATATCCACTTAACAGTGAGTACATATTGTATGAGTTCCGTTGTGATTGTGTTACCTCACTCAGGATGATGCCCTCCAGGTCCATCCATTTGACTAGGAATTTCATAAATTCATTCCTTTTAATAGCTGAGTAGTACTCCATTGTGTAAATGTACCACATTTTCTGTATCCATTCCTCTGTTGAGGGGCATCTGGGTTCTTTCCAGCTTCTGGTTATTATAAATAAGGCTGCTATGAACATAGTAGAGCATGTGTCCTTCTTACCGGTTAGGACATCTTCTGGATATATGCCCAGGAAAGGTATTGGTGGATCCTCCAGTAGTACTATGTCCAATTTTCTGAGGAACCGCCAGACTGATTTCCAGAGTGGTTGTACAAGCTTGCAATCCCACCAACAATGGAGGAGTGTTCCTCTTTCTCCACATCCTCGCCAGCATCTGCTGTCACTTGAATTTTTGATCTTAGCCATTCTGACTGGTGTGAGGTGGAATCTCAGGGTTGTTTTGATTTGCATTTCCCTGATGATTAAGGATGTTGAACATTTTTTCAGGTGCTTCTCTGCCATTCGGTATTCCTCAGGTGAGAATTCTTTGTTCAGTTCTGAGCCCCATTTTTAATTGGGTTATTTGATTTTCTGGAGTCCACCTTCTTGATTTCTTTATATATATTGGATATTAGTCCCCTATCTGATTTAGGATAGGTAAAGATCCTTTCCCAATCTGTTGGTGGTCTTTTTGTCTTATTGACGGTGTCTTTTGCCTTGCAGAAGCTTTGCAGTTTCATGAGGTCCCATTTGTCAATTCTCGATCTTTTTTTTTTTTCACTGTTTTTTTTATTACATATTTTCCTCAATTACATTTCCAATGCTATCCCAAAAGTCCCCCATACCGCCCCCCACTTCCCTACCCTCCCATTCCCATTCTTTTGGCCCTGGCATTCCCCTATATTGGGGCATGTAAAGTTTGCAAGTCCAATGGGCCTCTCTTTCCAGTGATGGCCGACTAGGCCATCTTTCGATACATATGCAGCTAGAGACAAGAGCTCCGGGGTTCTGGTTAGTACATCATGTTGTTCCAAGAATAGGGTTGCAGATCCCTTTAGCTCCTTGGGTACTTTCTCTAGCTTCTCCATTGGGAGCCCTGTGATCCATCCAATAGCTGACTGTGAGCATCAACTCCTGTGTTTGCTAGGCCCCTGCATAGTCTCACAAGAGACAGCTATCTTTGGGTCCTTTCAGCAAAATCTTGCTAGTGTATGCAATGGTGTCAGCGTTTAGAAGCTGATTATGGGATGGATCCCTGGATACGGCAGTCTCTAGATGGTCCATCCTTTCTTTTTTTTTTTTTGATTTTTAATATTTTTATTACATATTTTCCTCAATTACATTTCCAATGCTATCCCAAAAGTCCCCCATAGCGCCCCCCACTTCCCTACCCACCCATTCCCCTTCTTTTGGCCCTGGCATTCCCCTATATTGGGGCATATAAAGTTTGCAAGTCCAATGGGCCTCTCTTTCCAATGATGGCCGACTAGGCCATCTTTCGATACATATGCAGCTAGAGACAAGAGCTCCGGGGTACTGGTTAGTTCATCATGTTGTTCCAACTATAGGGTTGCAGATCCCTTTGGCTCCTTGGGTACTTTCTCTAGCTTCTCCATTGGGAGCCCTGTGATCCATCCAATAGCTGACTGTGAGCATCAACTCCTGTGTTTGCTAGGCCCCTGCATAGTCTCACAAGAGACAGCTATCTTTGGGTCCTTTCAGCAAAATCTTGCTAGTGTATGCAATGGTGTCAGCGTTTAGAAGCTGATTATGGGATGGATCCCTGGATACGGCAGTCTCTAGATGGTCCATCCTTTCTTTTTTTTTTTTTTTGATTTTTAATATTTTTATTACATATTTTCCTCAATTACATTTCCAATGCTATCCCAAAAGTCCCCCATAGCGCCCCCCACTTCCCTACCCACCCATTCCCCTTCTTTTGGCCCTGGCATTCCCCTATATTGGGGCATATAAAGTTTGCAAGTCCAATGGGCCTCTCTTTCCAATGATGGCCGACTAGGCCATCTTTCGATACATATGCAGCTAGAGACAAGAGCTCCGGGGTTCTGGTTAGTACATCATGTTGTTCCAACAATAGGGTTGCAGATCCCTTTAGCTCCTTGGGGACTTTCTCTAGCTTCTCCATTGGGAGCCCTGTGATACATCCAATAGCTGACTGTGAACATCCACTCCTGTGTTTGCTAGGCCCCGGCATCGTCTCACAAGAGACAGCTATATTTGGGTCCTTTCAGCAAAATCTTGCTAGTGTATGCAATGGTGTCAGCGTTTAGAAGCTGATTATGGGACGGATCCCTGGATACAGCAGTCTCTAAATGGTCCATCCTTTCATCACAGCTACGAACTTTGTCTCTGTAACTCCTTCCCTGGGTGTTTTGTTCCCAATTCTATGAAGGTGCACAGTGTCCACACTTTGGTCTTCATTCTTCTTCAGTTTCATGCGTTTATCAAATTGTACCTTATATCTTGGGTATCCTAAGTTTTGGGCTAATATCCACTTATCAATGAATACATATTGTATGAGTTCTTTTGTGATTGTGTTACTTCACTCAAGATGATGCCCTCCAGGTCCATCCATTTGGCTAGGAATTTCATAAATTCATTCTTTTTAATAGCTGAGTAGTACTCCATTGTGTAAATGTACCATAATTTCTGTATCCATTCCTCTGTTGAGGGACATCTGGGTTCTTTCCAGCTTCTGGCTATTATAAATAGGGCTGCTATGAACATAGTGGAGCCTGTGTCCTTTTTACCGGTTGGGACATCTTCTGGATATATGCCCAGGAGAGGTATTGCTGGATCCTCCGGTAGTACTATGTCCAATTTTCTGAGGAACCGCCAGACTGATTTCCAGAGTGGTTGTACAAGCTTGCAATCCCACCAACAATGGAGGAGTGTTCCTCTTTCTCCACATCCTCGCCAGCATCTGCTGTCACCTGAATTTTTGATCTTAGCCATTCTGACTGGTGTGAGGTGGAATCTCAGGGTTGTTTTGATTGGCATTTCCCTGATGATTAAGGATGTTGAACATTTTTTCAGGTGTTTCTCTGCCATTCGGTATTCCTCAGGTGAGAATTCTTTGTTCAGTTCTGAGCCCCATTTTTAATGGGGTTATTTGACTTTCTGGAGTCCACCTTCTTGAGTTCTTTATATATATTGGATATTAGTCCCTTATCTGATTTAGGATAGGTGAAGATCCTTTCCCAATCTGTTGGTGGTTTTTTTGTCTTATTGATGGTGTCTTTAGCCTTGCAGAAGCTTTGTAGTTTCATGAGGTCCCACTTGTCAATTCTCGATCTTACAGCACAAGCCATTACTGTTCTATTCAGGAATTTTTCCCCTGTGCCCATATCTTCAAGGCTTTTCCCCACTTTCTCCTCTATAAGTTTCAGTGTCTCTGGTTTTATGTGAAGTTCCTTGATCCACTTAGACTTGACCTTAGTACAAGGAGATAGGAATGGATCGATTCGCATTCTTCTACATGTTAACAACCAGTTGTGCCAGCACCATTTGTTGAAAATGCTGTCTTTCTTCCACTGGATGTTTTTAGCTCCCTTGTCGAAGATCAAGTGACCATAGGTGTGTGGGTTCATTTCTGGGTCTTCAATTCTATTCCATTGGTCTATTTGTCTGTCACTATACCAGTACCATGCAGTTTTTATCACAATTGCTCTGTAGTAGAGCTTTAGGTCCGGCATGGTGATTCCACCAGAGGTTCTTTTATCCTTGAGAAGAGTTTTTGCTATCCTAGGTTTTTTGTTATTCCAGATGAATTTGCAGATTGCACTTTCTAATTCGTTGAAGAATTGATTTGGAATTTTGATGGGGATTGCATTGAATCTGTAGATTGCTTTTGGCAAGATAGCCATTTTTACAATGTTGATCCTGCCAATCCATGAGCATGGGAGATCTTTCCATCTTCTGAGATCTTCTATAATTTCTTTCTTCAGAGACTTGAAGTTTTTATTATACAGATCTTTCACTTCCTTAGTTAGAGTCACGCCAAGATATTTTATATTATTTGTGACTATTGAGAAGGGTGTTGTTTCCCTAATTTCTTTCTCAGCCTGTTTATTCTTTGTGTAGAGAAAGGCCAATGATTTGTTTGAGTTAATTTTATATCCAGCTACTTCACCGAAGCTGTTTATCAGGCTTAGGAGTTCTCTGGTGGAATTTTTAGGGTCACTTATATATACTATCATATCATCTGCAAAAAGTGATATTTTGACTTCATCTTTTCCAATTTGTATCCCTTTGATCTCCTTTTGTTGTCGAATTGCTCTGGCTAGGACTTCAAGTACAATGTTGAATAGGTATGGAGAAAGTGGACAGCCTTGTCTAGTCCCTGATTTTAGAGGGATTGCTTCAAGCTTCTGACCATTTACTTTGATGTTGGCTACTGGTTTGCTGTAGATTGCTTTTATCATGTTTAGGTATGGGCCTTGAATTCCTGATCTTTCCAAGACTTTTATCATGAATGGGTGTTGGATCTTGTCAAATGCTTTTTCCGCATCTAACGAGATGACCATGTGGTTTTTGTCTTTGAGTTTGTTTATATACTGGTTTACGTTGATGGATTTCCGTATATTGAACCATCCCTGCATCCCTGGGATGAAACCTACTTGGTCAGGATGGATGATTGTTTTGATGTGTTCTTGGATTCGGTTAGCAAGAACTTTATTGAGGATTTTTGCATCAATATTCATAAGGGATATTGGTCTGAAGTTTTCTATCTTTGTTGGGTCTTTTTGTGGTTTAGGTATCAGAGTAATTGTGGCTTCGTAGAATGAGTTGGGTAGAGTACCTTCTGTTTCTATTTTGTGGAATAGTTTGTGAAGAACTGGGATTAGATCTTCTTTGAAGGTCTGATAGAACTCTGCACTAAACCCATCTGGTCCTGGGCTTTTTTTAGTTGGGAGACTATTAATGACTGCTTCTATTTCTTTGGGGGATATAGGGCTGTTTAGATCATTAACCTGATCTTGATTCAACTTTGGTACCTGGTATCTGTCTAGGAACTTCTCCATTTCATCCAGGTTCTCCAGTTTTGTTGAGTATAGCCTTTGGTAGAAGGATCTGATGGTGTTTTGGATGTCTTCAGGATCTGTTGTTATGTCTCCTTTTTCATTTCTGATTTTGTTAATTAGGATGCTTTCCCTGTGCCCTCTAGTGAGTCTGGCTAAGGGTTTATCTATCTTGTTGATTTTCTCAAAGAACCAGCTCCTTGATTGGTTGATTCTTTGAATAGTTTTTCTTGTTTCCACTTGGTTGATTTCACCCCTGAGTTTGATTATTTCCTGTCGTCTACTCCTCTTGGGTGAATTTGCTTCCTTTTGTTCTAGTGCTTTTAGGTGTGTTGTCAAGTTGCTAATGTGTGCTCTCTCTAGTTTCCTTTTGGAGGCACTCAGAGCTATGAGTTTTCCTCTTAGAAATGCTTTCATTGCGTCCCATAAGTTTGGGTATGTTGTGGCTTCATTTTCATTGAACTCTAAAAAGTCCTTAATTTCTTTCTTTATTCCTTCCTTGACCAAGGTATCATTGAGAAGAGTGTTGTTCAGTTTCCACGTGAAGGTTGGCTTTCTATTATTTATTTTGTTATTGAAGATCAGCCTTAGTCCATGGTGATCTGATAGGATGCATGGGACAATTTCAATATTTTTGTATCTGTTGAGGCCTGCTTATGTGGTCAATTTTGGAGAAGGTACCATGAGGTGCTGAGAAGAAGGTATATCCTTTTGTTTTAGGATAGAATGTTCTGTAGATATCTGCCAGATCCATTTGATTCATAATTTCTCTTAGTTTCTCTGTGTCCCTGTTTAGTTTCTGTTTCCATGATCTGTCCATTGGTGAAAGTGGTGTGTTGAAGTCTCCCACTATTATTGTATGAGGTGCAATGTGTGCTTTGAGATTTACTAAAGTTTCTTTAATGAATGTGGCTGCCTTTGTATTTGGAGCATAGATATTCAGGATTGATAGTTCCTCTTGGAGGATTTTACCTTTGATGAGTATGAAGTGTCCCTCCCTGTCTTTTTTAATGACTTTGGGTTGGAAGTCAATCTTATCAGATATTAGAATGGCTACTCCAGCTTGTTTCTTCATGCCATTTGCTTGGAAAATTGTTTTCCATCCTTTCATTCTGAGGTAGTGTCTATCCTTTTCTCTGAGATGAGTTTCCTGTAAGCAGCAAAATGTTGGGTCTTGTTTGTGTAGCCAGTTTGTTAGTCTATGTCTTTTTATCGGGGAGTTGAGTCCATTGATATTAAGAGATATTAAGGAAAAGTAATTGTTGTTTCCTGTTATTATTGTTGTTAAAGTTGGCATTTTGTTCTTGTGGCTGTCTTCTTTTAGGTTTGTTGAGGGATTACCTTCTTGTTGTTTCTAGGGCGTGGTTCCTGTCCTTGTATTGGTTTTTTTCTGTTATTATCCTTTGAAGGGCTGGATTCGTGGAGAGATAATGTGTGAATTTGGTTTTGTCGTGGAATACTTTGGTTTCTCCATCTATGTTAATTGAGAGTTTGGCTGGGTATAGTAGCGTGGGCTGGAATTTGTGTTCTTTTAGTGTCTGTATAACATCCGTCCAGGATCTTCTGGCTTTCATAGTCTCTGGTGAAAAATCTGGTGTAATTCTGATAGGCTTGCCTTTATATGTTACTTGGCCTTTTTCTCTTACTGCTTTTAGTATTCTATCTTTATTTAGAGCATTTGTTGTTCTGATTATTATGTGTCGGGAGGTATTTCTTTTCTGGTCCAGTCTATTTGGAGTTCTGTAGGCTTCTTGTATGTTCATGGGCATCTCTTTCTTTAGATTTGGGAAGTTTTCTTCTATAATTTTGTTGAAGATGTTTGCTGGTCCTTTGAGTTGAAAATCTTCATTCTCATCCACTCCTATTATCCGTAGGTTTGGTCTTCTCATTGCGTCCTGTATTTCTTGGATGTTTTGAGTTTGGATCTTTTTGCATTTTACATTTTCCTTGATTGTTGTGCCGATGTTCTCTATGGAATCTTCTGCACCTGAGATTCTCTCTTCCATCTCTTGTATTCTGTTGTTGATGCTGGTATCTATGGTTCCAGATTTCTTTCCTAGGGTTTCTATCTCCAGTGTTGCCTCATTATGGGTTTTCTTTATTGTGTCTACTTCCCTTTTTAGGTCTAGTATGGTTTTGTTCATTTCCATCATCTGTTTGGATGTGTTTTCCTGTTTTTCATTATGGACTTCTACCTGTTTGATTATGTTATCCTGTTTTTCTTTAAGGATTTTTAACTCTTTAGCAGTGTTCTCCTGCAATTCTTTAAGGGATTTTTGTGCTTCCTCTTTATTGTCTTCTGCCTGTTTAGCAGTGTTCTCCTGCATTTCTTTAAGTGTGTTATTAAAGTCCTTCTTGAAGTCCTCTATCATCATCAGGAGATATGCTTTTAAATCCATGTCTAACTTTTCCGGTGTGTTGGGGTGCCCTGGACTGGGCGAAGTGGGGGTGCTGGGTTCTGATGATGGTGAGTGGTCTTGGTTTCTGTTAGTAAGATTATTACGTTTACCTTTCGCCATCTGGTAATCTCTGGGGTTAGTTGTTATCGTTGTCACTGTTTAAAGATTGGAGCAGAAGCTGTGTTCCACTCACCAGCAGTCCCAAAATCCTGCGGCGGGGGTCGTGGGTAGCTGGCGGGTGTCAGGCAACCCTGCGCTCCCGCTACCCCGGCGCTGATCCGGCCGGATGAGGCCTGTGGTCCTACTCAGGCCAGTTTCTGCTTCCCTAACTAATGCAGTCTCAGGTCCCGCGCAATTGGATTGGAGCAGAAGCTGTGCTCCACTCACCAGAAGTCTTAAGATCCTGTGGCGGGTGTTGTGGGTAGCTGGCGAGTGTCAGCTGACCCTGCGCCCCAGCTGCCCTGGTGCTTTTCTGACCAGAAGAGGGTTGTGGCCCTATGTAGGCCGGATTTCTCTCTCCCCAACCAGAGCAGTCTCAGGTCCCGCGTGATTGGACTGGAGCAGAAGCTGTGTTCCACTCACCAGCAGTCCCAAAATCCTGCGGCGGGGGGTCGTGGGTAGCTGGCAGGTGTCAGGCAACCCTGCGCTCCTGCTACCCCAGCGCTGATCCGGCCGGATGAGGCCTGTGGCCCTACTCAGGCCGGTTTCTGCTTCCCTAACTAATGCAGTCTCAGGTCCCGCACAATTGGATTGGAGCAGAAGCTGTGTTCCACTCACCAGCAGTCCCAAAATCCTGCAGCAGGGGTCGTGGGTAGCTGGCAGGTGTCAGGCAACCCTGCGCTCCTGCTACCCGGGCGCTGATCCTGCTGGATGAGGCCTGTGGTCCTACTCAGGCCAGTTTCTGCCTCCCTAACTAATGCAGTCTCAGGTCCCGCGCAGTTGGATTGGAGCAGAAGCTGTGCTCCACTCACCAGAAGTCTTAAGATCCTGTGGCGGGTGTTGTGGGTAGCTGGCGAGTGTCAGCTGACCCTGCGCCCCAGCTGCCCTGGTGCTTTTCTGACCGGAAGAGGGTTGTGGTCCTATGTAGGCCGGATTTCTCTCTCCCCAACCAGAGCAGTCTCAGGTCCCGCGTGATTGGACTGGAGCAGAAACTGTGTTCCACTCACCAGCAGTCCCAAAATCCTGCGGCGGGGGGTCGTGGGTAGCTGGCGGGTGTCAGGCAACCCTGCGCTCCTGCTACCCCGGCGCTGATCCGGCCGGATGAGGCCTGTGGTCCTACTCAGGCCGGTTTCTGCTTCCCTAACTAATGCAGTCTCAGGTCCCGCGCAATTGGATTGGAGCAGAAGCTGTGTTCCACTCACCAGCAGTCCCAAAATCCTGCGGTGGGCGTCGTGGGTAGCTGGCGGGTGTCAGGCAACCCTGCGCTCCTGCTACCCCGGCGCTGATCCGGCCGGATGAGGCCTGTGGTCCTCGGTCCATCCTTTCATCACAGCTCCGAACTTTGTCTCTGTAACTCCTTCCATGGGTGTTTTGTTCCCAATTCTAAGAAGAGGCACAGTGTCCACATTTTGGTCTTCATTCTTCTTGAGTTTCATGCGTTTAGCAAATTGTATCTTATATCTTGGGTATCCTAAGTTTTGGGCTAATATCCACTTATCAGTGAATACATATTGTGTGAGTTCCTTTGTGATTGTGTTACCTCACTCAAGATCATGCCCTCCAGGTCCATCCATTTGGCTAGGAATTTCATAAATTCATTCTTTTTAATAGCTGAGTAGTACTCCATTGTGTAAATGTACCATAATTTCTGTATCCATTCCTCTGTTGAGGGACATCTGGGTTCTTTCCAGCTTCTGGCTATTATAAATAGGGCTGCTATGAACATAGTGGAGCATGTGTCCTTCTTACCGGTTGGGACATCTTCTGGATATATGCCCAGAAGAGGTATTGCTGGATCCTCCGGTAGTACTATGTCCAATTATCTGAGGAACCGCCAGACTGATTTCCAGAGTGGTTGTACAAGCTTGCAATCCCACCAACAATGGAGAAGTGTTCCTCTTTCTCCACATCCTCGCCAGCATCTGCTGTCACCTGAATTTTTGATCTTAGCCATTCTGACTGGTGTGAGGTGGAATCTCAGGGTTGTTTTGAGTTGCATTTCCCTGATGATTAAGGATGTTGAACATTTTTTCAGGTGCTTCTCTGCCATTCGGTATTCCTCAGGTGAGAATTCTTTGTTCAGTTCTGAGCCCCATTTTTAATTGGGTTATTTGATTTTCTGGAGTCCACCTTCTTGATTTCTTTATATATATTGGATATTAGTCCCCTATCTGATTTAGGATAGGTAAAGATCCTTTCCCAATCTGTTGGTGGTCTTTTTGTCTTATTGACGGTGTCTTTTGCCTTGCAGAAGCTTTGCAGTTTCATGAGGTCCCATTTGTCAATTCTCGATCTTACAGCACAAGCCATTGCTGTTCTATTCAGGAATCTTTCCCCTGTGCCCATATCTTCAAGGCTTTTCCCCACTTTCTCCTCTATAAGTTTCAGTGTCTCTGGTTTTATGTGAAGTTCCTTGATCCACTTAGACTTGACCTTAGTACAAGGAGATAGGAATGGATTGATTCGCATTCTTCTACATGATAACAACCAGTTGTGCCAGCACCATTTGTTGAAAATGCTGTCTTTCTTCCACTGGATGGTTTTAGCTCCCTTGTCGAAGATCAAGTGACCATAGGTGTGTGGGTTCATTTCTGGGTCTTCAATTCTATTCCATTGGTCTACTTGTCTGTCAGTATACCAGTACCATGCAGTTTTTATCACTATTGCTCTGTATTAAAGCTTTAGGTCAGGCATGGTAATTCCACCAGAGGTTCTTTTATCCTTGAGAAGAGTTTTTGCTATCCTAGGTTTTTTGTTATTCCAGATGAATTTGCAGATTGCTCTTTCTAATTCGTTGAAGAATTGAGTTGGAACCTATTGAACATCTTATATGTTCTATTCTGAATATGAGCTCATACTCAATAAAATATCACATTTCACATTTAACTTCTGAGTTCTCTAATGTACACTAATAAGCAATGAACTTAGAATTATCCACTATACCCAATATTATTAGACCTACAAACATCATACCCTTTGGATTCATTGTTGAGACCATACATAAGAGTAGAAATGATGATGTCTGAAAGTTTAGCACTATATGAT
Source organism: Mus caroli (assembly GCF_978045245.1). Classification (NCBI taxonomy): domain Eukaryota; kingdom Metazoa; phylum Chordata; class Mammalia; order Rodentia; family Muridae; genus Mus; species Mus caroli. The sequence continues at coordinate 56,350,917 of NW_028227273.1, forward strand.
CTCCCTCTCTTGTAATCAGAAAAGGTTTACCTATAGAAAAGATCTTGGCCTTGGAGATCCAGTTCCCAAAGTTACTCATTAGTAACAAATCATTAATGACTTTATATTGAGAGTTTGTTTTCCTTCCAGAACTGTGAAGCTCCAGTAACTATCCTATTTCTTCTGCCTCTTAGGAAAAGGATTGAGTTCAGAGACAAACTGATCTCATCAGATTGAAAGGAAGAAATTGTTTAAATTTTATCTAATGTATGGCATAGGAGGTCTCCTAGGGAAACAATGATTTATAGAAGCTGTGAATCACGTGCTTATATACTACATTCAGAAAGGGAAGAGAATTAGCTGTGCATAACCTACTGATGTATTTGCAAAGTTTAAACACTGCCACACAGGACAATTGCACGATTTCTCAGAGGCCCTGATGGAAGGATGAGGGAACATAGTTACTGTCCAAGGACAGACTTGGAAAGGTCTATTGTGGAGCTGTGGTCAGGGCCTTGAAGGAGTTAATTTTTCAGTTCCCGGAAACCTGTTGTTTTCTCCCTTGAAGAGCTGTGGTTATCAGTCCCAAGGCTGCTGTGTGCTAGTTTTCGATGTTCTTGAGACTTTCTGGGGTTTTTTTGTTCAATAATGCTTGATTAGGTCCTGGCTGAATTCATCCCATTCTGTGATAGCTTTCTGCTCCCTCTGTCCCATTTTTGCCTTGCAGGCAGTGTATAAAATACTGTATTTTTTTTAAAAAAAGATTTATTTATTTTATGTATGTGAGTACACTGTAGCTATACAGATGGTTGAGAGCCTTCATGTAGTCGCTGGGGATTGAATTATTAGGACCTCTGCTCACTATGGTCAACCCTGCTCACTATGGTCAACTTTGCTCGCTGAGTCCCTGCTTACTCCAGCCCAAAGATTTATTTGTTATTATATATAAGTACACTGTAGCTGACTTCAGATACACCAGATCGTAACCTTCAGAAGAGCAGTCAGTGCTCTTACCCACTGAACAATCTTGCCAGCCCAAGCTGTAAGTCTTAATGAGCTTACTTATCATGAGCCGGCAGCTCATGAAAAATCTCTTTTTTTTTTTTTAATTTTTTATTGGGTACTTTCTTCATTTACATTTCCAATGCTATCCCAAAAGTCCCCTATACACTCTCCCCCTCCCCTACCCACCCATTCCCACTTCTTGGCCCTGGTGTTCCCCTGTACTGAGGCATATAAAGTTTGCAAGACTGATGGGCCTCTCTTTCCAATGATGGCCTACTAGGCCTTCTGATATATATGCAGTTAGAAACATGAGCTCGGGGGTGGGATGGGGGGAGGGGGCGGGGGCGTACTGGTTAGTTCATATTGTTGTTCCACCTATAGGGTTACAGACCCCTTTAGCTCCTTGGGTACTTTGTCTAGCTCCTCCATTGGGGGCCCTGATCCATCCAATAGCTGACTGTGGGCATCCAATTCTGTGTTTGCTAGTCCCCAGCAAAACTTTCTTGTCTTGTTTATTTTTTTCATCCATCGTACTCCCCTTTAGGAAACCACCACTAAAGAAGGTCCAACTGGTCCAGGTCATAAAAGGTAAGTTATTTTAACAGAAACAGTAAATGATTCTTTTCTTCAAGAACAAGGCGTAGCCATGATAGAGAATCTTTTACAACTATAATATCAATCTAAATTAGATATGCTATAACTCACTGAAGGTGCGTATTCTCTGTCTTGATACAATGGGGAATGAATCATTGTGAAGGGGTGTATTAGTTAGGGTTTTACTGCTGTGAACAGACACTATGACCAAGGCAAGTCTTATAAAAAAAAACCAACATTTAATTGGGGCTGGCTTACAGGTTCAGAGGTTCAGTCCATTATCATCAAGGTGGGAGCATGGCAGTATCCAGGCAGGCATGGTGCAGGAGGAGCTGAGAGTTCTATGTCTTCATCCAAAGGCTGCTAGTGGAAGACTGACTTCCAGGCAACTAGGGTGAGGATCTTATACCCACACCCACAGTGACACACCCATTCCAACCAGGTCACACCTATTCTATCAAGGCCACACCTTCAGATGGTGCCACTCCCTGGTCCAAGGATATACAAACCATCACATTCCACTCCCTGGTCCCCATAGACTTGTTCAAAAATATGAGTCTATGGGGGCCATACTTAAACATAGCATAATGCAAAATGCATTTAGTGCAACTTTCAAAGTCCTCATAGTCTATAGCAGTTGCAAAAATGTTAAAAGTCCAAAGTTCAAGGTCTCTTCTGAGATTCATTCAACTTAATTAACTGTAATCCCCAAAGCAAGGCAGGAAACCAGCTGGGCAAACTCCAAACTGCATCTCCATGGCTGATGTCAAAGTGGTCTTCAGATCTCCACTCCTTTTTCATCTTTTTTGACTGCAACAAACTGCTTCCTCCTGGGCTGGTTCCACTCTCTGTTAGCAGCTTTCCTCAGCATGTATCCCATGGCTCTGGCATCTTTAACATCTTTGAGTCTCCAAGGCAATTTCAATGTTACAGCTTCTTCTTTCAGTGTCTGGGATTCCACTTGATCTTTTGGACTCCTCCTAAGGGCTGGCATCACTTCTCCATCTCTGTCCTCTGTAGCACTTTATGCTCAGGTTGATCCACTCCATTATGGCTGCTGTTCTTGGTGATCATCCCATGGTACTGACATCTCCAATACACTGGGGTGTTCCACTCCAACTAGGTTTCACCAATAGCCTCTCATAGGCTCTCTTCAGGGTGCCAAGCCTCAAATCCTTTGCATGACGCCTTCAATCCTGGGCCATCAACTACAGCTGAGGCTTCACCTTCTCCAATGGGCTTCCCTGGCCTTTCACAGTGCTAAGCCTCAGCTTCTCTCCATGATCCCTTCATTCATTCACAAGCAGTACCACCTGAGTGACTCTTACACATTATCAAGTCCAGCCGCAGCATGAGGTACAACCTTGGGTATCTCTGGAACACAGCTTCTTTGTGCTCCCAGAAAACAATTTCCAGAAGATTTTACCTCAACGATGCTGGTCTCTTCTTAATCACCGCTAATTCCTTAGCTCCAGCTAACCAGCATCAATTTTCCCAGTAGTTCCTTCCATTCTTAACTCTAGAGCCAGAGGCACATAGCTGAAGCTGCCGAGTTCTGCTGCTTACAGGAACTAGAACATGATCGCCTTGTATTATTACATTATCACTAGTTTTATGTTTTCTAATTCCTTCACTGCCTAAGCTTGGCTATCCTGGTTCTTGCTCTGTAGATTGACCTTGAATGTAGAGATCAGCATGCTTGTCTCATGGGATTAAAGGTGTCTACCACCATGCCTGGATCTAATTTAGCTGGGTAGGATCTTGCCCCAAGGTCCCACTCCCTTAATCTTTATCTCCTAGAACACAAGATTTTGCTCCATTTCACTTCCTGGTACTCCTTTAATACTCAAACCATATATTTTATATTTTTCCTTTCTAAGCTTGTTATGCTTGTTCAAACTTCTCTTCATAAGACTTAACCAGAGAACAAAGTCTCTGCTGGGCTTTTTTGAAACTTCTTTTGTCAATGCAATTAATCCAAGTCTCTTCACCTTAGCCTCAGGCAAACTTTTCAGACAAGGGCAAAAAGTAGCCACATTCTTCACCAAAATACCACAAAACCAGTCTTTATGCCACATTCTGAAATTCTTCTCCTTTGAAATCTCTTGGGCCAGGCCAACACAGTTCAAATTACTCCCAGCAACAAAGTCTTCCATATTCCTACTAGGATGACCCATTAAGCCCCATTTAAAGCATTCCACTGCTTTCCAAATCCAAAGTCCCCAAATCCACATTCTTTCAAATAAAAGCATGGTCAGGCCTATCACAGCAATACCCCACTTCTGGTACCAACTTCTGTATTAGTTAGGGTTTTACTGCTGTGAACAGACACTATGACCAAGGCAAGTCTTATAAAAAAAACCCAACATTTAATTGGGGCTGGCTTACAGGTTCAGAGGTTCAGTCCATTATCATCAAGGTGGGAGCATGGCAGTATCCAGGCAGGCATGGTGCAGGAGGAGCTGAGAGTTCTATGTCTTCATCCAAAGGCTGCTAGTGGTAGACTGACTTCCAGGCAACTAGGGTGAGGATCTTATACCCACACCCACAGTGACACACCCATTCCAACCAGGTCACACCTATTCTATCAAGGCCACACCTTCAGATGGTGCCACTCCCTGGTCCAAGGATATACAAACCATCACAAGGGGCATAGATTTTCATAGTATGTCCCTAGATACAAGCAACATAATTTGCTTTAGATAATGTTGCGTAATTAATATTTATTTACTTCTGTCAGTTCATTGAATATTCTGAAATACTAAAACAAATCCCTTTTTAGTCTTTTCTCTCTACTGGCCTGTGGATTCAGAATTCCTCCTGACATTCTTCAGACACAAAAGGTTCTATGATGCTAAACAAGGTCTGTGCATATATAAGGGGATTATTCAGTCTGGAGATACATTATTCAGTCTGAAAGTTTGTAACCTAGGCAGAAAGAGAAGAAAAAGAAGCTGGAGAAGACGGAGGAGGAGGAGGAGGAGGAGGAGGAGGAGGAAGAGGAGGAGGAGGAGGAGGGGAGAGGAGGAGGAGGAGGAGGAGGAGGAGGAGGAGGAGGAGGAGAAGAAGAAGAAGAAGAAGAAGAAGAAGAAGAAGAAGAAGAAGAAGAAGAAGAAGAAGAAGAAGAAGAAGAAGAAGAAAAGAAGAAGAAGAAAAGAGGAGGAGAGGTAAGAGGAAAAAGAACAAGAAGATAAATAGAAAGAGGAAAAGGAACAGGAAGAGGAAGTAAAAGAGGAAGAAAAGGGCCCTTCTGGTTGGTGCCACCACCTGGTCACCTTGGGTGCAGAATCAGCAGACACCTCAACGGTCACCAGAGGAATCTCCACTCGATCTTAGGATCAGTGGAACACAACATCTGTTCCAAACCAATTGTGATGGGCCTGTGAAAGCAGGGACAAGGACACCTGAGGCCTGTCTGACCAGAAGCCTGGGTACCTTCTGATCGATACTGGTTTACCTTGGTTTCAAACAGACCAGACTGCTCCACAGTCCTCAAAGAAGACACCACTTCCAGGCACTGTAACACACCCAGGATCTTAGGATAACAGGATCCGAGGATAACAGGAGTTTGATCACACCAGGATTTCAAGGTCTCAGAGGAAGCTTAACTGCCAAGAACTCTGACAAACCCAGAATCTCAGGTTCACAGGAGCCCACAATCAAAAGATCACAGAGAAAGCTGGACTCTGAGGAGTCCTGAATCAACTGGGATTATAGGAAGGACAAGCTCCAATCTGATATATTGAGGGCAGCAAGCACTTGAGATAATCAGATGGCAGGAGGCAAGCTCAAGAACAGAAGCAATAGAAACCAAGGTAACTTGGCATCATCAGAACCAAACTCTCCCACCATAGCAAGTCCTGGATACACCATCACACCAGAAAAGCAAGACATTGATCGAAAGTCACTTCTCATGATGATGATGGAGGACTTTAAGAAAGAAATACAGGAAATCACATGTAAACAGCTAGAAGCCCTTAAGTAGGAAGCACAAAAGTCCCTAAGAGAGTTACAGGAAAACATTACCAAACAGGTGATGGAATTGAACAAAACCATCCAGGATCTAAAAATGGAAGTAAAAACAATAAAGAAATCACAAAGGGAGACAACTCTGGAGATAGAAATCCTAGGAAAGAAATCAGAAACCATAGATGCAAGCATCAGCAACAGCATACAAGAGATGGAAGAGAGAATATCAGGTGCAGAAGATCCCATAGAGAACATGGGCACAACAATCAAAGAAAATGAAAAACATAAAAAGATCCTACCTAACTCAAAACATTCAGGAAATCCAGGACACAATGAGAAGACCAAACCTACAGACAATAGGAGTAGAATAGAATGAAGGTTTTCAACTTAAAGGGCCAGCAAATATCTTCAACAAAATTATAGAAGAAAACTTCCCAAACCGAAAGAAAGAGATGCCCATGAACATATAAGAAGCCTACAGAACTCCAAATAGACTGAACCAGAAAAGAAATTCCTCCCAACACATAATAATCAGAACAACAAATGAATTAAATAAAGACAAAATATTAAAAGCAGTAGGAGGAAAAAGTCAAGTAAAATATAAAGGCACATTTATTAGAATTACACCGGACTTCTCACCAGAGACTATGAAAGCCAGACAATCCTGTACAGCTGTTATACAGACCCTAAGAGAACACAAATGCCAGCCCAAGCTACTAAACCCAACAAAACTCTCAATTACCATAGATGGAGAAACCAAAGAATTCCATGACAAAACAAAATTCACACAATATCTTTCCACGAATCCAGCCCTTCAAAGGATAATAACTGGAAAACACCAATACAAGGATGGAAACTACACCCTAAAAAAAACAAGGAAGTAATCCTTCAACAAACCTAAAAGAAGACAGCCACGAGAACAGAATCTCAACTCTAACAACAAAAATAACAGGAAGTAACAATTACTTTTCCTTAATATCTCTTAATATCAATGGATTCAATTCCCCCCCCCAAAAAAAGACATAGACTAACAGACTGGCTACACAAACAGGACCCAAGATTTTGCTGCTTACAGGAAACCCATCTCAGGGAAAAAGACAGACACTACCTCAGAGTGAAAGGCTGGAAAACAATTTTCCAAGCAAACTGTCTGAAGAAACAAGCTTGAGTAGCCATACTAATATCGAATAAAAATCAACTTCCAACCCCAAATTATCAAAAAAGACAAGGAGAGGCTCTTCATACACATCAACGGTAAAATTTTCCAAGATGAATCCTCAATTTTGAATATCTATACTCCAAATGCAAGGGCAGCCACATTCAATAAAGAAACTTTAGTAAAGCTCAAGGCACACATTGGATCTCATGTAATCATAGTGGAAAACTTCAATATCCCACTCTCATCAATGGACAAATCCTGGAAACAGAAACTAAACAGAGACACATTGAAACTAACAGAAGTTATGAAACAAATGGATTTAACAGATATCTACAGAACATTTTATCCTAAAACAAAAGGATAAACCTTCTTCTCAGCACCTCATGGTACTTTCTCCAAAATTTACCATATAATTGGTCACAAAACAATCCTCAACAGATACAAAAATACTGAAATTGTCCCATGCATCATATCAGATCACCACAGACTCAGGCTGATCTTCAATCCCAACATAGATAATACATAGCCAACATTTACCTGGAAGCTGAACAACACTCTCATCAATGATACCTTGGTCAAGGAAGGAATAAAGAAAGAAATTAAAGACTTTTTACAGTTTAATGAAAAAGAAGACAAACCATACCCAAACCTATGGGACACAATGAAAGCAGTCCTAAGAGGAAAACTAAGAGCTCTAAGTGTCTCCAAAAAGAATCTAGAGAGAGCATACACTAGCAGCTTGACAGCACACCTAAAATCTCTAGAACAAAATGAAGCAAATTTACCCAAGAGAATTCGAAGGCGGGAAATAAACAAACTCAGGGCCAAAATCAACCAAGTGGAAACAAAAAGAACTAGTCAAAGAATAAATCAAACCAGGACCTGGTTCTTTGAGAAAATCTACAAGATAGATAAACCCTTAGCCAGACTCACTAGAGGGCACAAGGATAACATCCTAATTAACAACATCAGAAATGAAAAGGGAAACATAACAACAGAACTTGAGGAAATTCAAACACCATAAGGTCATTCTACAAAGGGCTATACTCAACAAAACTGGAAAACCTGGATGAAATGGAAAAATTTCTAGCCAGATACCAGGTACCAAAGTTAAATCAGGATCAGAATAATGACTTAAACAGTCCTATATCCCCTAAAGAAATAGAAGCAGTCATTAATAGTGTGCCAACCAAAAAAACCCAGGACCAGATAGGTTTAGTGCAGAGTTCTATCAGACCTTCAAAGAAGATCTAATTCCAGTTCTTCTTAAACTATCCCACAAAATAGAAACAGAAGGTACTCTACCCAATTCATTCTATGAAGCTACAATTACTCTGATACCTAAACCACATAAAGACCCAAGAGAGATAGAGAACTTCAGACCATTTTCCCTTATGAATATCAATGCTAAAATACTCAATAAAATTCTCACTAACCGAATCCAAGAACACATCCAAACAATCACCAATCATGATCAAGTAGGCTTCATTTCAGGAATGCAGGTATGATTTAATATACAGAAATCCATCAACGTAATCCACTATATAAAAAAAACTCAAAGACAAAAACCACATGATCATC